>NC_086447.1:540891225-542091225 GCF_028390025.1 Pseudophryne corroboree | reverse complement strand
TATATTTTTTATATCATTATTTATCATCCAGTCGCAGCAGACACAGTACGGTAGTTCACGGCTGTAGCTACCTCTGTGTCGGCACTCGGCAGTCCATCCATAATTGTATACCACCTACCCGTGGTTTTTTTTTTCTTTCTTCTTTATACATACTACATCTCATTATCATCCAGTCTATATTAGCAGCAGACACAGTACAGTACGGTAGTCCATGGCTGTAGCTACCTCTGTGTCGGCACTCGGCAGTCCGTCCATAATTGTATACCACCTACCCGTGGTTTTTTTTTCTTTCTTCTTTATACATACTACATCTCATTATCAACCAGTCTATATTAGCAGCAGACACAGTACGGTAGTCCACGGCAGTAGCTACCTCTGTGTCGGCACTCGGCAGTCCATCCATAATTGTATACCACCTACCCGTGGTTTTTTTTTCTTTCTTCTTTATACATACTACATCTCATTATCATCCAGTCTATATTAGCAGCAGACACAGTACAGTACGGTAGTCCACGGCTGTAGCTACCTCTGTGTCGGCACTCGGCAGTCCATCCATAATTGTATACCACCTACCCGTGGTTTTTTTTTCTTTCTTCTTTATACATACATACTACATCTCTTTATCAACCAGTCTATATTAGCAGCAGACACAGTACGGTAGTCCACGGCTGTAGCTACCTCTGTGTCGGCACTCGGCAGTCCATCCATAATTGTATACCACCTACCCGTGTTTTTTTTTTCTTTCTTCTTTATACATACATACTACATCTCTTTATCAACCAGTCTATATTAGCAGCAGACACAGTACGGTAGTCCACGGCTGTAGCTACCTCTGTGTCGGCACTCGGCAGTCCGTCCATAATTGTATACCACCTACCCGTGGTTTTTTTTTCTTTCTTCTTTATACATACATACTACATCTCTTTATCAACCAGTCTATATTAGCAGCAGACACAGTACGGTAGTCCACGGCTGTAGCTACCTCTGTGTCGGCACTCGACAGTACATCCATAATTGTATACCACCTACCCGTGGTTTTTTTTTTCTTTCTTCTTTATACATACTACATCTCATTATCATCCAGTCTATATTAGCAGCAGACACAGTACAGTACGGTAGTCCACGGCTGTAGCTACCTCTGTGTCGGCACTCGGCAGTCCATCCATAATTGTATACTAGTATCCATCCATCTCCATTGTTTACCTGAGGTGCCTTTTAGTTGTGCCTATTAAAATATGGAGAACAAAAATGTTGAGGTTCCAAAATTAGGGAAAGATCAAGATCCACTTCCACCTCGTGCTGAAGCTGCTGCCACTAGTCATGGCCGAGACGATGAAATGCCAGCAACGTCGTCTGCCAAGGCCGATGCCCAATGGCATAGTACAGAGCATGTCAAATCCAAAACACCAAATATCAGTAAAAAAGGACTCCAAAACCTAAAATAAAATTGTCGGAGGAGAAGCGTAAACTTGCCAATATGCCATTTACCACACGGAGTGGCATGGAACGGCTGAGGCCCTGGCCTATGTTCATGGCTAGTGGTTCAGCTTCACATGAGGATGGAGGCACTCAGCCTCTCGCTAGAAAAATGAAAAGACTCAAGCTGGCAAAAGCAGTAGCACCGCAAAGAACTGTGCGTTCTTCGAAATCCCAAATCCACAAGGAGAGTCCAATTGTGTCGGTTGCGAAGCCTGACCTTCCCAACACTGGACGTGAAGAGCATGCGCCTTCCACCATTTGCATGCCCCCTGCAAGTGCTGGAAGGAGCACCCGCAGTCCAGTTCCTGATAGTCAGATTGAAGATGTCAGTGTTGAAGTACACCAGGATGAGGAGGATATGGGTGTTGCTGGCGCTGGGGAGGAAATTGACCAGGAGGATTCTGATGGTGAGGTGGTTTGTTTAAGTCAGGCACCCGGGGAGACACCTGTTGTCCGTGGGAGGAATATGGCCGTTGACATGTCTGGTGAAAATACCAAAAAAATCAGCTCTTCGGTGTGGAAGTATTTCACCAGAAATGCGGACAACATTTGTCAAGCCGTGTGTTCCCTTTGTCAAGCTGTAATAAGTAGGGGTAAGGACGTTAACCACCTCGGAACATCCTCCCTTATACGTCACCTGCAGCGCATTCATAATAAGTCAGTGACAAGTTCAAAAACTTTGGCCGACAGCGGAAGCAGTCCACTGACCAGTAAATCCCTTCCTCTTGTAACCAAGCTCACGCAAACCACCCCACCAACTCCCTCAGTGTCAATTTCCTCCTTCCCCAGGAATGCCAATAGTCCTGCAGGCCATGTCACTGGCAATTCTGACGAGTCCTCTCCTGCCTGGGATTCCTCCGATGCATCCTTGCGTGTAACGCCTACTGCTGCTGGCGCTGCTGTTGTTGCTGCTGGGAGTCGATGGTCATCCCAGAGGGGAAGTCGTAAGCCCACTTGTACTACTTCCAGTAAGCAATTGACTGTCCAACAGTCCTTTGCGAGGAAGATGAAATATCACAGCAGTCATCCTGCTGCAAAGCGGATAACTGAGGCCTTGACAACTATGTTGGTGTTTGACGTGCGTCCGGTATCCGCCGTTAGTTCACAGGGAACTTGACAATTTATTGAGGCAGTGTGCCCCCGTTACCAAATACCATCTAGGTTCCACTTCTCTAGGCAGGCGATACCGAGAATGTACACGGACGTCAGAAAAAGACTCACCAGTGTCCTAAAAAATGCAGTTGTACCCAATGTCCACTTAACCACGGACATGTGGACAAGTGGAGCAGGGCAGGGTCAGGACTATATGACTGTGACAGCCCACTGGGTAGATGTATGGACTCCCGCCGCAAGAACAGCAGCGGCGGCACCAGTAGCAGCATCTCGCAAACGCCAACTCTTTCCTAGGCAGGCTACGCTTTGTATCACCGCTTTCCAGAATACGCACACAGCTGAAAACCTCTTACGGCAACTGAGGAAGATCATCGCGGAATGGCTTACCCCAATTGGACTCTCCTGTGGATTTGTGGCATCGGACAACGCCAGCAATATTGTGTGTGCATTAAATATGGGCAAATTCCAGCACGTCCCATGTTTTGCACATACCTTGAATTTGGTGGTGCAGAATTTTTAAAAAAACGACAGGGGCGTGCAAGAGATGCTGTCGGTGGCCAGAAGAATTGCGGGACACTTTCGGCGTACAGGCACCACGTACAGAAGACTGGAGCACCACCAAAAACTACTGAACCTGCCCTGCCATCATCTGAAGCAAGAAGTGGTAACGAGGTGGAATTCAACCCTCTATATGCTTCAGAGGTTGGAGGAGCAGCAAAAGGCCATTCAAGCCTATACAATTGAGCACGATATAGGAGGTGGAATGCACCTGTCTCAAGTGCAGTGGAGAATGATTTCAACGTTGTGCAAGGTTCTGATGCCCTTTGAACTTGCCACACGTGAAGTCAGTTCAGACACTGCCAGCCTGAGTCAGGTCATTCCCCTCATCAGGCTTTTGCAGAAGAAGCTGGAGACATTGAAGGAGGAGCTAACACGGAGCGATTCCGCTAGGCATGTGGGACTTGTGGATGGAGCCCTTAATTCGCTTAACAAGGATTCACGGGTGGTCAATCTGTTGAAATCAGAGCACTACATTTTGGCCACCGTGCTCGATCCTAGATTTAAAACCTACCTTGGATCTCTCTTTCCGGCAGACACAAGTCTGCTGGGGTTGAAAGACCTGCTGGTGAGAAAATTGTCAAGTCAAGCGGAACGCGACCTGTCAACATCTCCTCCTTCACATTCTCCCGCAACTGGGGGTGCGAGGAAAAGGCTCAGAATTCCGAGCCCACCCGCTGGCGGTGATGCAGGGCAGTCTGGAGCGACTGCTGATGCTGACATCTGGTCCGGACTGAAGGACCTGACAACGATTACGGACATGTCGTCTACTGTCACTGCATATGATTCTCTCAACATTGAAAGAATGGTGGAGGATTATATGAGTGACCGCATCCAAGTAGGCACGTCACACAGTCCGTACTTATACTGGCAGGAAAAAGAGGCAATTTGGAGGCCCTTGCACAAACTGGCTTTATTCTACCTAAGTTGCCCTCCCACAAGTGTGTACTCCGAAAGAGTGTTTAGTGCCGCCGCTCACCTTGTCAGCAATCGGCGTACGAGGTTACATCCAGAAAATGTGGAGAAGATGATGTTCATTAAAATGAATTATAATCAATTCCTCCGCGGAGACATTGACCAGCAGCAATTGCCTCCACAAAGTACACAGGGAGCTGAGATGGTGGATTCCAGTGGGGACGAATTGATAATCTGTGAGGAGGGGGATGTACACGGTGATATATCGGAGGATGATGATGAGGTGGACATCTTGCCTCTGTAGAGCCAGTTTGTGCAAGGAGAGATTAATTGCTTCTTTTTTGGGGGGGGTCCAAACCAACCCGTCATATCAGTCACAGTCGTGTGGCAGACCCTGTCACTGAAATGATGGGTTTGGTAAAGTGTGCATGTCCTGTTTATACAACATAAGGGTGGGTGGGAGGGCCCAAGGACAATTCCATCTTGCACCTCTTTTTTCTTTTATTTTTCTTTGCGTCATGTGCTGTTTGGGGAGGGTTTTTTGGAAGGGCCATCCTGCGTGACACTGCAGTGCCACTCCTAGATGGGCCCGGTGTTTGTGTCGGCCACTAGGGTCGCTTATCTTACTCACACAGTCAGCTACCTCATTGCGCCTCTTTTTTTCTTTGCGTCATGTGCTGTTTGGGGAGGGTTTTTTGGAAGGGACATCCTGCGTGACACTGCAGTGCCACTCCTAGATGGGCCCGGTGTTTGTGTCGGCCACTAGGGTCGCTTATCTTACTCACACAGTCAGCTACCTCATTGCGCCTCTTTTTTTCTTTGCGTCATGTGCTGTTTGGGGAGGGTTTTTTGGAAGGGACATCCTGCGTGACACTGCAGTGCCACTCCTAGATGGGCCCGGTGTTTGTGTCGGCCACTAGGGTCGCTTATCTTACTCACACAGTCAGCTACCTCATTGCGCCTCTTTTTTTCTTTGCGTCATGTGCTGTTTGGGGAGGGTTTTTTGGAAGGGACATCCTGCGTGACACTGCAGTGCCACTCCTAGATGGGCCCGGTGTTTGTGTCGGCCACTAGGGTCGCTTATCTTACTCACACAGTCAGCTACCTCATTGCGCCTCTTTTTTTCTTTGCGTCATGTGCTGTTTGGGGAGGGTTTTTTGGAAGGGACATCCTGCGTGACACTGCAGTGCCACTCCTAGATGGGCCCGGTGTTTGTGTCGGCCACTAGGGTCGCTTATCTTACTCACACAGTCAGCTACCTCATTGCGCCTCTTTTTTTCTTTGCGTCATGTGCTGTTTGGGGAGGGTTTTTTGGAAGGGCCATCCTGCGTGACACTGCAGTGCCACTCCTAGATGGGCCCGGTGTTTGTGTCGGCCACTAGGGTCGCTTATCTTACTCACACAGTCAGCTACCTCATTGCGCCTCTTTTTTTCTTTGCGTCATGTGCTGTTTGGGGAGGGTTTTTTGGAAGGGACATCCTGCGTGACACTGCAGTGCCACTCCTAGATGGGCCCGGTGTTTGTGTCGGCCACTAGGGTCACTTATCTTACTCACACAGTCAGCTACCTCATTGCGCCTCTTTTTTTCTTTGCGTCATGTGCTTTTTGGGGAGGGTTTTTTGGAAGGGCCATCCTGCGTGATACTGCAGTGCCACTCCTAGATGGGCCCGGTGTTTGTGTCGGCCACTAGGGTCGCTTATCTTACTCACACAGTCAGCTACCTCATTGCGCCTCTTTTTTTCTTTGCGTCATGTGCTGTTTGGGGAGGGTTTTTTGGAAGGGACATCCTGCGTGACACTGCAGTGCCACTCCTAGATGGGCCCGGTGTTTGTGTCGGCCACTAGGGTCGCTTATCTTACTCACACAGCGACCTCGGTGCAAATTTTAGGACTAAAAATAATATTGTGAGGTGTGAGGTATTCAGAATAGACTGAAAATGAGTGTAAATTATGGTTTTTGAGGTTAATAATACTTTGGGATCAAAATGACCCCCAAATTCTATGATTTAAGCTGTTTTTTAGGGTTTTTTGAAAAAAACACCCGAATCCAAAACACACCCGAATCCGACAAAAAAAATTCGGTGAGGTTTTGCCAAAACGCGGTCGAACCCAAAACACGGCCGCGGAACCGAACCCAAAACCAAAACACAAAACCCGAAAAATTTCCGGCGCTCATCTCTAATTAACGGGTCTATTTTCTAAGCCTTGGAGAGATATAAAGTACCAGCCAGTCATTTCCTAGCTGTTATTTTTCAAACACAGCCTGTGAACTGACAGTTATGAGCTGATTGGTTGGTACTTTATCTCTCTATAAGTTTACCAATGATGACATTCCACTGAACCAATTAGCTTCTTCATGTCATTTTATAGGCTGTATTTGAAAATTGAGAGTTAGGAGCTGATTGGTGGGTACTTTATCTATCTCTCCAAGCTTTGATAACTCTCCCCCTTATCATATTTGCCTTCCTTCGCAGGGTCTAACATTAGTATTTTGTGTCTTTCATGTCTGCGTTTGACCTGTGATCCAGGGCCGCTGATTGGTGCGGCATTGGTGGTGCACCTGAAGGTGAGAGTGAGTGAAGTGGTGTCTGACACTGTAACTTGCAGTGAGTTAATTACTTAATTAATGGAGGCCTTTTAGGACCGAACAATGTAAAAGTCCCTGAGTATGATAATATCAGTGACATGAATAAAATCCCCCTTCTCCCACATAAAATAAAAAGAAGCAAAAAACAAATATTGCAAAAGCCATATGTATTCTCTAAAATAGTACTTTCTAAATGCAGATTAGATGTTTGTAGTGGTGCAGACATAGGGGATCATTCAGTCCCGGCCGCTTATGCATCCCACAGCGCAGTTTTCTGATGGAGTAGCGGCTGCACAACCCCACACATTGCGGTTGCATCCACGATGGATGCAATTGCAATGTGTCAGGAATCGTCGTTCAGTGGCATCTCACTTACCAGCGTGCTGGTGTGCAGGCCTCCAGAGGTCACGGCCCCAGTCTGCGGCTGCATGAGTGCTCTGTCCGCTGGCATGGTGCCCATTGTCATTGTGTATCCCTGAAGTCCATCTATGGTGTACCCACCATCTGTGCAGCATGGGCGCCGCCATGACACTTGCGGTCACCTGACCTGCAAACACCCAATCCTGCGCTATGTCTGCACATATGATTCAAGCATCCAATGCCTGCTGATCAGGGGGTATAAATCCAGAACATCGGGCCAGTCTCATCGCCTTGAACAACACGTCACATCCAGTGTACAGTGACTCCTGGCTCCAGACGCCTGTTCCAGTGATTTCCTTGCTCCAGTGTCTCCGTGGAACTACAGGCTCCAACCATCCTGCTCTGCTACTGTTATGCACACCAGTGCCTGCAGGAATGTACTGGTGTTTGAACTGTTATACACACCAGTGCCTGCAGGAATGTACTGGTGTCTGAACAGAGAGGGATGCAAAACAAATGAACTCACAGACAGACTGGGAAATATGACATAACGTACACAGAAGGTGATAGGGTAACAAAACCAACACAGAGTGAACAGAGAAGCCCAGAGGCTAAGAAACTGGGTGTCTCCCTAGTATTAGAAATGCTCAGATGGAAAAAGCAAGATGTTGTGTTTTAATACGTAGAGAACCCGAAATGCTGTTGCTAAGGGCAACAGCAAAACCCTAAAGGGTTACCAACAGGTGTGGCAGTAAACTCCTTGGTCAGAGATGGAATAATAGACACAAGGAGAGTCTCCACAATCCTAATTCTCACTTGCAGGGCCCAGGTTCAGCTTACTGCCACTAAACTGACACATGGACGCCCTGCACAGTGAGAGAGGATTATGCAGGCAGGTCTGAAAGTACAGCCACAAACCTGCTGGGTTCACAGAATAGCAAAAGAACCTCAGCAGGCTAAACGACTGACTCCAGTCTTACTGCTAGGTCTGGATTGGCAGAGTGTAGTACCAAATGCCCAGGCCTATTTGCAGTAAGCAACAACAAAATACAAAGCTACACAGTACTGGCTAACTTTCAGGAACTGACTAACCAACAAAGATTTAGCAGCATCTGCTTAACCTGAGAAGAGGCCTTATAAAGCAGGTGCTGTCCACGCCCCCCTCAGACCTCACAGACTGTGAGCACAAATACCAGCACCGGATCCCATGCCTGTAACCACTGCACAGCAAAAGACCCGAACCGGAGTATCAGCTGCGCTCAGGTTACTCCGCTAGCACTTGTCTCCCGGTTGCCATGACGACGTGGCAGCACAGGGCAGGAGACCCTAACAGTACCCCCCCTCTGACGAGGGGTCAAAGAACCCCTACCACCGGGTTTATCGGGGAACTGCGAGAAGAAAGAGCGTATCAGTCTGGGGGCATGAAGATCACAACTGCGCACCCACGACCGCTCCTCCGGGCCATACCCCTTCCAGTGCACCAAAAATGACAGCCGACCCCGAACCATCTTGGAGTCAAGAATCCTTTCAACAACAAACTCCCTCTGGCCACGTATCAGAAGAGGGGAAGGTCTTCCTCTGGAAGAAGGATTACTAATCGCCCGTTTTAAAAGGGAACAATGAAATGTTTTATTGATACCCAAAGAACGGGGCAGATCTAACTGAAATGCCACCGGATTGATAACCCTGGTGATCTTATAAGGGCCGATGAACCGGGGGCCTAACTTATGAGATGGCTGTTTCAACTTCAAATTCTTGGTAGACAACCAGACGAAGTCTCCTAATTTGAAGCTGCAGGGTCTTTTCCGCTTATCAAAAACCCTTTTGGTCACTAATGACACAGACACAAGGGCTTTCTTCACTCTCCTCCAAATACCTCTAAGGACCGAAACGACAGAGGAACCACCAGGCGTGGAGTCCAGGGGGTCAAAAGAATTGGCCTTAGGATGATGCCCATACACACAAAGGAAGGGAGAGATCCCTGTAGCAGAGTGAGCCGCGTTGTTATAGGCAAACTCCGCCATTGACAGATGAGCAACCCAGTCAGTCTGACACTTGGAGACATAACACCTGAGGAACTGCTCCAAGGTCTGGTTCACCCTTTCAGTCTGCCCATTAGACTGCGGATGGTAGCCTGACGACAAGCTGACAGAAATCTGGAGATCGGAACAAAATGCCCTCCAGAATTTGGCCACAAACTGGGATCCGCGGTCAGAGACCACATCAAGTGGCAACCCGTGGAGGCGCACAACATGCAGCATAAATAATTCAGACAGGCGTCTGGCCGATGGCAGCCCAACCAGTGGAACGAAGTGCGCCATCTTCGAAAACCTGTCAACGACAACCCAGATGGCTGTCATCCCAGAGGATTTGGGCAAGTCCACAACAAAATCCATTGAAATGTGGGTCCATGGCTTAGATGGAATAGAGAGTGGATGTAATGGGCCAACAGGAACCCCTCTAGGAGTCTTATTTCGGGCACAGATGTCACATGCCCGAACCCACTGATCCACATCCTTAGCCACCGAGGGCCACCACACCGCCCTAGATAGCAACTCCCTTGTTCTGGCAATACCCGGGTGACCTGCCGACTTCTTGGCATGGAATTCCAGGAACACTCGCTGTCTTAACCTAGGAGGCACAAACAAAAGACCTACCGGAAGGTCTGGAGGAGCCTGCTCCTGTGCTCTAAAGACTAATGACAAGAGGTCCTGGGTAATGCCCACTTTAATACATGATGGGGACACAATGGGCAACGGCTCCTCGGTGGTCTCCTGGATTGGAGCAAAACTCCGCGATAACGCATCAGCCTTGATGTTTTTTGACCCAGGGCGATATGTTATCAAAAAATTAAAGCGAGCAAAAAACAAAGCCCATCGTGCCTGCCTGGCATTGAGACGCTTCGCTGACTCTAAATATGCCAAATTCTTATGGTCGGTGAGAATTGAGACCACAAACTTAGCCCCCTCAAGCCAGTGTCTCCACTCCTCGGGTGCATCCTTAATAGCCAACAATTCCCGGTTACCCACGTCATAATTCATCTCGGCAGGCGAAAATTTACGGGAAAAGTAAGCACAGGGATGAAGGCGATTATCAGACACTCCCATCTGAGAGAGCACTGCCCCAATACCCATCTCAGAGGCATCCACCTCCACCACAAAAGGACGCTCTGGATCTGGGTGTCGCAGCACCTTGGCCGAGACAAATGCCCTTTTGAGACGGGCAAAAGCCGCTTTGGCCTCACGAGACCAGTGAGCAACATCCGCCCCTTTCTTAGTGAGTGCCACCAAGGGCGCCACTATAGACGAAAATCCAGCGATAAATCGTCTATAAAAATTTGCAAAGCCCAGGAAACGCTGAAGCGCCTTCAAACTAGTGGGCTGCACCCAATCCAGGACTGCCTGTACCTTGGAACCCTCCATTTGGAAACCTTCTGGGGAGATAATATATCCTAGAAATGCGATTTGCTGAACTTCAAATTCGCACTTCTCCAGCTTCGCCCCAAGCCGGTGGTCTCTGAGTTTCTGGAGGACTAAGCGTACATGCTTCCGATGTTCCTCCAGGGAATGGGAGAAGATTAGGATGTCATCTAAGTATACAACTAAGAATCTATCCAAATATTCCCTGAGCACATCGTTCATGAAATCCTGGAAGACTGCCGGGGCATTACAGAGCCCAAAAGGCATCACCAAATATTCATAATGCCCTGAGTGGGTATTAAAGGCAGTCTTCCATTCATCCCCCTCTCTTATTCGGATTCGATTGTACGCACCGCGTAGGTCAATCTTAGAAAAAATGGTGGCAGTACGAAGCTGGTCAAACAAGACAGAAATGAGAGGCAGTGGGTATGAGTTTTTAATCGTGATACGGTTCAATTCCCTGAAGTCGATGCAGGGTCGCAATGAACCGTCCTTTTTACCCACGAAGAAGAACCCCGACCCAACTGGAGACTGTGAAGGTCTGATAAATCCTTTAGCCAAGTTCTCCTGAATGTACTCTGCCATAGCCTGAGTCTCAGGACGTGACAGGGAGTACAACCTGCTCTTGGGAAGCTTAGCATTCGGCAACAAATCAATGGCACAGTCATAGGGGCGATGGGGAGGTAGTACCTCTGCAACTTTTTTGGAGAACACGTCCGCAAAATCTGCATAACACCCTGGCAATCCTGGCAAACTTAGCTGCGAGAGCCTGACTGGAAGGCTCAAGCAACTCCTGAAACAATCAGTACCCCAACTAAGAATCTCCCCAGAGACCCAGTCAAATTGAGGATTGTGGGCCCTTAACCAGGGTAACCCCAACACCAATGGGGCAAAAGTACAGACAGTCACATAAAAGGACAATTTTTCAGAGTGTGTGGCTCCAATAAACAAAGAAATCTGGCTAGTGCAAGAGGTAATTTTACCCTGGGATAATGGTTCCCCGTTTAACCCACAAATCTCAATTTCCGACGCCAAGGGTACTAAGGAAACAGAGTGTTTCAGGGCGAATTGGCGGTCCATAAAAACCCCGTCGGCCCCACTGTCCACAAAGGCCTCAGTCTTGACAGTTTGACCGAGGATCTTCAAGGTCACCGGAATGATAAAAGTCTTCTTGGGAAATTCTGACTTCTGGCCTGACAGGATATTTCCCATCACCCTCAGGCCCTGAAGTTTTCCGGCTTTTCTGGGCATGATACTACCACATGACCCTTATTCCCACAGTACAAACACAACCCCTGCTGTCTCCTCCGCGTCTTCTCACGCGAGGAGAGGCGGGTAGCCCCAATCTGCATAGGCTCCTCGGAAAATTCCTCAGAGTCTGAGGTTCCCTTGGGAAAGAAGGAAACCTCGGTCTCCCTTTCAAGCCTACGCTCTCTCAGCCGTCTATCCACCCGGATGGATAACTGCATGAGCTGATCCAAGCTATCAGGCAAGGGATATTGTACCAGTTGGTCTTTTATCTGGTTAGAAAGACCTCTTCGGTACTGGTGTCTCAGGGCTGGGTCATTCCACTGGGTATCATGGGCCAACCTCCGAAACTCCGTACAGTAAACCTCAACTGGCCTTCGCCCTTGCTTAAGGATCGAAATCTGAGCCTCGGCTGAGGCCGTCTTGTCAGGGTCATCATACAACATGCCCAGTGCCGTAAAAAAAGCATCAACACTTTTAAGCGACGGACAGTCAGGCTGCAACCCATATGCCCAGACCTGTGGGTCTCCTTGTAGCAAGGAAATCACTATGCCCACCCGCTGAATCTCTGACCCAGAAGACTGAGGCCTAAGCTGGAAATATAACTTGCAGCTCTCCTTGAAACAAAAGAACTGCGAGCGATCTCCAGAAAAACGATCCGGAAGATTTACTTTCGGCTCCTTAACCCCTGAAGGTGCTGCTGCTGCGGTAGCTCCGCCAGCGGCCTGGGAGGTGTGCATTTTAATGGACAAATCATTAAATTGACGAGTCAGGACCTGCACCTGATCGACCACCTGTTGCAACGTATTTTGAGGGGTATGCTCCATATTCCCACAAAATTTCAACAGGAGTATTGGGCTGCTGAATATGTTATGCACACCAGTGCCTGCAGGAATGTACTGGTGTCTGAACAGAGAGGGATGCAAAACAAATGAACTCACAGACAGACTGGGAAATATGACATAACGTACACAGAAGGTGATAGGGTAACAAAACACAGAGTGAACAGAGAAGCCCAGAGGCTAAGAAACTGGGTGTCTCCCTAGTATTAGAAATGCTCAGATGGAAAAAGCAAGATGTTGTGTTTTAATACGTAGAGAACCCGAAATGCTGTTGCTAAGGGCAACAGCAAAACCCTAAAGGGTTACCAACGGGTGTGGCAGTAAACTCCTTGGTCAGAGATGGAATAATAGACACAAGGAGAGTCTCCACAATCCTAATTCTCACTTGCAGGGCCCAGGTTCAGCTTACTGCCACTAAACTGACACATGGACGCCCTGCACAGTGAGAGAGGATTATGCAGGCAGGTCTGAAAGTACAGCCACAAACCTGCTGGGTTCACAGAATAGCAAAAGAACCTCAGCAGGCTAAACGACTGACTCCAGTCTTACTGCTAGGTCTGGATTGGCAGAGTGTAGTACCAAATGCCCAGGCCTATTTGCAGTAAGCAACAACAAAATACAAAGCTACACAGTACTGGCTAACTTTCAGGAACTGACTAACCAACAAAGATTCAGCAGCATCTGCTTAACCTGAGAAGAGGACTTATAAAGCAGGTGCTGTCCACGCCCCCCTCAGACCTCACAGACTGTGAGCACAAAAACCAGCACCGGATCCCATGCCTGTAACCACTGCACAGCAAAAGACCCGAACCGGAGTATCAGCTGCGCTCAGGTTACTCCGCTAGCACTTGTCTCCCGGTTGCCATGACGACGTGGCAGCACAGGGCAGGAGACCCTAACAGCTACAACTCCTTCCACAGTCAGCATTCCACCTCTGCATGAAGTAAGAGACTCTCTCCAGGTGCTACATACCCTTCTCACCTGTGTGGTGTTTATCTGCATTCAGCACTGTGCTATTCCATCTGACACTTAAAACAACCAGCTTGCAAATTACAAACTGTCTCCTGCTTTGGCTTTGCTTGCTTTTGTGGACTTGTGCATATATACAGACTGTATGAATCTATTGCTGTTGGTTTCCAGACCAATCTTCAGAGTTACTATTACCTATGTTCACTGTTATCAGCTGCATTACCATCATCTGCATATTGGATCCTGTTACTATCGACTTCCAAGTCGACCATCGACATTTGCCATCGGCTTCCAGGCCGGTCATCACTGTTATTAATTTCACTGGTTTACAGATCATCACCTGTGACTGTTGTTATACCTCTGTCAGATTCTTTGCTTAAACCATCAGTACTGTTCATACATCTGTGTGCTAAATAAATATCATTGCGCATATGCGCAGGAATCTTCTACAGCCTCCTCGTTTCCTCCACTGACCCACTACTGCCCACTCTGGATACAGACACAGTTACAGACCTGACACAATGTGACTGACAGTGGTGGGCTCTCTCGGGGCGATAACGCAGCATTGGGGGGCGGACTGGGACTGTTTTCTGGTCATCTACATTACATCACATGCAGCCGCTCTGAATTAAATAATGGCGGCCGAGACTGTGCTGCCAGTGGTCAACTTAGTTCCAATGCATCTGCTATCTAATTGTGCACGCATCGGGAGGCAGCCTCACACATTCTGGCCGGCCTTGCCCTGTGCTGGGCCAGCATATGAGGAGTTGCTGTCAATGTCGAAAAATATTGCAGTACACACATCACGTACAAACTACACACAGATGGCCTCCGTGCGTGTACTTGTTCTGCTGTGTGTGTGCATGCGCATATTCGCAATTTGCGTATGGTCGGTCCTGCGCATTAGCGCGTGGTATGAGTATTTACGGTAGAGTTTGTGAACGCATGGAAAAGCCATCAAAACACATTACATATTTAATCCAAATAGTGCACAATGTACACATAGACTCCCTGCACCACATCAGCAAGTTACAACAGTTTAAATGGTATCAGAACAAAGGGATTCACCTTTACAGGATAGGAGGGGACAGAACAAGGTTATAAGGTGGTGTTTGGTATCCAGCTGTAGGGTATTTTAAGGGTAATATTCCGGTGTTGGTTTGCAGAAGATCGCATGTTCCTGCGAATAGTTATGTGCAGGAGCAGAATATAGATATAAACTGTATTTACTGTACATTAGGTATGCGGCGGGAACCCAGAGGAGACCACCCACAAGTGCATCTTGAACAGACATCGCCCACCTATTCAAACCAACCTATGACCTCTCCTGTACTGTAAATGACCATCCCTGTGTCCAATAGACAAAGAGATTACAGTATCCATTGTGTTCAGTTTTGGAAGATTGTATAAAAGGAGCCAGCTGCAGGCCTGGTCACACAAGACTCTAAAAGTTATCTATCTAGATGACCAAGGACCAGACTGGGTAGCGCGGCGAAATCCAAACAAGTATGTACCATTGACCGTAGCCATTATTCTTTTGTATTGTATTGCTTTGTTATTGTAACCCTCTTTCAGTAATAATATGTTGTGGTGTCTGAACCCGGCATTTTAAATACAATGTGGTGTTGTGTTTTCCTTTCCCTGCTAAGGTTTAAAGTGTATTACTATCGCATGCATAGCTGTTAAGGGTTCACGGTGTATCTTTGGGTGTGTACGCGCTGCGTGTACTTTGTACAGCCAGCGCGGCGTTTGTACGCAAAGTCCGTACACGGTACGGGACTCTGTATGCTAATGGTGTAATAAGTACGTAAGTTGAGGATTATGTATAGCGGCCGCAGCGGCTTCATTTAAAGTGTATGAAATGTCTTTTTAAAGTGTTGCTTTTAGTCCTGTATGTAAATCAGCATTTACATTGCGTATGCAGCGATCTGCATCCATCTCTGAATAAGATCCATAGTATTCTCTCACTCACAATTCAGAGAAGACACATTAATACTAATAATGATCTCCCATATTATGTCATTGCCTGTCAGCTGCAGATTATCTTGAAAATTATTTCAAAGAACTGTTGGGTGTTCATGATCTGATGATATCTGGTCTCAGTAAATGCTTTTCAGCACTGGAGTATGAAAACAAAAGTATGAAAAGCAAACATGAACAAGCAATTAATCAATATATATATTAGCCTAATTCATAATACAATACTTGGATATTACATTTTCTTTCATGATCAATAATAATTATTCCTTTAATGGTTTCCCATACCAATTATGACAGAAACTAACTGTAAAATTACAGTTTGCCAGATAAGTAATTGCAGATGTGCTCAGTCTGTGAATAAATCATGCATTTGCCAATAGCAAGTGGTAAAATAACTATGCGTTCATGCTTTGCTGTCTCCTAATCACAGCACAATAATTACCAATCACTGTTATATGCCAATTATACACCAATTCAAAAGCATAGAGGTCAAAGTTAGTTGAGATAAAATCAATCAAAATGGATTTCACTCTAATAAGACTTCACTTCAAAAGGAAATAATCTAGAACATCTAAAATATACAGTACATGAATCATTTGGGATGTTTTTTGTATTTAATCATTCTATTTATTTTAGGTATTGATTAGAAATGAGTGGGTTCGGTTCACCGAGAACCGAACTCCCCGAACTCCACGTGTCAAACATGGGTCTGAGCCAGGCTCGGTTGTTCCCGCCTGACTCGGAAAACCCGAACGAGGCAAAACGTCATCATCCCACTGTCGGATTCTCGCGAGATTCAGATCCCATATAAAAAGCCGCGCATCGCTGCCATTTTCACTCGTGCATTGTAGAGGGTACAGAGAGAACGTGGCTACGGTCTCTCAGTGTCAAATCTCAGTATCAGTATAAGTGCTTATTGCTGCTGAGTAATACTAGTACAGTGTCTCTCTTGTGCTGCATCTTACTGCTCAGTGTCAGTTCTCAGTAGTATCATCAGTGCTCAGTATCACTGCTCATTGTCTTGTGGTATTCAGTAATACTACATTACTAATACTAGTACAGTGTCTTATGCTAATCATGCTGCTCAGTGTCAGTGCTCAGTAGTATCATCAGTGCTCAGTATCACTGCTCATTGTCTTGTGGTATTCAGTAATACTACATTACTAATACTAGTACAGTGTCTTTGTGCTAATCATGCTGCTCGGTGTCAGTGCTCAGTAGTATCATCAGTGCTCAGTATCACTGCTCATTGTCTTGTGGTGCTCAATAATACTACATTACTAATACTAGTACAGTGTCTTGTGCTAATTGGGCTGGTCAGTGTCAGTTCTCAGTAGTATCATCAGTGCTCAGTATCAGTAGTGCTCAGTATCACTGCTCATTGTCTTGTGGTGCTCAGTAATACGACATTACTAATACTAGTCCAGTGTCTTGTGCTAATCGTGCTGCTCAGTGTTAGTGCTCAGTAGTATCATCAGTGCTCAGTATCATAAAAAGCGAGAGGCAGTCACTTCTGAGGAAACAGCCATTGTTGATTGGCTGAGAAACGCATCAGGTCTGCCCCTGTACTACAGCCGAGTGACGTAGGCGGAAGCAACAGCACACACAGTGTTCTAGTCCCCGCATGCCGGGTCCTGGTCTACACAGTGAATGCGGGATGGGAATGTTCGCCCCAGCAGCTTGAGACGATCGGAGCAGTGGGGACTTTGAAATTGGAACAGCCAAACACAGTAGCGCTAAATACCCACCTGCATCTGGGTAAGGAGACCGGAGCTGGCAAATACGTGGCACATTTATTAACTGAGTTGAGGAAAAACGTGGTTGAGTGTGGAATCACCGCTGACCAGTGCCTTGAAGATCAGTGTGATTAAATCTACAGGAGCTCCTTGGATACTTTGGCAATATCCTTGATGTGTATGGGTGAGAATTAAAATAACCCGGTAGAAAGGCTTTATGAACATGATATAACTGAATGCTGTGACTGCTACTATCATATAAATTGTGCAAGCTGTACTAACACTAACAATATCAGCAATACTAACCGCATGCTGCAGATTTAAACTGTGCCCTACAAAACCGCTATAAAACGGAATAACATTCTTATTGCATTCAGCTGAATGGGACTGTGTTCTATCTAAGAATTAATATCAAAAGGTCTGCTTTGCCGCCATACTAACACGCCTATGTGCTATATAATTAATTCTTATGGTATAAATTTTGGAAATATCCATGTGATTTTATGATAATTTTATGTGTTAATAAATTTGTGTGAATAAAAAACCGTCAACATTGGGACAGCTCTTTCCCTTTTCTGCTTTTTGTATTTATTTTAGGTGACTATTTTAACTGTAATATATAGTCCACAATATAAATATATAACACAGAGATAATCGTTTACCTCTGTCTGTAAGTATTCTGGTGTACAGCATAAAGAAGGGTTCCTGTACCTTTTTAATTAACACCTACTGTATGTCCATGTGATTGTGTGCTTGTTTATATTACAGTAGGTACACTCAGCTACTTGCCTTTAATATCTAATCTGCGTAAATGTGTGCCATGCTAGTGTTTATTCATTTAGAAGCTTATTTTAAGTTGGACCTAAGTCACTTTTTGTGTGAAATATGCACTTTTGTACTACACTTGCAGCAGTATGTGTATACATATGGATAGATATCGAACTTGCCTGTTCTTCGCTTGGAATGGCAAGAACAGGGAAAGGTTCTAGCATAGGACAGGTGCAGTATGGGTTTGTTGATGTAATTGTTATGCAATAAGAGCTAGACCAAGTTGCAGATATTCCTAACTCTGAAGCAAATATCATAACCATTTATAAATCTTAAGTAAATAAAATTAATGTGACCATCCATGAAGTAATTCAAGCAGGGCCATTTTAAGAGATGCTTGTGTGCATGCTCCCTGTAAGCCCCCTCCTTTCTGGCAGCACAGTAGCGTCTTCTTGTCACCTTGTTTTTGGTGAAATCTCTATTGCACATTCTTAAATCACAGGGAAATTGGCCACTGAGCCAATAAATTAGCAAGTGACCCCACAAGAGTTATAGGAAAATAATAACGTAAATGTCCACATTTCACCTTTTAAGCATAAAAAAATAGGACCATGGTTTACCACCCGAGTGCCTGCAATAGGACAGCAGGAGTTGCCAAAGAGCACCTCAACTGGACAACCACTGACTGGCCCAAGATGTTCTAGAGTGATGAAAGCAAATTCTGGTGTCCCCTGGTGGAATAAAGCTTGTCCATTACACTACATATCAAAGATACAATGCAAGGTATAAGGTACCCACTGCAAAATATGGTGAGGAACATGTCATGGATTAAGGCCGTGTCTCTAGAAAGACCATCAGTTCTCTATGTCGTGTAGAGGGTATCATGGATCAGTTTGTTTATGGAGAAATCATAGCTAACCAAATGCTATCATTTGTAAAAATTAATCTTCCAACAAAACAATGATCCCAAGTAGCATTCTAAAAATTCTAGTTCTGAAGAGGAAATTCTTAAATGGAAGATTTGCCCAAATTTAGTTGTTGAGACAGTCATGTGCTCATATAGAACCTGATTCCGCTTCAGTAGCAGATTCTGCTGAATAGCAGAATCTGCTACTGCTATCACTTGCATGCTGGGGGCCGCTCAGCACAGGGCAAGGGTGCCCAGCATGCCCTTGGCTGCCAGTGATGTGATCTCATTTCACAAACGGTGCACGTGCAAAACAGGACCTGCTCGTGTACACTGGTATAAAATGCTGGTAAATGTATTTGCATCGAAATAGCGATGTGAGCTGAATAAGGCCCATAGTCTTTAATGCTAGCATTATGCTTCTAATACCACATATATCCGAGAATCAATGTATACATAGGAAAATTAATGAATTATTGGATATGACAGCGTTAGACCATTACGACTAGAGAGGCTGAATGGTGGTGTGAAGAGGTATTCCTGTGTAAGCCATATACAGTAAGGGCATGGTGACACAAATGCGGCACAAGTAGATCAGCAGTTTTGTGGCTATATGCAGGAAAGGATGCATACCATTTGCATTTTTCTACACGCTAGGTGCAAATAGCATATGATAATGATGATTGATGGCAACATGAATGATTGAAAAATCACAGTTAACAACACTGCTCTCATTAAGCATACACATCATCTGATTGAGCGATTGTATGCATTTGACATATGACAGCAGGTGCGAACATTTGTACAATTATGCTAATGTGGTTTAATTTTGTTTTCACTCATTTGATCATGAGTGCGTCTCACTAGCTGAACAATTGTGCACACACAGCAGTAATTTACCAATTGCATTTTCTTTTCCTTTTGATACACTTGTTGACATGTTATGAAATTTTGTTACTTCATATTTAAAACTGATTTAAAAAAAAAAATATTTTGCAGACAAATACAGAGTTTACTGTTTCTGGAGTAAATATAACCTTCTACCTATATGTCCTCACAATATGTATTTTAGCAGAATACATTCATTTTTACTAGAGATGTGTGGCAAACACTTTTCGGGTTTTGTGTTTTGGTTTTGGATCTGGATCCCCGCTCGTGTTTCGATTTTGCCAAAACCACCCTTTCGGGTTTTGGTTTTGGATCTGGATGATTTTTGAAACCCCCCCCATAAAAACTGGTAAAATCACAGAATTTGGGGGTAATTTTGATCCTATGGTATTATTAACCTCAATAACATTCATTTCCACTCATTTCCAGTCTATTCTGAACACCTCACACCTCACAATATTGTTTTTAGGCCAAAAGGTTGCACCGAGGTCGCTGGATGACTAAGCTAAGCAACACAAGTGGGCAGCACAAACACATGGCCCATCTAGGAGTGGCACTGCAGTGGCAGACAGGATGGCAGTTTGAAAAACTAGGCCCCAAAGAGCACATAATGCAAAAAAAAAGAGAGGTTCACTAAGGTACAGGATGACTATGCTAAGTGACACAAGTGGGCGGCACAAACACCTGGCCCATCTAGGAGTGGCACTGCAGTGGAAGACAGGATGGCAGTTTTGAAAACTATGCCCCAAAGAGCACCTAATGCAAAGAAAAAAAGAGGTGCAAGATGGACTTGTCCTTGGGCCCTCCAACCCACCCTTATGTTGTATAAACAGGACATACACACATTAACAAACCAATCATTTCAGCAACAGGGATTGCCACACAACTGAAGCTGAAATGATTGGTTTGTTTGGGCTTCCACAAAAAAAGAAGCAATTATTTCCCCCACCAAAAAAGAAGCAATTAATCTCTCCTTGCACAAACTGGCTCTACAGAGGCTAGATGTATTCCTCATCCTCATCCTTCAATTCCTCACCCCTTTCAGTGTGTACATCCTCCTCCTCACAGAGTATTACTTCGTCCCCACTGGAATCCACCATCACAGGTCCCTGTGTACTTTCTGGAGGCAATTGCTGGTAAAAGTCTTCCATGAGGAGTGTATTATTCATTTTGATGAACATCATCTTCTCCACATTTTGTGGAAGTAACCTCCTACGCCGATCGCTGACAAGGTTACAGGCTACACTAAACACTCTTTTGGAGTACACACTGGAGGGAGGGCAACTTAGGTAAAATAAAGCCAGTTTGTGCAAGGGCATCCAAATTGCCTCTTTTTCCTGCCAGTATACATACAGACTGTTTGACATGCCTACTTGGATGCTGTCACCCATATAATCCTCCACCATTCTTTCAATGGTGACAGCATCATATGCAGTGACAGTAGACATGTCAGTAATTGTTGGCAGCTCCTTCAGTCCAGGCCAGATGTCAACACTTGCTCCTGACCGCCCTGCATCACTGCCAGTGGGTGGGCTCAGAAATGTTATCCTTTTCCTCACAGCCCCATTTGCGGGAGAAAATGGAGGAGCTGTTGACGGGTCATGTTCTGCTTCAGTTGACAATTTTCTCACCGGCAAGTGTTTGCACCTTTGCAGACTTGTGTCTGCCAGAAAGAGAGATACAACATAGGCTTTAAACCTAGGATCAAGCATGGTGGCCAAAATGTAGTTCTCTGATTTCAACAGATTGACCACCCTTGAATCCTGGCAAAGCGAATGAATCCACAAGTCCCACATACTTAGCGGAATCGCTCCATCTTAGCTCCTCCTTCACTGTCTCCAGCTGCTTCTGCAAAAGCTTGATGAGGGGACTGACCTTACTCAAGCTGGCAGTGTCTGAACTGACTTCATGTGTGGCAGGATCAAATGGTTGGAGAACTTTGCACATCAGGGAAATCATTCTCCACTGCGTTTGAGTCAGGTGCATTTCCCCTCCTTTGCCTATATCATAGGTGGATGTATAGGCTTGAATGGCCTGTTGCTGCTCCTCCATCCTCTGAAGCATATAGAGTGTTGAATTCCACCTCATTACCACCTCTTGCTTCAGGGGATGGCAGGGCAGGCTCCAGAGTGTTTGCTTGCACTCCAGTCTTCGGCATGCGTGATTGAATGTCGAAATTGGCCCACAATTTTTCAGGCCACCAACAGCATCTCCTGCATGCCCCTGACATTTTTCAAAAAATTCTGCACCACCAAATTTATTTTGGATTTTGCCCATATGTTATGCACTCAATATTGGTGGCGTTGTCTGATATAATAAATCCCCAGGAGAATCTAAGTGGGGAAAGCCATTGTGTAATGATGTCCCTCAGTTTCCATAAGAGGTTGTCAGTGGTGTGCCTCTTATGGAAACCAGTTTTACACAGCGTAGCCTGCCTAGGAACAAGTTGGTGTTTGTGAGAAGCTGCTACTGGTGCTGCTGCTGTTGTTGCTACAGGAGGCAATACATTTACCCAGTGGGCTGTTACAGTCATGTAGTCCTTAGTTTGCCCTGCTCCAATTGTCCACATGTCCGTGGTTAAGTGGACAGTGGGTACAACTGCATTTTTCAGGACACTGAGGACTCTTTTCTTAATGTCCCTGTACAGTTCGGGAATCACTTTCCTAGTGAAGTGGAATCTAGACAGGATTTGGTACCGGGGACACAGTACATCCATCAACTGTCTAAATCCCACTGCACTAATGGCGGATACCAGATGCACATCTAACACCAGCATAGTTTTTATTGCCTCAGAAATCCACTTTGCAACAGGGTGACTGCTGTCATATTTATAGTACGGGGTAGTACGACTTACCCTCCCAGCAGCAACAACAGCAGCAGCAGCAGCAGTAGGCGTACCACTCAAGGATCCTCCGGAGGAATCCCGGTTAGGACAGGACTCGTCAGTCATGCCAGTGACATGGCCTGCAGGACTACTTACATTTCTCACTGAGAAGGAAATTGACGTTGAGGAAGTTGGTGGTGTGGCTTGCAGTAGCTTGGGTACAAGAGGAAGAAGGGATTTAGGTGTCAGTGGACTGCTTACGCTCTTAGCCAAAGTTTCTGAACTTGACAATGACTTATGATGAAATCGCTGCAGGTGACATATAAGGGAGGATGTTCCTAGGTGGTTAATGTTCTTACCCCTACTTATTATAGATTGACAAAGGAAAAACATGGCTTGACACCTTTTGTCCGGATTTGTGGAGAAATAATTTCACACTGAAGAGGTGGCTTTTTTGGTATTTTGCCCAGGCATGACAACGGGCTTTCTCATCCCACAGACAACAACTGTCTGCACTGGTGCCTTATTCAAATTAACCACATCACCAGCAGAATCCTCATTGTTAACTTCCTCCTCAGCGCCAGCTACACCCATATCCTCTTCATCCTGGTGTACGTCTACAGTGACATCCTCAATCTCAATATCAGTAACTGGACTGGTGGTGCTCTTCCCAGCGCTTGCAGGGGGCGTGCAAATGATGGTAGGAGCCTTCTCTTTCCATACAGTGTTGGCAAGGTCAGGACTCACTTGGACTCTCCTTGGGGATGTGTGATATCTCTGAACGCACAGTTGTTTTTCCTGTGCTTTAACAAGCTTAAATGTTTTATTTTTTTGAAAGGGAGGAGGGCTTCTATACTCATGAGAAGCTGATTCACCAGTCATGAACATAGGCCAAGGCTTTAGCCTTTCCTTGCCACTCCGTGTCGTGAATGGCATATTGCCACTTTTACGTTACTCATCAGATCATTTCTTTTTTTATTATTATTAATTTTTGCTTCTTGGATTTGACATGCCCTCTATGACATTTGGCATTGGCCTTAGCAGATGACGTTGATGGAATTGCGTCATCAATGCCATGACTGGTGGCAGCAGCAGCTTCAGCACTAGCACTAGGAACTGGAAGTGGTTCCTGATCTTCCACTATTTTTCCACCAAATTGTTGTTCTCCATTTCACAGGACAGCACCCCTTTATTATTACAGCACACAGAACAGTGCCCCTTTATTTTCTCAGCACCACTTCTTATAGCATTCGGGACCAGTGTGCTTTTATTTGGACAACTGCACCAATGAATTTTTACAGCACACAGGGCCAGTGTAATGTTATTTTAACAGCACACCCCTATATTTTACAGCATACACGACCAGTGTGCTTTCATTTGAATAACATAAGCACCCCTGAATTTTTATAGCATACAGGGCCAGTGTAATATATTTTTTTTAACAGCAGCACCCCTTATTTTTACAGTATACAGGACCACTGTGCTTTTATTTGAACAACAGAAGCACCCCTTAATTATTACAGCATACAGGGCCAGTGTAATATTATTTTTTAACAGTAGTACATCTATATTATTACAGCATACAGGACCAGTGTTCTTTTATTTTAACAACTGCACCCCTGAATTTTTATGGCATGCAGGGCCAGTGTAATATTAGTTTTTAACAGCAGCACCTCTATATATCTTTAAAGCATACAGGACCAGTGTGCTTTTATTTGAACAACTGCACACCTGAATTTTTACAGCACACAAGCCAGTGTAATATTATTTTTTAACATCAGCATCCCTATATTTTTATAGTATACAGGATCAGTTTGCTTTATAATTTTTAACAACTGCACCCCTGAATTTTTACAGCATACAGGCCAGTGTAATGTTATTTTAGCAGCAGCACCCCTATATTTAACAGCATACAGGACAGCTACACCCATGTACAGCTGCAGCACCTGTAACAGCACATGAAACACCAATGACAGCCAGGACAGCACCCCTAACAAAGCACAGGTGCACCACAGTGACTGCAGCAGCACCCCTACAGAGCACACACTAACCCCACCTGACGCTACCACCACAGAGAGACAGATGTCTGTCTCCCTCACTCTCCAAGTTCGGAATAAAAATGGCGGTGATGCGTGGCCATTTATATGGAATCCAAAACCCGTGAGAATCCAACAGTGGGATGATGACATTTTGCCTTGTTCTGGTTTCCGAGTCTGGCAGAAAGTCCCGAGCCGTACTCGGATCCGAACTCGGAGCGAGATGTTCGGGGGGATTTGGTTCTCTATGAATCGAACCCGCTCATCTCTAATTTTTACTCACAGTTAAAAGAGAATTCCAGTAAGGATGATCAGTTATGCAGAATCGTAAGTAGTTAATTTGCCAATGTACATGCTGTTTACCATAAATATTTTCATAGCATGATATCAATAGGACCATGCTGACACTGTTGTAATGTTAATTAAAGCATTCGGTATCAGCATGATAACTTTAACAATGTTTTAACTTTTAAATAACATTAGTGCAATGTCGGCATAGTCCTTTCAGTATTATGCTGTCAACATATTGATAACAGCTTCTACATTGGCAGACATATCCATTGACAACCTACAATACCAGTCAAATAGAAGCAATAATGGGTTATGAGTTTTCAACAGGTTACTTTATGCAGAAACCATATTTTTTATTGAGTTATCCCTGTCAGTTGTTATATCCATAATAATGATTTTGATAATTGTTATTGTTTTTTTAAATCAAATAATGTTCCAATGGGATCCCGTCGGTCAAAAGAAAGATGCTAGGTTCCCAACAGGATTATATTCCCCATCAGGTGGTGCTTGGACCACCCAAGTGGGGACTCCAGCCGGCAGTCGGGACACCAGGTGTCGGTATTCCGGCGTCAGTATCCTAACAGCGGGATCTCGATAGCTGGTAAATTGACTGCCTCATGTTTTATTAATACCTGAAGTATACATGTCTTTATTTATTTAAAGGTATAAGATAAATTCATGCTTGAATTTATTTTTGGACATTTACATTACATATATAGCAATTAATGCAGCACATACTGTGATATAAGCACTTGGAAATAAATATAGTATAAGATGCTACAAAAGGGTAAGTCGTCTTGAGAACACAAGAAGCAGATCTCTTTTCTGTAGTAATTAGATTTATATTTATAATATACTCATGTATTGCTTAAAACCTAATGATTTAAACTGAACTGCATTATTTTGTATGTACGTGATATGCAAGCACAAACAGTATCTATATTTTTGTACATTTGATCAAAACATTTCAAATACCTATTGTACTTTATTTTCAAAGTTAACAACAGATATCAGCTACAACATTTTGTCTATGTTACTGTATATGACAGTTTTTGTTGTATAAAGAATGACATAGATGCAACATCTTTATAAAACATATTTTGTGCTGAGCATGTAATGGACTGTTGAATCTCCACAGGACAAGGAATAACCTGGTGGGAGAACAAATTTAATTGGAATTCTTAAAAGTTGCTGAGAACTAAAGGAGGGTAGGAGAGGACCACATGCAGCACCCAGTACAGCAATCTACCATGCCTGCTTTGAAATAAGATGATAGATTTACCATGCTGTCCTTCAAATAAATATAATATATGCTTAGGAAGTCAATGAGATTTGAAAATGCTCTCTAAACTATTAATTTTAGTTGTCTATGTGAGAATCAATATCTTCTGCCTCTATAAATAAAAATAATATACAATCACTTAATGGTGATTATAGCTTATGTGTCACATAGATCAATAACCAGTTCTTTCAGAATCCTGTTGTGAGAGGTCTTTTTATCAATGTGTCATTGTTTTCTACAGACAAATGGTATATTTTCAAATCACATTTTGCACATACTTGTCATCCTCATCAACACCTGGGAGCAGGTTAAATTAGCTGCTGGGTTTACTGAGTGGCTAAAGCTCTGGCTAATGTCCAGAGTTATTCAATTATTAGCCATCTATCCCGCACAGTAAACCAACAGCTTGTGTGCATTAACCCGTAGATTCAGGGTTAAGTACCTGGAATCTATGGAGTACCCTGTGTTGTAAACCACAACAGGTGCACTTAACAAGGATCTTTTCTCACAGCTCCTGAGGCTGCAAGTAAATATCTACATCAGGCATGTCCAAACTGCGGCCCTCCAGCTGTTGTGAAACTACATATCCCAGCATGCCCTGACACAGTTTTGCTGTCAGAGAATGCTAAAGCTGTGTCAGGGCATGCTGGGATGTGTAGTTTCTCAACAGCTGGAGGGCCGCAGTTTGGACATGCCTGATCTACATTATGTGCACCCTCTGTGGCATAACGTATTAGGTAGCGGCACAAATTGAATAGCTCCAGACAGAACTTTAGATGCATGGTAAGCCTAACGATTAATTGAATCTGCCCCCTGGCCTTACATTTATTCATGGCACACTTTGCAATTTGGAGTAAGCAAAACTCCCTAAACTTACTCTGGCGCAGGAGGATCTTTTGTCAGTAGTTATAGCGGAATGGGAACTACAGTTGGTAATAAATAGCTTGCTACCACATAAATCTCTTGGCCCGGATGGTTATACCAAAGTATGCTTTAATCTCCTCCAGAGCTTGATTACCCCAACTTTACTTGAGCATTATGGTAAACTCTTTCATGATAACCCTTCATATCCCTCATTTTCTGCGCATATGATCCTGATTCCCAAGTCAGACAAGGATCCGACTTTGGTAGCTATATATAGATTTATTTATTTATTTATTAAATACTGATTACAAGATATTTTCCAAACTAATTACCAATAGGCTTCAATGATATGCACTGATCTGTTAACTTATCAGGTGGATTTTGTCCGGGGTCGGCAGTCAGTGAAAGTGATAAAAACTGCTCTTGCAGCAGTGATTGCTGCTTCACTTTCTTTGAATCCTAAATGTATGCTCTTGAGCTTAAATACACACAAGGCCTTTGACACTGTAGCATGGCCCCATTTGTTCCAGGTTCTTGAGAAACGTGAGTTTGACCCTTCATTTCTACAACTTGTTCGTTATTTCTCTTACGTCCTAGAGGATGCTGGGGTCCATTTTAGTACCATGGGGTATAGACGGTTCCGCAGGAGCCTTTCGGCACTTTAAGACTTTTCAACAGTGTGAACTGTCTCCTCCCTCTATGCCCCTCCTCCAGACCTCAGTTTAGAAAATGTGCCCAGGAGACTGGATGCACACTAGTAGAGCTCTACAGAGCTTTGCTGGAAAAAGACTTTCTTAGGTTTTTTTATTTTACAGGGAAGCTGCTGGCAACAGCTTCCCTGCTTCGTGGTACTTAGAGGGGGAAGTAGGAACCAACTTCTCAATTAGTTAATGGTTCTGCTTCTGCTGACAGGACACCATTAGCTCCTGAAGGATACTGAACACAGCCCAAGTCTGGCCAGCGTTCACTCCCACAGCACTGCCGCCATCCCCTAACAGAGCCAGAAGTCAGAAGGCTAGTGAGTATATTACTGGAGTCCTGCAGAGAGGGGATCCTCTGGTCATCGCTGGCGGCATACAGATACACGCGCAGAGCGCGCCATGTCTATCAGCAGGGGGGGGGGGTCACGGTCTGAGGGCATGTTTTAAAACCTTACTCTCACTGGCAAAAAGGGCACTTACATGTACAGCCGCTGATGTGCCATCCCCAGCCAGCATAAATATTACATTGCTGAGGCTGAAGGGCGGGGCTTCTCCTCAGACTTGCCAGAACACTCACTGGGTGCCATTTTCTCCTTACAGAAACTCCAGTGTGAAGCTCCTGAACGCTGTTTCTCCTCATGACAACACTGATACAAGTACAGGGTGTTATGGAAGGGGCAGAGAGTGTTCATTATAATTAGGTCTGTGTGCCTATTATTGGTATATGCGCTGTAATTGGGTAATATTTCCACAATTCACAATAAGGCGCAGTGTGTGGACTGGTGAATCCCTCTGTGTCTCTCTGACAGACTTTAGTGTGGGTCTGTCCCCAAATAGCTCCCCTGTGTGATAGGGGTGTGTGTGTGTGTGTACAAGTGTGTAACATGTCAGACATTGGGGAGGGTTCTTCCCAGGAAGAATCCATTTTAGATGCACAAGAGGGTAATGTCGTGGCCCTTCCCTCTCAGAAGGAGCCAGAGTGGGTGAGAATGTTGCAAAAGAATATGTCAATACTTGCACAGAAATTCTCTGAGTCTGAACAACAGACTAAATATTGGAGACAGTCTGTGGAGGATGCACTGTTTACTGACCCCTCCATATCATCCACTCGGGTCCCATCCAGTTCCCGGAAAAGGTCTCTGGCCCAGATAATGCAAGGGGACACAGACACAGATTCCGACTCTGATGTCGACACTGGGGATTTGAGAGGGGTAGACCCCAAATTAGCCAAAAGCATACAATGTATGATAGTTGCTATAAAGAAGTGTTGAAGTTTCCTGAAACAACACTGGTCCCTGAGGAAAAGGATTATTTTAAATTAAAGGTTGTGACTTTTCCTCCTTCAAAGGATTTGAATGCATTCTTTGAAGAATCCTGGGCTAACCCTGAGAAGAAATTTACCCTTCCCAGAAGGATACGTCTAGCGTACCCTTTCCCTGAGGAAGACAGGCACAAATGGGAGACACCCCCAATGATAGACACCTCCGTTTCTCGGCTGTCTAAGAAAATGGTTTTGCCTGCCCCTGGTTCAGCCTCTTTAAAAGATCCAGCTGACCGTAAATTAGAAACAACCCTAAAATCCATATATACGGCTAACGGAATGGTGCTCAGGCCCACCATTGCTTGTGCGTGGGTAGGTAACACTGTGAAAAAATGGTCTGATAACTTGCTTATTAACATAGACACAGTTGACAGGGATGAAATAGCCCTAACTCTCGGCCATATCAAAGATGCTGGCGGTTACTTAGTTGAAGGAATGAAGGATATTGGGTTGCTGAGTTCAAGATCCTCTGCTATGGCGATTTCAACTACATCAGGCAGGTCAGCATTTCTGCCTTCCGCAGCTGCTCCACCTAGGAAAAGATTTCATTCTCATACGATGCAATCCTTTCGGCCCAACAAGTCCAAAAAGGCAAAGGGTACCCCCTTCTTCACAGGAAGAGGGCAAGGAAGAAGTAAAAAAATAAATAAAATCTACAACACCATCAGGCTCGAAGGAGCAGAAGTCAACAGCTACTTCTGCTAAAACCTCAGCATGACACTGGGGCTCCCCTGCGGGAGTACAATCGGGTGGAGGCATGTCTACTGTCTTTCAGCCAGGTCTGGGTTCACTCAGATCTGGATCCTTGAGAATTGCAGATAGTATCCCAAGGGTGCAAATGGGAAATTCAGGACCTTCCCCATGCCGATTTTTCAAATCAGCCTTACCAGCTTCTGTTCAGGACAGAGCAAACGTGCTGAACGCAATACAGAAATTATGTCAAGACAACGTAATTTCCTTAATTCCTGTGTCACAACAGGAAAAAGGGTTTTGTTTGTAGTTCCGAAACCGGATGGCTCGGTCAGACCGATTTTAAACCTAAAGACTCTGAACCTTTATTTGAAAAGGTTCAAATTCAAAATGGAATCCCTGAGAGCGGTTATCTCCAGCTTGGAGGAAAAGGAATTTTCTGGTATCGATGGACATCAAAGATGCTTATTTACATGTTCCCATCTACCTGCCGCATCAGGCATACCTGAGGTTTTCGGTGCAGGACTGCCACTACCAGTTCCAAACATTGCCTTTCGAGCTCTCCACGGCTCCGAGAATATTCACCAAGGTGATGGTGGAGATGATGGTTCTTCTTCGCAAGAAAGTAGTCAAAGTCATCCCATACTTGGACGATCTCCTAATAAAAGCGAGATCCAGGGAGAAACTAGTGCAGAACATTGCATTTTTCCTGACGGTGCTTCAACAGAATGGTTGGATCATAAACCTTCCAAAATCACAATTGGAACCCATAATGAGGTTATCATTTCTCGGAATGATATTGGACACGGAAGCACAGAAAGTATTCCTACCAGTGGAAAAGGCTCTGGAGATCCAGAGGATGGTCAAACAAGTTTTAAAACCAGCACGCGTATCGATTCATCAGTGCATCCGCCTGCTGGGGAAGATGGTAGAGGCCTACAAGGCTCTACAATTTGGCCGATTCCACGCCAGGGTGTTCCAATGGGACCTACTGGACAAGTGGTCCGGATCACACCTGCATATGCACCGGAGGATAATCTTGTCAACAAAAGTCAGTATTTCACTCTTGTGGTGGCTTCAAAGTTCTCACCTCCTGGAGGGACGCAGGTTCGGTATTCATGCCTGGATCCTGGTGACCACAGATGCAAGCCTCCAAGGTTGGGGAGCAGTCACGCAAGGGGAAAGCTTCCAAGGAAGAAGGTCAAGTCAAGAAGTACTCCTTCACATAAACATTCTGGAATTGAGAGCTGTGTACAACAGCCTTCATCAAGCGGCACACCTTCTTCAGTGTCGTCCCATACAGATCCAGTCAGACAATGTAACGGCAGTAGCTTACATAAACCGCCAGGGCAGAACAAAAAGCAGAGCGGCAATGGCAGAGGTGACAAAGATACTCCTCTGGGCAGAAAGACATGCAAAAGCTCTGTCTGCAATTTTCATTCCGGGAGTGGACAACTGGGAAGCAGACTTCCTCAGCAGACACTATCTCCATCCAGGAGAATGGGGCCTCCACCCAGAAGTCTTTGCAGAGGTAGCAGATCATTGGGGCATTCCTCAAGTAGATATGATGGCATCACGTCTCAACAAGAAGCTTCAGAAATATTGTTCCAGGTCAAGAGACCCAGAAGCAATAGCAATGGATGCACTGGTGACCCAGTGGGTGTTTCAGTCAGTGTATCTGTTCACTCCACTTCCACTAATACCAAAAGTTCTCAAGATCATCAAAAGCACAAGGATTCAAGCAATTCTCATTGCTCCAGACTGGCCAAGGAGGGCTTGGTATCCAGATTTTCAGGAGTTATTGCTGGAAGATCCTCAGCCTCTTCCTCTTCACGAGGACCTGCTTCAGCAGGGGCCGTTTGTTTATCAAGACTTACCGCGGCTGCGTTTGACGGCATGGCTGTTGAGCGCCAGATCCTAGCCCATAAGGGTATTCCCAATGAAGTCATTCCCACACTTATTCTGGCCAGTAAATGGGTAACATCCAAACATTACCATCGTATTTGGAGAAAATATGTATCTTGGTGTGAATCCAAGAAGTCTCCTGCGGTGAATTAGGATGTCTTCTCCTATTTCTACAGGCGGGTGTGGATGCTGGCTTGAGATCAGGGTCTATCAAAGTCCAAATTTTGGCCTTGTCCACTTTCTTTCAGAAACTGTTGGCTTCCCTTCACGAGGTCCAGACGTTTGTAAAGGGGTTTCTGCACATCTAACCTCCCTTTGTGCCTCCTGCGGCGCCATGGGATATTAGTGTGGTGTTGCAGTTCCTTAAATCAGACTGGTTTGAGCCTCTACAAGAGGTAGAGTTGAAATTTCTCACTTAGAAAGTGATCATGCTGTTGGCCTTGGCCTCAGGCAGACGAGTGTCTGAATTAGGGGCTCTGTCACACAAGAGTCCTTATTTCATTTTTCATGAAGATAGAGCTGAACTGCAGGTGCGTCAGCATTTTCTTCCAAAGGTTGTGTCTGATTTCCATATCAACCAGCCTGTGGTGGTGCCAGTGGCTTCTGACACCTCCGCCAGTTCAAAATTCTTGGATGTCATCAGAGCGTTGAGGACTTATGTTGCAAGAACGGCTCGAATAAGGAAAACAATATCTTTGTTTATCCTCTATGACCCCAACAAGATTGGGGGTCCTGCTTCTAAGCAGACTATTGTGCGCTGGATCAGAGGTATCATTCAGCATCTTATTCCATGGCAAGATTGCCGTTACCGAGTTCGGTTAAGGCCCACTCTACAAGGAAAGTGCGTTCTTCCTGGGTGACTGCCCGGGGTGTCTCGGCATTGCAAACTTGCCGAGCAGCTACTTGGTCAGGGGCAAACATGTTTGCTAAGTTTTACAGGTTTGACACCTTGGCTGCTGACGACCTTCAGTTTGGTCAGTCAGTTCTGCAGGAACATTAGCACTTTCCCGCCCGTACTGGGAGCTCTGGTACATCGCCATGGTACTAAAATGGACCCCAGAATCCTCTAGGACGTAAGACAAAATAGGATTTTAATTACCTACTGGTGAATCCTTTTCTCGTAGTCCGCAGAGGATGCTGGGCGCCCGCCCAGTGCTCATTTTTTTCTGCAGAATTACATTTTATCTTTTTACACAGGTTCTCATGTGTTAAGATGCTTACAGCTGTTGCTGTTGCGTTATGTATGCACATTAGCATGGGTTATGTTGAAAGCCATGTTAGGCGGCATGTTTTGTATGGTGTGAGCTGGTCTGAATCTCGCCACTAGTTTAATGTAAATTCTTCTCTCGAAGTTGTCTGTCTCCTCGGGCACAGTTCCTATACTGAGGTCTGGAGGAGGGGCATAGAGGGAGGAGCCAGTTCACACTGTAGAAAAGTCTAAAAGTGCCGAAGGCTCCTGCGGAACTGTCTATACCCCATGGTACTAAAATTGACCCCAGCATCCTCTACGGACTACGAGAAAAGGATTTACCAGTAGGTAATTAAAATCCTATTATTTGCTCTTCTCCAACTTCATCCTTAATTATGAATGGCTTACATGGAGCTTCATTAGCCATGCATAGAGGAATATGCAAGGGTGCCCCCTCTCACCTTTTTTATTCAACTCAGCAACTGGCCCACTCTTTAGGATTCTGCAAACTTCATCCTTATTCCAGGAAATCCAGATTTGTAATGCAGAGGTTCATCACATGACTTTTGTAGACGAGTACTATTATATATATCAAATCCCAAGAATTCCCTGTCTACAATATTAAACATTTTGGGGGACTTTGGAAGAGTCTCTGGTTTTGAAGTAAACAGGTCTAAATCTATGGGTTTATGGTTGAAACCAGGAATTGTCCAACCATCATGGAGTAGACATTTACCTTTGTCATGGGCTAAGTCTCAAATCACATATTTGGGGATACATTTGTCGAAATCGCTGTGCGCTCTTTATGGAAAGAACATCATTAAAGCAATCTTTTCTATTGTGGTGGAGCCTGAGGGGTAGAGCTATCTTCTGTGGTCTTATTTTGGTAGGACGAATTTAATAAAAATGGTGACCTTCCTATGCCTACTTTATTTATTGCAGTTCCTGTGACACTTTAAAGATCAACAACAGATGGATGCACTAGACACCCAAATCCCAGGCGCAAAGTATTATATAAATTAATTAATTCGTAATCACCTGTATTGGATACACACTAGCTGCACAAACTGAGGCTTTTCAAGAGCCTGAAAATCACACTAGAATACAACGGGGAGTGTCTGTGCGCTTCAGTGAATCCAATTCTAGTGATAATAAGTGAGTATTTGCCTTTTCTAATAAAAAACCAAGAGACTTCTTACTCTCTAAAATTTTTACTAGACACAAATCACATTACACTTACATAGACACATTTATAAAAACATATAATAAAAAACCCCTACGATCACCTAGCAATACCCACCCCAAAAAAACGAAGACAAAGAGAGGGAGAAGAGGAGGAAGAGGAAATAAGAGAGACCAGAAAGACAAGGTTCAAATAGGCAATAAAGGTATATTTAATCTCTCCTCCCATGAATTAACTAAAAATCAGATATCATTATTGCAAAAAGGTTTAAACTATGCCCCTACGAGAGAACCTAACATCTTTGAATTATTCATAGAATTAAATAAATTCACCAGAGAGCTATGTAGGAAAAGATTTTTTGCAGCAAAAAGATTAAATAAAGAAATAGGTTCACAAAATACCATAGAGATGCCAATTCTATTAGATGAATCCGATAAAGAAGGACTATTATGTTTAGAAGAACTTCTCAGAGACAATTTGGACACTATAAATTTATTTGATATTGAGGCTCACAAGACCTCCCGTGATACCCCTAGGTTCAAGAGGAAGTCTCAATTCTTTCCGCTGGAACACAAGAGTCCTGCGATTAATATCTTTTACACTAAGACTCTAGGTGATTTTAAAAATATATGTCAAAGGACTCATAAGAACAACCTGGGTCGACAAAATTTATCTAAAGCAGAGAGACTAGCTCTTAAAGAACTTAAAGACACTCTCTCCTTGGTCGTTAGACCAGCGGATAAGGGAGGTGGGATCATCATTCAAAATCGGGATGATTACATCCTAGAGGCAAAAAGGCAATTACAAGATTCTAAATATTACATGCCTCTGAAGGGTGATCCCACCTCCCCTTTTCTACTGGAATACAAAATGATGTTAGACTCAGCGAAAATGGAGAATGCTATATCTGAGGATGAATTTTATTTTTTGTTATGTCCTCACCCGGTCACTCCTGTTTTTTACCACTTACCCAAAATTCATAAATCACTTTCATCACCTCCTGGGCGTCCTATAATTTCGGGTATAGGGTCCCTCACATCCAATTTATCTTATTTTGTTGATACACATTTACAAAAACACGTCAGTAATCTGGAATCATATGTTAAAGATACTACACATATTTTACAAAAGACTATGGGGATGCACTGGACTAGGGGGTGGGGATTTCTCACTCTTGATGTCCAGGCCCTCTACACTAATATACCACACCAAAAGGGATTGGATGTCGTTAAACACTATCTTATGAAAGATGATAATTTACTGGATAACCGACGTGATTTTATTTTGCAATCTATCTGGTATATCTTAACTCACAATTATTTTCTATTTCACGATGTTTATTATTTACAAGCACTTGGGACGGCCATGGGGACCAGATTTGCGCCTAGTTTCGCTAATCTCTACATGGGCCGCTTCGAGGAAGAATATATATGGGGCGGCCCATTTAGAGAGAATCTGGTCCTCTATGGCCGCTTTATAGATGATTTGTTTATTATTTGGGAAGGTGGTTATTCACGTGCACAGGAATTCGTTAATTATCTTAATCATAACACATTTAATCTCACGTTTACTCACACGTTTGATTATGATACTGTTAATTTCTTAGATATAGCATTCTCTATAGAAAATGATGTAATTATATCCTCAAACTATGTCAAACCTGTGGGAGCTAACAATTACTTGCATTATAACAGCGCTCACTATAAACCATGGGTGACCAACATACCAAAAAACCAGATAACAAGATTGAGACGTAACTGCACTAGGGATGAAGATTTTTATGACCAAGTGGAGATTATGATGAAAAATTTTAAACTTAGGGGATATCCAAAAAAGCTTTTGGATGAATCTAGAATATATGCAAGATCTTTAAACAGATCCCATCTCCTAAAAGAAAAGAAAGATAAGGGAAGAAGCAAGGGTAATAAACAAGAGGAGATAGCTAATCTAGATAGAACATCAGAACAAGACACAACTGGACAAACAACACCAGAAACAGTGACATTTATATCAAAATTTAATTCTAAGTCTAATGACATTAAAAAGATTATTATGGCTAATTTCGGAATCTTAAAACAGGATCTAATTTTAGGCAAATCTATAGGAGAGAAACCACGAGTAGTTTTCAAGAAGAACATTAACATCAAGAATATTCTGGCACCTAGCGAATTAAGAGTAGAAAAAGTTAACACTGTAGTGAATACATGGTTGCCAATGAAACCCATCGGCAACTATAAATGTAATAAGCCTATCTGTTTGACCTGTAACCATATTAATAATAAAGCACTCTCGGTGACATCCAGTGTAAATGGGAATAGTTTTCCCATAAAACAATATCTCAGTTGTGAATCAACATATAGTGTGTACGTATTGCAGTGTCCTTGTTCACTGCAATATGTGGGGAGAACCACAAGATCAGCAAAATCTAGATTTAGAGAGCATCGAAGGAACATTATAAATAAATCTTTAAAACACAGCGTGTCCAGACACTTTGTAAGAATGCACAATAGTGATCCGAAAGGGCTGTCTTTAACAGTTGTAGAACAATTCCTTAATACAAAACGAGGGGGAAATAGATTTCGTCAGATGTGTCTAGGGGAGTCATCCTGGATTTTTAAGTTAGACACCTTAAGCCCAAATGGTCTAAACGAAGCATTGGACTATACATCATTAGACTAGGTTGGTGATTAAAATATATCTTTCTGGGGGGGGAAATATGTTGTCTTTAGAATCTAGCAAATCTACAGGGTATTAAATTAGGAAAAAACTAGTCCATATAGTTATGTATAGAGATAAATTAATTTAAATTAATATAAATTCATTAGTGGTCCTTTAAATAAATAATTACAACTAAAGAAAAACCAAATAAAAATAGAACCGTGTAACTAAGGAGAAGCAGCAGAACTCTATATTAAAATAAAAACCTATATATATGTGGAGAGGATGGATAGTGATTTAAATATAGATTTTTATACACATATATATGTATTGGTGTATAAACTTAATCACTTATGTGTATATGTATTATTATTTATATTTTTATTTATATTTTTGTTTTATGTTCAGCATTAGAGTATTTTTACCATTATTCTTTATTAAATAAGTTTTTATTATACTGATTCATTATTATTATTATTATATTTTATATTATATCCCATTTAATAAAGGTTATAATTTAGTAATATTCCGCCAAAACCAAGAGAACTATGTTATTTATCTATTTTAGTTCAGTCTTATGATATTATTGATAAACTGTGAATGGTTCAGAGGTTATCAGGACAATTTAGCATTTCACATAGATCCGTAGTGAAACTACTCCGGAGTATCATTCAATTAAGACTTCAATTAATTAAACACAGGTGATTTTGATCTTCTCATTAAGAGGTAGATAAAAAGCTAACACCCCATTGAGAAGTCAATCCTGAGGAAGTCCCGAGAATCGACGGGACGAAACGCGTTGACGTCATCACCGGTTTTCAACCGCTGCATATGTGAAGTGTCTCTGGTCGCTCACACCGCTCCTGCCGTTCGTGCTGTGCCGAATCCTGCTGCCTACCCTGCTGCGCTGTATGTGCCAATTGACGGCCGCTCACGGAGTACCGTTGTACTGAGGACATCAGCCGCGCACAGAGGACTGATACATTAAGACACCTGCCGTTTGCCGTGATCCGATATAAAGTGGACACCCATACATACGGCATATCTCCACTGTGACGCCCTGAATGCTGCCGAGTGCAGCACTGACAACTTGTCAGAATCTCCTATACCGCTGATTGTGTGCTTGTAAACGCTGCCCCACAGCCGGGAACCCCTAAAGGTACTACTCTATATCCAAACCTGCACTTATGCTACAGTGCCTAAACGGAGGACACTCCCGAGAAAAGGGTAATTATAACCCCATGTAATTGGGCAAAATCACATCAGGAAGGAGTAATCCTACACTGGGACGCCAGTAACAGGAAAAGTGGAGATTTTGTATTATTATTTATTAATACTTGTTTATTATTAGCTGTCATTTAAGGACAGAGAATTAATGTGGCACTAACGGCAAAATTAACCAGATAATTAAAGCTTTATACCAATTGGTTACCTTTACAAGATTTATAGCTTGAATTAAATCAAGCTAAGGCAGCCTTATATTTATATTTAATTGAGGAATGCATTCCGGTTGAAATCACCAGCAATTGAGCTGATACATTTTATTATATGTTTTTATAAATGTGTCTATGTAAGTGTAATGTGATTTGTGTCTAGTAAAAAAAAAAAATTTTAGAGAGTAAGAAGTCTCTTGGTTTTTTATTAGAAAAGGCAAATACTCACTTATTATCACTAGAATTGGATTCACTGAAGCGCACAGACACTCCCCGTTGTATTCTAGTGTGACTTTAAAGATCAACGCTCTATTTTGGAAATTCCTTTGGAAGGGCAAACGTCCTAGATTAGCCCTACCGGAAAAATAAAACAGAGCAGAAGCAATGGAGGTATACATTTTCCACATTTAACGTATTTTAGTCATCGATCTATTTGGCGATGTTTACGTGACTGGCTATACAATAACAACATTTATACAGATTCAATTTTAGAAAAGCAATTTTTGCCAGTGGGTAATTTATTTAGCTTCTCACATCAACAGAGGCATAACTAGGGTTTTTGGAGCCCAGGGCAAAATGTAAAATGGCGCCCCCCCCCCCCCCAAAGAAAAAAAAACCACAGCAAAAGAAGCATGTGCATGCGCCGAAGGCGCGCGTGGTGAAAAAATGGGCATGGCCACACACCAGAAGGGGTGTGGCCACGCTCCAGAAGGGGTGTGGCCACTGAAAATGGCCCACAGTGCCAGTTACATTGCCCCCCAGTGCCAGATACAATGCCCCACAGTGCCGTATACATGCCCCACAGTGCCATTTACATTGCCCCACAGTGCCGGATACATGCTCCACAGTGCCAATTGCATTGCCCCCCAGTGCCAGATACAATGCCCCACAGTGCCAGATACATGCCCCACAGTGCCAGATACAATGCCCCACAGTGCCAGTTACATTGCCCCACAGTGCCAGATACATGCCCCACAGTGCCAGTTACATTGTCCCACAGTGCCAGATACATGCCCCACAGTGCCAGTTACATTGCCCCACAGTGCCAGATACAATGCCCCACAGTGCCGGATACATGCCCCACAGTGCCAGTTACATTGCCCCACAGTGCCGGATACATGCCCCACAGTGCCAATTGCATTGCCCCCCAGTGCCAGATACAATGCCCCACAGTGCCAGATACATGCCCCAAAGTGCCAGATACAATGCCCCACAGTGCCAGTTACATTGCCCCACAGTGCCAGATACATGCCCCACAGTGCCAGTTACATTGTCCCACAGTGCCAGATACATGCCCCACAGTGCCAGTTACATTGCCCCACAGTGCCAGATACAATGCCCCACAGTGCCAGATACATGCCCCACAGTGCCAGTTACATTGCCCCACAGTGCCAGTTACATTGCCCCACAGTGCCGAATACATGCCCCACAGTGCCAATTGTATTGCCCCCCAGTGCCAGATACAATGCCCCACAGTGCCGGATACATGCCCCACAGTGCCAGTTACATTGCCCCACAGTGCCAGATACAATGCCCCACAGTGCCAGATACATGCCCCACAGTGCCAGTTACATGCCCCACAGTGCCAGTTACATTGTCCCACAGTGCCAGATACAATACCCCACAGTGCCGGATACATGCTCCACAGTGCCAGTTACATTGCCCCACAGTGCAAGCTACAATGCCCCACTGTGCCAGATACATGCCCCACAGTGCCAGTTACATTGTCCCACAGTGCCAGATACAATGCCCCACTGTGCCAGTTACCTACCTCACTGTGCCAGATACATGCCCCACACTGTGCCTGATACATGCCCCACTGTGCCAGTTACATGCCCCACAGTGCCAGTTACATTGTCCCACAGTGCCAGATACAATGCCCCACTGTGCCAGTTACCTACCTCACTGTGCCAGATACATGCCCCACACTGTGCCTGATACATGCCCCACTGTGCCAGTTACATGCCCCACTGTGCCAGTTACATGCCCCACTGTGCCAGTTACATGCCCCACTGTGCTCTCTCCTCCCCCCCCTCCTCCCCCTGGTCACTTACCGAGTCACCGGCGCGTTGTCGTCGCTTGTTCTATGTGAGGGGAGGAGAGCGCTTCTCCCTCCCCTCACCGCTCCAGGACAGGTCTCCGGCGGCTGTGTGGCGCCGGTTCGCTAGCCAATCAGAGCTCGCGGACCGGCAGCCAATCAGGAGCCGGTCCGCAAGCTCTGATTGGCTAACGCCGCCGGAGGCCGGACACAGCAGCACTGCTGGCAGCGCTGCTAGGGCTTTCAGCGGCGGTGAGGGGAGGGAGAGACGGTGCGCTCTCCTCCCCTCACATTTCGGCTTTCGGCGTGACGGGGCGAGTGGGGCATGATGCCCTGGCCGCCGGCGGCGCCCCCCTCTCCTGGGCCTGCCAAGGCGCCCAGGGCACGTGCCCCACTCGCCCTACCCTAGATACGCCTCTGCACATCAACATGATGCAGAAATTAGCCTGAGGTACGGTAGAACCCTCTACTATGGACCATGAGAAAATTTTGTCATATATTGCGCCATTATAATAATTTAAACACACATATGATTTTTGTTTCTGCCTTTTCTGACTTTCCCTGATTTCCAAAATGGACTTGCATCATTTCCTATTACATTATGGTGGGGTGATATGTGGGTAGTATTCTAGATACGTTTTCTAAATGTCTGCTGACATTAGAGCGGGCTAGAGAAAAGCACTCAGTACTTCAGCAATTCCCTTTAGTGTTCTTCCAGGCACAGCATTATGCGAGCTCGGTTGTGGTTTTTAGGGGTTTTCTGATCAGGATTGTCAGAATACACAATCAACTTCATGCTTCGGTCCAGTCCACCTGTTAGGAAGGTTATTTTGTTGCATTATACTATCCTGAGATACTGTAGCAAATAGATCATGAACGGTGTAGATTTGCTTAAAAACCTGCATAGTTCTTGTAAGTTATTACCTGCAATGCAGTTCCAAGAAATGTTTTTAAATGTCTTTCATACTGTAGGTCTTCCTACACACCTCAAATGCAATTAGTGCTGCTGTCCTATAAATAATTACAGAATTGAATCTCGATTTCTCAGCTTTCTTTGCAAATGTTTCAAAGCAAGTTATTCCATGTTTTCAACATGGACTGGATTGAAACTTCTTGGAATAAGGAATGCTTAGCCCCATGATTTTTCTATACGTGGGAAAGCTATATTCCCCCTCTACCTAGGCAACTCGTGTTATGAACAATGGAGAGCCTTGGGAGATCTTCCCTTCAGCACGTAGTATGGAATTTTTTATTATAGTCTCCCTTTTGACCAAGAGGAGGCTTTAGAGGCTGGGTCCTGTTGTCCTGTGTGGCTTCCTCCACCCTCCCCCTTCTATTCTTTCCATGCATTGCAATACTGTTGCTATCTCAACAAAGGTTTTTCTGTGGTCATTCAACATATTAATTCTTTATTTATGCAAACTGCATACTATCTACCTTCATTATATGTGGACTGATTACTGACCATCCATGCTTAAGTGCTGTCACTTGTCCCATTTTTTATATAATACACTGTTTGGATGTTTGCCTACTGCAACGCATATGTAACATCCCTATGTACTGTATATCGAATTGTGAATCATTGAAATTTGTGATGCTTTATGCATTAAAATGTATTTGAAAAAAAAATGTAATAAAAAAAATATTTGATGGTCCACTCAACCTTTGTTGCATTGCACAAAATATTATGTGAAGATCATCAAGTTTTATGTTCATGAAACTTAATATTTTGTGCAATGCAACAAATGAATCTTGAGTGGACCATCAAAAACAAAAATCTTTGAATTACATTGTTTTTATTGCAAAGTGATTCACGCCATAAACACACCAGTATTTAATGAATGGAACAAGCAAAATGTTTTTTTTTTTGCTATAAAAGATTAATTCTAAAATAACTGTAGATGGCAGCACCCCAAAAATATGTATTGTACCTTAACTTGTACCTTAACTTTTATATAAACATATTTATGTTATTTATTTAATGTTATATTTACAATACAAGATGTTTTAAAAGGTAATTACATTTAATCACATATCATGCCGCAAAACTAATGGTAGGGTCCCACTTCATATTATACATTAATAGGTAGTAAAGAAAAAACAATACATGATGAAATCATGACTAAAAGATTCATATCTTATAATTAACATTATATACAAATTACTGGAGATGAACAGTTTGGTTGTGCTGAAAACTGAACACACATGACAACCGGGTTGAACCGAATTCTTGCCAGTGGCAGATCTTAACTATGGGCTGCAGGACTGCAGCCCCCCTATAAAATCCGCCACTACAGGGACTGACCCAGTTTCAGGCTGTGACTGCGCTGGCTACATAGTCACTGGCAGTGATGACTTCTATTAGAAGGCCTACCTGCCAGTCAAGCCCAGTACAGGTAGTCCCATTGGGAATTGTCTCCTCCCTCCGGGACTGCCAGACCAGGCTGCGATCCACTCCGAGCAATCGGTGCATGCGCAGTCAAATGGCAGCTTGACTGCATATGCGCTAACCCTGGCTTTTATGGATTGCAACCGATACAGTCCATAGATGCCAGGCGTTTGTGCATGCGCAGTCATTCCACCACTTTACTGTGCACGTGCAGTTCCGAGACCTGGCTGACAGCAGCAGCACTCTCATCCCCTGGGACCTGGCCTGCGGCAGCTCCGCTCCTACTCGGAGGTAGGAGGGACCGCTGGTCCTGGCTTATGTCACTTTGCGATTCCACGTTGATGCTTGGGACTTTTTGGGTTTCTGAATCTAATGGAGTCCTATCTCAGGTCATCTTACGCAGTTCGGATCTTGGATCTACAGTACAGTGAAAACTGAATCTTGCATGTTTTGGATTGCATGGAAGTCCCCCTTCATGATTTCAGATGCCATATCACACTGGAAATGAATGTTATAGATGTTAATAATACTTAGAGAAAAACAGGTCCAAATTAGTTGATTTTAGCTGTTTTTATTAATTTTTAAAGAGATCCAGATCTATGGCCCTCATTCCGAGTTGATCGCAGTGAATCATTGCATCGCAAACGGGCAGAAATCAACAAAACGCGCATGCGCATAAGCGGAAATACGCATGCGCGAGCATAGCGATACGACACTTGTGCAGAAATACTACAAAGAAAACTGCTCGTTACACAGAAACGAAAACGGGGAGTGGCGAAGGCGTGACAGGGGCGCGACTTCGCAATCTGACGACATGGGCGTGAAAGTGGGCGTCTAGTGTGGGAGTATGCAACTAGCAGTAGGCGTGTTTTTGCAGAAATGCATTTTCGATGTTAAATTTAACATAGCAATTCCTCGCAATCTTGACGCAGCAGCCAAGTAGGTCTGCAGTTACTCTGCATTTGCGAAGTAGTGTTACAAGTGTGTATGCAATAATTAGCAGTTAATTGGAGATGCCATTCATCTGTTGTCCAATTACTTGCTAAACACTGCTCTGCTGAAGTACTGCAAACAGCAATTGTGTGGACACATTACATGTTTATTCTGAGCACCTATAAATCTGTAACGCTGCCAAATAAGGTTTTAATTGTGAGTTAAGTTTTTGGATAAACATTCATGTTAAGTGCATGTTTTAATGTGTTAAATACTACCAAATGCAAACAAGTGAAATTATCAAAACTCCAAAACTACATCAGCAACATCTAAACTACATAAAATGTGACCTTTGTATATCCCAAATATCAGGACCAACATAATGCAGCATACACTTAATTTTTAACTTAAATAAAACTTTTATCTTTGGTTAGAATATCTGACAATGTTTAAAATTATGTCCTGTTGCCCATAGTAAAACAAAACCTGAGTTGTGACTATTTTTATAATATGGACATTAAAGTGTGGTGCAAGGCATACCTGTTGCATTTTTAAAGATGCAATGCTTGTATGTTTTTTCGGATTGTTCCCTTGTTCCCAAAGTGTCTATATGCTTTGCTAAACTTTCCTGGACTAAGATTAACATAATGCATTTACTTTAATAAAGTACACAAACTTGTTTTTTGTTGTTGATTGTTTTATTACTGCTGTAATATATTTAGTGATCCAAACAACATGGCTACAGGTGAGTATCACATGCAAAGATGGACCAAGCAGCAAGCAGATGCCACTGACACAAATGACATAGCAGAACTCAGTACTAGGGAAACTCCATCTTCTGACAAAATAATAATATTAATGCAAATAAATAATATGGTGTAAACACCCTGCCAGACAAATATATTTGGGGAACTGAGAAAGATTCAGGAGCCAGCACACAAACACAACAATACACAGCACACTAGGAAGAGGAAGATGGCTCTGGTGTACAGGAAAAAAAGCTCACAGGCTACAATATATCAAAACAGAAATAAGACATTTCACTAAGAGGGAGTTAGCCATTCTGGCCACACAAGCCAACACAAAAAAAACATAGAGACAACATGAAAAACATGGGTGCTGCCCATCTGGAGAGACATCACTTTCTTTCTTTTTTCCCCGCCTGATGCTGTTCTTCTTGGCTTGGTCTGCGGAGCGACCTTCGTGTGCCCTGCCCAGTGGGATGTTCTTCCTGGGCAGGGGCAGGGGAGGGAGCCGATGTGGCTGGCTCTCTGCCACTGTGGGCAAGGGAGACAGCGATGGCCTGGCGCCATTGCAAGATGTTATTTGCAAGGTTTTGGAATGAGGAGGCAAGTTGATCTTGTCCCTGCCTGATCTCTGCCAGACCTTGGCAAAGTTGAGCAACACCTTGCTCCACACTGGTTCTGTGCTCAGTGAGCCGGACAGCTATCTCACTTACCTCCCGGATCATCCTGTCCTGAAAAGCGTTTAGGCTCTCACCATACCTAGCTATTTCAAGCAGGATCTCCGGGATAGCAGAGGGTTGGGTGGGGGGGCCAGTTGGAACCTGGATAGGTGGGATTTGGGGTCCAACACTGCCAGACACACTAGGTCCCTCCACCTCAGCCTCAGCCACATAACCCTCCTGTGACTCTACCTGCTCACCCCCCTGTGCTGTTATGTGCAAAGCAAATAGAAGAATGTGTGGAAAAAGAGTACAAAAAAACAATATGAGACTTTTGAAACAAAAACAATTAAACAATACAAATATGTGTGTAAACTTACCTGGCAAGTCATGTTCCGTCAGTATTTCAGGCAGGTCCGTGTCCATATAAGACACCCCTGTCCCCTCCTCATAACTGACACAGTCCATCGCCATCTCCTCCAACTCTGTATACTCCACAGCGACAGATGGTCCGCCCCCTGTAGCCCTTGAGGCATTCCACTCCGCAGACCTCTTGCCCTTCAGGCGGGATTTGAAGTCGGCCCAACTACATATATTAGGAAAAATAGGGTCAAGGTATATTTAATAAATAAATTCCAGCTTTAATATATAGGACACATGTTCTGCATTTGGTTGCTTTAGACATCATATCTAATATATAGGACACATGTTCTGCATTTGGTTGCTATAGCCAACATCACATGTAACTAGCTTTTTAAGAATACTTTGCACAGATAATGGACTGCCAATATACACTTACCGTCGTCTAACTTCCTGTGATGTTCGGACTATAGAGCCGACTTCATTCACAGAATGAGTGATGCCCCTCCAGATTCTATCTTTGGTAGCAGCACCCATGTTTTTTGGTCCTCTATGTATTTTTGACATGGCCTGTGTGACCAAAACACGCAACTCCCTCTTAGTGAATGCGGGCTGCCTTTTTTTTCGCCTTGAAGTAGCCTGTGAGCTTTGATCCTGTTCCTCCTCACCATCTTCCTCGTCACTAGCTGCTTGTGTATGTTGTGGTTGTGTAGCTAATGCTGAATCGCCCTCAGTTTCCCCAGTCTGTCTGTCTGGCAGGGTAACCCCTCCTAACTGCTGGGTATCAGAAGGTGGAATGTCTCTAGTACTGAGTCCTGCTTCTTCTGAATCCGCAGAGGCGGATTCCAGCATTTGCCGACGCAATGCTATTTGTCTTTGTGCCAATGCTGCCTGCTGCCGCTGCACGCGATCCATCTCTGCTGCCAAATCCTCACGAGTAGCCATGTTGCTAATGACATGTCTGTACGCACAGGTGTGTAGGTATTTATAGCTACGTGCGCAGCGAAAATTCACACAGGTGTAAATTATGCTAATTGTGTGACTGATTGTACTGCTTATTTAAGAGCCTTGTTTGCAGCCTGTGTGAGTGGGTGTATGATGTTAAAAACTGCTGTGTTATCTTCGAAGGTGGTCGTCTTTGGTTCAACTTTGCAGTGAGTATTTTTTGCATTGTCTTGCAGACAGATGTCCGTTTATTCGCTTTAAACATTTTGTATAGCGTAGTGCGTTTTTTTGGCTAAGTTTCTTTTGAGAGTATTCCTACATTAGTCAATTATCAAGCCAAGTATGTATGGTGGTGCAATGGAACTGGGTTTATGTATTTTGGAGGATATCTGTTTGATATTTAAATGGTTTAGTATGGCATATGTTTTTATTTCTTACCTGTACTTTACAGTGTTTATGTTATATTGTTCACACAATTTGTTTGATATCTAAGACTCCTTCTGTGTCTCTTGTAGGTGTGTCTGTTTTGGATTTCGTATCCATATTTTGATTTAGAGTCGGTTGGCTGATTTTTTGTTCTTTATTCAACTAAATTGGTCACTTCATTGATTGACCAGGTAAGTAGGCTATCCCTGTGTGTGTTGCTGTTTGTTGTAATTGTCTATATGATATCTAAGACTCCTTCTGTGTCTCTTGTAGGTGTGTCTGTTTTGGATTTTGTATCCAGATTTTGATTTAGAGTCGGTTGGCTGATTTTTTGTTCTTTATTCAACTAAATTGGTCACTTCATTGATTGACCAGGTAAGTAGCCTATCCCTGTGTGTCCTGGAGTGTGTTTGTAGCAAGTGTGTATCTTATTTTTGATTGGCCATTTCTCTATCTAGTAGGTGTTATTTCTTGGTTTTCAAAGCATTTACTTTTGACAAAGTCGGCCTGATTTTTGCTGTATTAGCTACTAAAGGACCCCCTTTTTTTTCTAAAAGGTTTTTTAAGTAACAAACTAAGTTACATTATTCATACTTAGTTATTTGAATATATATTGTGTCAGTTATTATATGGGTATGTTTGAAATCTCAAATACTTTTTGATTTGTGATGTTAACCTATGTTTGTAATAATTAGCTAAAGGTTTTTTTTTGTTTTTTTTCCAATTTTCTGTTTTGGACCCGTATTTTGTTATTGAAGAAATGGAGTATGCTCCTGCAGTCAGTTAACACCCATACACTTTGTCTTTGATTATGGCTGACAATGTTTTTGTTTTTTTGTTTATTTTAAAAAATGATTCTTACCTTCATTTTAAGTTGGTGATGTCCGTTCATGTGGCAGCTGAAGCCCTCCCACCCCAACCCACGGAACCACTCCCACCCCAACCGCTGCAAGCCCTCCAACCGCAACCGGCTCCTCATCATCCAAGGCAACGGAGGCGTGCTAGGCAACCAATTTTCCGTACCCGTGTCCTCCTTTTTGGGATGCCTGATGATGTGGTTGTGCGCAGATACAGGCTGCCACCTCATCTAATCCTAGACACTCTCTCCATAATAGAGAGTGATCTAGAACAATCCATTAGGTATCCTACAGCAATACCAGCATTGAAACAATTCCTTGCTGTGTTACATTTTGTGGCCACTGGTTCATACCAGCATGTTGTTGGCGATCTGGTTGGCATGTCGCAGGGCCAGTTCAGTAAGGTCCTGCGGCATGTCAGCCAGGCTTTTATTAAGCGCGTTAAGCAATTTATTGCTATGCCTTTGGATGTTGGGGCCCTAGATGTGGTGAAGCGGCAATTTGAAGAAGGTGGTAGTTGCTTCCCACATGTTATTGGGGTTGTGGATGGCACACATGTAGCTATTGTACCACCAAGACATAATGAAGAAATTTATAGAAACAGGAAACTGTTTCATTCTCTGAATGTAATGGTTGTTTGTGGGCCATCCCTCCAGATCCTGTCCCTGAATGCTAAGTTCCCGGGGAACTCCCATGATGCCCATGTCATTAGACAATCAGGGATATGGCACAGATTAAGATCGATGGAAGGTCAAGACATGTGGTTATTGGGTGAGTGTTTTTTTTTTTTACTTACAATAATATTATAAAATGTAAGATTATAATTATTTTCTTTTCTTCTCATCAAACAGGAGACCGTGGATATCCTTGCACCCCCTGGCTCATGACTCCTTACAGTAAGCCCAGGCCAGGACCACAGACGGCATTTAACTCCGCGCTTACTGCCACTAGACAGCTGGTGGAGCGCACGATTGGTGTCCTTAAAGGGCGCTTTCGTGTGCTCCACCACACTGGTGGCGACATCATGTATTCGCCGGAGATGGTAAGTAAAATTGTGGTCCTGTACGCTATTCTACATAACATCGCTGTAAGGAGTCGCGTTGAGCTTCCTCACACAGAGGAATTGCCAGATGAGGAGCCAGGGGTTGGGCGGAGAGTCGGTGGGGGGAGTGTTTCCCGGAGGGGAAACGAAGTAAGGGCACGCATTGTGCGCGAATATTTCAGGTATAGGGTTTTTTTATTTTTTTTAAAATAAACACAAAGTCACTGTCTGTTTATGTTAATTTTGCTCTGATGTCATTTAGGTAGTCATTGAAAGCTCATTGTGTAATTGTTTTTGTGTGTGTGAATATATTATTAGTTGTTTCTGTAAATATTCAAACATGTTAACCTTACAATGTTTTTATTCTTTGTGAATTATTTTTACGTTGCTAAATTGTTGTAATTACTGTTTTTTTGTTTCTAATCCTGTTTTCAAAAACAAAAACACAACATATGATACTAAATGTTGTAAAATTTGTGACTGTGCAGCTGATTGTTCAGACAAAATGTGGTGAGTACACAGATTGACTCAAAAATTAGAGTAAAAGAGTGTGTGTGTGTGTGTATGTGGAATTGTGAGAATAGGTTCGTTTATTATCATGCTCTTCCGCGACTGCGAATTTCCGCTATAGCGAACTAACCCCTCTGCTCTACACAGCACTGCAGACAGCAATAACGTTTAGTCAATGCACACATCAATAAAGTTTATTTAGATGACAGCATAGATTTTCCACCAATCACATGCCAACACACACTATAAATATATGCCCAAATATGGAAAACGCCATTGCCATGATGCGTGCTGCACCGTTCACCCGGCGTGAGCTCCGCGTGTTGGTGGCGGTGATGGACCGCCGCGTAGGCCGCGTATGGCGCTTTGTCCCAAATCGGGTAAAGCGCCAGGCCTACGCGGAGGTCCGCCACCTACTGAGGACCCGCGTCCGCAGCAGGCGGACCATCATTCAGCTGGAGAGGAGATGGAGTGATCTCCACAGGCGGACGCCGGAACTGTTGGCGGAGCTCCGCCAGCAAATCCGGCAACTGCGTAGACGCAGTAAGTTAAATACATTACATAATACAGAGATTATTAGCATAAACTGTGCAAATTTACACTAAGTAATATTATTAGCATAAACTTTGCAAATTTACACTAAGTGATAGTGTCTAAATTGCCACACTGACTGAACTAGTTTAATAAATATGACAGTGTGTGTGGTTAGGGCAAGCAGTACTGACTGTAGCAGAGTGATTTTAAACAAGTGCATGTTGTTGTACAGAATTGCTACACAGGCTGTAAACTGTACCAAATAACTTGCTCAGTGGTGTAAATTTAATAAGGTGGGTTGATTTTAGATCTGGTGATGTTGCCTATACCAATCAATATGAGTCAATCGAATAGATTCTGTAATGAGCTTCACAAATGTTATGTATAATCAGATTGGTTGCTATGGACAACATCACCAGATTACAAATTAGCCAAACAAAATAATGTTAGCCCTGTGTCTTTTACATGGGACAGAACAGTGTAATAGACAAATGGTGTTTATTAAATTTGTCATGCAACAACAAATATAAAACATATGTCATTCTAGGACCACCACAACGGCAAGCTGCTGCAGGGAGGCCAGACCAGTCCCCTTCTCAGCCCCCCTCCCCTTCACAGTCCCCCTCCTCTTCCCAGTCCCCCTCCCCTTCACAGTCCACTTCTCAGCCCACCTCCCCTTCTCCTTCTCAGGCCCCCTCTCCTTCTCAGGCCCCCTCTCCTTCTCAGCCCCCTTCTCCTTCTCAGGCCCCCTCTCCTTCTCAGCCCCCTTCTCCTTCTCAGGCCCACTCTCCTTCTCAGCCCCCTTCTCCTTCTCAGGCCCCCTCTCCTTCTCAGCCCCCTTCTCCTTCTCAGGCCCCCTCTCCTTCTCAGCCCCCTTCTCCTTCTCAGGCCCCCTCTCCTTCTCAGCCCCCTTCTCCTTCTCAGGCCCCCTCTCCTTCTCAGCCCCCTTCTCAGGCCCCCTCTTCTTCTCAGCCCCCTTCTCCTTCTCAGGCCCCCTCTCCTTCTCAGCCCCCTGCTCCTTCTCAGGCCCCCTCTCCTTCTCAGCCCCCTTCTCCTTCTCAGGCCCACTCTCCTTCTCAGCCCCCTTCTCATTCTCCTTCCCAGTCCCCTTCTCAGCCCCCCTCACCCTCTATTGCCCAAACACTCTCTCCGCCCCCCTCGCCCTCTCAATCAGACCCACCCTCTGAAATGACGTCCCCAATCCCTCCTCCTTCACCCATACAGCCTCCTTCCCCAATCCAGCCTCCTTCCCCCATCCAGCCGCCTTCCCCCATCCAGCCGCCTACCCCACCCAGTGAATGGGCACAAGAAGCACCAGAGGAAAATTCGGGGAGTCCTCATGTGGCTGAAGAAAGTAAGTGTTTTAACATTTTTAAATTAATGATTACCTTCTTACACTTACAATAACAAAAAATGCAGTGTTGTACTGTTTGAAATCTTGGACCAAGGAAAAATGTTTGTGTTCTTCTCCATGGTCTAGATGTAGCATTTACATTTTTGAGAGTGTCATTATATGTACAGTGTTTATGTGTGCAATGTTTTGTGTGACCACTGTAGGTCGACACTCATTAGGTCGACAGGGTTGCTAGGACAACAGGGTTTATATGTGCTAGGTTTTCTGGGTAACATTTATATCTGAGTGGAGTTTAGTATGTTGTTGGTCTTTTACACTTGTGCCTGTGTATTCATAATGTTTGCACTTTCAAATCACATGCTTCACTTTGTTAGCCAGCATAACGACACAATGTTTTGTGGTGTGAAAGTTACACTCACAAAATGCTTATTGGATTTATCCAAACCTGTTTGACCTTATTTAGTAAGGGCGGCTTTCAGGGAGTGTGGGCATGCTAGGATATGTTGTCCTTCAGAAGATGTTGATATGCAGTGTGATGATGCAGGGCCAACCCCCCAAAAATTGAATTCTCGTCACTCCAGATGTGAATGAATGCCAACATGGTGTAACATTTACTAAGATGGTAGTTCTCTTTAACATGGGATGTTGCCCATAGCAACCAATAAGATTATAATTTAAATTTTTTGAAACACTTCTACAAGATAATATTCTTAATTTTGATTGTTTGCTATGGTCAACGTTCCATCTTAAATAGAACTCACATAGTAGTAAATGTACCCCATGGTCTGGTACACTTTTCAAAGCCAAAAAACAAAAACAAATGCTGAGCAGGCTTGTGTGTTGTTCTGCTAATGATTTTTCATAAAAACAGCCATGATGTAGTAACTTTGCCATTAAAGCAGGCCTGTCCAAACTGCGGCCCTCCAGCTGTTGAGAAACTACACATCCCAGCATGCCCTGACACAGCTTTTGCATTCTCTGACCACAAAACTGTGTCAAGGCATGCTGGTATATGTAGTTTCACAACAGCTGGAGGGCTGCAGTTTGGACAGGCCTGCATTAAAGTGTGGTTTGTTCCTTGCTTGTAGAATAGGTAATGTGAGTAAGTTAGTAATGTTTATGTTGCCTCTTAATTTCAGATGTTGCAGTTGGAGATCCCACAACTTTTGCGGGCATTCTGGCCACCATGCACCAAAATCTGCAATCCTTGCTGGCTAGTGTGGAGCAGCTGCAAAAATTTGGATGATTTTTTTTGTTAATTTAATATTTTCAGTTTTTATTTACAAAAAAAGAAAAAAGAAAAAATCATATTTCAAGTTAAGCGGGTGTTGTGTTTATTAATGCAATAAAGGAACAGCAGATTGCCTATCAGACATTTATTACCTTAGACATTTCACACATCTAACGTGCGTTTTTAAAAAAAATTATAACAAAAATTAGGTTGTTATTGTCTAAATAAACATGCAAACACCTTCAATCACAAAATAAAACTCTACACCAAAAAAAAAAAAAAAAAAAACAATTAGACCAGGCACATTTCAAACATCTATATTTATAATTTAAAAAAATAAATGTTGCAGGACAATTATGGCTACAAAGTGTTCTTCAGGTTTTTTTAAAATACTTAATTGATCATGAACATTACAATTCATTACACTAATTGGATTCGTAATTGAGGAGGACTTGTGGACTTTTAACAGAAAGGTGTAATTCCACTTAATAGGAAAAAACCCCCATTGTGGTGCGTTTTTCAGCAAAAGTGTGCACTTTTAAGAAGAATGTGTAAATCTACGAAAACTTAGTATTTTTACAATGAGGTTTGTGTTAATGCGATGGTTTCGCATTGCTGCGACGTCATTTAGCGTACGCCCACTTTGTGTAATACTGCGTACGAATTAGCAAAAATACGTTGGGGCGGATATTCGCAATTTTGCAACATGTTCGCAATTTTGCACATACCGTGTGCGAACGAAAAAAATAGCGAACAACTCGGAATGACCACCTATATCCAAAATCAAAAGTAAAACAAATGAGTGTGGTTTTGCCAAAACTGAGACCAAAACACGTATAAGATTTAGAACCGCATCAACCCAGTCCACAGGACATAAGGGGATCCATGTGTACACATGGATCCCCTTTTCCTGAATGCTGGTTCCCCTCATGACTTCTTGGAAACCTGCCAGCCAAACAGCGTCATAGGGATCTCCTGATAGGCTGGAGAGGAGCCCATAGTCTATAATGGGGATAAAAATCCCCATTGTAGTCTATGGTAGGAACCTGCGGTCTACTGCAGACTGCAAGGTTAATTGAGTTCACTCTTGTGGGTTTGTTGCATTTTTTTTAACCCCTGGATGCCTACATGGACTGAAGAGGACTGATGTACACTGGAAATAAGTGAGTATATATATATATATATATATATATATATATATACAGTAGGGCAAAAAAGTGTTTGGACAGCCACCGATTGTGCAAGTTGACCCACTTAAAAAGATGAGAGAGGTCTGTAATTTCCATCATAGGTACACTTCAACTGTGAGAGACAAAATCTGAAAAAAAAACAACAGGAAATCACATTGTATGATTTTTAAACAATTTATTTGTATATTCTTCAGGAAAATAAATATTTGGACACCTACCAAGCAAGATTTCTGGCTCTCACAGACCTGTTACTTCTTCTTTAAGAAGCTCTTCTATCCTCCACTCGTTACCTGTATTAATGGCACCTGTTTGAACTGGTTATCTGTATAAAAGACACCTGTCCACACCCTTAAACAGTCAGACTGCTACCTCTCCACCATGGCCAAGACCAGAGAGCTGTCTAAGGACACCAGGGACAAAATTGTAGAGCTGCACAAAGCTGGGATGAGCTACTCAACAATAGGCAAGCAGCTTGGTGAGAAGAGATCAACTGTTGGCGCAATTATTAAAAAATGGAATTGCCCCACTGTGTGTGTGTGTGTATATATATATATATATATATATATATATATTTACCGGTACTCTATGGATTTTACTGGAGAAGGGGATGTGAATGGCTGTATGTACAGTGTGTGTGTGTCATTTCTTTATTAGAATATTTATTTTTCTGTGGAACTACAGGTACCAGTGGGCCCTTTAATGCTCTGCATGGTAGTACTTGTGCTTCTCCAAGTACCAGCATGCAGGGGAGGCTTGCTGGGACTTGTAATTCCACAGCAAAAGACAATATTGAATAAACATTTTTACACTTTTAATTGCTATCAGCACACCAGCCACAGCACACGGATGATGGGGAAATCCCCGGGCTTCATCCTTGGCGGGAAGGGGGGGGGGGTAATGCCATGGCCACAGGGTCCTATATAAATGTGTATCCTGGCTGTGGCATTATCTCCTTGACTAGTGGAGCCTGGTGCTGGTTTCATAAATGCAGGGGACCCCTACACATTCCCCCCTGTATTTTATCAAACAAGATTGGCTCAAAGAGCCCCGTGCTGGTTATGCTTGGGGGGGTGGGGGCTGCATGTTTTATTTTTATTTTTTTTACTTTTTTAACTGTTTATTTACTTTTACAAATAAAGAAAATATCCAGAGACAATCTGCGCAATCTAAACATTGATGCAGCTACAATCTAAATCCAGTAGTGCTTTCCCCACTACACTATAGGTGATTACTAGGTCAAAAATATTTGAGAGATAGATTACAAGCGCTCCACAGATAAACCAGTTCACCAATTACCTCACCACAATAATAGAAAAGGAACAATACCGTATTGAACAATATATTAAATCCACAATTGTCTGGTAGTGCTCCAACTTATTTCTTTGCAGGTGATCTGTAACAGACTTGTGTCCCCTTCATAAGAGAGCCCCTCTAATTTATAGGGGGAACACAATAAAAAATATCATAGTGCAATTTATCATTAAAAGCATGTAGAATTTAATAACAGGTTACACTTACAAACATAAAGGATAAAATCGCATATTCAAAATCCCGTAAGGCAATAGCAGCAATGGTTTGGAGAAATCCTCAAAGTCCCCTGGTGGATCTGGGTCAACTGTACCAAGCTCTGGAACAAGATAGCAGTGCAGGATTACCAAAACAATAGCCTTCCAATGGGATAATGTAGATAAGGATAGCAGAACGCTTAACGCGTTTCAGACTATTATGTCCTTCATCAGAAGCTTGTATACTGCCCATCCTCAACTCCCTTTTATACCCTAACTAATACATAGACCAGCTGAACTGAATCGCCGCTAAACGTCTCCCCTTGTCCGCGCCGATGCTGTCCAGAGCGGCGAGTACGTCTGGAAGAGCCATGCGTTCCATTCACGGCTAGTGCGTTCCACAAAGCGGAAGTCGTCATCTTACACTCCTTCCGTAATGGCCGTGCGTTCCATCCCTGGCTGATGTATTCCACTAGCCGGAAATCGAGCGTTTCCAAAGTAAAGTCATAGTCCCAATGGTGTTCCGTCCATATTCCACACCACCAACTATTTGTAAATATATAGGGGTATATTCAATACCGGACGAATTGCGCCTTTTTTTCGACCGTTTTAAGATTCGACACTACTCGACAGCCGAAACCCTCCACCCGGGACCATGAATTCGACATATTCAATACATAACTCATTCGACACTCCCCTTGTCGAATAACGGACCAATCGTCGAGTAGTGGGCGTCCTGGATTCGACTTCCCACCGTTTGGAGCCCTTTATAGGGCTTGTTTGCTACGTGCTCAGCAGCCATTTTGTGAACCTGCAGAGAGGTGTGTGGAGGTGCAGAGCTAGCAAATTGGTTGTTGTTTGCTGTGGTATCGTTTGTACACCCAGCAAGCTTTAATCCAGGATGGACAGGATACCTGTTACCCCGGAGGAGAGTCGCTTTTGGAGCGATTTCTACATTTGTAGGTAAGTATAACATGTGGTCTGGCATTGCATGTATGTGTTTGTGTAGTGGGGAGGGTGCCATGAGGTGTACATGTGGCATTGCTTTGGGGTGTTTGAGGTATCTATATGTGTGCAGGTATGTGTATATATGTCCTGTTTGGATTGCTGCAGGTCCTGCTTGTATCGCTGCATGTTTTTTTTGGAGTTTTGTGTTTGGGGGTAGTTTTTCACGTTTTTTTTTCCATAAAATGTTTTTTTTTTTTTTTTGGGTCATGCTTTTGCATTGTTGTTCCTCCAGCATTTGCAGGGATGCTTTTTGGCTTGTTTGGGGTGACTTTTGAGTGTGTCGGTATCTGCCATGTGGCCGACATGTGTTGTCGTTTGTTTCCAAAACATATTTTTTTGCTCCTATTTTAGCACTGTTGCATCCCTGCACATGCTGGAGGTACTTTTTGGCTTGTTTGGGCTGACTTTGAGCGTGTCATTATCAGCCATGTGGCCGACATGTGTTGTCATTGGTTTCCGAAACATGTTTTTTTTTGCTCCTACTTTAGCACTGGTTGACCTCCAGCATGTGCAGGGATGCTTTTTGGCTTGTTTGGGGTGACTTTTGAGTGTGTCGGTATCTGCCATGTGGCCGACATGTGTTGTCATTTGTTTCCAAAGCATGTTTTTTTGCTCCTACTTTAGCACTGTTTGACCTCCAGCATGTGTAGGGATGCTTTTTGGCTTGTTTGTGGTGACTTTTGAGTGTGTCGGTATCTGCCATGTGGCCATGTGTTGTCGTATGTTTCCAAAACATGTTTTTTTGCTACTACTTTAGCACTGGTTGACCTCCAGCATGTGCAGGGATGCTTGTACGAGGGTTTTGGCTTGTTTGGCTGAGGTTTTTTTCAATTTTTCTATTTTTTTGTTTGTTGTGTTTGGTCCTGCTTGAGCACTGGGGTCCCAACAGCATGACGTGTGGTTGCATGTAATTATGTAATGTGTGTTAAATTTGTAAAAATAATTTTTCTTTTTACAACAGATATGTCCAGGGACAAGCGGCCCCGAATCCCCCCCTTCCCCCCACCCCTCAGAAGAATTTTCCCTGCACAGCAATGAGGAGTGGGAGCCGACCCAGGAGGAGGATACGACCGACCAGGCATGCAGTGACCAGCCGCGGTCGTCAAGGGACCAAAGGGAGAAGCAAAAGAAAAAGCCCAGAAAGGTAAATACTGTCAACACCTGCAGACACAATAGCATCCAACTTGACACACCCTAGTTTGCGCACTGCCACGCACACCTACAGGTATCTTTGCGCACTGCCAGCGATACTGACACACTCACAGGTACATACCGATCTTATTAAATGCATGTTTTTTTTATCCCTAAAGGCAAGAAGCCAGCCAGAGGATCAGTAGGAGGAGGAAGCCTCTGGTGAAGGCGCAGGACAGAAGAAGCCGCGTGGACCCAGATACACTGAGGCGGAAAACTGTGCCCTAGTGGATGGCGTCGACAGGTCCTACGACGTTCTGTATGGACCAAGGGCACAGAGCACAGCAGCTAAGACCAAGCGAAACATCTGGGATGCCATCGCGAGACAAGTCACTGCAGTATCTGGAAACCGCCGGAGCACCAGAAACTGCATGAAGCGGTACAGTGATTGCCGCAGACAGACCAAGAAGAAGATGGGGATTCAGCGCCGACATGAGGCAGCTACGGGAGGTGGTCCGGCTCTCAATCTGAAGTGGCTACCCTGGGAGAACGTTATTAAAAGGCGCATGAACCCTGTTATGGTCCAAGGAGTTCACGGAGTTGTGGACTCCAGCCGTCCTGCTGGCTTTCCCGAGGAGGAAGAACCGCCCAGAAGACGGAAGACGGCGGGAGACAAGCAGTCCAAAAGGAGGCCTGAGGGTAAGAATACATTCAGATGAGCTGCACTAAATCTTTTTTAATTTTATTTGCTAATGTGTTTGTTCTTTTTCCCCAGACACGCCTGCCCAGAGGACATCACCTGCGCGCAGGACATCGCGAGCGCGTGGACCATCACCTGCGCAGCAGGCATCGGCAGCAGCGCGCGGACCATCACCTGCGCAGCAAGCATCAGCAGCACGCAGATCATCACCTGCACTCCACACATCGTCAGCGCACAGAAAGTCACCTGTGCGCCAGACATCGTCAGCGCGCAGACCATCACCTGTGCGCCAGACATCAGCACGCAGAATGTCACCTGCGCGCCAGACACCGTCGGCGACCACACCACCAGCTGGGCACCAAACTACATCTCCTGCGCGCAGGCCATCACAAGCTCGTCATCTCTCCAGGAGCTCTGGGACTGTGACCGAAGAGCCTCAACAAGACACTACCCTTGTGGACCCATCACCCGAACTGTTTGAGTCAACAGGGTTAACGGACGAGACTTTTCTTGGGTTTGAAGACAGCCGTGCAGACGTATCCAGCCATACCCTTGAAAAGTCTCCAGAATTGAGGACAAGTGAAGCTCCTGGAGCAGCGGCACCACAGGATGGAGAAGGTTTTTATTTTTGGGGTTTTTTTGGGGGGGAGGGTGGTTGTCGCTATTTTTGTATAGTTTATTAACTTTATTTTTTTTCCTTCTTTTGCAAACAGAGGTGCCACGGACCAGCAGCGGACTTGCGTCGGGGATTGGTCCCTTCTTCAGGCCGGATCTCCTACAGGATTCGTCGGATGACGAGGTGGAAGTGCAGCAGCCTGCTGTTTCTACATCCCTGTGTGAGTAATTATCAAATTGCGAGCCTTCAAACAAATGTATGAATGTGTATACTAATTTCTAATTTTCTTTTCAGCTGCACAAATGCAATTGGTGGCAGACGTACAGGAAGGGCAGGATCCCTCAAATGTTCAGAGGGTACACACCCTGGCAGCAGAGATGACTGCCCGCCAGGATAACTACACGAATGTCATTGAAACCAGACTGGACGCCATTGAGAAGACAATGGAGAAGATGGCAAACGGTCTGGTTGAAATGCAAAAGGCTCTTGCCGACAGCATGGCAGAAACGCAAAAGACCAGACGAGAAGATCACAGGGTGTCTATCGACATCCTTCAAGTTCTGGCCACATCCATCAACCGGCTGGTGGATAACACATCATGCCTGGCACACAGCGTTGACAACATGTCGGAGAGCCAACGACATTCGGCAGCCAGCCACCAGATCATCGCAGCCACACAATGTACGATAAGCTCCCAGAGCCAGCTCATCAACACGCTGGTGAACCACCACATCCGCCATCTCAAGCCACACGGACGCCTCCTGCCCTTCCTCCACCACCATCCTGGTATGGACGGTCACAGCTGTACCAAGGATATACAGGGATGTACCCTACCTACCAGATGCCTCCACCACCAACACCGGCCGCATCATCTACACCAGCACGGCCACCGAGGCCAAGTCAACACACTCCACAGCCGCCCAGGGCATCGACGCCCCATCAGAGCAAGAAGAGGATCCGGACGGACAACCACCATAAGCCCGGTCGTATTGTTTTATTATTTACTCTTTATGTTTTTCATGTTTCCCTTTCTCCCCCTCCCATTAGTTGTTTTTTTTCTTACTATTGTTTTATATTTGTGTTGGGCTCCCCCACCCCCGACCAGATACTACCAAGGAGCTTTGTCTAGGCATACATGCGCGGGCATGTATGCGGACGCGTGTGGTAACTGATGAAAGCTCCTTGGGGTTACATATATGATGGGCCAAAGAGCTATTCTGATACCACTTTTTTTTTTTTTTTTAAACTCCTTTTTGTATTGGTGTAAATTAGGCTTTCACTGTTGTGTGAATTTACTAATCACTAGTGTTTGTTTTTGGCTTCTTCATAGGATTGGGTGAAAAATTGAAGTGGACGGCATAGTTCGTGTTGTGCGTACCAAGGTGAGTAAAGCCATGTTTCAATGTATATATTCAAGAAACTTTGGACCGTCTGCCCTTGGGGAACAACACAGTCCAGCAATGGGTCATGCTGGACTGCGTGGTTCCACAAGTGCAGGCATGTCAAAGTGCTGACCACTGACACCACTCTGCCACTTTGGACCGCCTGCCCTTGGGGAACAACACAGTCCAGCAATGGGTCATGCTGGGCTGTGTGGTTCCACAAGTGCAGGTGTGTCAAAGTGCTGACCACTGACACCACTCTGCCACTTTGGACCGCCTGCCCTTGGGGAACAACACAGTCCAGCAATGGGTCATGCTGGGCTGTGTGGTTCCACAAGTGCAGGCGTGTCAAAGTGCTGACCACTGACACCACTCTGCCACTTTGGACCGCATGCCCTTGGGGCACAACACAGTCCAGCTGTGTGGTTCCACAAATGTTCTTGGGAAAGGAATGAACATGACATCATTAGTGTCTTAATATGGAATTTCTTTTTTTCCCAACAGATCTCTACACAAGAAAAGAATGTAAAGAAGAACAAACACTACTTTTTTTTTGTTTTTATTTCAATTTATTTTTTAATCCCCAAAAAAATAAAATTTTAATTCTTCAATAAATTTTTAAAATGAGAAGTTGTGTGTGGTTTTTCATTAAATGATTAATTGATAAAATGTAAAATATGGCATTTCAGAGATGCAGTGGTATTGTGGTAGGTCACCCATGGTACAGCAGGGGAACTGTCTTGTCCCTTGACATCCACGTTGGTTCCTGTACCTTGGGAAGGATACTCCGCAAGACCTGTGGAAGAGAATAGTATGAGGTTCCAGGTATTTGTGTCATCCAAAGACAAGGTACAAGCAGGTTACATCGGCCTTTGTCCCAAATGCAACCCTCCGGCACTTGAGAAACTAGACATCCAAACATTCCCTGACACAGCGTAAGCATTGCTGTGTCAGGGCATGATTGGATGTGCAGTTTTACAAATGCCGGAGGGCTGCACTTAGGACATGCCGGGGTTACTTGGTCAAGAGGGAGTTTTGGGCAATACATCTCACCTGAGGGGGGTTATCTGCTACATGGTGGAGGTTCAGGTCCACATCACAAGTAGGTCGCCCATGGTACAGCAGGGGAACTCTCCGGTCCCTTCAAATCCAGGCTGGTTCCTGCAAATCGGGAAGGATACTCCACAAGACCTCCGGAAGAGAATAAGGAGGTAATTTGAGAGTTTCCTCCACCCTGGGAAAGAACAAAAGGTGCCAGCAACACTGCGCATATACACAGGTTACTCAGACAAGATGGAGTTTTGGCCAATACAGCTCACATGAAAGAGTGACTCTAACATGGCGGTGGTTCAGGTCCACATCACAAGTAGGACATCCATGGTAGAGTGGGGTAAACTGGTCCAATACTGGAGTGGCTTTGCAGAAGTGTATCCTGGGTAAAACTATTGAATCATGGGTACATTCCCCTTAGCAGAGTGAAGAAAAAATATTCTTTTTAAAAATCTATTAAAAAATACTTGTGGATCAAAAATTGACAAACCAAGTAGATAATCTCTTCAAATATAAATAGATATGCTATAATCAATCCAAAAAGCTAAAAAAAAAAAATATGTTTTAACAATTTTTAATCAGCTCTCGCCAGCAAAGTGAGGCGGAATGAATTTTACGAAATTACTGTCGAAAAGCACTGTTGTCGAATCGACATTCTTCAATTGAATATACTTTTGTCGAAAAGCCGCATTTTGACCATTGCAGACATGTCGATTTGCAAAAAGTCGAATCTGAAACGACAGGAATTTTGACGAAAAGTACTGTATTGCATTGTCGAATCCAATTCGACAGGTTTTTTTTGTCGAAAATGCCCCGCTTTTCGACTTTTTCCTGAATTCGACAGCAATTGCATATACCCCATAGTGGGTATCACCATCCATATTATTATGAGTGAAGTGCCTCCGAGAAAAAAACATAATTAAAATGTATACACATTATAAAGAATATATACATATAAAATACATGGAAAGGATATAGAGAACAAGCTAATGTTAAGAGTCGTAAAAGGAGTGCAAATAGGGATAACAAATTAATTAAATATGGTCTAAGTCAGAAAACATTTTAACTCATATTCCCCATTTAATCCCTTAGGAGCAAGGGTTCCTAAATGGTAAATCCATTTCATTTCCGCTTGGGATAATCGTTTTTCCATATTTCTATTTTTCCATTGGGGTTGTATTTGTTGTATACCCCAAAAACCTTTTATTTTGCACTCCTTGGACTCATGACATGCTTTGAAATGAGATGAAACCGTGTGCGTGAGAAGACCTTTGCGTATGTTATAGATATGCTCTGCTGCCCTTACTTTTAAATTCCTTGTGGTTTTTCCCACGTATAAATATCTGCATGAGTATTCCAGAGCATATATAACATTTCGAGAATTACATGTAATAAATTATTTTATCTCTACTGCCCTCTCATTAATAATTAAATTAGTGAATTTCTTGTCTTTCATTTTCACTGTTTTGGACATCAAGCAATCTCCACAGCGATGGAACCCTTTGGTTCTAATGCTCGGTCTAGGGTTAATCTCCATGCTGCTTTTTACTAATTGATTTTGTAGTGATGGTGCTCTCCTGTAAATAAATACAGGTTTATCTGGTATAACCTTTTCCAACAAGGGATCTTGTTTCAATAATTTCCAGTTATTTTTAAAGATGGTTTCTATTTGTTTATGTTTTGCATTAAATTGACTTGAGAAAGCCCATTGGAATTTATTATTTACATCCTTATCCTTATTTGGACTTTTGATCCTCAATAGGTCAGTTCTTTCCATCTTATCAACCCTAACTCTTGCCTTATTTAACTTCTCTACCGGATAGCCCTTTGCTATGAACCTATCTGATAGATCATCCTGCTGTTTGCACACCATATCATCCGTGTAATTTCTTTTAATACGTATATACTGGCTGAATGGTATAGATTCCAGCCAGTTAGGATGGTATTGACTAGAAATATCAATAAAACTATTTGAGTTAGCTGCTTTTCTAAATGTCCGAGTCTTTAAAGTTCCAACTTCAATATAGATCTCCAAATCCAGAAAATGTATGCTTACTTGACTTAACTGAAAGGTTAATTTAATCGATAACTCATTGGAGTTTAATGACCTACATAAATGAGTCAAATGCTCCATGTCACCTCTCCATACAAAAATAATATCATCTATGAAGCGCTGCAAGAGCACCAGGCCCGTACCCAGCTGGCCACCGCTGAACACCATCTGTTCCTCCCAGTAGGCCATAAATAAATTAGCATAGCTGGGGGCAAACCTGGTGCCCATGGCAGTGCCCATCAATTGTAAGTAAAATGTGCCCTCAAATATAAAACAATTATTAATTAAAATACAATTAATTCTTTCTAAAATGAATTGTTTTAAGTCATCTCCCAGTGTGCTTAAATTCAAAAAATATGATACAGCAACCAATCCCTTTTCTTTCTCAATGATGGTGTATAGGGATCCTACATCTGCTGTGCATAGGTAGTCACCATCACACCTTTCATAAAGGGATAATTTCTGTAAAATATCACAAGTATCCTTCACGTAGGCCCTAGTGCCTTGAACTAGCGGTTGTAAGTAGAAATCTATAAATGCTGACAAATTACTGGTTATGCTGTTGCAACCAGAAATAATCGGCCTGCCTGGTGGGTGGAGGGGGTCCTTATGGACTTTTGGCAAGACATATATCGATGGTACTGATGGATCCTTAATGTTAATAAAGTCAAATTCACTTTGTGTGATGATTTTTAAATCCAATGCTTTTGTAGTAAGTTCCCTCAATTCCTTTGTAATTCTCAATGTTGGATCCACCTTAAGTTTCTTATATGTGACATCACACAACTGGCGATAAACTTCATTGACATATGCCTACTTGTCCCTAAGGATCACCCCTCCACCCTTATCTGCGGGCTTGATGATAATCGATTCATCCTCCCGCAAAGATTTTAAAGCAGAAAACAGTTTTTTTACTAAGATTCAAACTCCTCCGTTTATTTACACTACTCTTTGTATTAACTACTTTTTCTATTTCCTCAGTCACAACTGTATTAAATACATCAATGCAACGCCCCTTACAAAACATAGGGTTAAATGTAGATGGTGTACGGAAACCTGTACCACTACAATGATTTTCTATTGGTGTATGGTCAATTTATTTTTCTTTATTGAGGAAAAAGCGGTTTATAGTTAATTTACGTGTACATTTTTGTACATCCAAAAACAAGTCAAAACCCTTCGGTTGACTTGAGGGGGCAAATTTTAACCCCTTTTGTAAAACTTGTGTTTCAGGGATAGTCAATTCCTTTTTGGACAAATTAAAAATCTTAGTTTCTACCAAAGATTTAGTGACACCATCAATTTTAGGTATCATTGATTGATCCTCTAAGGGATAAATATTATTCGAACTTATATTTTTCCTTTTTCTGTTCCTTCTAGCTCTCTTACCCCTAGTGGTTTTTGAATGTACTTTTACATCTAGTTCCTTCCTGGTGGTTTGAGATTCCACTCTAAAAAAGAAGTATTAAGATAATTTGGGGTCCCTGAATTATCTATCTCCAGTCCCTCAAATCTATTCAATAAAGTGGGGCTATAACCTTTTTTGGTCTGATTCCGCCAATGGCGTTGCTTTTGTGGTTGCTTAAAATTCCAATTAGTTTCCCAATACTCATAATTGTTAACCTCACTAAGATCCCTTCTTGGAGCATACCTATTAGATCTTTGTTGATGAAAACTGTTTCCAGGTTCCCTCCTATTAGTATAATTAGGACCATATCCAGTCCTTGAAGGGGATCTATTGCTATATTTGTATTTCTTCTAGGTATTGCGCCATAGTTGGGTCTTTCCTATCCTGGAATCTATTTCCTGTAATGGTTTCCTAGGGGTCGTTTTTTTTCATTTTTGGAGTCTTTTTAGGTTCCTGCTGGATGTTTAAGACATCCCTTTGATATTTTTCTTTTCTCTTAACTCTTTTGTATTTTTAGTGATTTTATGTAGAAGTTCTTTTTCATATACTTGAAAATCTTCCAATTCCTTGTATGGATGTACTAAAGAATGTAGTTCATTAATTTCATGATTCAATTGTTTAAGGGTGCTGCCTCTTTCTCTGATTATAATTCAATCAGGGATCTGGAGCAAGCATCCAGAGTTTTATTCCACTCCTCCTTAAAGTCTTGACTTGTAGACTCAAAGGAGGGAGGTTTAACAATTTTTAACCACTTAGGTATCAGATTTACTTCTAGGTACTTTTCTAGTGTGGTTACTTCCCACCATATCCTATTTTCTTTCATCATGATATTCTCCAATTTCTGAAATATAGTACCTACTGTAGATCTTCATCAAATAAATCTGTGGTATTATTAGTAGATTTAAAAGTAGTTTTTATTAAATCATTTCTATTTTCTCTAAATGTAAACATGGTTGCTGCAGGACTCATGGAATGAGGAAAAGTGATAGCTACAAATAAAGAAAATGTCCATAGACAATCTGCGCTATCTAATCTATGGTGCAGCTACAATCTAAATCCAGTAGTGCTTTCCCCACTGCACTATAGGTGATTACTAGGTCAAAAAGATTTGAGAGATAGATTACAAGCACACCACAGATAAACCAGTTCACCAATTACCTTACCACAATAATAGAAAAGGAACAATACCGTATTGAACAATATATTAAATCCACAATTGTCTGGTAGTGTTCTAACTTATTTCTTTGCAGGTGATCTGTAACAGACTTGTGTCCCCTTCATAAGAGAGCCCCTCTAATTTATAGGGGGAACACAATAAAAAATATCATAGTGCAATTTATCATTAAAAGCATGTAGAATTTAATAACAGGTTACACTTACAAACATAAAGGATACAATCGCATATTCAAAATCCCGTAAGGCAATAGCAGCAATGGTTTGGAGAAATCCTCAAAGTCCCCTGGTGGATCTGGGTCAACTGTACCAAGTTCCGGAACAAGATAGCAGTGCAGGATTACAGGCTAGAGTTAGGGTTGATAAGATGGAAAGAACTGACCTATTGAGGATCAAAAGTCCAAATAAGGATAAGGATGTAAATAATAAATTCCAATGGGCTTTCTCAAGTCAATTTAATGCAAAACATAAACAAATAGAAACCATCTTTAAAAATAACTGGAAATTATTGAAACAAGATCCCTTGTTGGAAAAGGTTATACCAGATAAACCTGTATTTATTTACAGGAGAGCACCATCACTACAAAATCAATTAGTAAAAAGCAGCATGGAGATTAACCCTAGACCGAGCATTAGAACCAAAGGGTTCCATCGCTGTGGAGATTGCTTGATGTGCAAAACAGTAAAAATGAAAGACAAGAAATTCACTAATTTAATTATTAATGAGAGGGCAGTAGAGATAAAATAATTTATTACATGTAATTCTCGAAATGTTATATATGCTCTGGAATGCTCATGCGGATATTTCTACGTGGGAAAAACCACAAGGAATTTAAAAGTAAGGGCAGCAGAGCATATCTATAACATACGCAAAGGTCTTCTCACGCACACTGTTTCATCTCATTTCAAAGCATGTCATGAGTCCAAGGAGTGCAAAATAAAAGGTTTTTGGGGTATACAACAAATACAACCCCAATGGAAAAATAGAAATATAGAAAAACGAATATCCCAAGCAGAAATGAAATGGATTTACCATTTAGGAAACCTTGCTCCTAAGGGATTAAATGGGGAATTTGAGTTAAAATGTTTTCTGACTTAGACCTTATTTAATTAATTTGTTATCCCTATTTGCACTCCTTTACGACTCTTAACATTAGCTTGTTCTCTATATCCTTTCCATGTATTTTATATGTATATATTCTTTATAATGTGTATACATTTTAATTATGGTTTTTTTTTATCTCGGAGGCACTTCACTCATAATAATATGGATGGTGATGCCCACTATATATTTACAAATAGTTGGTGGTGTGGAATATGGACGGAACACCATTGGGACTATGACTTTACTATGGAAACGCTCGATTTCCGGCTAGTGGAATACATCAGCCGGGGATGGAACGCACGGCCATTATCAAAGGAGTGTAAGATGACGACTTCCGCTTTGTGGAATGCACTAGCCGTGAATGGAACTCACGGCTCTTCCAGACGTACTCGCCGCTCTGGACAGTGTCGGCGCGGACATGGCGAGCCATTTAGCGGCGATTCAGTTCAGCTGGTCTATGTATTAGTTAGGGTATAAAAGGGAGTTGAGGGTGGGCAGTATACACGCTTCTGATGAAGGACATAATAGTCTGAAATGCGTTAAGCGTTCTGCTCTCCCTATCTACATTATCCCATTGGAAGGCTATTGTTTTGGTAACCCTGCACTGCTATCTTGTTCCAGAGCTTGGTACAGTTGACCCAGATCCACAAGGGGACTTTGAGGATTTCTCCAAACCATTGCTGCTATTGCCTTACGGGATTTTGAATATGCGATTTTATCCTTTATGTTGTTAAATTCTTGTTATTAAATTCTACGTGCTTTTAATGATAAATTGCACTATGATATTTTTTATTGTGTTCCCCCTATAAATTAGAGGGGCTCTCTTATGAAGGGGACACAAGTCTGTTACAGATCACCTGCAAAGAAATAAGTTGGAGCACTACCAGACAATTGTGGATTTAATATATTGTTCAATACGGTATTGTTCCTTTTCTATTATTGTGGTGAGGTAATTGGTGAACTGGTTTATCCGTGGAGCGCTTGTAATCTATCTCTCAAATATTTTTGACCTATTTACTTTTACAGACAGAAGCATGCACAGATATAATTGATCTGTGCATGCTTCCATCAAACTCACCAGACAGAAGCTGGTCTATTTATTGCAGAGATTATGCTAATGTTTTAGATGCGAGTTGTAAACTCGCACCCTATTACATTGCCCGAGTTGTATGTCTGCAATGGTAAAACATCTGTATGCGAGTTTTGCGATTGCAAGTTTTGGGAATGTAGGAAACATGAGAGTTTGCATGTTCTCGCACTCCATTACAGTGGTCGAGTTTGCAAAATGTGTGTGAGTTTAGCTGTACGTTCATGGTTTCTGTAATGCACTGTGAGACCTTAATGGAGACAAGTGTTATATAAATAAAAGGCTTATTATTTATTATTATTATTATTTACTATAGTAGTACAATATAGCGTTAGAAAGATGGTATAAGAGATGGTATAAGTCTGTGAGAAATGCTTTGAAGCGTATGTGTAAGTCTACTGTAGTTTGCATAACAATAGAAAAAAGTCAGTATTTTGTATGATCTCCAGAATGTGAAAATCCTGAGTTAACTAATTTAATGCTAATTATAATGCCCTTCATAAAGTCATAACTCACAATGTGTGCTGTAGCGCAACAACAATTTAGCAGAACCAAACAGCCAACAACTGCTGTGAGTCTTTACATGATAATGATTTAAATACTTTCCCGCCCCCCCCCCAATATTTTGTAATACAGAACAGTATCAGTAACAGACAGCATGCTGTGCCTGTGCCAATATAGGATGTGAGCTGTCATGTCACAAAGCATATCTGCTCTCTTAATGGTTTTAAATTATTAATAAAAAAAGGTATTTTGGATCATTTTATAGACTTGATTAAATGCTATTTTTCTTATATGTGTCCTATAGTATGAAATGTTTTGTTTTACAATAAAATATTATTTTATTGTGCACATTGATATTAGAGATGAGAGGGTTCGGTTCGTCGAGATCCAAACTTCACCTATTTTACACGGTTCCGAGGCAGCCTTGGATCTTCCCGCCTTGCTCGGTTAACCCGAACGCAGCCAAACGTCATCATCCCTGTGTCGGATTCTCGCGAGATTCGTATTCTATATAAAGAGCCGCACGTCGCCGCCATTTTCACTCGTGCATTGGAGGTTGAACGGAGAGGACGTGGCTACATTCTCTGCCTGAAAACACTCCATATCTGTGCTCAGTGTGCTGCAAATATCTACGTTCTCTGCCTGAAAAGCTCCATATCTGTGCTCAGTGTGCTGCAAATATCTGTGCTCAGTGTGCTGCAAATATCTGTGCTCAGTGTGCTGCAAATATCTGTGCTCAGTGTGCTGAAAATATCTATATTCTCTGCCTGAAAAGCTCCATATCTGTGCCCAGTGTGCTGCAAATATCTGTGCTCAGTGTGCTGCATTTGGTGACCAACAGTATATAGTTGTACAGTACAGTAGGTTATTGCTGTATCTTGCAGATCTGTGTTACTGCAAGTATCCATTCCATATCTGTGCTGCATTTTTGTGAGCAGTATATATAATAGTACAGTGCAGCATTTTGGTGACCAACAGTATATAGTTGTACAGTACAGTAGGCCATTGCTGTATCTTGCAGCTCTGTGTCGCTACAAGTATCCATTCCATATCTGTGCTGCAATTTTGTGAGCAGTATATATAGTAGTACAGTGCAGCATTTTGGTGACCAACAGTATATAGTTGTACAGTACAGAAGGCCATTGCTGTATCTTGCAGCTCTGTGTCACTGCAAGTATCCATTCCATATTTGTGCTGCATTTTTGTGAGCAGTATATATAGTAGTAAAGTGCAGCATTTTGGTGACCAACAGTATATAGTTGTACAGTACAGTAGGCCATTGCTATTGTTATAATAATATTACTGCCATATAATTCCACACATTAAAAAATGGAGAACAAAAATGTGGAGGGTGAAATGAAAGATCAAGATCCACTTCCACCTAGTGCTGAAGCTGCTGCCACTAGTCATGGCAGAGACGATTCAATGCCATCAACATCGTCTGTCAAGGCCGATGCCTAATGTCATAGCAGAGAGCATTTAAAATCCAAAAAACTAAAGTTCAGTAAAATGACCCAAAAATCTAAATTAAAAGCTTCTGAGGAGAAGCGTAAACTTGCCAATATGCCATTTACGACACAGAGTGGCAATGAACGGCTGAGGCCCTGGCCTATGTTCATGGCTAGTGGTTCAGCTTCACATGAGGATGGAAGCACTCATCCTCCCGCTAGAAAACTGAATAGAGTTAAGATGGCAAAAGCACAGCAAAGAACTGTGCGTTCTTCTAAATCACAAATCCCCAAGGAGAGTCCAATTGTGTCGGTTGCTATGCCTGACCTTCCCAACACTGGACGGGAAGAGGTGGCTCCATTAACCATTTGCATGCCCCCTGGAAGTGCTGGAAGGAGCACCCACAGTCCAGTTCCTGATAGTCAAATTGAAGATGTCACTGTTGAAGTACACCAGGATGAGGATATGGGTGTTGCTGGCGCTGAGGAGGAAATTGACAAGGAGGATTCTGATGGTGAGGTGGTTTGTTTAAGTTAGGCACCCGGGGAGACACCTGTTGTCCGTGGGATGAATATGGCCATTGACATGCCTGGTCAAATTACAAAAAAAATCACCTCTTCGGTGTGGAATTATTTCAACAGAAATGCGGACAACAGGTGTCAAGCCGTGTGTTGCCTTTGTCAAGCTGTAATAAGTAGGGGTAAGGATGTTAACCACCAAGGAACATCCTCCCTTATACATCACCTGGAGCGCATTCATCAGAAGTCATTGACAAGTTCAAAAACTTTGGGTGACAGCGGAAGCAGTCCACTGACAACTAAATCCCTTCCTCTTGTACCCAAGCTCCTGCAAACCACACCACCAACTCCCTCAGTGTCAATTTCCTCCTTAGACAGGAACGCCAATAGTCCTACAGGCCATGTCACTGGCAAGTCTGACGAGTCCTCTCCTGACTGGGATTCCTCCGATGGATCCTTGAGTGTAACGCCTACTGCTGCTGGCGCTGCTGTTGTTGCTGCTGGAAGTCGATTGTCATCCCAGAGGGGAAGTCGGAAGACCACTTGTACTACTTCCAGTAAGCAATTGACTGTCCAACAGTCCTTTGCGAGGAAGATGAAATGTCACAGCAGTCATCCTGTTGCAAAGCGGATAACTCAGGCCTTGGCAGCTGTGTTGGTGTTAGATGTGCATCCGGTATCCGGCGTTAGTTCACAGGGACTTAGAGAATTTCTTGAGGTAGTGTGTCCCCGGTACCAAATACCATCTAGGTTCCACTTCTCTAGGCAGGCGATACCGAGAATGTACACAGACCTCAGAAAAAGAGTCACCAGTGTCCTAAAAAATGTAGTTGTACCCAATGTCCACTTAACCACGGACATGTGGACAAGTGGAGCAGGGCAGACTCAGGACTATATGACTATGACAGCCCACTCGGTAGATGTATTGCCTCCTGTAGCAAGAACAGCAGCGGCGGCACCAGTAGCAGCATCTCACAAACGCCAACTCGTTCCTAGGCAGGCTACGCTTTGTATCACCACTTTCCATAAGAGGCACACAGCTGACAACCTCTTACGGAAACTGAGGAACATCATCGCAGAATGGCTTACCCCAATTGGACTCTCCTGGGGATTTGTGACATCGGACAATGCCACCAATATTGTGCGTGCATTACATGTGGTCAAATTCCATCACGTCCCATGTTTTGCACATACATTGAATTTGGTGGTGCAGAATTTTTTAAAAATGACAGGGGCGTGCAAGAGATGCTGTTGGTGGCCCGAAGAATTGCGGGCCACTTTCGGCATTCAGCCACTGCGTGCCAAAGACTGGAGCACCAGCAAACACTCCTGAACCTGCCCCGCCATCATCTGAAGCAAGAGGTTGTAACGAGGTGGAATTCAACCCTCTATATGCTTCAGAGGATGGAGGAGCAGCAAAAGGCCATTCAAGCCTATACATCTGCCTACAATATAGGCAAAGGAAGGGGATTACACCTGACTCAAGCGCAGTGGAGAATGATTTCAACGTTGTGCAAGGTTCTGCAACCCTTTGAACTTGCCACACGTGAAGTCAGTTCAGACACTGCCAGCCTGAGTCAGGTCATTCCCCTCATCAGGCTTTTGCAGAAGCAGCTGGGGAGATTGAAGGAGGAGCTAAAACGGAGCAATTCCGCTAGGCATGTGGGACTTGTGGATGGAGCCCTTAATTTGCTTAACCAGGATTCACGGGTGGTCAATCTGTTGAAATCAGAGCACTACATTTTGGCCACCGTGCTCGATCCTAGGTTTAAAACCTATGTTGTATCTCTCTTTCTGGCAGACACAAGTCTGCAGAGGTTCAAAGACCTGCTGGTGAGACACTTGTCAACTCAAGCGGAACGTGACCCGTCAACAGCTCCTCCTTCACATTCTCCCGCAACTGGGGCTGTGAGGAAAAGGCTAAGAATTCCGAGCCCACCCGCTGGTGGTGATGCAGGGCAGTCTGGAGCGAGTGCTGACATCTGGTCCGGACTGAAGGACCTGCCAATGATTACTGACATGTCGTCTACTGTCACTGCATATGATTCTGTCACCATTGAAAGAATGGTGGAGGATTATATGAGTGACGGCATCCAAGCAGGCATGTCAGACAGTCCGTACGTATACTGGCAGGAAAAAGAGTAAATTTGGAGGCCCTTGCACAAACTGGCTTTATTTTACCTAAGTTGCCCCCCTCCAGTGTGTACTCCGAAAGAGTGTTTAGTGCAGCCGCTCACCTTGTCAGCAATCGGCGTACGAGGTTACTTCCACAGAATGTGGAGAAGATGATGTTCATCAAAATTAATTATAATAAATTCCTCCATGGAGACATTCACCAGCACTTGCCTCCAGAAAGTACATGGGGACCAGAGATGGTGGATTCCAGTGGGGACGAATTAATACTCTGTGAGGAGGGGGATGTACACAGTGAAAGGGGTGAGGAATCGGAGGATGATGATGAGGTCGACATCTTGCCACTGTAGAGCCAGTTTGAACAGGGAGAGATTGATTGCTTCTTTTTTTGGTGGGGGCCCAAACCAACCAGTCATTTCAGCCACAGTCATGGCCAGCAGCTCACGGAGCGTGGCTCGCGATTGCGTCATTCATGTGAAGCCACGCCCCCTTTCCATTAGTAAATATTAGTAAATATGTAAATATTTACTTTTTTCGTGGTGTTAGACACAAAGGGGCAGATGTATTAAGCCTTGAGAAGTGATGAGTGGAAGGTGATAACGCACCAGCCAATCAGCTCCTGTCATTTTTCAAACCCATAACGATTGGCAGGTGCATTGTCACCTTCCACTTATTACTGCTTTATCACTTCCCCAGGCTTAATACATCTGCCCCAAAGAGTGTTCTGCAAAGAAAACAAAATTAACTGTATGCACTAAATCTCCCTCTCTGTCTCTGTAATATTGATGATATACTGTTTGAGAGGGATGTGCAGTCAGGGGAGGCACCCCTGTCATTAATGATTAAAATAATACAAGGAAGATACTTATGACACATATTCTGTGTCATAAGTATCTTCGTTATATTATTGTATTCATTTTAAGACATGAAAAGAGTTTAGGAGGCACTGTGAATGGGAATAAAATGGGGGGCGGGGCCCAGCACTGGGCTGTAAAAGCCCATTGCAAAAAGAGGAGAAAGCGGCACTAGTATAAGTGTCTCGTTGATAGGGCCAGATGTGATTGGACAGCGGATCCAGGGCTGGGTCCGCTGGTCCAATCACCCATAAGCTGCGGCATAAGTGCACACCTCCCTCTCCTCCGTTACCCAGGCGGGATCCAACTGCATGTGCGGAGACTTCCACCTCCCCCTCCTGTGTCGCTCTTTCCCCAAGCGCGGTAACCTCCTCCTATGTCACCCCGGCGGGATGTGAGGCGGATGCTTCCTCCTCACCCACAGCTGCATTTCCGATGCCTTCCGCCTCGCCCCCTGTGTTGCTCCGTCCCCCGAAGTGGTAACCTCCTCCTATGTCACCCCGGCGAGATGTGAGGCGGCCGCTTCCTCCTCACCCACAGCTGCATTTCTGAATCCTTCCGCCTCCCCCCGTATCGATCTGTCCCTGCGCCGGCCCGATGCAGCTAGAGACCGGAAGGCAAGGCAGTCTCTCTCTCTCTCTCTCTCTCTCTCTCGCTCTCATTGTTCCCGAAGTCTCAATTCTAAGAAATAGAACATCCAACAACTTCCCTCCCTATGCACTCAGTCCTCCTCTTACAATAGCAAGGCCCCACTACTATAGAAATGTATGATTTTATAGCAGTGGGTCCTTGCTAATATAAGAGGAGGCCTGAGTGCATAGTCTTTTAAAGAGCAAGTTGTGTGCCGCCTCTCTCTCTCTCTCCTCTACAGGTACCCCTATTGGATTCTACTGGACAAGTGGATGTGATTCTCGGTGTGGGATGTAGGTAAGTAATCTCTCTCATTTTTACAGGTACCCCTTTTGGATTCTATTGGACAAGTGAATGTGATTCTCAGCATGGGATGTAGGTAAGTACTGTATGTGTGAGTGTTAGGGTCTCCTGCTCTGTGCTGCCACGTCGTCATGGCAACCGGGAGACAAGTGCTAGCGGAGTAACCTGAGCGTAGCTGATACTCCGGTTCGGGTCTTTTGCTGTGCAGTGGTTACAGGCTCTGTGCACGGCAGGGGATCCGGTGCTGGTTTTTGTGCTCACAGTCTGTGAGGTCTGAGTGGGGCGTGGACAGCACCTGCTATATAAACCCTCTTCTCAGGTTAGGCAGATGCTGCTGAATCTTTGTTGGTTAGTCAGTTCCTGAAAGCTAGCTAGTACTGTGTAAACTTTGTATTTGTTTGTTGCTTACTGCAAATAGGCCTTGGGATTTGGTATTACACTCTGCCAATCCAGACCTAGCAGTAAGACTGGAGTCAGTCGTTTAACCTGCTGGGGTTCTTTTGCTACTCTGTGAACCTAGCAAGTTTGCGGCTGTATTCTCAGACTTGCCTGCCAAAATCCTTTCTCACTGTGCAAGGTGCTCAGGTGTCAGTTTAGTGGCAGTAAGCTGAACCAGTGCACTGCAAGTGAGGCCTAGGATTGTGGAGACTCTCCTTGTGTCTATTATTCCATCTCTGACCAAGGAGTTTACTGCCACACCCGTTGGTAACCCTTTAGGGTTTTGCTGTTGCCCTTAGCAACAGAATTTCGGGTTCTCTACGTATTAAATCACTACATCTCGCCTCTTTCCATCTGAGCATTCCTAATACTAGGGAGACACCCAGTTTCTTAGCCTTTGGGCTTCTCTGTTCACTTTGTGTTTATTTTGTTACCCTATCACCTTCTGTGTATGTAATGTCATATTCCCCAGTCTGTCTGTGAGTTCATTTGTTTTGCATCCCTCACCGTTCAGACACGAGTACATTCCTGCTGGCACTGGTGTGCATAACAGTGAGTGCGTAAGTGTGTTTTAATAAATTTTTACTTTCAAGGTGTGTGTGTTGTGTTTTTATTTGGGTATTTTTTGTTGTAGTAGAACTACAGGTACCAGCGGGACCGTTATTTCCCCGCATGCTGGTACTTGTGGTTCTCCAAGTACCAGGAAGCAGGGGAGACTTGCTGTGCATTGTAGTTCCATAACAAAAAACAATATCTTTTTTTTTTAACACACTTATGGCTATCAGCCCAGCACCCACTGCCCAGGGGTGCTGGGGACAGCCTCAGGCTTCACCCCTGGGCCTTGGGTGCCTGGAGGGGGGACCCCTTGATTTAAGGGGTCACCACTCCTCCAGGAAACCCTGGCCAGGGGTGACTAGTTGGGGGGATAATGCCACGGCCGCAGGGACCAATATAAAAGTGTCTACCGGCTGTGGCATTATCTCCCTGGCTAGTGATGCCTGGTGCTGGTTTTGAAAATATGGGGGACCCCTACATCTTTTGTCCTCCATATTTTTGGGACCAGGACCGGACTAAGAGCCCGGTGCTGGTTGTCTAAATACGGTGAACCCCTGTCGAATTTTTTTCCCAGTATTTAAACAACCAGGACAGGCTCAAAACCCCACTCATTTCTTTTTTTAACATTTAACCCATTCACACCCTTTTCCACAGATAAGCATGCACAGATCTCACTGATCCGTGAATGACTATCAAAACATTCCAGCAAAAGTAGGTCTATTTGAAAGCTCCATTTTTGTGTGAATTCCATGCTTTCCCAGCAGTGTTTGCAGTGTTTGGCTATTGTCGGCAGTGATTGAGAATACAAATTCTTAGTAAATTACCGAGTTCTATTAAATAACAGCCGTGTTTGACCGATGGTCTATTGATTCGTATTTGTGTGGTCGGCAGTGTATCTCAATACGAATAGCCCCAACACTGCCGAGATTTGAGTTTAGTAAATTCCCGAGCCAACTCGAATGAAATCGGGACCTTAGTAAATATACCCCAGTGAGTACAGTCTGGCCAGAGGGGGAGAAGGGCCACGATCCCCCGCTTCTCCCCTCTTCTCTCACTCTCTCTCTCCCGACCCCGGATTCCTCTTCAGGCTGCTCTTGTCACCGGCGATCCCCGCATTTCTAGGCTCAGGTCCATGTAAGTAAATACCAATATAATTGTCATTCACTGTCTGTTCCAATCACCCCTTACTGCTCTCTTTTACACTCTCACCTGCTGCTACTGCTGTTACCCTTTCCCCGGCATCACCCACTGCTGTCACCCTCTCCCTGGCATCACCCACTGCTGCCACCCTCTCCCTGGCATCACCCACTGCTGTCACCCCCTCCATGGCATCACCCTCTCCCTGGCATCACCCACTACTGTCACCCTCTCTCTGGCATCACCCTCCCCATCACCCTCTCCCTGCTGTCACCCCCTCCCTGGCATCACCCTCCCCATCACCCTCTCCCTGGCATCACCCACTGCTGCCACCCTCTCCCTGGCATCACCCACTGCTGTCACCCTCTCCCTGGCATCACCCTCCCTGTCACCTTCTCCCTGGCATCACCCACTGCTGTCACCCTCTCCCTGGAGACCCTCTCCCTTTCGTCATGCTCTTCCTGGTGTCACGCTTTTCCTGTCAACCTCTCCCTGGTGTCACCCACTCCCTGTCACCCACTGATGTCACCCTCTCTATGGCGTCACCCTCTCCCTGTCACCCACTGCTGGCTATTTTGTTGTCCAGGACTTCCATTAACTTAATAGCACCGGATCCACTGTGCTATTAAGTTAATGGAAGCCCTGGATAACAAAATTGCATTCATGTCCTCCTCCCACTCCCTTCTCAGTCCCAAACACTAATTTTATTTTATTTTTTTCTATGAAAATGTACAATATATCACAAGTATAATGAGCAGGCAGGCAGCGGGCATTGGCAGCAGTGGTGGTAGGGGTCATCAGCAGGATTCGGCGGACAATATGGATGCAGTGCCTCCCCAGCCACTGATCTTACCGCACGCCACTGCTGTATGGGTGACATGGGAAGCAACTAAGGATATCCTTGAAGAATATATTAAACTCAAACATAAATGATTTAAATCACAAGATAACGTGAGATTAGCAAAAAAGAAATTTACTTTTTTGACCTCACAATTTAAGTAAAGGACGATGGTAGGATAATGACTGTTTATTTTAGAAAGCAACTGCATGTTACATAGAGAAAGCTCTCATTCCTCCTCAACTTTATAAAAAGAATTAATGGTAAGTTTTTAAGATTTAACAAAAATATATATTTTGATTCAAGAGAACTTTCTCAGGGGTCAGAAAGATTCTGTAGGAACAGATTGTTGGAAAGAAGTTATACATTAGTAGCAAGTTAGTTTATACTTTTCTCTTTATAATGGCAGCATATGATACCATTTAACAAATGCTGACATTTATATATCAAGCTGTTTTGATAAAACATAAAGAGTTAAGATATATACAGGGTCAGATTTTAATACATTCCCTGTTGCTACATGTGATGTTGTTGCTGGGTAGTGTGGGAAGGAATTCCAATCTCACAAATCCCAGGTGATAAATAAAAAAATAGTACCCAAGACGCAAATAGTCTGTATTTTTCAACTAAATCTTGTTGTATAACAGTGTCATTTATTTGTATCTCTTCAGAGTAAGTACACATTCATAATTTGTAAAGGGATTAGTTGCATAAAAATTATGTATAAGAAATAATGATTGTATAGTTTTATATCATAATTATACAATGTTCTATATTATTACTCTTGTAATGCACTGTATTATTACTTTTGTAATCAAGTACTGTATTAAAGTAATATTTTATTCACAGTGTTCCATTAAGTTCATATAGTAAAGCCTTAAGTACTGTACATGATTTATCAGATTATTGTCTGTGCTTCATTGCAATGGCTGTATAATCCAACAATGGCCCTCATTCCGAGTTTTTTGCTCGCTAGCTGCTTTTAGCAGCATTGCAAACGCTAGGCCGCCGCCCTCTGGGAGTGTATCTTAGCTTAGCAGAATTGCTAACGAAAGGTTAACAGTTCTGCTATTAAATATTTCCCTGCAGTTTCTGAGTAGCTCCAGACCTACTCCTAGATTGCGTTCACTGCAGACTGTTTGGTTCCTGATTTGATGTCACAAACATGCCCTGCGTTCGGCCAGCCACTCCCCCGTTTCCCCAGCCACTCCTGCGTTTTCGTCTGGCAAGCCTGCGTTTATTAGCACACTCCCGGAAAACGCTCAGTTACCACCCAGAAACACCCACTTCCTGTCAATCACTCACCGATCAGCAGAGCGACTGAAAAGCGTCGCTCGGCCCTGTGTAAAATTGCATAGTTTTGTGTGAAAGTACTTAGCGCGTGTGCCCTGCGGCCCATACGCATGCGCAGAACTGCCAGTTTTTATCCTGATCGCAATTCTGCTAAAAACGGCAGCGAGCGGACAACTCGGAATGACCACCAATGAACAGTATATATAAGGGCTGATTGTGAGTTAGATACACGCCCAATGTCGGGCACAGTTAAAATTTTGTTTTAATGTGCATGCAGATAATCTGCTTCTATCAAACTTGAAGATCAGGCATAATTGCGGCGAAAAGGGCTGGGAAATTCTATTTATATGGATACCCATTACAGCCAGTTATGTAGATACAGAGGTACTTAATTTTATTATACCACTATGTAAAGTTAAAATTTTGGGTCAACAGTGTCTGGGGGTTATTGGAGAGGTTTAAAGGTAAGGCTTCAGATTTAGAATAATTTATTAAGTAACCAGAGATAGCAGAATAAGAAGACAAAGGCTGAAAAAGAATGGGGATAGAAGTGTAAGGAGAATAAATAGTAAGTAAAACATTGACTGAGAATGATGAGAGTTTGTTTTCATTGTGCCCAACAGCAATCCCTTTAATATCCATGTTAGAACAGATTAAACGTGCAAGACGTTCAATAGTTACCATAAAAATTAAAGGAGAGAGGAGACACCCCTGTCTAGTACTATTGCTAATTGTAAAGATATGCCTTTCACCAGCACCTGAGCTATAGGGTTAGAGAACAATGCTTGGATTCCAGTTTGTAGGATTCACCCAGGATGAATCCATGTAGAGTGGTGAACATGAAAAGCCACAAAATCATATCAAATGGTTTCTCAGCTTCCAAAGATAAAAGCAGAGTACGCCTCTTATGTTTGTTAATAACATGAACAAGATTAATTGTTCTCCTAGTATTGTTTCTTGCTTGTTGGCCTGGTATGAAACCCACCTGGTCAGCTGAGGGATAACCCTATTCAATCTTGTGGCTAAAATTTTAGAGATCAATTCAATATCATTATTAAGAAATGAGAGTGATTTGTTGCTTGAGCAGGCATTAGGATCATTCCCAGGCTTGTGGATCAGAATAGTCAAGGCTTCTAATGTACGAAAAGACAAAGGATCGCCATTAAGGAAGCCATTAAAAAGTCTGCACAGATGGGGCAGTAAGATAGACTCAAACTTCTTATAATAGGCTAAAGGTAGGCAGGTAAGCCATCCAGTTCCTCTATTGAAATCTCTGTACTTTAGAATGGTTTAACTTGGGCAGGCTGCATTTAGCAAGGAACAAGGTAATACTTACAGGATCTGACTTGGGTTTTCCCGACTTACTCAGATTCCAAATTGAGGTAAAACATAATCATCCTTGCATCATATTCTCGCAGGTTTTGGATTCTATATATCACACTGACTCTAGTCCATGCTGCTGTGCTGTGTCCATTCACTCCTTGTGTCCAGTGGCTGCTGCTGTGTCCATACACTCCCTGTGTCCATCCTCTCAAGTGGCTGTGCTGTGTCCAGTGGCTGCTGTGCTGTGTCCATCCACTCAAGTGGTTGCTGTGTCCATCCTCTCAAGTGGCTTCTGCTGTGCTGTGTCCATCCAGTCCAGTGGCTGAGCTGAGCTGACCTGATCTCTCTGTCTACTCCAGTCCCCTTAGTGTTAATATTGGGCAAGCTAGATTCACAGTACAGGCAGATAGTGTTCACATAAATATAAGCAGTGTGACTCCACAGTGTCAGTTGTTATTTGCTAAAAAGTAAAAAAAAATTAAAAAATTGTATGTTTGTACAACCTGTTTGCGCTGGCTCCCAATGCATTCACATACATTTAAGCAGTGTGACTCCACAGCAATAGTTATCATTGCTGCGAAAAATGTACAAAAAAGTTTGACAGAGTTAAAAGAATTTTTGTAACAAATTGTTGTGTGTGCTGTACCCAAGTGCTTTTGTTCACATACATATAAAAGCGCTGTGACACCACAGTGTGAGCTGAGCTGGCTGTGAATTAAAAAAAATAGAAAAATATATATATTGCTCTATTGTTTGTACTACTTCTGTGTGTTCGTCAATATGGATAACGATCAGTTGAGAGAAAAGCAGAAGCAGCAACCAAATAATATTATTATTATCCTTTATTTATATGGCGCCACGAGGGATCCGCAGCACTCATTACAGAGCACATAAACAAATTAGCAAAACAACACTTACATTGCAAGACAATATAGGACAAGTACAGAAAACCAGGAGTTACAGTAGGTACCATCAAAGGGAGTATGGAATAAAAGATAGTGTAAGTAAGAGAAGGAAAGCATTGGGGGGAGAAGGCCCTGCTCTTGTGAGCTTGCAGCTGATGCCGCTAGACAAAACTATACTACCCCTTCAACATCATCTACTAGCTACCTTCTCTCAGCTACTTTATATCCCCACACCTGCAATCTCTACCACCAACACCTTTAACCACTTGCCTGATATGGTTACATCAGATGTGACCATGCCAGCAAGTGCTCTATCTGACCTGGTCACACAGGATGCGACCAATCAGATAGAGAGTGTTTGCAGCGGCAGGGAAGAGAAACTTCCCTCCGCTGCTGCTCTCAAAGAGACAGGAAGGTCCCTTTGCCTCCCTGCACCCTCTCCCAATGTTTGCCGTGCTGCCGATCACTGCTGATAGGTCAGCATGGCAGGATTCCCCCCAGCGGCTGCAGACAGTAGCAATGTAAGTTAACCCCCAAGTCCCCCATGTGTACGTGGTGGCAGCCCCAGTGTTTAAACAGAAAGTTTCAATGTTCTGCTTTGTGTGCCTCCCATTAAGTCATATCTCCTGTTTTTTTCAAAAGAGAATCATTAAGGCACAGGGATGGCGGTAGTGGTGGTGGTGGTGGTTGGGCAGGATCTATAATCAAAAGCAACAGAGAAACAGGGGCGTGATCAGACCAGGTAATGGGGTGAATGATGACATCTTTGATTTCAGCCATCAAGTTTTTGCTAACAAAGAGCATGTCAATTCTAGTATAAATTTTATGAACCTTTGCCCCCCCTCTTTGTCCTCCTCTGGTGAGCGTAATTCCAAAGCCCTTCTCTCATTTCTCAAGAACTATTTATTATTTAATTCTATGAAAGTTTGTGACCCACTTGCCAAAGACTACACATTCTTCTTCCAGGTTCATAACTTGATGGCTGAGATCAAAGATGCCATTATTAACCCCATTACCTCGTCCAAACATGCCCCTGTCTCTCTGTGACTTTTGGTTATAGATCCAGTCATACTTGGGATGAATGACCCAGATAAATCCCCATATAAAATAATGTCACCCTTGTGGTATTGAGTAAGTTTAGAGTCTAGCAATGGTAAAAAGAAGGCCTGATTAACATTTGGGGCATATACTGTATATTTACTAGAGTGACTGGGGCATTATTCAATGTACCCACTACAATAAGATGTCTACCCTTTTTGTCCTTAAGAAACATCTTGGATTCCAATTGCAGATTGCTAGCCAATGGGATAGCAACCCCTCTTTATATGTGTATGGTCACAGACATGAATGGCCACAGAAAACCTTGTGGAGAACAACTCAGGGTGTGATGACCCCCAGGAATGCATCTCCTGGAGAAACATTATATACCTATTGACCTGTTTTAAAAGAGAAAAAAACTAAAGGAATGCTCCTAGCTCTCAGGGTGACCACCCAGGTGGGTGAATAAACAGCTGGAAAAGAAAGGAGAGAAACGGGGAGAGAGACAAAAGATAGAAGAAAGAAAACAAACATGGAACAGAGAGGTAGACTCATAACCCTAATAGTGAAAGTCCACAGCAGTGCCGTTTCTTGTGGCAGGTGAACTGTGTGATCGCAGAGGGCGTCCATCATGACACATACTGGCTGGTATCCTGATCGCCCTCCTCCCTCACATAGTTCTCCACTTGGGAGGCAGAGTTTTGTGAAAATGAAGCAGTTGTACTGTGATGTCATGACGCAACTGCTTCATTCTGCCCCCGAGAGGAGTACTATGGGCTGGTGCCAAGATTATACACCCCTGACAACAAGCATTATACATTCCTGGCAACGAGCATGACCACCATACCATGAAACCCCTGGCAAACCCCTGGCAATGAGAATTACACACCCACAGCATAAAAACCCCTGGCAACAATCATGATATCCAGAGCCAGTGCATGGAACTGCTGGCAATAAGCATCTCACACCTGGCAACGAGCATAACACCCAGAGCAAGGACCCCATGGCAATGAGCATGGAACCCAGAGCATGAAACCCCTGACAATGAGCATGGAACCCAGAGCATGAAACCCCTGGCAACAAGCATGAAACTGAGATCATGAAAACCCTGGCAACAAGCATGGAACCCAGAGCATAAAACCCCTGGCAACAAGCAGTTAATTTAAAAGTAATTAGAAGCCTTACTATAGGGCATAATGTATCACAGACATAGTGGTGTGTAGCATAATATGGTTCAGGGGACATAATATGGTGCAAGGGTCATAACTGTGTGGGGCAAAATACTTTTTTATGTCTATGGGGGGTGCATTTTAGAATGTCTATGGGGGGGCGCACATTTTTTTTACTGTTCGCATTGGGAGCCAAATTGTCTAGAAACAGCCCTGGTCCACAGTATTGAACACCCACATAGGGTGGGAGTGGGGATGAACCCCAACCCAGCTCAGAGAAGGTCCTAAGGACCTGGTAGAGACAGAGAACTAGCCACACACTGGCAGAAGTGAATCCAATGGGCTTTGCTCAAGCTGTCCTTGTTCCAGGAAGCCAGAAGGATTTTCTCCGTAGTTTTAAAATAATGGCACATTCACCATAGGTGAAGGCTTTGGCTTTTGGGTGAGATTACCCCAGTAGAGCTCCAGGGAAGTGTTCAACAGAAGATGTTGGAAGAAGTGCACCAAAAAATCTTCCAGTTGAGCCGGCTCAATGGATTCAGGAACATTTTTAATCATCTCTATCTGTGCAGGTGTGCCTCAATACAGTACCTGTCAGAGTGCAAGGGTGTGCTGAGAAGATGGTGCTTTTTTAATTATTTTTAAGTAATATCTTTAAAACTAGCATGCTCAATTGCCTTGCAATGTTTTAAGAGAATTGCTGCTTTTAAAACTGTGACAAAAAATGATAGGAATTCTAAGATGAACAGGGTGCTGATATTCATGTCAGTAGTTCGGGTTCATGAAATGAAATCTAGCTTTTGCTCATATAATAGCTCATGTAGAGTTAGATGCATGTAGAGTTTGACAGATTTGTTGTCTCAACCATATGCATGAAAAAATGCATGTATAAAAATTAGAGGTGAGCATTACGGATTCGTTAATAACTGACACTTAAAGTTTAGGGGTGCGATTAGAACCAAGTGCCAGCTGAGATCACTTTTGGGTGTCCGAGTGGTCGAAGTCCCAAGAATTTAATATAAAAAAAAATCTGCATTACATGGAAGTCCTTCCCTCATGAAAATTCAGGTGCCAGGAGAGTGTATGGTGAACTGAGCAAAATTGACTGGAAACAACAGGAAATAAATGTTATTGATGTTATTAATAGTATAAGAACAAAAACAGATCCAAGTTAAATGATTTTAGCTGTTTTTATGAATTTTTATTAAAACCCAGATCCAAAGCCAAACCCAAAACTGAAAACACTTCAGAGTGGTTTTGCAAAACAAAAACCAAAACACAATAATGATTTACAAAACAAATCAAAACGAAACACGGGTTGATGCACATCTCTAATAAAAATGAACATTTCCATGCATACAGTATGTTCAGTCAGATGCTTCTCAGTATGCCTCCAGTTGTGCATCAGTAGCATTTGAATTAGGTGTTGGGGAATAACAAGTGTGCATACTGACACCTCAGGATAGAATACAGAAAGCATAATGGTATGTCCTGAGAGTGGTAGTAGTAAAAGGGTGAATCACAAAATACATAAAGTATCTTCTAAGGAAGCGGATGCTAAAGGCAGAGAAACACGTTAAGATACGTCCTTTGTATGTGGTGCATGGCAGGTGATGTCTATTTACATTGCTGGAATTGGAACCTTTGGCTGCACTTTTTTCCTTTTAAACCATCATCTGTCTACTGATCTAAAAGAGCGGTGATATTATGCTCCTGAGTTGTTCCTACTAAAAGACTGTACTGTTTAATTGTGAAAGAGTGGCCTGGCAGTGATATGGTATTTTAAAAGGGGATTGAGTGTCTCTAATTGAAAGAGTTTACACTCTCCCCTATACTAACTATTACATATTTTGTCTAAGAAGTATTACTTGCCAAACTGGATCTGACTGAAATCTAATACTGATATGTAGCTTGACTACCAACTAATGCTTTAAAAGAGGCTCATTTGGATTTTATGTGGTGGTCTTATTCTGCAGTCGTTAATGTACACTATCAAGCCTGCTTTAAGAATGAACTATTTGTATTTGTCTATGCAGAATCTGCAAACATATACTAATTTATGGACTAAAGTTAATTACTATATGTCCAAGCTGCTATTTATGCTGCTAATGTGGCTGATTTTTATAAATTTAAAAAATCAATTGTATTCTAGGTAAAACACTGACCGTGTGGATTTTTTTAATATGTTTTTTTTTTTGCAGTATTGTGATTGGTGTGAATATTCAATGTCTTTCAGAACTTCTGTATTTTTGTGATACTTGTTTGTCTTATCGGCAGGATTTTCAGGCTTTCTGATATCAGAAGCAGCAGTCATCAGGTTCACTTTGTGGGCCCTGGTGGACCTTCTCCTGAATCAGAAGACAAATTAAGTTCAGTTATGAATAACAGCTGATGGCTTTTATGATTTATTAATGGTTCATGTGTCCGCCTTCTGTTTCCTCTCCCCTTTTCTACAGTGACACACCACCAGTAATGGAACAGGATTGCCAGTTGACAGTGACTTATTATTGGAGGGTGTTAATGCTGTTGTTTAAAAATAACCACACACACTTTCCCAACTTGTTCTTCCGAAATGCCCACCAGAGAACTGAAAATGCATGTACTGTATGTAGGTTAAGGGACAATATTAATGGGGCGCTATTAAGAGACGGCATACCTCCAATGCACAAGATAAACAATACAAATAAATTATGAATAGAATAATACATAAATTGTAAAATTACTTCTCTTAAATGATGGTGTGTTGGAGAAGTCAGGCAACATGAGAAAAAAGGAAGTCTCCAATAGTGTGACCACAATAAACAATTCTAAATAATAGCATCTAACAAATGACAAAGTCCAAAAGGAACATATACTATAGTGCATTTTGGGATATGGAAAACCCTTTTAGTATTCCTTTTAGGATACAGGTGGGTGTGACAATAAGTACGTATACTGTAGGATGTTGAATCAGTCATAAGATATCAGCTGTGTCTGTCCTGATGTCTCTCCTCATATCTACTGCTATGGCAGTTTTCAGATATTCAGAAGAAAAGTTGATGCCAACTATAGTGCATTAACTCAATAAAATAAAATTATTTATTAAAAAACAACTAAATAAAATGACACCAATCATTTGTAAAGGAAGGTCCATACCAGATTGCAGATAAAATCAAGCATTTTTTTATGTTGACATTGTTAAAATGTCAACATCTACTGTAACTTGCTGACATCTGGAAATGTCAACATGGAAAAAATAATCAACAAATGGCATAATGAAAATGTTGAGGTTAAAGTTAGGGTCAGTGGTAGGGTTAGCATTAGGGATAGGGTTAGCAACAAGGTTAGTGTTACATTTAACATTAAATGCCGACATTGTTACCATATCGGCATTTCATTAGTGTCTACATGTTGAACATGCTGTCCTGCTGCCTGCTGACTTTATCATCATGTTGACATTCTCATGTTGGCATTATGTAAGACATTTCTTGTTGTAATGAGCCAAATAAAATTTCTATTGATGCAATAAGGGACAATAGAAAATGTTTCTTTTTGGCTTACATTGATAAATAGACGCCTAACTTAAATTGGTGACTCATAATTAAATGTCAATATTTGTATATCTTATCTTAAATGATTTTTCATGTGTTGAGCATTGAAGTGAACCAGTGCTCTGTTTCTCTATCTGCATGGAATAATAATAAGAGGCACACAGAAAACCAAGAATAAGTAATTAACACATCCCAACCTGAACACATTGGTCCAACTGCTATTTTTCTTTGGGTGTTATTTGATTTTGTTCATTGGACCATGTCCCAGAGAAGCATTAATGTGTTTTGAAAGCACATTCAGCTACAGGTTCCATATCAGTTAAAGCTGTATATTCCACATTAACCAAGCAAGAGCAATTAAAATGGCAGATTGGTCTTATGATTTCATTTCATATGTTTTACTGTGAAGCATCTTCCTGTAAATACACCACCTGTTTCTTTTTCTTAGACAGATTTTAGGATTTAATTTGTGTTTGTAATTGCTGGTAATAGAAAGTATCTCTAAAATGCACATTGATCTCAAGTTTTTTAAATGAGGGTTAACGTTCCTATAAAATGAGTTAACAGCTAACTTTAATCTCTGTGTCATGATATCGACTTCAAGCACAGCCATAGAAAATCTGCCTTAGGCCTAGAGAGATACGGATCGACCATAGGACACAACACTTTCCAATTTTGTCCGCCAAGACTACATTGTTTAGCAAATTATGCTTTGGCCTTCTATCACATTATCACATGCAAACAGGCAAATACTGTTGGTGCAGTGCCCAAAGGAATTAGTGAACCATCTGACCACCTGCGTGTTATGTATAAGCATACTCCTAGTAAATGCATTTTTTCTACACTTCAGGCAAAGCTGATTTAATATCCAAATGGCCCCGTTCCCTTGCAAAAATTTATTAATGATAAACTTTGTACAATTTTGATCATCTCAAGTTATGTGAACATATTTCTGTTCAAATTAATTTTACGATTTGTTGTTTCTTTTCCCTCCCTTTCAATTGCATAGCATACCAATGAATAAAAAACTGGAAGACACAAGTAAAATGACTAACAATTAAAATGTGTGTATTTCTGTAGCAAAGCCTGTGCATAAACTATAAGTAGTTTTTAATGTACTATAACAACCGTAACGTTTAATTTATTATGACAGATCCTTTTTTGGTTTAGTCCTGTTAAATTATTTACTCTTGGTTTTTTGTATAACTGCACACACTGCTATAAAAATGTTGCAACTATATGCCATATCCTAATCACACAATGGCACTTCGCAAAATTCATTATACAACAGAATTTACTGTTAAAAAAATCCTAGACAAAACAAGCCATCATTCCATAAGTGCATATCAAATACTTATCGGGTCAGCCAAATTAGAAACCATTATACTGTAGGTCATCAGAAGCCAGATGGCTATTGTGGTGTTGTCACTCACTCTTCTCAATGAAAAACAACACCTGATAAATGCCAAAATGGCGCTGTCACACAGCAGGCTCTCGGACGCAAGTACTGCACCTGGCACTGCCAATTCATCAGCTGGTATACCTCTGCTGGCCAGTCTCCCCATAGTGCATCTGTTGTGACAACTTAGGTCTATGTGATAGCATTCCTGAGGACAGTTGCTGCATGGGTGCCACCAAATTATATTCATCAGCTGACACTGAGACTAATAATAGATGGCTTAGTTTCCATGTGATATGTGTATCCAGGGGTGTATCTTCCTATTGGCCAGGATGGCACTTGCCAGGTGCGCTGGCCAAAGGAGGGGGGGGTGCACTGCCCAGCAGTGCCACCCATGCCAGGGGGTAGAATGACATAGTAGTTCTGAGTACATCCCTTAGCAGTGCTCATCCATTGCCGGACTCTCAGAAGCGTATTGCACTCTGACACTCTCTGTGACTACAGTCACAATGGTAGTGAATATAGCCGGGGAGCGGGGCACTTCCAGGTATGGGGAGGGGCGAGGCACCTCCTCTTCCTCATCCACTCCCCTTCTCATTGGTCCTACGCGGTCTGTCACCAAACACCAGCAACTACAATCAGCACCAATCAGCAGTGCAGTATGAGCATACCTGTACATTTTCTAAGGTACCGTAGTTGCACTGCATGGTCTATCCTGGCAGTCTGGATCACAGCTTACAAAGAGCTCTGTATGGAGAGGTATCTAGACCAGTAACTGCCTGTCCAGCTGTGTTGAGACTATAAGTCCCAGCACACCTTGTCAACTGGATTTGCTGGGACATGTATTGCCATCACCTAGGGAGGGTTTTTTAACTGTATGTATGTGTGCATATATCCCCTCGGTGTCACTGCCTGCACCCTCCTTGTAATTCCCCCACAGTGTCCCTGCCCGTACCATCCCTGTAACTGCCCCCTCAGTGACCCTGCCCATACATTCATGTAACTCCCTCTCAGTGTCCCTGCCTGCACCCTTCCCATAATTCCCTCTCAGTTTCCCTACCCACACCCTAACCATAATTCCCCCTCAGTGTCCCTGCCTGCACCCTAACCGTAATTCCATCTCAGTGTCCCTGCCCGCACCCTCCTCGTAATTCCTCCTCAGTGTCCCTCCCTGCACCCTCCCTGTAATTCCATCTCAGTGTCCCTGCCCGCACCCTCCTCATACTTCCTCATAAGTGTCCCTCCCTGCACCCTCCCTGTAATTCCATCTCAGTGTCCCTGCCAGCACCCTCCTCGTAATTCCTTCTCAGTGTCCCTGCCTGCATCCTCCCTGTAATTCCATCTCAGTGTCCCTGCCTGCATCCTCCCTGTAATTCCATCTCAGTGTCCCTGCCTGCATCCTCCCTGTAATTCCATCTCAGTGTCCCTGCCTGCATCCTCCCTGTAATTCCATCTCAGTGTCCCTGCCTGCATCCTCCCGTTAAATTCCATCTCAGTGTCCCTACCTGCACAGTCCTCGTAATTCCCCCTCTGTCTCCCTGCCTGTACCCTCCCCGTAATTCCCTCTCAGTTTCCCTTCCTGTACCCTCCCTGTAATTGCCCCTCAGTGTCCTTGACCTCAGCATCACTGTAGCCCCTCCCTCTCATTTGCCCTACCTGAACTCTCCCTGTAATTCCCCCTTAGTGTCCCTGACCTCCGTCTTCCTGTGACTCCCCGCTCAGTGTCCCTACCCACACCCTCCTGTAATTCCACCTCAGTGTCCCTGCCCGTACCCTCCCCGTAATTCCCCCTCAGTGTCCCTGCCCGCACATTCCTGTAATTCCCCTTCAGTGTCCCTGCCCACACCCTCCCTGTAATTGCCCCTCAGTGTCCCTGACCGCAGCCTCCCTGTAAGCCCTCCACCTCACTGTCCCTACCCGCACCCTCTCTGTTATTCCCCCTCAGTGTCCCTGACCTCAGCCTTATCTGTAACTCCCCCCTCTGTGTCCCTGGGTGGGGGAGGTGGGGGGCGCCAGTTCCTTACTTTGCCAGGGGCGCTCATGCCCCTAGATACACCCCTGTGTGTATCAAATGACAGCACAGATCGCCCAATTTAAACTTCTTCATGATGTACCTACTCTTTTCCAATACAACTTGTATACACTAATTCCTGGTACTGGCATCAGCATCTCTGTTCTTTGACTCCTGCGCTTCCTGTTGGTGATCTGTGGACTGGCTCCAATACTCCCAGGTTCTCTGCAGTGTGCTCCATCTCTGACCACACTCTGCTATTAGTCCAGTATTCAAAATGGAAACATAGAACATAGAATATGACGGCAGATTAGAACCACTTGGCCAATCTAGTCTGCACATGTACGCGCACATACTTACATACTAGGGATAATTTTTGTTGGGAGTCCATTAACATACCACTATATTTTTGGAGTGTGGGACAAAACAGTAGCACCCGGAAGAAAACCATGTAAGTGTGGGGAGAACATACAAACTCCACACAATTAGTGCCGTGATGGGAATCGAACCCATGCCCTCAGTGCTGTGACCATCACACCATCCGTACTACCAACAGTATGTCATCTCAGCAGTGTGTTCTATCTTCAGTCACTCCATTATACCAGTGTGCTGTATGTTTTCAGCCTGCAATCACCAATGTGTGCTGCCAGCTACAGTCTGCTATACCAATGTGCAATTTCTACAGTCTGCATATACCACCCTGTGTGTCTATTACTGCCTTAATTAATCTGTGTGCAGTTCCAGCTACACTTATGTGTTTTAGGCATCAGTTACAGTAGTATTGCTACAATTGCCAAAAGGTTAACAGTGGAAAAGCTAGACATGACAAACTGTCACACACAAAAGGTTGACACAGCATTTTTCTTTTTTTGTGTTGTTTTCGCCATCAAAGCATATCGAACCCCAAATAGTGTACTGCTTCCCATCAAATGGCTAGCTTAGCTTGCCATGCTTCAGACAAGCTGCCTCGCTTTGCTACCGCTGCACTCAGCACAGGTAGTCCATCTGGATAGTAAAGTATGAAAAAAAATTAAGATTTTTTTTTATTAAAAACTGTGTCGACCACATGTGTCAACCATATGTGTATCGACCATTTGCAGCTGTCAACCTGTTATATCTGTCGACAATAAGCACTGTCGACCTTTTACATGTCGACCCAATGACCATGTTGACAGTTCATGTCGACCTAATGCATGTCGACCATTAGTTGTCAACTTATTGACTGTCAACCTAATTAAGGACGACCTATCATCCGGATACCAGCATACAGTACCTCATTCTCAGCCTAGTATTTAGTTTGTTCTCCTTCCTGGTCAGTATCCTGAGGGTGGTACTGAATTAGGAGAAACATCATTTAGCCACTTAATCACACAACAAATAAAATGTTACATACAGTAGGTAATGCACCTGTATCTGCATAATTAACAAGGTGTGTTGCTCCACCGGTTAATCCAGAACATGGATGTCTGGAGTAATGCACAAACCCAACATAGAAGTTCCACAATGAAAATGCAATGCAATATATTCCATGAGTGCATTTAAAATACTTATTGAGCCATTAGATTTACCTGCAAAATTTTATTTCATTATGTTCTGTAAAATGTTAAACCAGAAAGAAATATGTAGCCTAAGTAAGTTAGTGTTTGCAGTTTATTGTCTGGGATGCTAGTTACCATGGTTTCAAAAACAAAGAGGTGTGAATAGACACATTTAAACTAATCATACTTTCATGGCCATTGATGCTTGATAACCACAAATTAGATGTTTAAAAAAACATTTTATGCATGGTTTTGTTTTTGCAATTTACAATCTTTGTTAAGGACAACATACAGATTCTCTAAAAAAAATTCTAGATATACTTCAAAGAAAATTGTTAGTCTCAAAAACTTTGAATACACTGTATATGAAATGTCTGGAAACTTGTGATCCAGTGCTAAATACTTAAGTGCAGGAGTTACAGTTAACCAGTATGGTATGAAATACTGGGCTATACGTGTTCAAGTCTGTGATAAATACTTTCCTTTCATGTGTAATTATTTAGGGAGGTAGCCATTTTTGTATTCCATTATATTAAATCTCTAGAATAAAAGACAGTTTCCTCTGGTGTAGTGCAAAATATCCTTTACAAGAGAATAAATACAATCAAGCTCATGGGTAACTTGTCTTTTGCATCCTCCCTGTGGGGCATATTTATTAACATTTTGTTTACTAAAATAATGTAAAAAGGGTGCTTTCACACCCTTTTCACATTATTTTATTTTCACCTGAATGTACAGTATTAAAGGGCTTTTGGAGCAGTTTTTGTGAAGTGCTCCATACCTTTTAATTGTATTTTTTTTTTGTGTAACTGCATCGCATTTCCCATACTTATAATGGGAAATGCGATATGTCCAAATTTACTAAAAAACAAATTGTCAAAAAACACAGCAGATAACACTGTGATAAACACAGGGCACACTGCGAATTCGTTATGTGCCCACCGGAGCACCGATCACTGCTGGTGAGTATGAGTGCAGCAGTCAGGGGGGTCTTGGCGCAAATAGACAGGCATGAGTGATCCACTGCAGTGTCCGAAAATTAAGCACTGGAGCATTTGCATGAACATCAGCCATCTGAGTAACCCTCAGGTAATGTGGCTAGGTGGCCGTGCTTTTCATACTCTTCAGTTGGGGACAGGAAATGCAGTCCTGGCCTTGTGACTCCCAGCTCAGGGTGCACTGCGTACGAGTAAGCAGAACCAATTCTTCATATGTGCAAGGGCACCAACATCAGAGAAGTACATAAACCATCTGATTTATGTACAATATCTTTAGGTGGCCGTGCTTTTCATACTCTTCAGTTGGGGACAGGAAATGCAGTCCTGGCCTTGTGACTCCCAGCTCAGGGTGCACTGCGTACGAGTAAGCAGAACCAATTCTTCATATGTGCAAGGGCACCAACATCAGAGAAGTACATAAACCATCTGATTTATGTACAATATCTTTTAGAATGGTAACTGGTAAATCACGTCTTGTTCCGATTGCAAGAACTGAGCAAATTATTGATTAAGCAAATTAAACTCTAACTTGACTTTTTAGTATATTATTGCAATGCTGTGGTTGCCAAAATAAGCATCCAGCAGAAAAGTTTTAATATAGTATAAAGCCCCATGTGTTTTCCAAAAATTCCACTGTAAGCAAAGCACTCACCTTACGTTATGACTATCATGGTTCTGTTAGTCCTTATCCAAAGATTATTTTTCACTAGTTACAAGCCCAGCAAAATGACTGAGCTGCTGGAAGCCGGGACTCTGTCATGCTGAGGTGTGTAGCTGTGCGTGTGCATATGTGTGTGTGTGCATGCCCGAATGGAGCAACACTTGAATTGCTCCTTTGGGCACCATCTAGTAGCCGCTGGTGCACCACAGAGCTGAGGAGCAGCGTTAGCCTTTTACTATATAGGTTATTTCTGGAAGGTTCAAATCTGCTGTAGAACATTATCAACAAATTAGGCATTTGCTTTTGCTGTAAAATTCTCACTAAATAGATGAAAGCTAATTGTTAATTAGTTGTTTTTGTTTTAGTGCTTATTGGTCTCCATAAGTAATGATTGTAATAAATTATGAATTGTTGGTGCTTTAACAAAATATAATTTTATATTTTCAAGCAACATCCAGAGGGAAAATTATCAAACTAAATTTTTTGTGTGCAATTTTATGTGTGGTTTGGAAAATCTTTACTAAATGCAAAACCACACATAAAACAGCATGGTTTTTAAACTACATGGTTCCACCATCCCAATTTTACCAAATGGCAAGTACAGTATACAAAGCATGAGGTTTTTTTATCCTCATGTAAAATCACAAGAATAATGTCATCATTCACATTATCTAAAAGATTATCTAAAAGATCAGGAATAGGCTGTTTCTCAACAAACGATCAGGCCCATGCAATTTCAGGGGCCCGTTTAAATGTTGAATAGTACTGGGCAGTGGCAGAACTTGCAGTGGTGGGCCTAGGTGCAAAAATATGCTTTGGACCCCCCTCCACTGCCTGAGAAGAGGCGGTGGGTGACAGGGAGACGCAGTGGGTAATGGGGATAGAGAGAGAGGGTGGCAAGGGGAGTTAGTAGATGTAAGGGGGAGACAGTGGTGACTGAGGAGGAGTGAGTAACTGGAGTCATAGAGCTTGGCAAAGGGGAGGCAGTGATTAACTTGGGAGGTAGTGGCTGGTAGGATGAAGCAGATGGTGAAGTGGGAGAAGCAGTGGGTGATGGAGAGAGGCTGTAGGAGATAGAGGGAGGTAGATATTCTGACACAGAGATGCAACAAATGACTTGGGTGGCATAGAGAGGCAGTGGGTGAAGAGGGAGGCAGAGGGTCACTGGAAGAGGCAGTGGGTAACTGGCATAGACAGTGTGTGCCTTGGAGACACTGTGGCTGGCAGAAGGTGACAGGAAAATCAGTGGGTGACTGCAGATGCTAATGGTGACAGGGAGAAACAGTGAATGACAGTGGGAGAGATTGATGTCGGACTAAGCAGTTTATGACTGGGGAAATAGAGAGTGACAGGGGTAAAGCAGTAGGCAACAGGAGGCGGTAGTCAGTGGTGAGGACAACACTGGCCTTTCACAGGATGGAGGATTCATATCTCTGAAAAGGGTTTGATAGAGAGAAATTGGATTAGTGATTCATTTTTAACATCTTAAAGTACACATTCATTTTGCTGTATGTGAAAAAATGTTATGCACTATCACTAACACCATCTTAATACATATATACTGTCAATTTATATATAACACTGTATATCACCATTTCATTTTAAAAATCCACAGGTTACCTGGGAAACATGAACTGTGTGGGTTTGTGAGGACCGAGTCTAAGAACCTGTCTAATACATTACTAACTTGCAACACATTTTTAACCAGAAAAGAATATAATGTAAATACAATAGCCAAGGATTCCTGACAAAGGATGAAATGAAAGAAAAGCCAGGAAAATTAATAGTTGCAATCAATCATCTTAAATTTTCTTAATCTTAATAATTTCCTTGTACATGATTGCTCCTTTCAAAAAAGTCAGAGTTTGTCCGGCATCCCGCATGGCCACCGAACTAGGTGTCTTCATTACGTCCCACCCCAGAGCTACAAATTCCAAATCAGTCTACCCTTATCATAAAATTTTCATTATAAAAAAATCATCTAAATAAACTAACAAATCATCTTAAAAATGTCATACTCAATCATTGAAATGAATTAATGCAATGTTAATAGTCAAGAGTTCCAATTAAAGAGAAGCCAAGAAAATGAAGAGTTTCGGTGGTGGAGCTGCAAACTCCAAATCAGCCTATCCTTAAATTATTATTATTTTTAAATAAAAAAGCACCTTAATTTACAAATCAATCAATCAAACAAACAAACAAACAAACAAACAAACAATCATCTTAAATTTTCTCAATCAATCAATCAATCAATCAATCAGCCATTTACCTGCCTTCCACCACATACATACTCCACAGCCATTTCCCTGTAATGACTTTGGGCCTCTGATCTAATTCTTGATATATGAAAACATTCTTAGCTTCTGTGGGGTCGTATGGTTCATTAAACTGCCATCTTATCTGCCACTTCTGCATGGCAATGTTTCATATATGTGCTATAGTTTTTTAAACTGCTGTGTGTTTGTGCCGCTGATCTGTTGCTTAGTTTAGCCAGCCAGCCTTTGTACTAGATTGATGAATATTATTGTGAATGGTGAGATGGTCAACATTGACTGGAAATGACTGGAAACTAATGTTATTGCGGGTAATAATACACAATTGTAGCTGTTTTTAGCATTTTTTAAAATACAGGCCCTAATTCCGAGTTGTTCGCTCGCTAGCTACTTTTAGCAGAAATGCAAACACAAAGCCGCCGCCCTTTGGGAGTGTATCTTAGCATAGCAGAATTGCTAACGAAAGATTAGCAATTCTGCTATTAAGTATTTCCTTGCAGTTTCTGAGTAGCTCCAGACCTACTCCTAGATTGCGATCACCTCAGTCCGTTTAGTTCCTTGTTTGACGTCACAAACACGCCCAGTGTCCGGCCAGCCACTCCCCCGTTTCTCCAGCCACTCCTGCGTTTTTACCTGGCATGCCTGCGTTTTTTAGCACACTCCCTGAAAACAGGCAGTTTCCACCCAGAAACACCCACTTCCTGCCAATCACACTATGATCAGCAGAGCGATTGAAAAGCTTTGTTCGCCCGTGAGTAAAATAGCATAGTTTTGTGTAAAATTGCTTAACGCGTGCGCCCTGCTGTGCATACGCATGCGCAGAACTGCCGGGTTTTAGCCTATTAGCAATTCTGCTAAAATTAGCAGCTAGCGAACAACTCGGAATGACCACCACAGATCCTAAACCAAAACACTTGAGGGTTGTTTGTCAAAACCAAAACCAAAACACCAAGATTAAACCATATCCAAAACCAAAACATAGGAGTCTGCATCAGGGCCAGTTCTAGACCTTCTGGCACCCAGGGCAAAAGTTTCCTTTGGCGACCCCCCTCCCCAACAGGTATTATAGGGTTAGTGCACGGCGAAGGCGCGTGCAAAAAAATAGAGGCATGGCCTCATAGGGAAGGGGCATGGTCCCTGTAGTTGTGCCCCCTGAAGATTTGCCCCCAGTAGATGTGCCCCTGTAGTTATGCCCCCTGTAGATTTGACCCCAGTAGATGTGCCCCCTTAGATGTTCCCCCAGTAGTAGTTATGACTCCTTAGATGTACCCCCAGTAGAAATGCCCCTGTAGATTTGCCCCTATTAGATGTGCTCCCAATAGAAAAGCCCCTGTAGTTATGCCCCCATAGATGTGCCCCCAGTAGAGATGCCCCCTGTAGATTTACCCCATTAGCTGTGCCCCCAGTAGAGATTCCCCTGTAGTTATGCCCACGTAGATCTGCCCCCAGTAGAGATGCCCCCATTAGATGTGCCCTCATTAGATGTTCCCCAAGTAGATGCTCCTGTAGTTATGCCCCCTTAGATGTGCCCCCAGTAGAGATGCCCCCAATAGATGTGTCGCCAGTAGAGATGCCCCCTTGTAGCACCACTTACAAACACACAAAAAAAATCCCAATACTCACATGCTCCTTTCCTGCTTCCCAGCCGCTGCTGCCACTGCTGCTCCATCTCTGGCCGCCGGTTCCTCTCTATGAGAGAGAGGTCATGATGTATCTCCCATTGCGCCGTACAGACACTAGAGGTCAATTATGATCTCTAGTGTCTGTCTGTCAATGGAGCCGGCTGCTGCTGCTCCAGCTGCAGCGGGCGCCCACACTGCCCACGGTGCTTGCTGCATCTGGAGTGCGGGGTGCGAGGGGGGTGGCGGTCACTTCGGGATGACTGTAGCCATGACCATGGGTTGCAGCACCCCGGGAACCCACCCTGCTTGCCCGTGCCTAGATCCACTCCTGGTCAGCACATATATCTAACATCCATACATTTTAACACTGTGTGTAATGTGTAATATATTTAAATACTACACAGAGTCTGGCCTGAGTCCTGTTCGACTGTTGCTGACTTTGCCTGGTCATGCAGAACGCTCCTCTCTTCCTGGGTAGATGATGGGTTGGGGCTCTGCATGCAATGGTATTGTGCTGTGGTAGATGGAAGGTGGGAGATGGGGATTGATAAGGGAAGTACTTTTAGGAGGGATGATGAGAGATTAGGGGAAAGAGATGGGAGAGACTGATGGGGAACAGGAGATAGGAAAAGGTGTGTGAAAGGGAGCTGCTTGTGCTAGAGGTGTTCTGCAGACAATGGGTAGCTCTAGACAGCCCAGAACCACTGCTCTCATCTTAACATCAGACTCAGCCACAACATATCCCAGCTATGGTAACTGCTTGTCGCTCTCTCTGCTGTTCAGAAGCAATAATTTTGCCCCAAGCACTAGGAGGAACAGACCACATCTCAATGAAGAGAGAGAGCAGGTCACAGCATCAGGTCAGAGGAGCATTTTATGGTTTCTTTTAATCGTGCTTAGTCTCATGGGATTGACTCAGTGGGGATATGATGATTGCACTCAACTGCATGCCTTGATGGTAATCTTGCCCTGGCAGCTGCATGGCCTTTAATCCCCAAGGTCCCTGGTGCAGTGCACTGGCTGCACTGCAGGTAGTTGCACCACTGGTACTGGGACTCTCCTGGAGCTTGTACTGCACACCCTGATTCTAAGCATAATGTGAGACTTGCAGATTCACAAAGAAAAAAGAGAAACTGCAGGTGCACACATATCAGTATACTGCCCTGAAGAAGAGCTTATGCATGATACGTGTTGGCCTATGACAGGTGGACACTACCAATTAATGTCATTGTGGGATCATGTCACAGAGAGAGTTGAGCCAGAGGTCACAGAGCCTTGAACTCTATGACATCTACATGCTCCTCAGTAACATTGTTCTGGTAACACCTCCACTTTTTACTATTTTCATTGAACAGTTTTTATATTATGGATTATTCTTTTTTAAATATTTTCTAAATAAACTGTAGATATCGATTTAAACTATTTTGGATACCTAAATTTTTATCTTTCATATGCTTTGACCATAGTATCACAATTTTGACCCTGCACAATGCGGCCAAAGTAAAAAACTTTATTTTGCAGGGAAGTGACCGTTTATTTTACTTACATAAGCAATAGTCTATATCCAAGAATTCCTCATATTGGTCATTAATGTTTTTCTGGTTGAGTAAACTATCCTAATTTATAAGTTAAATGAAGACACATTACAATCCAAAGTACCTCCTTGTTTATATCTCATAATAGCTCTATCAGACCCACCTCCAGGCCATCCACTTTAATGTCAAAACAAAAATAGATCCTATTGAAAAATATGAAAACAAAAAGAAGAACACAAAAGAAATTGGTGACTGTACTGCTGGCTGTCACTGTTATTCTTCAATTGTATTTTTTCTCCCTTTGTTTGACTGCTTTAAGTTTCCTGCAGGTTTAGGTTTCCTGAAAAAGTATTAAGCTATGGAACCACTACTCCCTCTTCTTGTTCTTGATTTACTTTCAGTTTGGACATGCTCTTGCATTGCATGCAGGGCTGCCATCAGGGGGGTACTGGGGGTACAACTGTCCTGCGCCCGGCCTCTGACAGAGAGGAGAGGGCCAAAGCCACTAATGGTGCCATTCGCCACCTGTCCCCGTCCTTATGCCACTATGCTCTATTGAAATGTCCCTCCCAAACTGGCCACCGCCGCCTCCGAGGAGACAGTTACAAAATATATACTAGAGGAGACTCTAGTAGCTTTAATAACTGTCTCCTCTAAGGTGGTTGCCTTTTTGGGAGGTACTTTTCAATATTTAGAGCAGGCAGGCGCAAATGACAGACCCGATGCGGCAACGGCGGCCTGGCATCACTGTGTGGGGCATAATATTATGACAGATATAACTGCGGGGGCATAATATGGTGTCAGAGGCATTGCTCTGGGGACTCAATATGGTGCAAGGGGCATAATATACTTTTTCTTTGCATGTGCATAGGATTTTTTTTTTAAATTGCCTATTTAGTCAGTCCCAGGTGCCACAATTTCTGAAGGCATCCCTGAGTGAGTGTAATGGATCCAGGTGTCTATTTCAGCAATTTTCAGTGATGTAGTAGTAGTCATCAATATATCCTATAGTGCTCTCAATGTTCAAGCAATCTTAGTCACTGACTCACTACATGAGACACTGACCCATCAGGAGACTGCGCTGATTAACTTGATATGCGATACTTGTATATCTGTGGGCACCTACAGTTGTGTCCTCAGATATCTAGCCTCAGTACAGCACACAGCAGGGAATGCCTGGCTTGAGTGAGCTGACAGGTCCTGCGCAACTCTGCTAGTGTTGGGCATCATTTTTTTTGTCAAAAATGCAGCTTAGTCGCAACTTGATGAGACTAGGACGCATGAGAAAACTCTGATGGTTAGTTTGATATGTGACATGTGTGTGCCTCAGTCTGTATATAAAGAATAAATTAACTTGACAAGGAGAAAAGCCTCGGCTGCTGCATCGTATCACTTTGTATGCAGATTCAGAGACTCAGTTGTATGCAGATATACAAATGTCACATACAGATGTAGCCACTCTCATCGTGGCTGAATGTAGGCAGAGATACAGCTTGCTATGAGGCGCATGCATGCCACTGTGCGCATGCATCTATGTCATGACCACGCCCCACTGTAAGTATATGGGGCGACAAAAGACGCAGCTTGGCACGGCTAGGCGAGCCACCGGAAGTGCACGTGGTGCCTAGATAAAGCTGCGATGAGTATCAAATTAATCCGCACAGTTTCCTGGGGCATCCTATTCACATTGTGTTACAACTAAGAGGCATTTCTGTCAAAAAAGGATCAAAGAGGTGCTTGATGCAAGCTAAGTCTCATGAGACAAGGCGTGAAAACTAAAGAGGTGTTATTTGGCAAGTGTTGCATATCAAATTAATCAGCACTGTCTTCCCACATTGTGTGACAAAGATACATATTCTCATGTTGACCTAAAGCCTGTCATCATGATAACACATCCCTAATCAACTCACAAACTAGTAATTATTAGAGATGTGCGGAGGACACTTTTTGTGTTTTGGTTTTGGATCTGGGTCCCCGCTCGTGATTAGGATCTGGATTGGTTTTGCCAAAGCCACCCTTTCGGGTTTTAGATTTGGTTTTGGATCTGGATGATTTTTGACAAATACATAAAAAAAGCTAAAATCACAGAATTTGGGGGTAATTTTGATCCAACGTAATTATTAACCTCATTAACCTTCATATCCGCTAATTTTCAGACAATCCTGAACACCTCACACCTCACAATATTGTTTTTAACCCAAAAAGTTGCACCGAGGTTGCTGGATGATTAAGCTAAGCGACACAAGTGGGCGGCACAAACACCTGGCCCATCTAGGAGTGGCACTGCAGTGGCAGACAGGATGGCACTTTTAAAAACTAGGCCCCCAAAGCTCACATAATGCAAAGAAAAAAGATGTGCAAGATGGAATTGTCTTGTGCCCTCCCACCCACCTTTATGTTGTTTAAACAGGACATAACCAGTTTACAAAACCAATCATTTCAGCGACAGATGGTCCCCCTGGAAAAAGCTCGCCAAGTTCTCCAAATCATAGCTAGCTACAAACATACAACCTCCATATTTGATGACTTTTCACATTATGAGAAAAGGCAAGAGAAAGAGGACAGTGTCAAGAAGATGATAAAAAATTAGAGAGGCACATGCAATCAGGAACATCACACAGGCTTTCACATCCACTCCTATATTGGTGTGGACTTCAATCAAGCAAATATATAATTATTAATTACCACCTTACTGGACAAACTGAAAAACTAGGGGCCAAAGCCTCCAAAATTGTACCCCCTTCTCCATTTTCAGTTATTAAGATAATATCGGATTTAATGCTGGGATGCAAATAAACTGGTGTATACCACAGGATCAAGGTGGTCATTCCGAGTTGTTCGCTCGCTGCTATTTTTAGCAGAATTGCTAACAGGCTAAAATCCGGCAGTTCTGCGCATGGGTATGCACAGCAGGGCGCACGCGCTAAGCAATTTTACACAAAACTATGCTATTTTACTCACGGGCGAACAAAGCTTTTCAATCGCTCTGCTGATCATAGTGTGATTGGCAGGAAGTGGGTGTTTCTGGGTGGAAACTGCCCGTTTTCAGGGAGTGTGCTAAAAAACGCAGGCATGCCAGGTAAAAATGCAGGAGTGGCTGGAGAAACGGGGGAGTGGCTGGCCGGACGCTGGGCGTGTTTGTGACGTCAAACCAGGAACTAAACGGACTGAGGTGATCGCAATCTAGGAGTAGGTCTGGAGCTACTCAGAAACTGCAAGGAAATACTTAATAGCAGAATTGCTAATCTTTCGTTAGCAATTCTGCTATGCTAAGATACACTCCCAGAGGGCGGCGGCTTTGTGTTTGCATTTCTGCTAAAAGTAGCTAGCGAGCGAACAACTCGGAATGAGGGCCCAAGATTGGATATTTTCCCCTCCACGGAGTCTGGAGACTTATTTTGTGAAAATCTCGTGGGTTTCCTCTTTTCCATTTTTTAAATTGCATTTTTATTGACATATTTTGTGGCAGATGCCTTATTTTTGTTTTTCACAGCTCCTAGTTACACACATGTGAGCATACCTGTGTGCCCTAGTTACACGCATGTGAGCATACCTGTGTTTTGTTTATTTTATTCATATTTTTAAATAAAGCAGCCCCTTAGATATTTTAGCAGCCGCTCCTGAGTACCCACAGCAGCCTCGGATGGGGCAAGTTTAGTTCGATAAAGTAATAAGTACGACTCTGCAATAAATTATTTTGTTATTGAGCCCCTGCCCTAGTGGAGCTTACCACTCTACAGTCGAAACTCATTTCATACTATAAGTAGGAAGCAATGCTAACCTCTGTGTCCCCAGCATGCCTCAGCCTGGCAAGCCAGACATCTTCCTGGCTGTAAGCCGCCATGAGACTCCATACTGTGCCTTATTCAGTAATTGTTTGTGCCTCACAGGAGATCCTGGCCCATCTAGTGCTGCAGTGCAATGAAAAGCTGATGTAATGCAAGATCACTGAAACGCTGTTCTTCTAACAACGCAAGGTCTTGCAATAACCCTATGCAGCCCTTAGGAAAAGAAGATCCCTGTTCAACAAATGTGCATCTTCTAAATAAATAATCCCAAAATGTGGAACATCAATAATAAATCAAAATTAAGGTTGACTAATTGGAGCCATACATTAGAGTGAGTCCCTAACATGAAATAATTGAGAAGTACCTCTCTCTAATGCTCCGGCAGAAAATATCACTTTTACCTCTCCATCAGTTGCGCTGGATTATGATTCAGCCTCTTCTAAGTTACAATGACTTTGGACACAAATGTGGTCTCTCCCCACTTTATTTAAAAACACTTTGGCAATTTCCATTTCCACCTTTGCGGCTAGTTTTCACAAATCTGTTTGTGATGTTGGAACTTGTTTCATAAATAAATATTTGTAGGGAGCGCTTAAAATAAATGAATAAAATGTACAAGTGTAATAGCTATAATATGTTTGTGCTATGCAATACCTGTAAAAGAAAAATGGTTTATTAATTTTTAAATGTTTAAGCTCCTTTTGGAGTGCTTTGTGATAGACAGCAGTCCGTACAGGTGAGACAGCGGTGGGTCCCGTTAATTGCCAGCTTTAAGCTTGTTTCATATCTGCCCTAGGCTTTCATTTAAACCTAGGATCAAGGACAGCAGCACCCCTGGACTTATACAGCATAGGCAGCACCCCTGGAGAATTACACAGCACAGCGGACAGCCAACAGCACCCCTGGACTTAAACGGCAGTGGGGCAGCACCCCTGGACTGATAGTGCAGAGAGTGGCATCACCCCATATAGTGCAGCACCCCTGGAATGATGTGGCAAAGAACAGACGTGCAAGACAGAATTGTCCTTGGGCCCTCCCACCCACCCTCCCTTATGTTGTATAAACAGGACATGCACACTTTAACAAACCAATCATTTCAGTGACAGGGTCTGCCACATGACTGTGGCTGAAATGGTTGGTTTGTTTGGGCCCCCACCAAAAAAAAAGCCATTAATCTCCCTATCCACAAACTGTCTCTACAGTGGCAAGATGTCATCCTCATCCTCAGATTCCCCCCACCCTCTTCACTTTTTACATCCTCATCCTCACAGAGAAATAATATTCAAACAAAACCACATAATTTAGGTTTCAGTAAACTGCTTACGCTATTACCCAAAGTTTATGAACTTGACAATGACTTATGATGAATGCCCTGCAGGTGACATATAAGGGAGGATGTTCCTACTGTAGGTGGTTAACATCCTTGCCACTCATTATGGATTGACAAAGGCAACAGATGGCTTAACACCTGTTGTCCTGATTTGTGTAGAAATAATTCCACACCGAAGAGGTGGCTTTTTTGGTATTTTGGCCAGGCATGACAATGGGCTTTTTCATCCCATGGTCAACAACTGTCTACACTGATGCCTTATTCAAACAAACCACATCACCATCAGTATTCTCATCGTCAACTTCCTCCACAGCGCCAGCTACACCCATATCCTCCTCATCCTCGTGTACTTCTACAGTGACATCCTCAATCTCAATATCAGCAACTGGACTGCGGGTGCTCCTCCCAGCACTTGCAGGGGGCATGCAAATGGTGGTAGGTGCCTCCTCTTCCCATACAGGGTTGTGAAGGTCAGGCCTAGACATTGCAACTGCGGACAGTGCCAGCACCCCTGTATTTTTATAACACCCCTGTAATTTTACAGCATACAAGACAAGGCCAGTGTACATTTATTTTCACTGCATCCCTGAATTTTTACAGCATACAAGACAGGGCCAGTGTACATTGATTTTCACTGCACCCTGGAATTTTTACAGAATACAAGACACGGCCAGTGTACATTTATTTTACTGCACCCTAGAATTATTACAGCATACAAGACAGGGCTAGTGTCCATTTATTTTGCTGCACCCCTGAATTTTTAAAACATACAGGGCCAGTGTAATGTTATTTTAACAACAGCTCCCCTATATTTTACAGCATACAGGATCTGTGTGCTTTTAATTTCTAACAACTGCGCCCCTGAATTTTTATAGCTTACATGGCAAGTGTAATGTTATTTTAATAGCAGCACCCATATATTCTACAGCATTCAAGAGCAGTGTGCTTTTATTTTTTAACAACTGCACCCCTGAATTTTTACAACATACAGGGCCAGTAGCACCCCTATATTTTACAGCAGACAGGAGGAGGACAGTGCCCCTTCACCCTGTACACATTGACAGCCAGGACAGCAACACCCATGTACAGGTGCAGCATCCGGCTGTAACAGCACATGAAACGCCAGTACCAGCCAGGACAGAACCCCTAACACAGCACAGGTACACCACGGTGACTGCAGCAGCACCCCTACAGAGCACACACTAACCCCACCCGACGCCACCACCCACAGAGAGAGACAGAGGTCTGTCTCCCTCACTCTCCAAGTCCAGAGTGAAAACTATGGTGGCGCACAGCTGTTTATATGGAATCCAAAACCCACGAGAATCCGACAGTGGGATAATGATGTTTTACCTCCTCCTGGTTTACTAGTCTGGCGGGAAGTCCCGAGCTGCAGTGCCGTAACTAGACATTTTAGTGCTGTGTGCAAGAAACAGCACCGGTGCCGACCCATATATAAAACATGGCCAGTGCATGCTGCTGGCGCGTACAAAAAGTATAGGGGCATGGCTTTGTGGGGAAGGGCATGGCCACAGAGCTTCCTTTAACACATTACAGCAGGTAGATTCCCACTTTTTACACATTATGGCAGCAGAGTTTTCCTTTTTACACATTACAGCAGAGTCCCCTTTTTACACATACTGTAACAACAGGCAGAGTCCACCTTTTTTACAAATTATTCAGGCAGAGTCCCTCTTTTTTACACATCACAGAAGCAGAGTCCCCATTTTTACACATTAGGCAGCAGAGTCCCCTTTTCACCTATCACAGCAGCAGAGTGCCCCTTTTTACACATTAGGCAGACAGAGTCACTTTTTTTTACACATTACAGCAGCAAATTGGAACACTGGGTGAGAGCTAGGGAGAAAGCAGGTGGGAGGAAAACTAGGGGAGAGCTAGGGATAGAATAGGTGAGCGGCACACAGGGGAGAGGGCTAGGGAGAGAGCAGGTGAGAGGAACATGGGGGGAGGGCTAGGGAGAGAGCAGGTGAGAGGAATGCAGGGGGGGAGGGCTAGGGAGAGAGCAGATGAGAGGAACATGGGGGGAAGACTAGGGAGAGAGCAGGTGAGAGGAACACAGGGGGAGGGCTAGGAAAAGAGCAGGTGAGAGGAACACTAGGGGAGAGCTACGGTTAGAGCAGGTGAGGGGCATGCGGGGGGGGGGGGGGGGGCTAGGGTAAGAGCAGGTGAGATGAAAGCATGGGGAGGGCTAGGGAGAGAGTCCCCTTTTTACACATTAGGCAGCAGTGTCCCCCTTTTTACACATTAAGCAGCAGAGTCCCCCTTTTTACACATTAGGCAGGCAGAGTTCCTCATTTTTACACTTTTAGCAGCACAGTGGCACACTGGGTGAGAGCTAGGGAGAAAGCAGGTGGGAGGAACCCTCGGGGAGAGCTAGGGAAAAAGCAGGTGAGCGGCACACAGGCGGGAGGGCTAGGGAGAAAGCAGGTGAGAGGAACACAGGGGGAGGGCTAGGGAGAGAGCAGGTGAGAGGAACACAAGGGGAGGGCTAGGGAGAGAGCAGGTTAGAGGAACGCTGGGGGAGAGCTAGGTAATTAGGGAAAAAGCAGGTGAACGAACACAGGGGGGAGGGCTAGGGAGAGAGCAGGTGAGAGGAATGTGGGGGGAGGGTTAGGTTAAGAGCAGTTGAGAGGAACGTGGGGGGAGGGCTAGGGAGAGAGCAGGTGAGAGTAACATGGGGAAGGGCTAAGGAAAGAACAGGTGAGAGTAACACGGGGGAGGGCTAGGGAGAGACCAGCTAAGAGTAACATGGGGGGTGGGCTAGGGAGAAAGCCAGTGAGAGTAACATGGGGGGAGGGCTAGGGAAAGAGCAGGTGAGAGGAACACAGGGGGAGGGCTAGGGAGAAAGCAGGTGAGAGGAACACAGGGGGAGGGCTAGGGAGAGAGCAGGTGAGAGGAACGCAAGGGGAGGGCTACGGAGAGAGCAGGTTAGAGGAACGCTGGGGGAGAGCTATGGAATTAGGGAAAAAGCAGGTGAACGGACACAGGGGGGAGGGCTAGGGAGAGAGCAGGTGAGAGGAATGTGGGGGGAGGGCTAGGTTAAGAGCAGTTGAGAGGAACGTGGGGGGAGGGCTAGGGAGAGAGCAGGTGAGAGGAATGCAGGGGGAGAGCTAGGGAGAGAGCAGGTGAGAGGAACACTGTGGGAGGGCTAGGGAGAGAGCAGGTGAGAGGAATGCAGGGGGAGGGCTTCGGGTAAGAGCAGGTGAGAGGCACGTGTGGGGAGGGCTAGGGTAAGAGCAGATGAGAGGCACGCAGGGGGAGGGCTAGGGCAAGAGCAGGTGAGAGGAACATGGGGGAGGGCTAGGGAGAGAGCAGGTGTGAGAAATGCGGGGGGAGGGCTAGGGTTAGAGTAGGTGAGAGTAACATGGTGGGAGGGCTAGGGAGAGAGCAGGTGCGAGAAACATGGGGGAAGGGCTAGGGTTAGAGCAGGTGAGAGTAACATGGGGGAGGGCTACGGAGAGAGCAGGTGAGAGTAACATGGGGAAGGGCTAAGGAGAGAACAGGTGAGAGTAACACGGGGGATGGCTAGGGAGAGACCAGCTAAGAGTAACATGGGGGGTGGGCTAGGGAGAAAGCCAGTGAGAGTAACATGGGGGGAGGGCTAGGGATAGAGCAGGTGAGAGTAACATGGGGAGAGGACTAGGGAGAGAGCAGGTGAGAGTAACATGGGGAGAGGGCTTGGGATAGAGGTGAGCAGCATATAGAGGGGAGAACTATGGAGAGAGCAAGTGAGAGGCACACCTGGGAGGGGGGGATGGGGGTTGTAATAAGTCCCTACCCTGTGGTGGTGGTGTGTGCTCCTGTGAATCCGATCCCTGGAGTGAGGAGTGCAGCACTGCCAGGCGCTGGTGCATGGGTCTGTACTCCATCCACGCCTTCCCTGGCTCTTGCGCGGCTGCAGCTCCCTCTGTCAGGCGCCAAATGCTGTGTGGGCACGCATGATGATGTCACACCCGGCGCAGCTTAGGGGAGAAGGGATTGGTGAAGAGCATGCTCAGCCTCCTCCCCCAAGATCAGCTGCTGCCGGGTGGCACAGTCCTCATCCTCCACTCCACTAGTAACGCTGGTGAGCAGAGCGGTGCAGCCCAGTCTAGAGTGGGGGAGGAGAAGGGGGATATAGAGCACGGCAACTGGTAGACCATACCGTGCTTCTCAGGCAGCGCTGCAGCTAACTAGCGGCGATGGCGGGCGGTATTGTGGCGTGGCCCGGCGGGTGCATGCAGAGATTTTACCATCTCACAGCGCATTGCGCTGTGTGCAATGCCCCTCTCACCCACACCTAGTTACGGCTGTGCTGAGCCGGACTCGGATCCGGGCTCGGAAATGGAATGTTCGAGGGGGTTCGGTTCTCTGGTAACCGAACCTGCTCATCTCTAAATCTCATTAGACTCTGGAACGCCACATATGCTGTTTATGCACAATTATTTTGCTTTAATAATTGGGGGGTTTATGAAAAGTAATTTCATCCCTCTGCTCATTGATGAATGGATTTCAAAGTTTTAACAAAAGGTAAGAACAATTTGCTTTATATCATAACTGTGTGGATTCAAATATAATTATATAGATAGAGCTCTCTACAGCCAAAGTGAATTGGCAGAACTCCAGCTACTCTGTGTGACAATGACTTGTGGGTCAGGATCAGATTCATAAGATTCAGCTGTCTGCACCATGCAGAATCAGTGTTCACCAGTGGGTCCCACCTCACAGTCTAGCAGCAGCAGCAGTGGGTGCACTGTCACTTGTTACAGCGCAGGCTGAGCAGTGCCAGGCAGGAGCTGTTCTGTCCCCTATTGCAGCTGTCTCCTGAGACAGAGCAGATTAACTCTGAAGCAGCAGGAGCAGGAAAAGCAGCAGTCACATTTGAATCACACTGTGAACCACACAGATGCTGCTGTACATATAGGTGCCCCTTCAGGGCTTGGAGCCCAGAGACAGGCGACTCCATTCTCTCTGGGAGTTACGCCCCTGGTTCTGTAGATCAGTCTATGCAGTCATAGAGTAACTTTAGTCTCAGAAGGTTGATTATTGACCAATGTGTATCTGATGGTTGCGTCTTCTTACACAAGCAGTGGATCTGAGATCTAAAACACCTCCAGTGAATATGCATTGGCCCCAAGCCACAGGTTGAATGACATGCTGCAGCTGTTTGGGGGTGGGCAGGGAGTACCGCTGCCTGCGCTTTGAAAAAATGGGGGGTATGATGGCCACATTTTCTGGCAGTGGTGAGGTCAGTAGCTGTGTCTTCTGATGCAAATGTACTTGCCTCGAAAGTGGGCAGGAGGCGGCCATTCTCAGTAAGCTTAGGCAATCCGATGATGCATCTTTGGCTGCCTCACTCGAATCTGAGATGCTGGGCGAAGGAATCTTTATCCTTCAGACATCTCCTGTAAGCATTAGCATTTTTTGGTACAGCAGCTGTGTCCAAACATGTAGCTGCTCTGCAAAACCATCCATCTCTAAGTCAGGAGCAGAATTAGCAACAAAAGATGTGTGAAATATTCATATAATACACATACAATACACCTTTACACTGTATTATGATTAAACTTTGCCCTAGAATTTCAATATCTTATACTGTAGCTCATATTCTGCTAAGACTTTGACCATCCTAATTATAGACTTTAATTTAGATATACAATTTATGTCTCCCATCATGGGTGGATTTAGTGGGGAGGTTGCCCTTAGACACACCAGTAATGGCCCCCTACCACCTGCCTAATTTTGTTAATTTTAATGATTGGTTATAAGCCCTCATTTGATGATTATGTATACATATTTACTAAGTAGGACAGTTTACAGGGGCAGTATGGGCATGTCCTACCCAATTATTCTCCAATCAAGATGGCATATGATACAGCACAGAGGATATATTTTGCAGGTACTGGTACTTTTTGGGCTGACAGTACCAACACAAGCATCCAAGTGCTGCCCCTAGGCACGTGCCTCACATAACTTATGGGAAATTTGCCACTGTCTCCCATAGCTGAAATTCTGATATACAAAATATTCTGAAATCCACATTTTTTTTTAGCGTGACTGAGATACGATCCGAGTGATACCTTTGCTTTCTGATGGTGCAATGTATACAAACTTTGTTTCATGCACACAATTTTTAAAAAAATTATAAAATGACCTTCAGGCTATGTGAAAAGGTGCATATGAAACATAAATGCATTTCGTGTTTAAACTCGGGACCCATCCTCAAGATACAGTGTCTTATTATAGTATGCAAATATTCCTAAATACGTAAAAATCCAAAACACTGTACATCTGATTCCAAGCATGGGAGACTAAACCTGTAAAAACGATGGATATCTATTTAGATTAGTATGAGTGGCTATCAAGAGATGCAGATATTTTTGTAACTTTTTTTTCACAACCACACAGAGTCAGATGTATTAACTATGGGCCTAATTCGGATTTGTATGCAAACCGGATGGATTACATACAAATCTGATATTTGGGGAACTGTGCATGTGCTTGACCCATTCTGCGCATGTGCAGAATGGGTCCTGCGTGATTGCTTGTAATCCCCCTTTTGCTGCAATACTAACCAGATCAGAATCAAGCCCTAAATCCTCTAAATTTCCCTGGTTTTGGCAATGTATAAAGATAAACAAGTATGGAACATATAGGGGGGTATATAATTAAAGTCAGAACTGCCATCTTGTCGGAAAGATGGCAGTTTATGACTTTTTTAGGTTGGAAACTGTTCCGACCTATTCAATTGGGCTGCCATTTTTCCGACAGGTTGGAAAACACGTGGATCTGCGGATTAGCTGCGGATCCACGTGTTTTGTCCAATTCCACTGCCAAATCCGACAGGTTTTTGCCCCGTTTCCGACAATGTCACCCCAACTTTAAAAAAAGTCGGATTGGCATTGTCGGGAACAGCCAAATCCAACCGGCTATGGCCGCTCATTGAATACTGCATTGAATACCCCCATAGTGCGGATGCACAATTTGAAATAGCCTTGATTTTTAGACATGGTTATCTTCATGAGAAGTTTCATTTACAGTACTTCACCTGTGTATCAATGTTGATATCATAGGATTTCCTTTATTAATACTAGACTTACTTGAAAAATGACATATGTGCTGACTACATGGTTGAATGTGTTCTGCTGTGCCATGTGATTATGATTGAGGTGTTTTAAAATGAAAGATTGCTGTAAATAGGCCATTCCGTGAGAATGTTGGTTATTTCCCCAGATGGAGTTGTGGCGCTCTAGCAAAGTGCAGGAATTGGGTTCTAAACTTGCATCACATATTTTCATGTATGTTTTTCAATCTGTCATTGACTGAAAACAAACATTAATTAATATAGCAAAATAAGTTACTGATAAATCAGTTATTAGATATGTAGAAGCACATGGCAGCATTAAGGTTATATGTCTTTAGGATTAGCAAGATGATTAGGCTGACTGTTTATAATAAGATGACTGAACCATTAACAATGCAAATACAGTTTGATGCTGACACGTTTCTGCTATAAATTGTTTCTTAGTTCTCCTGTTGCCTCCTGACTTTATATGTGGTATTATTAAACAGAGACAGTGGATTGTTGCATTTGGTTAGAAAAATAAAATCTTACTATAGTAGTTTAGCAGAAGGCACAATAATAGCAAAATGTTTCCAATTGCCGTACCTGCATATTTATTGCCTAATAACTGGTGTTTTTTTTCAATTGCATCAACGATAAATTAGTACTCCAGGGACATCCTGTACTACGTACATTTTCAAAACCTTATTTTACAAAACGTCACCTGGCAGCAAATCTTTTCCTTTTTCACCCCTCCTGTGATTCTGATTTACAGCAAATTGAATGAATGAGAGGTGTTATGGTTCTTTTACACCCAACATAGTTGAAATATATTAGCATTGCTGGGCGCCAGGTCCATCATATATTGTAGGTAGAAAAAAGGGATTATTTTGCAAGACAACATGAGATCTACAGAAAATCTTTGCAGCAATTTGTCTGTGTAAAGTAGTAAATTTGGCTTATTTGTGTAAAAAATAAATTTTGCTTATCTGCTGTTATAGGTCGATATTGAGCAATTAACAAGCTTCCAGGTACTGTATAAAGAACAAACTAAACATAGTAAAAAAGAATGTGTGATAAATATATATATATATATATATATATATATATATATAGATCCGGAATAACGGCGGCACTCACGGCATACAATGAAGAGGCAACGTTGAAACGTTGATATCAGACCTGCGTCTGCCTCTTCATTGTATGCCGTGAGTGCCGCCGTTATTCCGGATCTATTATTGGACACAGCGTCTGCTGTAACCACTGGAAGGCACCGGCTATTTCATCCTGCTTCAACCCCAGCTGAGGACTCAGGGAGTGCCGTGCTATATGCTTTGATATATATATATATATAGTGTTCACTCTAGGCTGTTTTAGCAGGGCGCCGCGCCCTGCCCGTTTTTTAGCAGGCAAAACCCGCCCTGCCCCTTTTGCGGCGCCCTGCTAGAACAGCCACCCGCTTCCTGCCCTCCCGGCATGTATAGATGCCGTGCGCATGCGCGCGGCATCCATTCACGCATTGGGAGAGGGCTGGGGGAAGCCCAGCACCGACGGAGGTGCTGGGCACGCCCCCAACAGTGACGTCGCCGGCCACAGACGCTCTCTATAGTAGCGTCTGTGGACCGCACCGCCCCTAGAATGACGTAGGCATGGCCACGCCCCCTAATTTGCGTGCCCCCCCATTTCGGGCGCGAGCGCCGTTTCACCGCGCGCGCGCACATGTGCCCCCGGAGTCCGGCGCTTTGCCCCATTTCACTCCTAGAGTGAACACTATATATATATATATATATATATATATATAAAACGCGCTTGATACCGGCACTCAGCTTGCATGTGTAGCGCCCTTGGTGCAACAGCTCCAATACCAGATCCCACACGGCGGCACTCAAAAGGGTCTTTCACAGCCACAAAAGACAAGAGACCAGTGCTCCTTTTGTTAACGCTTCAGTTGCTAAACTTTCGTCAGAACAATGTGTAATAAGAACAAAACATACCTTTATACCTTCACAGATCAGTCTGCTAGGTAACAGCCCAGCAAAACAAACATAATAAAATAAAATCCAAAGGTGTTCAAACAAAAAAAGAATCAGACAGCACTTTTACAGAGAGAGGATAGATGGATACATCGCCTCAATACACTGGTTCCTGCGGGATTGAATGAGCAGTTAATCTTACATTGTTTTCTGTAATGCGTTGATTAATGAAAATGTTTGTGGTGCCACAGTATGTATACAATAATATATATATATATATATATATATATATATATATATATATTAAGTTACAACTGTGTATTATGAACACCTTTGGATTTTATTTTATTATGTTTGTTTTGCTGGCCTGTTACCTAGGTAACCGGCGTCATGACGGGGTAAGGAGCGCGCCGCACGTGAGGTGGATGACATCATCCGGATCCGCCGGACTGCCGCATCTGAGGGGACGGAGCAGACTGATCTGTGAAGGTATAAAGGTATGTTTTGTTCTTATTACACATTGTTCTGATGAAAGTTTAATAACTGAAATGTTAACAAAAGGAGCGCTGGTCTCTTGTCTTTTGTGGCTGTGAAAGACCCTTTTGAGTGCTTTCACTGGTGTTTCATGTGCTGTTAGGGGTGCTGCAGCTGTACATGGATGTTGCAGTCCTGGCTGTCACTTTGCTGTACATGGGTACTGTCCTCCTGTAAGCTGTGAAAATACATGGGTGCTGTCCCTGTCTTGTGTGCTGTAAAAATTCAGGGGTGCTGTGAAAATAAATCTACACTAGCCCCGTCTTGTATGCTGTAAAAATTCAGGGGTGCAGTGAAAATAAATCTACACTGGCCCTGTATTGTATGCTGTAAAAATCCATGGTGCAGTGAAAATAAGTGTACACTGAACCTGTCCTGCAGGTGTACAGTGAAAATAAATGTACACTGGCCCTATCCTGTATGCTGAAAAAATACAGGGGTTCTGTGAATATAAAGGGATGTCTTGTATGCTGTAAAATTACAGGGGTGTTGTGAAAAAAGGGGTACTGTTCTGTGTGCTGTAATAATAAAGGGGTGCTGTCCTATGAAATGGAGAACAAAAATTTGGATGAAAAAATAGTGAAAGATAAGGAACTTCTTCCAGTTCCTGCTGCCACCAGTCATGATATTGACGATGAAATTCCATCAGTGTCATCTGCTAAGGCCAATGCCCAATGTCATAGAGGGCATGTAAAATCCATGAAGCAAAAATGAAGAACAAAAAAAAAAGAAAAAAGAAATTATCTGATGAGAAACGTAAAATTGACAATATGCTATTCACGACATGGAGTGGCAAGGACAGGCTAAGGCCTTGGCCTATGTTCATAACTGGTAATTCAGCTTCTCATGAAGATGGAAGCCCTCCTCCCTCTTGAAAATTTTTACAAATAAAGCTTGTTAAAGTACAGGAAAAAAACAACCATGCGTTCAGAGATATCACAAATCCCCAAGGAGAGTCCAAGTGTGTCAACGGTTGCGATGTCTAGGCCTGACCTTCCCAAGACTGCATGGGAAGAGGAGGCTCCCACTACTATTTGCATGCTCCCTGCAAGTGCTGGGAGGAGCACTTACAGTCTAGTTGCTGATATTGAGATTGAGGATGTCACTGTAGACGTACACCAGGATGAGGAGGATATTCGTGTAGCTGGCGCTGTGGAGGAAGTTGATGATGAGGATTCTGATGGTGGTGTGGTTTGTTTGAATAAGGCACCAATGGGGACAGTTGTTGACCATGGGATGAAAAAGCCCATTGTCATGCCTGGCCAAAATACCAAAAAAGCCACCTCTTCGGTGTGGAATTATTTCTCCACAAATCCAGACAACAGGTGTCAAGCCATCTGTTGCCTTTGTCAATCCATACTAAGTAGGGGTAAGAACGTTAACCACCTAGCAACATCCTCCCTTATACATCACCTGCAGCACATTCATCATGTCATTGTCAAGTTCAGAAACTTTGGATAATAGCGTAAGCAGTCCACTGACACCTAAGTGATGTGGTTTATCTGAATATTATTTCTCTGTGAGGATGAGGAAGTAAACACTGAAGGGGGGGAGTCTGAGGAAGAGGACGACATCTTGCCTCTGTAGAGCCAGATTGTGCAAGGAGAGATTAATTACTTCTTTTTTGGTCGGGGCCCAAACAAACAAATCATTTCAGCCACAGTCATGTAGCAGCCCCTGTCACTGAAATGATTGGTTTGTTAAAGTGTGCATGTCCTTTTTATGCAACATAATGGTGGGTGGGACAAATCCATCTTAAATGTCTTTTCTTTGTCTACCACATAATTCCAGGTGTACTGCCCTATATGGGTTGCTGCCCATCTGCCCTATCAGTTCAGATGTGCTGACCCACTGCCATTTAAGTCCGGGGGTGCTGTTGCCTGTCTGCTGTGCTGTGTAATTCTCCAGGGGTGATTTCTATGCTGTATAAGTCCAAGGGTGCTGCCTATCTGCTGTATGAATCCAGAAGTGCTGCCGTATAATTCCAGGGGTGCTGCTGTACTTGATCCTAGGTTTAAATTAAAGCCCATAGCAGAATATGAAACAAGCTTCAACATTACATACAGAGTTGAGAAAACATATAGCCGTAAAGGTGGACACGGAAATTGCAATTTTTATGAAGTGTTTTCCAATGAGCCCACATTTGTGGACAAGTCAGTCAAATTCAGAAGAGACAGAATCATAATCCAGCGCAACTGCCGGAGAAAACTAGATTTTCCAAACACACCTATGTCTACATGTCTGCCATATAATTCCAGAGGTGCCCTGTCTGAACCCGCTCATCTACATCTTCTGGTGTGCTTTGTGTACCCAGCATTATAGGTTATTCTCAATTATTTCAAGTTAGGGACCCACTCAAATGAATGGCTCCAATTAGTCAACCTTCATTTAGATTAATTATTAATGTTCCACATTTTGGGATGATTTATTTACAAAATGCGCATTTGTTGTACAGGGTTCTTTTCCTAAGGGCTTCGTAGGGTTATCGCAAGACCTCATGGTTTTAGAAGAAAATAGTTTCAGTGATCTTGCATTGCATCAGCTTTACATTGCAGTACTGGATGGGCAAGAAGCTCCTGTGAGGCACAAACAGTTACTAAATAAGGCCCAGTATGGAGTCTCATGGTGGCTTACAGCCAGGAAGATGTCTGGCTTGCCAGGCTGAGGCAAGCTGTGGGCACAGAGGTTAGCACTGCTTCCAACCACAGTCCTACTTATAGTATGAAATGAGTTTTGACTGTAGAGTGATAAGCTCCACTAAGGCACGGGCTCAATAACAAAAAAAATCACTGCACAGTCCTGCTTATTACTTTACCGAACCCACCCGAACTCAACTTGCCCCATCCGGGGCTGCTGTGGCGGCTCACGAGTGGCTGCTAAGACATTTAAGGGACTGCTTTATTTAAAAATAAAATATGAATAAAATAAACAAGACACAAAAGTATGCTCACATGTGTGTAACTGGGAGCTGTGAAAAACAAAAATAAGACATCTGCCACAAAATATGTAAATAAAAATGCAATAAAAAATTGGAAAAAAAGAAACCCAAGAGATTTTCACAAAATAAGTCTCCAGACTCCGTGGAGGGGAAAATATCAAATCTTGATCTTGTGGTATACACCAGTTTATTTGCATCCCAGTATTAAATCCGAGATTATCTTAATCCCTGAACATGGAGAAGGGAGTAGAATTTTGGAGGCTTTGGCCCCTAGTTCTTCAGTTTGTCCAGTAATGTGGTAATTAATAATTATATATTTGCTTGGTTAAAGTCCTTTCTGTTCCACTCCAATATAAGAGTGGAGGTGAAAGCCTATGTGTTGTTCCTGATTGCGTGACTCTCTTATTTTTAATCACCTTCTTGACATTGTCCTCTTCCTACTGACTTTTCTCATAATGTGAAAAGTCATCAAAGAAGGAGGTGGTATGTTTATACTAGCTAGCTATGATTCAGAGAATTTGGCTTTTCCCAGGGGCACCACCTGTTGTTGAAATGATGGGTTTATTAAACTGTGCATGTTTGTGCTGCCCATTTGTGTCGTTTAGCTTAGTCATCCAGCTACCTCGGTGCAACCTTTTGGCCTAAAAACAATAATGTGAGGTGTTCAGAATAGACTGGAAATGAGTGGAAATGAATGTTATTGAGGTTAATAATACTTTAGGATCAAAATACCCCCAAATTCTGTGATTTTAGCTGTTTTTATGTTTTTTTCAAAATAATCCAGATCCAAAACCAAAACCCGAAAGGGTGGTTTTGGCAAAACCAATCCAGATCCAAAACACCTAGCAACAAGCCTGCAATGTTGTGGCTGCATGTCAGGCATGGATGGCTGACGTAATTTTCTGGTTTCAGTGTACGGGGATGGCGGAGGCTTAACACGCCAGACAGGTGACCATTATTATTGTTTAATTTTCATTGTAACAGGTGGTTGAACAGGGTATATAAGTGTTGTATGTTTTGAGCTTTGTGTGAACGCTATGTCCCTGATGACGGGGTGAAACCCTGAAATGCCGTAGGATGATCAATAAAGGTCGATTGCAGTAAACCATCTATTCCAGTCTGCTTGAGTGCCGCCGAATCTCTGGACTATATATATATATATATATATATATATATATATATATACACACACACACGCACACGCACACACACACACACACACACACACACACACACACACACACACACACACACCCTACTGTAGGTATGTGGAATGGCACAAAAATCTACAAATGTGCACTGTACCCAGAGGCATAGTGTGGGGCTGTGGCGTCCGAAACACACACATACTATGGTGACCCCATCCTACTTTACAGAAGAGTGTCTGGGGTTTAGGTAAAGCTAGCATGTGTTGCTGAGAAGCAAAAATAGACTTTAATCAATACAAGATACCGAAAAAAAAATCAAGAGAGTAAAGGTGTACAAGGAAGGGGGCAGGGGTATTTAGTATATGCCCTGGAGGACAGGGATAGGTAAACTGTATGTTTTTGGGGCTGGGGAGTAGGGTTGGTAGTTTATGTCCCTGGTCTGGTGTATAGGGCAGATTAGTATGAGCCCATTTGGTGTGGTTAGGATGGGTAGTATATGTTCCAGGGAAGAAGGGGGTTTGGACCATCGGTTGATTGTGCACAGCCTTGACTCCATGCACAGGGCCTGCATTATTTATACAGAGCTGCAATTTGTTTGGGGCTAGTGGATTAAGTAGTCATGGCATTTTATATTTAAAAAACCACTGCGATCCGCCATAATTAGCAGCCCCTTAGTCTAATGGATGGCTTAAATTAATCATGGCATGAGGACAGATTTTATTGCATGTTTCACTTTTGTGTGTGAAGAGTTTTATTACATTTCTATTATTGTTTACTGACATCCCACCACCAATTTATGCTTTGTTATACAGATTATATTTGTCATTCATACCAGTTTCTGTCCTGTTGGAGTTTACAGTCGGAATATTTTTTATCCAAATCCAAGAGACCTGGATCTGAATTGACCTCATGACCTCACTGCTGTAAGGCAGTACTGCTAACCACTATACCACCATGCTGCGGTCGCAGTATGACTGACAGTTAAGGCCGTTTGGTGGGCGGGTGTGGGAGGCAATCAAGCATTGTCAGGACAGGCTGCACAAAATGGGGGTAGGTCAGGACCATTCTCGGGGTGGCTGCGTGACTTCACACGCAGCTGTTCTGGAAAAAAGAAATGTCCGCTGACGGCCTGACAGCGCATGTGTCTGCAATAAGATTGTGGATGCATTGGGAGGCGGCCCCACACATGCTGGGTGGCCTTGCCTTGTGCTGGGCAGTCCTCAGCATGTGCAGAAATGGACATAGATCCAGCTGCGTACGCAGTGATCTGCGTTCATCTCTGAATAACCCAATATGTCTGTAAATATGGTTTTCTACTGAAGTGCTACATGGAGGCACTAGATCCAAACACCTTGACATTGATGGTAAATAAATGACAGTAGGTATTTTATATGCCTGGTGGGTCTAGGCCCCAAAGCTGAGGTAGCAGAAAAAAAAAAAAACTTGGTTCTGTTTAAAAGAATATATACTTAAAGAAATATCATATAAGTTAATAGTATTTTAAGTAGGGATGAGCGCGTTCGGTTCCCTTTGAACTGAACCCCACCGAACTTCACGTCTCAAGCCCGGCTCGGGCCTTCCCGCCAGACTCGGAAACCAGAACGAGGCAAAATGTCATCCCGCTGTCGGATTCTCGTGGGTTTTGGATTTCATATAAGGAGCTGCGTGTCGCCGCCATTTTCACTCCAGTCCTGGAGAGCGTAGCAAGAGGACATGTCTCCTCAGTGTCTGTGTGGTAAAGTGGTGTGGCGCGTGTGGTGGCGACCTGCTCTTATGTGTCATTCCAGTGCTGTCTTGTGCTGCATCAGTCCAGAGGTGGTGTCTTGTGCTGCATCAGTCCAGTCACAGTGGTGGTATCCCTTGCTGCCATAAGTCCAGTGCTGCTGTATAAGTACAGTCCAGGGCAGTGGTGCTGTGTTGTGCTGCATCAGTCCAGTGGTGGTGTCCTGTGCTGCCATAAGTCCAATGGTGGTGTCCTGTGCTGCCATAAATCCAGTGCTGCTCCTGTATAAGTCCAGTGCAGTGGTGCTGTGTTGTGCTGCATCAGTCCAGTGGTGGTGTCCTGTGCTGCCATAAGTCCAGTGGTGGTGTCCTGTGCTGCCATACATCCAGTACTGTTGCTGTATAAGTCCAATGCAGTGGTGTTGTGTTGTGCTGCATCAGTCCAGTGGTGGTGTCCTGTGCTACCATAAATCCAGGGGTGCTTCCATATAAGTCCAGTGGCACTGCCATATAAGTCCAGGGGAACTGCCGTATAAGTCCAGGGATAGTGCCGTATAAGTCCAGTGGTGTTGCCATACAAGTCCAGGGGTACTGCCGTACAAGTCCATGGGTACTGCTGTATAAGCCCAGTGGTACTGCCGTATAAGTCCAGGGGTACTGTCGTATAAGTCCAAGGGTACTGCCGTATAAGTCCAGTTCAGTGGTGCAGCCGTATAAGTTCAGGGGTACTGCTGTATAAGTCCAGTCCAGTGGTGCAGTCTTATAAGTCCAGTGGTACTGCCATATAAGTTCAGGGGTACTACCGTATAAGTCCACTCCAGTGGTGCAGCCATATAAGTCCAGGGGTACTCTCGTATAAGTCCAGGGGTACTTCCATATAAGTCCAGTCCCATGGTGCAGCTGTATAAGTCCAGTCCAGTGGTGCAGCCATATAAGTCCAGGGGTACTGCCATATAAGTCCAGGGGCACTGCCATATAAGTCCAGGGGTAGTGCCATATAAGCCCAGGGGTAGTGCCATAAAAGTCTAATGGTGTTGCCATACAAGTCCAGGTGTACTGCCATACAAGTCCATGGGTACTGTGTATAAGCCCAGTGGTACTGCTGTGTAAGTCCAGGGGTACTGTTGTATAAGTCCAAGGGTACTGCTGTATAAGTCCAGTCCGGTGGTGCAGTCATATAAGTCCAGTGGTACTGCGGTATAAGTTCAGGGGTGCTGCCGTATAAGTCCAGTCCAGTGGTGCAGCCATATAAGTCCAGGGGTACTGCCATATAAGTCCAGGGGTACTGCTGTATACGTCCAGTGGTACTGCCGTATAAGTCCAGTCCAGTGGTGCAGCCAAATAAGTCTAGGGTTACTGCCGTATAAGTCCAGTGGTATTGCCATATACGTCCAGGGGTACTGCTGTATAAGTCCAGTGGTACTGCCGTATAAGTCCAGTGCAGTGGTGCAGCGATATAAGTCCAGGGGTACTGCCATATGAGTGCAGGGGTACTGCCATATAAGTCCAGCGGTATAGCTGTATAAGTCCAGGGGTACTGCCTATAAGTCCAGTCCAGTGGTGCAGCCGTATAAGTTCAGGGGTACTGCCATATAAGTCCAGTCCATTGGTGCAGCAGTATAAGTCCAGTGGTACAGCCGTATAAATCCAGGGGTACTGCCGTTTACGTCTAGTCCAGTGGTGCAACCGTATAAGTTCAGGGGTACTGCAATAAAAGTCCAGACCAGTGGTGCAGCCGTATAAGTTCAGGGGTACTGCCCTATAAGTCCAGTCCAGTGGTGCAGCCATATAAGTCCAATGGTACTGACATATAAGTCCAGGGGTACTGCCGTATAAGTCCAATCTAGTGGTGCAGCCATGTAAGTTCAGGGGTACTGCCATATAAGTCCAGTCCAGTGTAGCAGCCATATAAGTCCAGGGGTACTGCCATATAAGTCAAGGGGTGCTGCTGTATAAGTTCAGGGGTACTGCCGTATAAGTCCACCAATATTGTGCATGCATTACATCAGGGCAAATTCCACCACGTCCCATGTTTTGAACATACAATTAGTTTGGTGGTTCAGAATTTTTTGTAAAATGACGGGCGTGCAGGAGATGCTGTTGGTGGCCCCGAAAAATTGCGGACCATTTTCGACATTCAGCAAATGCGTGTCACTCCTAGATGGGCCAGGTGTTTGTGCCGCACACTTGTGTCGCTTAGCAAAGTCATACAGCAACCTCATTGCACCCCTTTTTCTTTTTTGCATGATGTGCTGTTTGGGGCCTATTTTTTAAATCTGCCATCCTGTCTGCCACTGCAGTGCCACTCCTAGATGGGCCAGGTGTTTGTGCCGCACACTTGTGTCGCTTAGGTTAGTCACCCAGTGACCGCGGTGCACCTTTTTTTTTCTTTGCATGATGTGCTCTTTGGGGCCTAGTTTTTAAAAGTGCCATCCTGTCTGACACTGCAGTGCTACTCCTTGTTGGGCCAGGTGTTTGTGCCACACACTTGTGTCGCTTAGCAAAGTCATCCAGCTACCTCGGTGCAACCTTTTGGCCTAAAAACAATATTTCCTTGGCCACAAGGGCTTCCGGTATATAAAACAGTGTTCTTTATGGATAAAAAAGTGGTGTACTCTAAAACGTCACACTAAGGTCCCATCATTTGTTTCTATAGCAATAAAAATAGGACCATATACACCCGATATGCTGACAGAGTTGTTCTGGATCGCAGTAGGTACTATTTAAGTTTCCTGATAGCAAAACGTATTACAGGTGTACCTTCTGCCCTTTACTCCGTCTGCCGGCTCTCCGTCTCCGTTCAGACTCCCTCCTCGGTTATCTGGCCAGCCGCCGCCTCCCAGAGCCTCAGTGCTCATTCGTCCTGCACTGCCGGTGGGCTATGGAACGCACCTCTCTGGCTTCCGGTTTCGCGGTCCGTGGCTTCCGGGGGTGTGAGCGGGGTGTGAGCGATCAGCGTTCACTCGGGTGATTGATTCTCGATGCAGCTCCAACGCATTTCCCCCCCTCAGGGGCTTCGACAGGGATAGCTGCAATCCCAATCTATGTACTTTATATATGCTGAGTCCAAGCCTTGATTGAACTTAATCATTCAATCAATTATATGGTTGTTCCATTAATTAAAGCAAATTCAGTCTGGCATAAAATAGAAAAGAGAAGAAAGGGAAGGGGGAAAAAAAGGAAAAAGAAGGGAAAAATCAAGGTAATACAGGGGCATTGATGTTCATATTTATAATGAATCATTTTTATACTAAATCGTTTAATCATTGATTCACAAGAAGGCTGCTAAATCAAAATCTATATTTAGACCATTTATAGATTTTTTTCTATTTTATGCCAGACTGAATTTGCTGTAATTAATGGAACAACCATATAATTGATTGAATGATTAAGTTCAATCAAGGCTTGGACTCAGCATATATAAAGTACATAGATTGGGATTGCAGCTATCCCTGACGAAGCCCCTGAGGGGGGGAAACGCGTTGGAGCTGCATCGAGAATCAATCACCCGAGTGAACGCTGATCGCTCACACCCCGCTCACACCCCCGGAAGCCACGGACCGCGAAACCGGAAGCCAGAGAGGTGCGTTCCATAGCCCACCGGCAGTGCAGGACGAAGGAGCACTGAGGCTCTGGGAGGCGGCGGCTGGCCAGATAACCGAGGAGGGAGTCTGAACGGAGACGGAGAGCCGGCAGACGGAGTAAAGGGCAGAAGGTACACCTGTAATACGTTTTGCTATCAGGAAACTTAAATAGTACCTACTGCGATCCGGAACAACTCTGTCAGCATATCGGGTGTATATGGTCCTATTTTTATTGCTATAGAAACAAATGATGGGACCTTAGTGTGACGTTTTAGAGTACACCACTTTTTTATCCATAAAGAACACTGTTTTATATACCGGAAGCCCTTGTGGCCAAGGAAATCAGGTCTCAGGACATTTTAAGCCGTTCAGGCTGTGATTGTGTGGATCAATTTATACTTAGATGGACTAATATGGGAAAAAGATTCTAGATATGGTTTATTGTGCTCATATAGAATTTTGTGGTAAATAAATGTGTTATAATTTTATTATTTAGTCTGGTATTTCCATATATTCTGTCTTTTTCTTTTCTCTACTTTCCAATTTAAATGCTGCGCCTGGATTTCGCATTCTAAATCTATAACCATTAAGGGTAACGGTTTGTCCTACGGCTGCAAATTTAAATTCTAAACCCCATTCCTTTAAGGAGTTTGCGCAGATAATATTCCCTTTAAAAACAATATTGTGAGGTGTTCAGAATAGACTGGAAATGAGTGGAAATGAATGTTATTGAGGTTAATAATACCGTAAGATCACAATTACCCCCAAATTCTGTGATTTTAGCTGTTTTTGTGTTTTTTTTCCAAAATCATCCAGATCCAAAACCAAAACCCGAAAGGGTGGTTTTGGCAAAACCAATCCAGATCCAAAACTCGAGCGGGGATCCAGATCCAAAACCAAAACACAAAACACGAAAACTGTCTGTCGCACATCTCTAATTTTAAGTATTGAAAAGCTGCTAGAATATTCAAGAGACACCCATGAAACTCAGTAAGATTGGTTTAACTAAAAATGAAATAAACTTTACCAGCGCTGTATATTTTTTCTTACTATCTAGGACTCTCCAAAACAGAATATGCGGCATAGCAGTTAGTAAAAAAATAAAAAATAAATCCTATATAATATGTGCATTAATAATACTCCCCCCCCACCAAAAAAATAAATAAATATGTTCAATATATATACACAGGTTGAGTATCCCTTATCCAAAATGCTTGGGACCAGAGGTATTTTGGATATCGGATTTTTCCGTATTTTGGAATAATTGCATACCATAATGAGATATCATGGTGATGGGACCTAAGTCTAAGCACAGAATGCATTTATGTTTCATATACACCTTATACACACAGCCTGAAGGTCATTTAATACAATATTTTTAATAACTTTGTGTATTACACAAAGTTTGTGTACATTGAATCATCAGAAAACAAAGGTTTCACTATCTCACTCTCACTCAAAAATGTCCGTATTTCGGAATATTCCGTATTTCGGAATATTTGGATATGGGATACTCAACCTGTAGTCACTTAAAAAACTGGGATGGCCTTTGACACAAAAGTATCTATGTTTATATGGGTGGTTTCAGGGCTTGTTTTGATTATTGTTTTTTGTCCCTTATTAGGTTCTTTGTAGAATAAATTGGGGTATTTTAGTTGCCTGGTCTGGCACCTCTTTTCCCTTTGGGAAATCCCTCCCATTTTCCTATGTTTTTGATTGTTGACTTTGTATTTTTTATTTTAGTTCATTTTTGGTAGGATTCAGTGCCCAGTACATAGGTAGGCTGATTTTACCCTACTGGGTTCTATAGCACAACCCAGGTCTTTATGTCTTTGAAAGGGAAGTTTGTATAAAGTACCTCAAATTATATGTGTTGATGTGGTGGCAGCTGGCCCCATGGCCTGTTGAATTTTTGTTTGTGCAAGTGGCAATACTCGTAGTGATGGGAAATCTAGTTCACATTGGTGATTAGTTCATTATGATCTAGTTCACTGAAAAGATTAGTTCAGAAGATTAGTTCATGTAGTTCATTTAGTTCATCATTTCACTCACTGACTCTGAGACTGAAAGGAGTAAATGGATTTAGAACTAATCTAGACTATTACACATAGGGGTCTATTTACTAAGTCTTGGATGGAGATAAATTAGCTGGAGATAAAGTACCAGCCAATCGGCTCCTAACTGTCATGTCACAGGCTGTGTTTGAAAAATGACAGGAGCTGATTGGCTGGTACTTTATCTCCAGCAAATGTATCTCCATCCAAGGCTTAGTAAATAGACCCCATAGAGTAGGTATTTCTTATACTAGCTCATTGTAGAAGTTATAATCTTGTTCAAATGATAAAATAGGTTTAATTTGTCAGATTTTTTTATATTTAAGAAAAGCAATAATTTATATAGCAACCTTATAGTGACATATTTAGCTCTGCAATATTAATTCCATTATTGGTACTCATTTTTACTTCATAATATGCAAGTGAAAGACCCAAATTCAGAGTAATGTAATAAGTAGAGATGTGCACCGGAAATTTTTCAGGTTTTGTGTTTTGGTTTTGGATTCGGTTCCGCGGCTGTGTTTTGGATTCAGACGCTTTTTGGCAAAACCTCCCTGAAAATTTTTTGACGGATTCGGGTGTGTTTTGGATTCGGGTGTTTTGTTTTCAAAAAACCCTCAAAAACAGCTTAAATCATAGAATTTGGGGGTAATTTTGATCCCATAGTATTAACCTCAATAACCATAATTTCCACTCATTTCCAGTCTATTCTGAACACCTCACAATATTATTTTTAGTGCTAAAATTTGCACCGAGGTTGCTGGATGACTAAGCTAAGCGACCCAAGAGGGCGGCACAAACTCCTGGCCCATCTAGGAGTGGCACTGCAGTGTCAGACAGGATGGCAACTAAAAAAATTAGCCCCAAACATCACATGATGCAAAGATAAATAAAAAAAAAGAGGTGCAAGATGGAATTGTCCTTGGGCTCTCCCACCCACCCTTATGTTGTATAAACAGGACATGCACACTTTAACAAACCCATCATTTCAGCCACAGGGTCTGCCACACGACTGTGGCTGAAATGACTGGTTGGTTTGTGCCCCTACCAAAAAAAGAAGCAATCAAGCTCTCCTTGCACAAACTGGCTCTATAGAGGCAAGATGTCCACCTCCTCCTCATCATCCGATTCATCACCCCTTTCACTGCGTACATCCCCCTCCTCACAGAGTATTAATTCGTCCCCACTGGAATCCACCATCTCAGGTCCCTGTGTTCTTTCTGGAGGCAATTGCTGGTGAATCTCTCCATGGAGGAATTGATTATAATTCATTTTGATGATCATCTTCTCCACATTTTGTGGAAGTAACCTCGTACGCCGATCGCTGACAAGGTGATCGGCTGCACTAAAAACTCCTTTGGAGTACACACTGGAGGGGAGGCAACTTATGTAAAATAAAGACAGTTTGTGCAAGGGGCACCAAATTGCCTCTTTTTCCTGCCAGTATACGTACGGACTGTCTGACATGCCTACTTGGATGCTGTCACTCATATAATCATCCACCATTCTTTCAATGGTGACAGAATCATATGCAGTGACAGTAAACGATATGTCAGTAATCATCGGCAGGTCCTTCAGTCCGGACCAGATGTCAGCACTCGCTCTAGACTGCCCTGCATCACCGCCAGCGGGTGGGCTCGGAATTCTTAACCTTTTCCTCACAGCCCAAGTTGCGCGAGAATGTGAAGGAGGAGCTGTTGATGGGTCACGTTCCACTTGACTTGACAATTTTCTCACCAGCAGGTCTTTGAACCTCTGCAGACTTGTGTCTGCCGGAAAGAGAGATAAGATGTAGGCTTTAAACCTAGGATCGAGCACGGTGGCCAAAATGTAGTGCTCTGATTTCAACAGATTGACCACCCGTGAATCCTGGTTAAGCGAATTAAGGGCTCCATCCACAAGTCCCATATGCCTAGCGGAATCGCTCCGTATTAGCTCCTCCTTCAATCTCTCCGCTGCTTCTGCAAAAGCCTGATGAGGGGAATGACCTGACTCAGGCTGGCAGTGTCTGAACTGACTTCATGTGTGGCAAGTTCAAAGGGTTGCAGAACCTTGCACAACATTGAAATCATTCTCCACTGCGCTTGAGTCAGGTGCATTCCCCCTCCTTTGCCTATATCGTAGGCAGATGTATAGGCTTGAATGGCCTTTTGCTGCTCCTCCATCCTTTGAAGCATATAGAGGGTTGAATTCCACCTCGTTACCACCTCTTGCTTCAGATGATGGTGGGGCAGGTTCAGGAGTGTTTGCTGATGCTCCAGTCTTCGGCACGCGGTGGCTGAATGCCAAAAGTGGCCCGCAATTCTTCGGGCCACCGACAGCATCTCCTGCACGCCCCTGTCATTTTTAAAATAATTCTGCACCACCAAATTCAATGTATCTGCAAAACATGGGACGTGCTGGAATTTGCCCACATGTAATGCACGCACAATATTGGTGGCGTTGTCCGATGTCACAAATCACCAGGAGAGTCCAATTGGGGTAAGCCATTCTGCGATGATTTTCCTCAGTTTCCGTAAGAGGTTGTCAGCTGTGTGCCTCTTATGGAAAGCGGTGATACAAAGCATAGCCTGCCTAGGAACGAGTTGGCGTTTGCGAGATGCTGTTACTGGTGCCGCCGCTGCTGTTCTTGCTGCGGGAGGCAATACGTCTACCCAGTGGGCTGTCACAGTCATATAGGCCTGAGTCTGCCCTGCTCCACTTGTGCACATGTCCGTGGTTAAGTGGACATTGGGTACAACTGCATTTTTTAGGACACTGGTGAGTCTTTTTCTGACGTCTGTGTACATTCTCGGTATCGCCTGCCTAGAGAAGTGGAACCTAGATGGTATTTGGTACCGGGGACACACTACCTCAAGAAATTCTCTAATTGCCTGTGAACTAACGGCGGATACCGGACGCACGTCTAACACCATCACAGCTGCTAAGGCCTGAGTTATCTGCTTTGCAACAGGATGACTGCTGTGATATTTCATCTTCCTCGCAAAGGGCTGTTGGACAGTCAATTGCTTACTGGAAGTAGTACAAGTGGTCTTCCGACTTCCCCTCTGGAATGATGATCGACTCCCAGCAGCAACAACAGCAGAGCCAGGAGCAGTAGGCGTTAAACTCAAGGATCCATCGGAGGAATCCCAGGCAGGAGAGGACTTGTCAGACTTGACAGTGACATGGCCTGCAGGACTATTGGCTTTCCTGTCTAAGGAGGAAATTGACACTGAGGGAGTTGGTGGTGTGGTTTGCAGGAGCTTGGGTACAAGAGGAAGGGATTTAGTTGTCAGTGGACTGCTTCCGCTGTCACCCAAAGTTTTTGAACTTGTCAATGACTTCTGATGAATGCGCTCCAGGTGATGTATAAGGGAGGATATTCCTAGGTGGTTAATGTCCTTACCCCTACTTATTACAGCTTGACAAAGGCAACACACGGCTTGACACCTGTTGTCCGCATTTCTGTTAAAGTAATTCCACACCGAAGAGGTGATTTTTTTCTTGTCATTTGACCAGGCATGTCAATGGCCATATTCATCCCACGGACAACAGGTGTCTCCCTGGGTGCCTGAGTGCACAATGAAGCCCAGCACGGATCTCTCAGATCCGGCCGGGATTCATTGTATTAAAGTCGGCAGTGTTTTACAAGTCACTCACGTAAAACACTGCCAAAAAAAACGAATGACATCGACATCGGAAAACCCGAAAATGCAGAATACGGCAGCTTAGTAAATTAGTCGTAATCAATTCAAAAAGTTGCATATTTACACTTTCGATGTCATTCGTGATTGAACTTTGACCTCAAACGGGAAAACACGAATCTTAGTAAAATTACCCCATTGAGTCAGTGAGCTGATCAGTGATCTGTAATGAATCACTGAACTGCTGAGCTACTTGTAAGGAGAATGACTCATGAGTCATCAGGACAATGTAGCTCAATCAGCTCCACAGAGTGAGTCCACTCTATGGTCCTCATTCCGAGTTGATCGCTCGCTAGCTATTTTTTGCAGAGCAGCGATCAGATAGTCGCCGCCTCCAGGGGAGTGTATTTTCGCTTTGCAAGTGTGTGAACACTTGTGCAGCCGAGCGGGATGAAAACGTTTTTTTCAGTTTCTGAGTAGGTCTGAACTTACTCAGCCCTTGCGATCACTTCAACCTGTCCAGTCACGGAATTGACGTCAGACACTCACCCTGCAAACGCCTGGACACACCTGCAGTTTCCCTACCACAGAAAGAATACAAAGAGTAAATGAGAGAAAAGAAGTTGTAGGATAGAAAAGAATAATATTCCAAATTGGGGAGAACTCACCCAGACGTCCACACAGTCTGCAAACAAAAACTCAAAGAGACAGAGCTCTGTCTCTTACACAGGAAAATGGATGCCTAGTCATGCCCAATATACCCCCTTCATGGACCTCTGAAAACAGACCATGAAAAACTAGAGACGAGCGGGTTCGGTTCTCAGAGAACCAAACCCTACCGGACTTTGCCTTCCGAGTTCGGTTCCAAGCCCAGCTCGGGTTTTCCCGGCTGACTCGGAAACCCAAATGCGGCAAAATGTCATCATCCCGCTGTCGGATTCTCGCGGGATTTGGATTCCATATAAGGAGCCACGCATCGCGGCCATTTTCACTCAAGTCTCGGAGAGTGTAGTGAGAGGACGTGTCTCCGTCCTCCAGTGTCTATGTGGGGGCAGGAAAGTGGGCCGGCAAGTCTTGTGTTGTGTTGTGCTGCTCAGTCCAGTCCAGTGTAGTCAGTGTATTGTGCTGCATCAGTCCAGCCAGTCACAGTGTTGGTGTCCTCTCCTGCCAGTGTAGCTGTATAAAGTGGTGCTGTGTTGTGCTGTTCAGTCCAGTGTAGTCAGTGTATTGTGCTGCATCAGTCCAGCCAGTCACAGTGTTGGTGTTCTCTGCTGCCATATATCCAGTGTAGATGTATAAAGTGTTGCTGCTATATGTCCACTGCTGCCATATAATAATAATAATAACAATAACAACAACCACCACAAGTCCCTTACAGTATTGCTGTGTTGTGCTGTTTTAGACCAGTGGTAGTGTCCTGTCTCGTCAGTAATTCCAGTGACGATATATGCTGCTGCTATATGTCCACTGCTGCCGTATAATAATAATAACAACAACCACCACAAGTCCCTTACAGTGTTGTTGTGTTGTGCTGCATCAGACCAGTGGTAGTGTCCTGTCTCATCAGTCATTCCAGTCATTACTCTGCCATATATTGTATCATATAACTCCCAAAAAATAATGGAGAACAAAATTTTGAGGATAAAATAGGGAAAGATCAAGAAGAACCACTTCCTCCTAGTGCTGAAGCTGCTGCCACTAGCCATGTCATTGACGATGAAATGCCATCAACGTCGTCTGCCAAGGCCGATGCCCAATGTGATAGTAGAGGGCATTTAAAATCCAAACAGCTAAAGTTTAGTAAAAAGAACCAAAATAAGAAATTTAAATCGTCTGAGGAGAAACGTAAACTTGCCAATATGCCATTTACGACACGCAGTGGCAAGGAACATCTGAGGACCTGGCCTATGTTCATGACTAGTGGTTCAGCTTCACATGACAATGGAAGCCCTCATCCTCCCGCTAGAAAAATTAAAAGAGTTAAGCTGGAAAGAGCACAGAAAAGAACTGTGCGTTCTGAGATGGTATCACAAATCCCCAAGGAGAGTCCAAGTGTGTCGGTGGTTGCGATGCCTGACCTTCCCAACACTGGAAGGAAAGAGGTGGCTCCTTCCACCATTTGCACGCCCCCTGCAAGTGCTGGAAGGAGCACCACAGTCCAGTTCCTGATATTTAAATTGAAGATGTCACTGTTGAAGTACACCAGGATGAGCATATGGGTGTTGCTGGAGCTGAGGAGGGAGTTGACGATGAGGATTCTGATGGTGATGTGGTTTGTTTAAGTCAGGCACTGGGGGAGACACCTGTTGTCCTTGGGACGAAGAAGCCCATTGTGATGCCTGGGCAAACTACCAAAAAAGCCACCTCTTCGGTGTGGAATTATTTCTCCACAAATCCGGACAACAGGTGTCAAGCCATCTGTTGCCTCTGTCAATCTGTAATAAGTAGGGGTAAGGATGTTAACCACCTAGGAACATCCTCCCTTATACGTCACCTGCTGCGCATTCATCAGAAGTCAGTGTCAAGTTGTGAAACTTTGGGTAAGAGCGTAAGCAGTCCACTGACACCTAAATCCCTTCTTCCTCCTGTACCCAAGCTCCTGCAAGCCACACCACCAACTCCCTCAACGTTAACTTCCTTCTCAGTCAGGAACGTCAGTAGTCCTGCAGGCCATGTCACTGTCAAGACCAAGGAGTCCTCTCCTAACCAGGATTCCTCCGTAGGATCCTTGAGTGGTACGCCTGCTGTTGCTGCCGCTGCTGTTGTTGCTGCTGGGAGTCGATTGTCATCCCAGAGGGGAAGTCGGAAGACCACTTGTACTACTTCCAGTAAGCAATTGACTGTCCAACAGTTCTTTGTGAGGAAGATGAAGTATGACAGCAGTCATCCTTTTGCAAAGCAGATAACTGAGGCCTTGACAGCTATGTGGGTGTTAGACGTGTGTCCGGTATCCACCATTAGTTTAGTGGGACTTAGAGAATTGTTTGAGGTACTGTGTCCCCGGTATCAAATCCCATCTAGGTTCCACTTCACTAGGCAGGCGATACCGAGAATGTACACAGACGTCAGAAAAAGAGTCACCAGTGTCCTACAAAATGCGGTTGTATCCAGTGTCCACTTAACCATGGACATGTGGACAAGTGGAACAGGGCAGACTAAGGACTATATGACTGTAACAGCCCACTGGGTAGATGTATTGCCTCCCGCAGCAACAACAGCAGCGGCACCAGTAGCAGCATCTTGCAAACGCCAACTCGTTCCTAGGCAGACTATGCTATGTATCACCGTTTTCCTTAAGAGGCACACAGCTGACAACCTCTTACGGAAACTGAGGAACATCATCGCAGAATGGCTTACCCTAATTGGACTCTCCTGGGGATTTGTCACATCGGACAACGCCACCAATATTGTGGGTGCACTACATGTGGGCAAATTCCAGCGTGTCCCATGTTTTGCACATACAATTAATTTGATGGTGCAGAATTTTTTTTTAAATGACAGGGGTGTGCAGGAGATGCTGTCAGTGGCCCGAAAATTTGCGGGCCACTTTTGGTATTCTGCCACTGCGTGCCGAAGACTGGAGTGACAGCAAACACTCCTGAACCTGCCCCACCATCAACTGAAGCAAGAGTTGGTAACGAGGTGGAATTCAACCCTCTATATGCTTTAGAGTATGGAGGAGCAGCAAAAGGCCATTCAAGCCTATACATCCACCTACGATATAGGCAAAGGAGGGGTAATGCACCTGACTCAAGCGCAGTGGAGAATGATTTCCGTCTTGTGCAAGGTTCTCCAACCCTTCGAACTTGCCACATGTGAAGTCAGTTCAGACACTGCCAGCTTGAGTCAGGTCATTCCCCTCATCATGCTTTTGCAGAAGCAGATGGATAAAATGAAGGAGGAGCTAAGACAGAGCGATTCCGCTAAGTATATGGGACTTGTGGATGGAGCTCTTTATTCGCTTTGCCAGGATTCAAGGGTGGTCAATCTGTTGAAATCAGAGCCCTACATTTTGGCCACCATGCTCGATCCTAGGTTTAAAGCCTACGTTGTATCTCTCTTTCCTGAAGACACAAGTCTGAAGAGGTGCAAAGAGCTGCTGGTTAGTAAATTGTCAACTAGGGCGGAACGTGACCCGTCAACAGCTCCTCTTTCAATTTCTCCCGCCACTGGGGCTGCAAGGAAAAGGATAAGATTTCCTAGCCCACCCGCTGGCGGTGATGCAGGGCAGTCAGTAGCGAAAGCTGACATCTGGTCCGGACTGAAGGACCTGCCAACGATTACTGACATGTCTACTGTCACTTCATATGATTCTGTCACCATTGAAAGAATGGTGAAGGATTATATGAGTGACAGCATCAAAGTAGGCATGTCAGACAGTCCGTACATATACTGGCAGGAAAAATAGGCAATTTGGTGCCCCTTGCACAAACTGTCTTTATTTTACATAAGTTGCCTCCCTTCCAGTGTGTACTCCGAAAGAGTGTTTAGTGCAGCCGGTAACCTTGTCAGCGATCGGCATAAGAGGTTTCTTCCACTAAATGTAGAGAAGATGATGTTCATCAAAATGAATTATAAATTCCTCCAGGAAGACCTTTATCAGCAATTGCCTCCAGAAAGTACAGAGGGACCTGTGATGGTAAATTCCAGTGGGGACAAATTAATACTCTGTGAGGAGGATGTACACAGTGAAAGGGGTGAGGAATTGGAGGATGATGATGAGGTGGACATCTTGCCTCTGTAGAGCCAGTTTGTGCAAGGAGAGATTGATTGCTTCTTTCTTGGTGGGGGCCCAAACAAACCAGTCATTTCAGCCACAGTCATGCGCCAGACCCTGTCGCCAAAATGATGGGTTTGTTAAAGTGTGCATGTCCTGTTTATACAACATAAGGGTGGGTGGGAGGGCCCAAGGACAATTCCATCTTGCACCTCTTTTTCTTCTTTGCATCATGTGCTGTTTGGGGACTAGTTTTTTTAAGTGCAGTGCCACTCCTAGATGGGCCAGGTGTTTGTGCCGTACACTTGGGTCGCTTAGCTTAGTCATACAGCCACCTCGGTGCAAGTTTTAGGCCTAAAAACAATATTGTGAGGTGTTCAGAATAGACTGGAAATGAGAGGAAATTAATGTTATTGAGGTTAATAATACCGGAGCAAAATTACCCCCAAATTCTGTGATTTTAGCTGTTTTTATGTTTCAAAAATCATCCAGATCCAAAACCAAAACCAAAACACGAAAGGGTAGTTTTGGCAAAACCAAGCCAAAACCAAAACACGAAAGTGGAATTAGAACCAAAACCAAAACACAAAACACGAAAAGTGGCCGCCGCACATCTCTAAAAACGTAACCCTTACACTCCTTGCCTAGTGACTGCAATATATCACAAGTCTAGGTGTTTAAGCTCCTTCTTGCTCAATCCTAAGCACTCACTCCTCATTAACATGGACAGGCCCAGTATTAATACTCCTGGCACACCACTAGTAACCTTAGCATATTCTGAATAAGTTCCACTTATACCGTAACTAACCTTTATTTTATTTTCTTTAGTGAGTTCTCTACCTATGTACAGTACATATTTATCCTGTAAGCCTAATACAGGTTGAGTATCCCATATCCAAATATCCGAAATACGGAATATTCCGAAATACGGACTTTTTTGAGTGAGAGTGAGATAGTGAAACCTTTGTTTTCTGATGGCTCAATATACACAAACTTTGTTTAATACACAAAGTTATTAAAAATATTGTATTAAATGACCTTCAGGCTGTGTGTATAAGGTGTATATGAAACAAATGAATTGTGTGAATGTAGACACACTTTGTTTAATGCACAAAGTTATTAAAAATATTGGCTATAATGACCTTCAGGCTGTGTGTATAAGGTGTATATGAAACATAAACGCATTCTGTGCTTAGACTTATGTCCCATCGCCATGATATCTCATTATGGTATGCAATTATTCCAAAATACGGAAAAATCCGATATCCAAATTACCTCTGGTCCCAAGCATTTTGGATAAGGGATACTCAACCTGTACTCTTATGTACCAGACTTATGTAGGACAAAATCAAAAGCTCTTGCAATAAACAAATTTATCACAGCAATTGCACTGCCAAGATCCAGATTGAAATTTACTACTGCCTAAAGCCTAATCATATTTATTTAGAATGACAAGTCCCTTCATAAAATAATTCTGACTCTCTACCTAATGTACCAAAATTCGTAACAAACACAAATGTTTCTGTTAATTTAAGTTATAAATTAGTCTAAACCAAACAGTATTTTTTGAGAAAATCATGGCAGATTCCTGATAAATGAAGAGAGATTGATAGGCTGTATACCTTTGCATAGTGCAAAAATATACATCATTTTTTACTTTGGATGCCCAGCACAGGGCTAGTCCGCCCCGCATGTCTGGCCCTCTCCCCACCACACAGGTACAAAAGCATTGCACAATGGTGATGCCTTTGTACCTGAAGAGTAGCTCCCTACCAGCGCAGCTCCTGCGCGCTGGCAGGGAGCTACCCATTGCTCTCTGGGTCGCAGTGGCTGTATGCGACATCACGCAGCTGCCGCAGCCCGCCCCCTCCCACACAGTGAACGCCTCTGCCTGTCCATCAGGCAGAGACGATCGCTGGGCAGAGATGCCGATCGCATCTCTGGCATGCACCAGCGTACTGTGGTGCCTGCGCATGCGCAGTTCAGACCTGATCGCCTGCTGTGCAAAAACTCACAGCAGCGATCAGGTCTGACTTAGCTCCTTAGTCACATGAGATATGATTGCAGGTAGCCAGGATTCTAGTGAACTGGTTGCATCTCCTACTACCTAAGTGAACGCAGACAAGCAGTGGTATTATACTTTTGCAGGAACTCATCTTACGGAAAATAAAAATATTTATTGCTTTACTAATCCGATTCAGGGTATCAGCTTCCTGATCACAACCTTCAGTATCACTAGATAACAGATGGGATCACCAGAAATGACTGTGATGAAGTATGATTCGATGCACAAAGTAATGGAAAAGAGCACATGGTACAAGGGTGCATTTTAAAATTCAATAGTCATATGGGAGAATTCAATTGGGCACGAGGTTTAGCGAGGTAAAAACCTTCTGTACCTCGTATTATTTTCTATTACTGCGGGTATGCGCGCTCTCGATATCTGCGGTATCCAATTTAAAAAAAATGGTCGTGGGTTTTTCAGCTTTGGACACCCTGCAGGGTATGAAAACAAAAAGATACTCACCTATTTCGTGGTCACTGTGGTACATGGTGTTCTCCCCTCCATCTTTGCACTGGGGAGAGGGCTGCTGGGAGGCTTTTTGGCTGCTGAGAGGGGAGGTGGTTGTGGGAGATGTAGTTCTCCCAGCTGCTGTCTCCAGGGGAGACGGAAGGGAGCCACACACACATCGGGGGGGGGGGGGGGGTCTCACACACACACACACACACACACACACACACACACATGCACACACACGCACACACTCATGCACACAAACATACACATACCTCCCAACTGTCCCAGGCTTTTCACGGTCTGTTGGGAGGCTCCAATCACTCATCGCTGTGCTGTAGAGCAGCGGTGAATAGATGCTGTGTGCTTGCGCATAGTGTCTATTCACAGGAGACAGGGAGGCTGGGGGTATGCCAGCAGGTCACAGAGCGCTGGGCATGCTGCCTCAGTGACGAAAATGGAAGGTGTGGTAGGTGGTCATGGCATCCCCGCTAAGCCATGCCCCCTTTTGCCAAAGCCATGCCCCCTTTTTGGGTGAGTACGGCTGTGCCGTGACGCAATGTCCCGACTCTGAAGTAATAGAAGATGGGAGGTATGCATACACACATACTTACACACACTCACACACGCTCCTAGAAACGCACACACTCACATTATGTACACCTCACATATTACCTGTAGATCCTGACACTGAAGGAGAAGACACTGCTTCAGAAGTTGAGTAATTACTGACTAATTAAACTAATTGGAAACTGTGAATTGCATAATTAGTCCTCAGGTGGAAGTGCCTCCGAGGTGCCAGAGCAAGTCTCTGTGATTTTTCCTGATAATAATGATTTTTGAAAAAAATCAGACTTGATCTGGCATGAAAAAAGACGCAGTGATTTCTATAAAAATCATTGTCTCATTTTCCCATCTCTTATTGACCAGTTATTAACCTCTAATTGAATGTGCCGCATGTTTTTTTTAAATTTCCTGCCATCAATTGAATTCCCCTAATAATGCTGCAGGAGCATATTGAGATGGAAAACCAGCCAAGAGAATTTATACATGCAGCCCTAATGGGGGCGGGGTCTATTGAGGTGGTGAAATCTGCCAGAGGGGCAGGTTCCTTCCTCATAAGGAATGATTCTGAGTTGGATGCAGTTGTGGCTCTCCTTACGTCTTTTGCTGCAGTCACATCTGTGACTTTATGTTAATGCCAATACAATGCCCTTCCCTGGTGTACATCTGTGTGTCTGAATATGCATGGACTGAGACCCTCACTTTCAGTGTCTACAGGCACTGCAATCATACTTTGTGCATATTCAGATTCCACCATCAGTCGCTCCATTGAAACTTTCACTACCAGTATGCTAGGTGCAGTTTATCTGGGGTGGTATTTAGTATGCCGGCTGTTGGGATCCCGGCGCTCAGTAATCCTGGTGCCAGAATCCCAACACCCGGCATACCGACCCCCCTGGAGGAGGAATAAATAGCTTGGCGAGCGCAGCGAGCCCGCAAGGGGCTCATTTGTGCTTGACCAGCTGTTGGTATGCCGGCGGTCGGGACCCCAGCGCCGGTATGCTGGCCGCCGGGATCCCGGCTGCCAGTATACCATTCTACACCCATTTATCTGAGTATGTCCTTCAATTTAAGCAATTTAACTTCTCTATACATAACCACTTTCAGCAGCAAGCCCGTGTCAGTTTAATAACATGTCCATAATACATTACAACTGTGTCTAATTAGCCAACTCCATATAACTGCCTAAGAATCCCCAATACATTCTTAATACACTTCTTGATGTGTGTGTCTGAATTTGTACGAACTAGGGATAAGCGGGTTCGGTTCCCTGAGAACCGAACCACCCCAAACTTCACGTCTTGAGCCTGGATCCGAGCCCGGCTCGGGACTTCCCGCCAGACTTTGTAACCAGAACGAGGCAAAACGTCATCATCTCGTTGTCGGATTCTCGCGGGCTTTGGATCCCATATAAACAGCCGCGCGTCGCTGCCATATTCAATCCGGACTTGGAGAGTGAGGGAGACAGACCTCTGTCTCTCTGTGCGTGGTGGCATGGGGTTAGTGTGTGCTCTGTAGGGGTACTGCTGCAGTCACTGTGGTTTATCTGCTGTGTTAGGGGTGCTGTCCTGGCTGTTACTGGTGTTACTGCCGGGTGCTGCAGCTGTACGTGTGTGTTGCTGTCCTGGCTGTCACTGTGTTGTACAGAGGGGCAGGGGCACTGTGAAATATAGGGGTGCTGATGTCTTAATAATATTACACTGGCAATGTCTGCTATAAAAGTTTGGGTGCAGTTAAAAATGAAAAGCACACTGTTCCTGTATGCTGTGAAATATAGGGGCAGTGTCAGACTGGGGCATGAAGGGTCCACTGGGGGAATGCATTTGTAAGGGCCCATGTTTAGGGAGTACAGTAAATACTGCTAGTGCATGCATGATAACGTACCAGATTAACAACAGCAATGCACTGTAGACAGGGCCAGAATAAGCCTTGGGGCTTAACACGGGGGCCCTGATGGAAGGCGGGGGATGTAGATTAAATTGTGCATACCTCAGAACATGTCCCATTCCAGGAGGGACAAAATGCTCTAAGTGGCACTTAATATATGATTGGCGTCACCTGTGTTGAACTATTTAATTGATAAGAAAGGTACTTCAATACAGGTGATTGCAATCATAAATTAAGAAGGAAGTCCAGGTAGAGAGCATGTTGTCCCTCCTGGAGTGGGTTATGGTGGGAGGTATAGATTGTGTATATTAAATTTAAACCAATGGTGTATATTAGTTTTAACTTATAGTTTAATAATGCCTGGGTACAGTTTATAGCTTCACCTATTTAAAAGAAAACTATTTTATCAACTTTTCTTGTAGTGGAACAAAGACAACTTGACCTTAAAATACACATAGAAAAATAAAATAATTTATCTTATCACGTGCAAGAATAGCAGCAGCCTCTGTACTACTTACACACTGGGACATGACTCAGGAGGACTCCCTGTGTGTGTCGCTATCTCTAGACCCAAGTGGTTTAGTTGCATAACAGTTACACAGGACTGAGACACCCAGGTGGGGTGGAGAAGCTGGGATCCCTGTGTCACTTGCAGCTCTCTCCACCCTTCTATCTCTTCTCTGGTCAAACAGCTCCATTGGTAGCTCATGAAACATGATATTCCTGTGTCTCTGCCTGCACTGCATACTGTCCTGCTTGCATTCTGGCTGCTGGTTTTGTTGCTGCTTAAGAGGGAAAGCTAGTGATGTCAGTGTGCTCTGGCCAGGGGGGCCCCTGACAAAGAGGGTCTCGGGGTACAGTATGCCCTGCATCCCACTGTAATGTGGGTATGACTGCAGAGAATACACCATAGTCCTGAGCAGTTTAAGGTAACATATGAATAATGTATAATTCAAGTGCACAGTGTGGAAACTGATCCCTAGAGGGGGGGGGGGGGGGCAGGCAGTGGGGCCCACCGGGGGTTACCCCTGTGGGACAGTACAACACTGTATAGGGGTGCTGATGTCTTAATAACAGTACACTGGCCCTGTCTGCTATTAAAGTTTGGGTGCAGTTAAAAATTAAAAGCATACTGCTCCTGTATGCTGTGAAATATTGAGGTGCTGATGTCTTAATAACATTACACTGGCTCTGTCTGCTATAAAAGTTTGGGTGGAGTTAAAAATTAAAAGCACACTGTTCTTGTATGCTGTGAAATATAGGGGTGCTGATGTCTTAATACCATTACAATGGCCCTGTCTGCTATAAAAGTTTAGGTGCAGTTAAAAATTAAAAGCACACTGCAGCTGTATGGTGTGAAATATAGGGGTGCTGATGTCTTAATAACATTACACTGGCCCTGTCTGCTATAAAAGTTTGGGTGCAGTTAAAAATTAAAAACACACTATTCCTGTATGCTGTGAAATATAGGGGTGCTGATGTTTTAATAACATTACACTGGCCTTGTCTGCTATAAAAGTATGGGTGCAGTTAAAAATTAAAAGCACACTGTTCCTGTATGCTGTGAAATATAGGGGTGCTGATGTCTTAATAACATACACTGGCCCTGTCTGCTATAAAAGTTTAGGTGCAGTTACAAATTAAAAGCACAATGTTACTGTATGCTGTGAAATATAGGGGTGCTGATGTCTTAATAACATTATGCTGGCCCTGTATGTTGTATCTATTTAGGGGTGCTGCTGTTAAAATAACATTACGCTGGTCCTGTATGCTGTAAGAATACAGGGGCGCTGTGAAAATAAAGGGGCACTGTTCTGTGTGCTGTAATAATAAAGGGGTGCTGTCCTGTGAAATGGAGAACAACAATTTGGAGGAAAAAATAGTGGAAGAAAAGGAACCACTTCCAGTTGCTAGTACTAGTGCTGAAGCTGCTGCTACCACCAGTCATGACATTGATGATGTAATTCCATCAACGTCATCTGCTAAGGCCGATGCCCAATGTCATAGAGGGCAAAAATTAATAATCAGAAAAAAAAAGAAATCTGATGAGAAACGTAAAATTGGCAATATGCCATTCACTACACGAAGTGGCAAGGAAAGGCTAAGGCCTTGGCCTATGTTCATGACTGGTGGCTCAGCTTCTCATGCTTAGTTAAGCTATCCAGCAACCTTGTTGCACCTTTTTTTTCTTTGCATCATGTGCTGTTTGGGGCCTAATTTTTAAATCTGCCATCCTGTCTGACACTGCAGTGCCACTTCTAGATGGGCCAGGTGCTTGTGCCGCACACTTGTGTCGCTTAGCAAAATCATCCAGCTAACTCATTGCACCTCTTTTTCTTCTTTGCATGATGTGTTGTTTGGGGCCTATTTTTTAAATCTGACATCCTGTCTGACACTGCAGTGCCACTCCTAGATGGGCCAGGTGTTTGTGCTGCACACTTGTGTCGTTTAGCTTAGCCATCCAGCTACCTCAATGCACCTCTTTTTCTTTTTTGCATGATGTTCTGTTTGGGGCCTATTTTTTAAATCTGACATCCTGTCTGACACTGCAGTGCCACGCCTAGATGGGCAAGGTGTTTGTGCAGCACACTTGTGTCGCTTAGCAAAGTCATCCAGCTACCTTGGTGCAATCTTTTGGCCTAAAAACAATATTGTAAGGTGTTCAGTGTTCAGAATAGACTGGAAATTAGTGGAAATTAATGTTATTGAGGTTAATAATACCGTAGGCTCAAAATTACCCCCACATTCTGTAACTTTAGCTGCTTTTATGGGGTTTTTTTTCAAAAATCATCCAGATCCAAAACCAAAACCTGAAAGGGTGGTTTTGGCAAAACCAATCCAGATTCAAAACACGGGTAGGGGTCCAGATCCAAAACACAAAACAAGAAAAGTGCCCGCAGCACATCTCTAGTATGAACATAATTAGGACGCATGTATGGTGCAACTTAGATGCATGCACAGATGAAACACATTGCACAAGAAAAAAATAATAATAGACATTGGTCCCCACAGGAAAAAAATCACACATATTGCCCCCCCCCCCCCCCCCCCCGAGAAAAAAAACACACATTGTCACCTATAGAAAATGATAAAATACATTGGCCCCCACAGAAAAAATAAATAAAAGATACATAATAGCCCCACTCCCCCCACAGAAGACTGACCTGTCTGCAGTACTTGCTGACGTGCTTGGCTCCGATCCCCCCGAGAGTGATGTTTATTCTGTTGTTTAGGTACCTGCACAAGAGCTGTCAGGAGTTGTAGTTTATTGTGATCACTGCAGTGTTTGGGCAGGTAATAGTACCAAGTCAGGTCCTGCAGGATGAACCGGGTCAGATCCAATTGCCTTGCAATACACATATGGTGCGTGGGCCATTATCATAGAGGTAACTGCTCCTAGGGGGTCCATCTCCTGGCCGGAAGTGCAGCAAGGAGCTGCAGCTTCCTGGGCAGGCAAATGCTGTAGCGCCTCATCCTCTAGTACAGAAATGAGTGTGGGGACTAGGCACAGTCAGCATTTGGGGCTAAGTTGTAGTATGTGAACAGGATAGGGCAGCAACCATTATACTGTATGTTAGTGTATGTCCTTCAGGTCAAGAGGGGGGGGGGGGGAGTACTGTATGTTTCGGGGGCTGAGGGGTAGGGTGGGTGATATATATTTCAATGGCTGAGGGGACAGGTAGTGTTTGTCCCTTGGGCTGGAGTGTGGTTAGTGTACCCTGGGGCCAGGGGAGGGTGGTTAGTGTATTTAGTGTATATGCCTGAGCCAGGGTGCATACTGTATCTCTCGTGGGTTGGGGTAGGTTGGGGAATTTATGTCATTTTGGCTGCAGGGGGGATAGTGGAGGCAGTGTATGTCCATGCAGCTGGAGAGGGTTGATAGTGTATGTCCCTGGGTTGGGGGAATACTGTGTCTAGGGGCCCAGCAGAATGGGTGGAAAGGGGTATTGTATGTGTCAGGGACTTGGGGGCAGGGCATGTGATTTATGTTCCTTTGGCAGGGGGGGGAAGGGCAGGTAGTGTATGTCCCTTGGGGTCATGTGAGGATAGTGTATGTCCCTAGGGCCAGGGGAGTTGTGTGGTTAGTGTATATGCCAAAGATGGACGGTGTACTGTATGTCACAGGGGACTGGGTATTGCAGGGAATTTATGTTGCTGGAGTCAAGGTATAGGGAGGGCAGTCTAGATCCCTAAGACAAAAGATAGTGTCATGGTCGATAGTATATGTCCCTGTTTTTTTTTTGGGGGGGGGTACTTTGTGTAGGGTGACAGGGGTCTGGGATACTGCAGGTCTAGGTGGTAAGGTGGGGAATGTATGTCTCTAGGGCCAGGTGGTAGGGTGGGTAGTTTATGTCCCCGTGGCTGGGAGATTGATATGTTCCAGAGGATGGGGCAGGATGGGGAGGGGGGGTTAAGGTGGATTATGTATGCCTTGAACATAACAAGTGCACAGGGGTCCAGCAGATGATGGTTTTCTGGCACTGCTGCACATTGATTAGGTTTAACTGAAGCCTTATTTACAATACAGTCAATGAGCAGTTAATCAGTGCTGTCGTGATAGCTGGGAGAGTGGGCTTCCCTCTTCTAGTGCTCCTGTTCTTACTTCACAGCCTCAGCTGTCAGTCAGCAGTCCCACTGACTCTCTCTATGCTCATTGTGGGCATGGTGTCAAACTACTGTCTGAGTCCCCCCCCATCTGCCAAAGTAAGAGACTTTTGTGCGCAGCTGGTGTGAGTTGCCAAGAACCGGTCCCCACTAAGTGTATCACTTCCTTCTGAGCAGCAGCAGCCAGGCCCACATAAGTTCTCTATACACTCTTTCATTGCTGCTGCTCCTGAATAACAGCAGCTGGAAATTGCCCACTAGCTGAAGCAGCAGACAGCTGCTGACAAATTCCAGTTTGCTTTCCACTATGTTACGCAAATCCTGGAAGCATGGCAGGCCAGTAGACAAGTAACCTACGTTTGGGTTTTGCACATCGGCCAGTTGTGCCACTGAATTGATATCTTTCTGGCTTTCTTCATTCCATGCTTGATTTGTAAAAGTAGTGATCATGTTTAGATTTGGAGAAAATCCAGTTTTTCTCCTTACAAAGCTTATTCGATTCTGAATTTATTATGTAAATATTAAATTAGATTAGGAAACAGAGTAATAACATTTTAAAGACACAGTGAATGTTTTTAAATATACAGTACTTTTGTTAACAGCATCTGCAACACAATTACCTAAATAAAAATTAAATAATTGACACAATTTAAATGTAAATCAAAAAAACATAAAGTTAGTCAATGTATTAATACAATGTTGAAAAATAGAATTAAAATACAATTTTAACAATTCTTAGTGACATACTTTCTTACTTCATAAGTCGTATGTCATTACAAATAATCAGAGCCGTAACTAGACATTTTGGTGCCATTCCCCCCTACCATATTTAAAATAGGGACAGTGTAACCTAAGGCACATGTCAAAAATGTAGGGGCGTGGCTTCATGGGGAAAAGGTGCAACCACAGAATAGTACCATTTCACATTACTCCGCACAGTAGTGTCCGTTATTCAGATTACACCACGCAGTAGTAGCCTTTATAAACACAACGCCATGGTAGAGCCCTTACACACATTATGACAGGTAGAGGCCCTGTCTCTCAGCCTGTCCTCTCCATTCTGTATCTCAGCAACCCTCCCAATATCTTGTCACTCTGTCTTTCAGCAACCCTCCTGCGTCACTCTGTGTCTCTCAGCAACCCTCCCCCCACCACTCTTTGGGGGAGATTCAAATGTTTGAAAAGTCAGTTGAAAGTCTGTTTTTTCCTAATAGAAAAAATCAGACACCCAACCAACTTTTCAAACATTTGAATTCCACCCTTTGTCTCTCAGTAACCCTCCCCATCACTCTGTGTCTTTCAGCAACCGGCCAACCACTCCCTCACTCTGCATCGCTCAGCAACCCTCTGCCCATCACTCTGTGTCTCTCAGCAACCCTCCCCATCACTCTGTGTCTCTCAGCAACCCTCCCCATCACTCTGTGTCTCTCAGCAACCATCCCACCAGGCACACACCCAGTAGTTAATTACCCATTAGGCACACGTGGCACGTGCTTAGGGACGGCACTTGTTTGGGGGCGACACTTGATGCTTGTACCAGTACCAGTAAGTGCTAAATATTTCCACTGTACTGTACCATATGTCATGGGATGTACATGCACATACTGCCCCTGTAAGCTGTCCTATTTAGTAAATAAGTATATATCATAAAAAAAATAATAATATATAGTTAGTGTTTTTTAAATTATGCAATTAAATTGGCTATCACCAAATGAGGTCTTATATCCAATCATTAAAAATAATAAAATTATGCAGGTGGGGGGCAGCCATTACTGTTGTGCCTAGGGGCGCCTTCACCCCTAAATCTGCCCTTGCACAACTAGTAGTTACAGCCCTGCAAAAAAGTTACTAATTTTAATAAATAGTCTATAGAAAAGGGTAACAGAACAGCACTTTTGTAGCATAAAAGGCCACAAATTCTTCTTTAACAGAACAATAATATTACATTTATATCACACTTAAGGAGAGAGGGAGAATGAAAATGCTTGTTTGCCTTCAGCCAGTATATACACAATATATAGACATACAGACTGTAAGCACCATGGTTTATTTTTATCTCTATATTTTGTATAAGTCAGTTCAGAGGGCATGTCCCTTACTGTACCTCTAAATTCCCCAGTACACCTTTATATATGACTCTGCTGAATCACCCAGTAATACATTGCATTTCTTTTAACCACTGCAAGTGGCAGAATAATAACACCCTTCTCAAAGACTTGTTAAAAATAACATTACCATATAGAGTTCTACTGTATTAACAGTAAACATTACTAACAAGAGCTGTGTCCTACTGATATATGAAAACAGTACAATGAGTAAGTAATACCAAGTAAAAGGTGAGATCAGACAACAGGAAAGATTGCAGAAATGTAAGTTGTTACAAAAAAATCAGGCCTGGGAGAAGTCTATAATATATACGCACTATTGAATAGTCATCAATCTCTATGAGCACTATGACCCTCATTCAGATGTAGCTGGAAGTGCTATCACTACTGCTTACATAGAAGTAGCAGCGATAGCACTATTATTGTAATCCAGCAGTAGTCATCACGCCCACTGCTGCATTACTGATCTGAACTGCATCCAAAGATGCAGTATCAGCTCTTCCCTGGCACCATTGGGCCACTGAACCACCCATGGGGACACGCAAGCCGGGTGTTACAGAGGCCAGGAAATCTCAGTGCAACAAGGGAGATCCCTGGCCTCTGCCTTCTTCCTGCCTACAAACGGCATCAGACTGTCAATCGCTGACAGTATGAGGCCGTCCCTGCATCCGATTGTCACAGGACAGAATGGGTCCTGCACATGCGCAAAATACTGAACACCTGCGCACAAGGTCACAAGAACAACCGGACCTCAATGAGGTCCTATACTCAGAAGCCTACAAACAAAGGGATTAGCATTTCACCTTATACAGTGGTGTATTAGCTTTTTTTGTACAAAATCCAAGTGGGTGACAAACAGAAAACGAAAACCTTATAATGTAATGGTTCAAAAAAATGTACATGCATCAGTTGTTGAGAAATTTTGCTTAGCATATCGCATATAGCATCAAGGGTCACATTTATATAAATGGAGCTTAGAGACACCTACTTTATGGAAATCCAGGTATAGTATCTCTGGCTAAGAGTAATTAAACCCCTCGGTGGGTCTTGCATGGGGTCTTTTCCTCGCCTTTTTAAGAAGTGTAGGTGCGGATTTAATTCTGGTGTCATATTTCTGATTCAGGTGTTTGTTAACTATGTAAGTTAAAGATAGGTGTGCTTATGTTTATTTATACACAGTTGTTTGTGGCAACGCCCTCTCTTTTTCTTCTGGTAATATCTCCTAAACTCCCTAATTTTTTTCCGTTGTTCTTATGTTTTTCATGGTGACGGTAGAACAGCTGCAAGTTTGTTTGATTTGATATTTAGATTAGTGGGTTGCTCTTCTATGTTTTTTACGATTGACAATCCAATTTCCCTATCAGAAATTTAACACAAGTCTGTCTGGGTGTGTTAAGTAATTATGGAAAGGTGAACACCAATGTTTAGATTAGTTTGAATGTAAGGGGCCAAATGTAATAGAGTGAGAGTTTCAAAAAGTGAGAGATTTGGTAAGGTTTTGCAGTTTTTTTTAAAGTGCCAATCATTTACACAGCAAGATCAACTTGGTTTGCAGTGTAAATGATTGCCACTTTAAAGAGAACTGAAAAACCTTACCAAATCTCTCACTTTCTGAAATTCTCACTCTATTACATTTGGCCCTTGGTGTTGTCTTGTTATTGTACATTACCATACTAATATTAGGTATTAGCTTTAAAATAATAAAACATAATTGAATTGGCTTTTAAATAAATCTGACCTGAAATTTGAAATGCAGACTCCTGTGTCTGTGTCATTATTTTAGTTATAAGTTTATATAAAATGGGGTAAAGTACTATGTTAGGGAGTAACTGATAGCGAGTTTAAGAGAAACTACTCAAAAATTATATTGCCTAAAAATATGAATCTTTTATATTTAAGTCACAGGAATTATTCCTGAATCTTAAAATAGAAATCTGACAGTAGCTTAAATACTGTACATATAAATGATGCCATGTACCAGATAGTTTGTGTATAAATTACTTGCCTTTATACCATCTGTAACTATAAGAACTGTGAGCCACATTGGTTGTTTCAAAGGCTACAGATGTTGCTAAGAAATATCAGCTATTCATAAATGACAATTTAGTCAAAAGTGTGCTTTTGTGATATCAATGTAATTTTCAGGCAGATGTCCTATTTCAAGCATCAGAAATTATTCCATTAATGGTAGTACTAAGCAGAATGATTTAAGTTGGCCAGCATAATTTTAGAGAGACAAATTTTTAAAACCAAAATATATTTACCAGCCATGTTCCGTTCATAACAAACAAGTTTGTTAAAAAAATAAAAAATACGGAAAGAAGTTTTGTTGGCGGTTTTGGCTGCCAAAATTAAAACATCAATCATATTACATGAAAAACTTTCCTGGTTTTGCATTTAATACTACTAATATCAAAGGCTTTGAAAAGCCACCACTTTGTAAATATAACACAAGATCTTATTTTGTATACTAAAAGGTAGGCAACAAGATTTGCAATCAGACTAGCAAAAGAAAAGAAAGGAAATTTAAAATAAATTGCTATAGTAAGCCAAAGAATTATTTAAGCACTTTGTATCAAGAATTAACCCACCTGAACTTAAGATGGCCATACACCTAAAGATTTATTGTCCAATCTGGTTGGTTGGAATGAAAATCTGGTAATGTATGGGAGCAAATAACAACTAACCATTTGCTTTTGAAAATGCTTTAAAACTGACAAAAACGGTTGAATTAAATGGATTTAATCAAATTTTTCTGATTGAGCAAATGGTCAGATGTCGTTTGCTCTCATCCATTACCAGATTTTCATTTCAACCAGCCAGATTGGACAATTAATCAATTTACTTTTGATCAAGTTAATAAAAATGAAAAAGAAAGTTACAAAAAATAGTTTTTTTTTGTGCTATACCCCACTGTCTAGCCATAATGTATAAATACTGTGGAATTTGCAGGCCATACACCCCTGTGTATCCATAACGTGCAAGTACTGTGACTCTACAGGCCACACTCCACCATGTATCCATAACATACAGGTACTGTGACTCTGCAAGCCTTACCCCACTATATATCCATAACATATAAGTACTGCAACTGCTGTGTGGCAATGTTTCATAGATGTGCTATAAACTGGTATATGTTTGTGCTGATGCTCTGTCACTTAGTAACCAGCCAGCTCATTGCAGTCTTTAGCCTAAGCTTGATGAAAACAATATTGTGAGCCATGAGGTGGTCAAAATTGACTGGAAATGTCTGGTAATTAATGTTATTAAGGTTAATAATACTGTAGGAACAAAAAATGCCCAAATTATGTGATTTCAACAGTTTTATTCAATTAAAAAAAAAAACAGATCCAACCCCAAAACCAAACCCAAACCAAGTGATGGAGGTTTTGGCAAACCCAAAACCAGACCCAAAACACAAATTTAATACAGATCCAAAACCAAAACAAGGAGGTTGGTGCACATATCTAGTCACAAGGCATATTTAGAAGAATATTATATATGATACCTCCTCTGTGTTTGCATAAAATCATCATTGTGTTAAAATGTTACAGTATGATATAATGCTACTGGCACCATACCAAATATACTGCTTGGCTCACAGAAGGCTTGTCCAACATATATTAAACCATGATTTGGTAATGTGCAACACTCCTTCTGCTTTGGAACCACACATTCCAGCATGCCTTGCCACAGTTTTAGTATGCCTTAACAGCAAAACTGTGGCAGGGCGTGCTGCAATATGTAATTAAATAGAAGTCTTCTACCAAATGTTGCCTACCCTTAGATTAGACTTAAGTAATTTGGATAATGTACCTGGACTAAATAGTTTGTATTCAGACAAATTGTCTCACTTATTGGTGGTCATTCCGAGTTGTTCGCTCGCTAGCTGCTTTTAGCAGCATTGCAAACGCTAGGCCGCCGCCCTCTGGGAGTGTATCTTAGTTTAGCAGAATAGCAAACGAAAGATTAGCAGAACAGCTACTAAATATTTTATGCAGTTTCTGAGTAACTCCAGACCTACTCCTAGATTGCGATTAGCTCGGTCCGTTTAGTTCCTGGTTTGACGTCACAAACACGCCCTGTATTCAGCCAGCCACTCCCCCGTTTCTCCAGACACTCCCGCATTTTTCCCTGACACGCGTGCGTTTTTTTAGCACACTCAGCTCAGTTAACACCCAGAAACGCCCCTTTCCTGTCAATCACTCACCGATCAGCAGTGCGACTGAAAAGCGCTGCAGGATCAACAGCAAAACTGCTAAGTTTTTAGTAAAATAACTAAGCGCATGCAGGGTGCGCATGCGCATTTAGCAACAAATCGCAGCATAGCGAAAATCGGCAACGAGCGAACAACTCGGAATGACCACCCTTATCTTGAAGTTATTTTCTTTAAGAATCAAGTTTGATATTTTACTCAAAGCCTGCTGGTTCACAATTAAACTACTGTCTGGAACATTCTGTGTTTGTGTCATTGACTTTTTAGGGGTTTGAATATTTCTCAAAGCTACTGAAATGTATGTGGTACCTGTGTTTAAAATGTTATTACAGTAATTATGCCTTGTCATTACAGAATTTAGATTGTTGCTGCATCAGTTTAAAAATAATGGGTGGGGTTTTGAGATAAAAGCCTGTTCAAAAATTCTGTTTTGTGGTGATAATAAGAATGCTGGTTTAAGCGTGATAAATTCATAAATTGCACCCATTGCAATATGTACATAGTAAGCATGTAATATCTTGAATCTATATGAGATTATACTGTAGTTATGTTTTATGTCTAAACTCTCTGGATGTGACATAACTGACAATAGTGGGAGGAGTCGGATTTCAGATCAACTTTCAGTAACTGCCAACATGATGACATTATTTTTATCAGCACTTGATTTAATTAATTTGACGTAGAAATTAAAATTAGATGCACATTATTTGTGTTTGCAGATTACACAAAATGATATAGTGGAATATAATCTATTTTAAGAGTTTGGCAAAAACATGTCTGATAATTTGGATCATGTATTTTGATGCCAAAAATATGAATTCAACCAAACCTTACGTGAAACATTACTAGTTGATCCTATGCTATTTGTAAATATAATTTTTAATTATTGTCTAAAGGGCCCCATACACTAGAATGATAATGCCCAATTTTATCCAATTTCGGGCATATATCGGGTGAAATCTGGCATTTTGGAGGTGTTTCTGATCCGGTCCGATGCACGTTCCCGTGAGCATCAGATCGGATCCTCCAGATTGAACATGCTGCACTCGTGATATATCGGACCCTGCAGGCATGGCTGGGATCACCCAAGATATATTGTATACAAAAGGACAGCATATGATGTATCTTGGGTGATCCTGCCGCCCGGGATGCTGCCGGGGTGATCGCCTGCGACATGTCAGACGGACATGACACAGTAGTGTATGGGGCCCTTTACACTACCACACAATGCCAATTTGCTATATGGAGAGAGAGCAAAATATTAGCACATATTAAATTTGGGGTGTCTCAATTAAAAAGCACCAGTGACACCTTGATTAATCAGTTTGTCTCTAGTTCACAAAGAGTATGATTTGGCTATTGAATATTACATGGAAAGGTGGGTTCGAAATGATATACCGCTGGATGGGATGCCAGCAGTCTGATGACTACACTGCTATTCCGCCATTCACAAGCCTGACGTCGGCGTGGGTATATTTACCCACCCTCTCCCCTACCCTAACACTCCAGTGGGGACGACTATGGCTAACCCAATGGGGGAGTGGCAAAAGCTAACCATCGGTGGGTGGCATTAGGGTTAGGCATTAGGGCTAACCACCCCCTAATGCCTAACCCTAATGCCCCCTAGGGCCTAACCACAACCCCCCCCCCCGCCCCTTACTCTAACAGTGCCCCCAATACTTACCTTTTTGATGTCAGCTTTTGGTCTTCCGGGGCGGTCTCCCAATTGGTGTCGGGACTGCTGTTATACCAACAGCCGGGATGCTTAACACATCCTGGAAAGGCAATTAAATTAAATAAATATAAGGAAGCTTCTTTTTTTTTTATTGTGGAGGCACATTCTACTTCACCTCTAAATCGTAGTGTGAAAATAAAGATGCCTAGTATTTGTGTTGTGTGCGACATAAAAAGCTGAAATAATTTTCCCTATATACAAACTATTATTTGCCATTGTACCCCTTATGTTGCAACATATTTTCTCCAGGTGCAAATTTACACTCTCAAAATGCATTTGCTCCTAACTCTAAATAAGGCCTAGAATGCTTCTCTTTTCTTGTAAAAAAAAAAATTAAACCATGCAATACAAAGGACATGTTTAGCCATTGTATAAAGCTCTGTCAGCAAAAACACGGTTATGCTTTATATTTGTCTTTAAAGCTCTTTAATTGTGCAACTAAATAAGTCAATGCAGCAACGAGTGTAATGCCATGATGTACACTCAACGGTCACCTAATCCCCATTTATTTTAGTAATATCTTTTTTAATATAATGAGCTTTTAACAATCTACTACTTTCAATTAATGCTGATTAGCAACAAAACATGTTACTTAAATATGTACATGACTACAAATACAATTATTTAGTTTAATCTTGGAGAATATATTTCCTGTAAGACAATTTCTTTTAAATTTGGAAAAAAAGAATAAAATAAAACATTGTCTACTGAATACAAAACATTTTTTTTCTGTAAAGAAGTCATTTGTGTTCTTGACTGTTCAAATGCTGTATATCATTATAACATGTTTTAAAAACTCGCTGAAAATAGGACAATCATTGTTTCTTAGAATCATGCTACATTACATTCTTATGTTTCATTAACCTTCTTTCTTATAGAAGTTTCACTGGCTGCTAATATCTATTGTTGCTATGAGACAATTAACCATGGAAATAGAAGCTGACTTATTATTTGATTTATGTTTGATATAAACACTTTTCCTGGCTCAGCTACAAAACATTGTGAAGACTTTGATAGAGAAAGCGTGCACTTCTCTGTGTATCTGCTTACAACATCCCTATCAGATTGCAGTTGGCTCATTTATTAATTCAATCACATCAGCAACATGTTGGTGAAATATTAACTATTCCACTCATAATAGTCTTTGATCTTACTGTGTACAAATGCATTATTTCGCTTTAAGTCTAGTAAAACATCAATGTATACCACAGGTTCTCAAACTCGGTTCTCAGGACCCCACACGGTTCATGTTTTGCAGGACACCTGTAGATTTTAAAAATGTGGCAGTTGGTGATACACAGTGCAGCTGCTGGGTGACATGGAAAACGTGAACCGTGTGGGGTCCTGAGGATCGAGTTTGAGAACCATTGGTGTATACTATTGAATTGATTATTTTTTTGGTAACTAGGTCAATCAAGGAGGATTGTTATGTTAAATTAGTTCATGATTATTATGCTGTGAGATTACAGATTTTTGGGAAATAATATGATAGTTTCATTTTTATTTTTCTGAAATTAAAGGGGATCATACTCTGCAGAAATAAAGCTACAGTACTGTTGCTGGCTGTCCCACTAATGCTTCAGTGCATGGATACATATACATACAGGTTGAGTCTTCCATATACAATATTCCAAAAATATAAAATATTCAGAAATCCAAAATTTTTTGGGATAATGAAACCTTTGCTTTATGATGGTTCAATGTAAACAAACTTTGTTTCATGCACAAAATTATTAAAAGTATTTATCAAATTACCTTCGGGCTACGGGCCTAATTCAAGGTTGATTGCAAATTACCATTTTCTTCCCCTAATGGGCAAATCCTTGTGCAATGCAGGCGAGGCAGATATAATATGTGCAGAAAGAGTTAGATTTGGGTGGGTTATATTGTTTCTGTGCAGGGTAAATACTGGCTGCTTTATTTTTACACTGCAATTTAGATTTCACTTTGAACACATCCCACCCAAATCTAACTCTCTCTGCACATGTTATATCTGCCCCCACCCCTCCCCCGAAGTGCACATGGTTTTGCCCATTAGAGAAAAAATAGGCTCTATGTGTATAAGGTGCATTTTAAACATAAATTAATTTCATGTATGTATTAGAGATGAGCGGGTTCGGTTCGTTGAGATCCGAACCCCCCCGAACTTCACCTATTTTACACGGTTCCGAGGCAGCCTCGGATCTTCCCGCCTTGCTCGGTTAACCCGAGCGCGCCCGAACGTCATCATCCCGCTGTCGTATTCTCGCGAGATTTGTATTGCATATAAAGAGCCGCGCGTCGCCGCCATTTTCACTTGTGCATTGGAGATGATAGCGAGAGGACGTGGCTGCGTTCTCTCAGTTTCTGTGTTCAGTGTGCTGCAAATATCTGTGCTCAGTGTGCTGCAAATATCTGTGCTTAGTGTGCTGCAAATATCTATGTTCTCTGCCTGAAAATGCTCCATATCTGTGCTGCATTGTAGTATATAGTAGGAGGACAGTGCAGAATTTTGCTGACCACCAGTATATGTATATAGCAGTACGGTACAGTAGTCCATTGCTCTACCTCTGTGTCGTCAAGTATACTATCCATCCATATCTGTGCTGCATTGTAGTTGTGCGCAGTATATAGTAGGAGGACAGTGCAGAATTTTGCTGACCACCATTATATATATATAGCAGTACGGTACAGTAGTCCATTGCTCTACCTCTGTGTCGTCAAGTATACTATCCATCCATATCTGTGCTGCATTGTAGTTGTGCGCAGTATATAGTAGGAGGACAGTGCAGAATTTTGCTGACCACCAGTATATATATATAGCAGTACGGTACAGTAGTCCATTGCTCTACCTCTGTGTCGTCAAGTATACTATCCATCCATATCTGTGCTGCATTGTAGTTGTGCGCAGTATATAGTAGGAGGACAGTGCAGAATTTTGCTGACCACCAGTATATATATATAGCAGTACGGTACAGTAGTCCATTGCTCTACCTCTGTGTCGTCAAGTATGCTATCCATCCATATCTGTGCTGCATTGTAGTTGTGCGCAGTATATAGTAGGAGGACAGTGCAGAATTTTGCTGACCACCAGTATATATACATAGCAGTACGGTACAGTAGTCCATTGCTCTACCTCTGTGTCGTCAAGTATACTATCCATCCATATCTGTGCTGCATTGTAGTTGTGCGCAGTATATAGTAGGAGGACAGTGCAGAATTTTGCTGACCACCAGTATATATATAACAGTACGGTACAGTAGTCCATTGCTCTACCTCTGTGTCGTCAAGTATACTATCCATTCATATCTGTGCTGCATTGTAGTTGTGCACAGTATATAGTAGGAGGACAGTGCAGAATTTTGCTGACCACCAGTATATATATATATATATATATATATATATAGCAGTAAAGTACAGTAGTCCATTGCTCTATATCTGTGTCGTCAAGTATACTATCCATCCATATCTGTGCTGCATTGTAGTTGTGCGCAGTATATAGTAGGAGGACAGTGCAGAATTTTGCTGACCACCAGTATATATATACAGCAGTATGGTACAGTAGTCCATTGCTCTACCTCTGTGTCATCAAGTATACTATCCATCCATATCTGTGCTGCATTGTAGTTGTGCGCAGTATATAGTAGGAGGACAGTGCAGAATTTTGCTGACCACCAGTATATATATAGCAGTACAGTACAGTAGTCCATTGCTCTACCTCTGTGTCATCAAGTATACTATCCATCCATATCTGTGCTGCTTTGTAGTTGTGCGCAGTATATAGCAGGAGGATAGTGCAGAATTTTGCTGACCACCAGTATATATATATATATATATATATATATATATATATATTATCTCTGCATCATGTGCTGTTTGGGGACTATTTTTTAAGTGCCATCCTGTCTGACACTGCAGTGCCACTCCTAGATGGGCCAGGTGTTTGTGTCTGCCACTTGGGTCGCTTAGCTTAGCCATCCAGCGACCTTGGTGCGCCTCTTTTTTTCTTTGCATCATGTGCTGTTTGGGGACTATTTTTTAAGTGCAATCCTGTCTGACACTGCAGTGCCACTCCTAGATGGGCCAGGTGTTTGTGCCAGCCACTTGGGTCGCTTAGCTTAGTCATCCAGCGACCTCGGTGCAAATTTTAGGACTAAAAATAATATTGTGAGGTGTGAGGTGTTCACAATAGACTGGAAATGAGTGGAAATTATGGTTATTTATGGTTAATAATACTATGGGATCAAATTGACCCACAAATTCTATGATTTAAGCTGTTTTTGAGGGGTTTTTGAAAAAAACACCCGCATCCAAAACACACCCGAATCCGACAAAAAATTTTCAGGGAGGTTTTGCCAAAACGCGTCTGAATCCAAAACACAGCCGCGGAACCGAATCCAAAACCAAAACACAAAACCCGAAAAATGTCCGGTGCACATCACTATTATGTATAAAATATGGGCTGGTTGCAATGCCGTCCAAATTTGCCCGACGTGCGGGTGGTTAGTCGAACTCAGACTTTTTTTAAAGGCCCAGTCAGTTACAAGGCATAACCATGCCTTGTAAATGATTACCCTTTTAAAAAGTCAGAGTTCGGTCCCCAACCCGCGTGTTGGGCGAACTCGGACGACATTATATCCAGCCTATGTTTCATGCACATAATTATTACTAATAGTGTATAAAATTACCTTCAGACTCTATGTACAGTATACTGTGTTTATGCAACATAAATGCAGTTTGTGATGAAACTTGTGTCCCATCCCCAAGATATGTCATTATGGTATGCAAATATTCCAAAATACAGAAAAATACAAAATACAAAATACTTCTGGTCCCAAGCATTTTGGTTATGGGTGACTCAGACTGTAAACATCTGCATTTATGTTACTTTTTATGTTAGATTCTTCCTTTCAGTGTTTTACCCACATACTGTATAATATTGCAAAAGGAAAAAACAACAACAACAACAACAACAACAACAACAACATGTACATATGAATAGAATTACATTCCTAATTGTTTGCCTGTTTAATTTTAATTGATTAATTTGTTTTTCAATTAGCAATTTTTGAATGATATCACTGCTTTGAGGTAATAGAGGATCTACTGTACTGCAGATGAAAATACACCTACAACTTCAGCTAGCGCTCTAGTGTTTCTCATATTTAATGGAATTTGTATATAGTAAAACACATTTTGGGTTATCATGCATAGAGATTATCTTTAGAACTACACAAATATTATCAAACAGCTCATCAACCCCCAAACCCCCTCCACCCCCTCCAACTTTTACCATGCAGGAAAAGTACAGACTGATTTGCAGGTTGCGCACAATAATGCTTTGTTTTACACTGAAATGTATAATTGAGCTAATTAGGAATCATCAGATATGCCCTTTCCAACTCTAAATCTGCATGCATATTGGCCCTCATTCCGAGTCGTTCGCTCGGTATTTTTCATCGCATCGCAATGAAAATCCGCTTAGTACGCATGCGCAATATTCGCACTGCGACTGCGCCAAGTAATTTAACAATGAAGATAGTATTTTTACTCACGGCTTTTTCATCGCTCCGGCGATCGTAATGTGATTGACAGGAAATGGGTGTTACTGGGCGGAAACACGGCGTTTTATGGGCGTGTGGCTGAAAACGCTACAGTTTCCGGAAAAAACGCAGGAGTGGCCGGAGAAACGGGGGAGTGGTTGGGCGAACGCTGGGTGTGTTTGTGACGTCAAACCAGGAACGACAAGCACTGAACTGATCGCACAGGCAGAGTAAGTGTGAAGCTACTCTAAAACTGCTAAGTAGTTTGTGATCGCAATATTGCGAATAATCGGTCGCAATTTTAAGATGCTAAGATACACTCCCAGTAGGCGGCGGCTTAGCGTGTGTAACTCTGCTAAATTCGCCTTGCGACCGATCAACTCGGAATGAGGGCCATTGTACATGTCATCCTCTGCAGTGCAACAACATTTTGCCAAGGTGCAAATTTTCTCTTTTTTCCCCCTTTACTCGAAACTTTGCAATAAGCCCTTAATGTGTACATAGCATAGTTTACATGCTGGACTTGTAAATACATAACATTTACAATGAATGCTAATATTTCATTCATCTGCACAGGATTGGACTGGCCCACAGGGGAAACCACCGGTGGGCCCCACTGCCTGGGGCCCCACTCCTTCTTCTAGGGATCAGGTTCCAGATTGTGCACTTGTATTATAAATGGTAGATATGTTGCATTACACTGCACAAGTCTATTGTGTATTTCAAGCCTCTGTGGGGGTTGGCCACACCCCCTTTATAGGCTGACCACACCCCTAAGTATAGGCCCCTATCACTGCATTCCCCCGGTGGTCCCTTCATGCCCCAATCCAACACTGCATCTGCATCTTTTATTGGTAAAAAAGAATTACTGAAATGTGAAAGTAGGGTGATCATGGAATTCTGAAGGCTTCATCTCAAGTGGGTAAAAAAATAATGTGGAATTGGAAGCAACATATATCTAATTTGCACACATGTGCCCATTGTGCACTGCCTACATTTAACTGAAGACTGCAAATGTATACCTGAGAGACAATAAACCACAAGAGGTTTTTGGCATGTTGCTAATGTGCTGGTCATTTCCCTCAATGATAAGTAAATTGAAGAGGAGTTTATTTTTTTTTGTGAGGTAAGTAACTTCCTCTTTGTTATTTGTAGTAGGAAAGTACTTGTATTTGTAGGGGTGGCACTTGTTATACCGGCTGTCAGGATCCCAGAGATCAGCATACCGGCGTTGGGATCCCAACCGCTGGTATAAGGACACCTTTTCTCCCTCTTGGGTTGTCCACGACACCCCTGGATTGCGCGCCACCATGTCTGCAGTATGGTGAGCGCAGCAATCCCACAAGGGGCTCTTTTGCACTCACTCCGCTGACGGCATTCTGGCTGTTGGGATCCCGGCACCGGTATGCTGGATGCCAGGATCCCGACAGCCGGCAAAGCATAGTACACCCATTTGTAGTGCACATGCATTATTTTATTGCTGTGTTTTTTTCATTTATTCTCCTGCTGTATTCTGCTTTGCTGCTTTGTGATATGTATCTTAGCTCATTCCTGTTTTCTTTTTGTTATATATCTGCTCCTTCCTTTTTCACCCTTCCCTCTCCATTTCTTTATTTTTTTGCCCCGTATTTACTTTGTCTAATTACATTAAGGAATGCCCCCAGTTTTTAAGCGTCTACTTCCATCTGCTTGGTAGATTATTATTACATTGGGTGCTTTGCAGCTGCAGGTCCATGTTACCCCCACAGGTATAATATTATTGCACAAATCACTTCTAGGCTATTGGCCTCATCATCATCATCATCATCATCATCATCATCATCATCATCAATTATAATCTAATGATAGCACCAGCCCACTCTTTGGTCAGCCCTCCCAGGGAATCCTTGAGCTGTAAGAGAAGTTCCAGGTTATAAGTGGACATCATACAAGTACAGCTGACTGGTGCTCTAATTCACTTATTAGTGATGTTTCCTGCTCCGGTACCTGGAGTAGTGGCTTCTGGGTTGACTGTGATTACTGATTCCCCACATCTCGCCCAATTGCATGGTCAACTGGTGCCCCTTGTGTACTCTCATCTTTATTTGTCCAAAACAAAATTACTTCTGTTTCTCTGTTTCATACTCCTCTACTCTTGCTGCCTCTTTTGGTGGCTCTCTGTCTGTCCATGTTATGGATGTTTTTGCAGGTGTCCCTCCCAAAGGAATACATATAATTTACCAGAGGGCGGGATGCCAGCTGTTCATATACCAACAGCGGCATCCCGCACACCAGAATGCCGGCAGTGGGTTAAGCGCAAAGAGTTCCCTTGCGGTCTTGCTGCGCTCACCATGCTGCCGGCTCGGTGGCTTGCCAACAGGATCTATTCCCACTCTATAAGTGACGTGGATACCCAAGAGTGGGAATAATCCTATTTTGCTGGGATTCCAGCTGGCGGCACTGCCAGCTGGCGGGATTCTGGCGTCGGTATCCTGACTGCTGGTATCCTGACAGCCAGCAAATTAAATGGATCTCCTCCCAAGGACATTGTGAAAGTGCCAGATGTGTCCATTTGCGAACTGGAAGATGATTCTATTCCGGTTCCTCTGGTGAGTCTGTTGTGCATGTTCAAGGGAATGACAGTTGAACTGTATATTTGTATTCCTCCTCCAGCTCAGATATGGGATGCTTATTGCTTCTATAATAAATAGTAATTACTGTAGCTTGCATGCTTGTTCATATTTTCCTCTTGTTTTCTGGAAACACAACCTCTGGAGCACTTACTCCTATAATAACTGGCTCACAGGCTTCTACATATTTGCATCTTGTTGTCTACAATCACACCCTCAAGAGCACTTGAATTCCATGTTCTATTCAGTGAGAAATTCCTTCTGGTGACTGGGATTATGAATTATGATACAAGCAGTCAGGAGCCTCAGTCATAAACTTTGGGTGCAAGGATGTGGATGCCTGGCTAGGGTTCCAGCCCCACTGTGTCATATATCAGGATCTTAACTCCACTTACCATGCCTGACAGTGCTTTATCCCTGTGATCCATGCATCCCAAGTCCATCTGCAAAATTGATCAGCACTACATCATCAGATTATATTGGTTTCAATCATGTAATCTCTCAGTAAGTCCTATCAGTTCTGAGACAGAACCCCATTTAAACCAGCTTTGGTGTTCATTCTATTGCCAGAACAACAAGTTTCTAGAGATAAGTGGTTCAGATTTTAGCAAATCCAAACTGCTCCGAATTTCTGGGATCCAAGGCAATCTGAGATGGGACTTGGAACTGCCTGGCTGCCTTGGATCCCAAAATGAGGCAAAGCCCTATCCTCCCGCTGTCGGATCTCGGATATCACAATCCCATTGAAATCAATGGGCTGACCGTTGATTGGCTGAGAGGGCCATCTCACATGGCTCTCAGCCAATTAGTGCTTCCCCATTGACTTCAGTGGGCACAGCAGACAGTGCAACAAGATGTTGGCTCCTTAGCACTGTTGACATGGGCTACACCCACACATGGCTGGCAGCCCCCACTGTTGACACCACTGGCATTTCTGCATTGACACCTGTGACACCTCCACACTGTTGACACTACTGTCACCCCTGCACTGAGAACACTGCTGACACTCCCGTACTACTCATATTGCCAGCACTCCCGCACTGCTGACACCACCAGCACCCAAGTGCTGAAGACACGTCGGGCATCCCCACACTGCCAACACCACCAGCACGCCTTCACTGAGAACATGGCTGGCACCCCCACACTGCCGACACTGCTGGTATCTCTGCACTGAAAACACTGCCAGCACACCTGCACTGCTGACAATGCTAGCACTTCTGCACTGAGGACACAGCCAGCACCCTTGCACTGCCAACAAAGCTGGCACCCCCATACTGCTGACACAGCCAGCACCCATGCACTGAGGACACTGCCAGTATTCCCACATTGCCGACACTGCTAGCACTCCTACAATGGCAGCACTCCTGCACTGCCGACACAGGCACTGAGGACAACGCCGCACTGAGGACACCCCGCACCTTCTGTCACAGTAAATCTGAGTAAACACTACACAATGCACATTAGATGTGACATTGCAAATGATGTCTGAACGATAACGTCAAAAGGCCACATCCAGGAGTATGCTGGCTTTCATGATATCTTTAGATTTCATAGTAAAACCCAAATATATCAGACATAGTTAACAACCCGTCGGAGTGCGAATCAGGGTCGTAACTACTGCAGGTGTGTGCAGAGGGGGCACTGCACATAGCACTGCAGGGTAGATGTCTCTGTTGGTGGCACTTGTCAATTATCAGTTATAATTACTTTCACTTGCAGCTTCTCTCCTTTTTGAAGCCCAGCATATCCTGACCACGCCTGTCGCCTACCCTGACTCCTTCTGTTGCTAATACGTATACAGCATTCATGAACTTAACTTGAGATTTCTTTGTTATTCAGTCACACTGTCATTTATTACACTTCAAGATGCTGACATACCTGGGATTCAAGCCCATTGCCTGTGGCATTGCAGTCAGACAATATATATTTAATGAGCTATCTGCCCTTGCAAAGAAAGGTAAATAATTATAAGCTAGAAAATTCTAACTACTTGAAGCTTACCTTGTACTTTGTGAAAAAATGATCAGCTTTGCTGCTGAGCAGATCTATGTAGTATGTGGCTGCAAGAGATTGGATGTGTGTGTGCACACTACATAGATCCGCTCAATTGCAATACTGATTTTGTTTTTCAAAGTACCAGTAGCTTCATATAGCATACATAGTTTTTATGCAGGGATCAAATAGCTCAATGAGTAGGGTGTTTGCTTTGAATTCAACAGGTTATAGGTTTGAATCCTGGGTATGGCAGTATAAGTGTGGATCATAGGGTCGACAGTAACTAGGCTGACAGTCATTAGGTCGACTACTATTGTTTGACAGTGACAAGGTTGCCATGGTCATAAGGTCAACATGGAAAAGGGTCGACATGAGGTTTTTATATATCTTTTGTGTTGTTTTCTTTGTAAAGTGACCGGGAACCCCAATTAGTGCACCGTGTCCCCTCGCATAACTCACTTTACTCGCCATGCTTCATTTAAGGCGCCGAGCTCTGCTACCACTGCAGTTGGCACAGGTTACTATTCCCAATCATAGTCCACCTTGATCGTAAAGTATGAAAAAGTTCATAAAGGGAATTAAAAAAAAAAAAACCTCATGTCAACATTTTCATGTGTCGACCTTTTCCATGTCGGCCTAGTGACCATGTCAACATAGTGACCATGTTGACCTAATGCATGTTGACCAATAGTGGTTGACCTAATGAGTGTCAACCTAAGTGCTGTCGACGTAAAGGACAGATACCGGCAGTATATTGAAATGTGTTATTTAATAGAGGGTATTATAACTGAATAACAATGAGCTCTCAAGTTAGGTTCTTGAATGTCGTATAAAGAGAATTTGTGTACAATACCATTTTCTTGCAGTGGTCTATACATTTTTGTGTATATATCTATATATATATAAACATATACAGTATATATATATAAAATGTGGGAAAAGGCATCATAGCATGGGCTTTCTCTGGGATCAATCTTGTCATGCCCCTTCCCCACGAGGTATGCACCTTATGTCCCTACTGGAAAAATGGGGGAGAGGGGCGCCAGTTCTTTCTCTGGAACATGGCACCAAAAAGTCTAGATATGGCTCTGGTGCGCATAATAAACTATATAGTGCATACACACTAGACGATGTGACCAATACATCGTCCGATCTGCCAGATCAGATGATATGTCAACTGCATATCGTCAAGTGTGTACCAAGCCTTAGTGCACTATTGGTGTATGCACTGTATCTGACCTGCACTGGTTTGACCTACACTATAACCCACACTGTATCCGCCCTGTACTGCAACCTGCACTGTATCTGACCCGCACTGTTTCTGACCTGCACTGTATCCGACCCGCACTTTCTACAACCCACACTTTATCCAGCCTGCACTGTATCCAATCTGCACTGTATACAACTCTCGCTTTATCTGACCCATGCTGTATCTGACCTGCATTGTGTCTGGCCCTTAATATATCTGACCCCCACTGTATCCGACCTGCATTGTATCTGGCTGCACTGTATCCAACCTGCAAGGTATCCAGCTTGCACTGCATCCGACCTGCACTGTATACAACCCACGCTGTGTCTAATATGCACTGTATCTGACATGCATTGTATCTGACCCTCGTTATATCCAACCCTCGCTATATACGATCTGCACTGTATCCAACCTGCATGGCATCCGACACACAGGTACGGAGTACTATTTTTATAGTTGGGGATATTTTGGGGAACTGCTCAATAGAAAGGACTATTGATCAGGGCTTTACATGAGCACAGAATGCCAGTCAACAGTGGCCCAGGACCTACAAGAGGGGGGAATCAGTATGAAATACCTACAATCAAAATCCCCATGGTTAAAATCCCGACATCAATTGACCGAAGGTCAAAATCCCGACAAGGTCAAAAAACCGACATTTAAAATACCGACAAGGTAAAAAAACAAGAGTTTTTCATTGTTTTTGGTGTGTATGTCGACATAGGTCCACTTAAGTCGGTTTCATTTAAAAAAAATCACGAAAAACTCATGTCGTCTTTTTGACCTGGCTACATTTTAAATGTCGGTATTATGATCATGTCATGATTTTGACCGTCGGTCAATGGTTGTTGGGATTTTGACAGTCGGGATTTTGATTGTAGGTATATTAACCGCATCCCCAAGAGGGAGGTTTAGGTTTTTTTTCTTTGCTGTTTGTAAATTGTTACTACTTTATTATTATTATTATTATTACTATTATTAATATTATTATTATTATTATTACAATTTATTTATAAAGCGCCACAAGTGTTTTGCAGTGCCATACATACAGTACAACACACATTAGAACAATACATGGTATACAGAAATTAACATCACATGGTATACAGAACTTAACATTAGAACTAGTGATGAGCGGGTTCGGTTCCTCGGAATCCGAACCCCCCCGAACTTCACCCATTTTACACGGGTCAGAGGCAGACTCAGATCCTCCCGCCTTGCTCGGTTAACCCGAGCGTGCCCGAACGTCATCATCCCGCTGTCGGATTCTCGCGAGAGTCGTATACTATATAAGGAGCCGCGCGTCGCCGCCATTTTCACTCGTGCATTGGAGATGATAGGGAGAGGACGTGCAGCGTCCTCTCAGTTGTGTTCAGTGTGCTGCAAATATCTGTGCTCAGTGTGCTGCAAGTATCTGTGCTCAGTGTGCTTGCAAATATCTGTGCTGAGTGTGCTGAAAATATCTACGTTCTCTGCCTGAAAAATGCTCCATATCTGTGCTGCATTGTAGTATAGGAGAACAGGACAGTGCAGAATTTTGCTGACCAGTGACCACCAGTATAGCAGTATGGTACAGTAGTCCACTGCTCTACCTACCTCTGTGTCGTCAAGTATACTATCCATCCATCCCTGTGGTGCATTTAAGTGGTGCGGTGTATATATAGTAGGAGGACAGTGCATAATTTTGCTGACCACCAGTATATAATATATAGCAGTACGGTACAGTAGGCCACTGCTCTACCTACCTCTGTGTCGTCAAGTATACTATCCATCCATCCCTGTGGTGCATTTAAGTGGTGCGGTGTATATATAGTAGGAGGGCAGTGCATAATTTTGCTGACCGCCAGAATATAATATATAGCAGTACGGTACAGTAGGCCACTGCTCTACCTACCTCTGTGTTGTCAAGTATACTATCCATCCATCCCTGTGGTGCATTTAAGTGGTGCGGTGTATATATAGTAGGAGGACAGTGCATAATTTTGCTGGCCGCCAGTATATAATATATAGCAGTACGGTACAGTAGGCCACTGCTCTACCTACCTCTGTGTCGTCAAGTATACTATCCATCCATACCTTTGGTGCATTTTAGTTGTTGTGCGGTGTATATATTGTAGGAGGACAGTGCATAATTTTGATGACCACCAGTATATAATATGTAGCAGTACGGCACAGTAGGCCACTGCTCTACCTACCTCTTTGTCGTCAAGTATACTATCCATCCATCCCTGTGGTGCATTTAAGTGGTGCGGTGTATATATAGTAGGAGGGCAGTGCATAATTGTGAGGTGTGAGGTGTTCAGAATAGACTGGAAATTAGTAAAAATTATGGTTATTGAGGTTAATAATACTATGGGATCAAAATGACCCCCAAATTCTATGATTTGAGCTGTTTTTGAGGGGTTTTGTAAAAAAACACCCGAATCCAAAACACAACCGAATCCGACAAAAAATTTTCAGGGAGGTTTTGCCAAAACGCGTCCGAATCCAAAACACGGCCGTGGAACCGAATCCAAAACCAAAACACAAAACCCGAAAATTTCCTGTGCACATCACTAATTAGAACAATAATATTGCACACTTAATTCAAATCTGATGTCATGCAGCTGTCACGACCCGCCCAGCAATGGTCCGGACACACCTCTGTTGTCCGGACCACGACCTTAAACGGAGCATTGACGTCCACAAAACGCGGCATCGACGCCCCGTTCCTGCCTCTCTCTAGGTCTTAAATAGAGTTTTGAAGAGAACACAGTTTAGGACCTTGCACATGCACATATCAGCATACGTGCATGCGCAGATGTGCAAAAATCGCTTCATGGCGATATTTGCACAACAGTGACAGGGTCTGAATTAGGCCCTCTGTGTTGTTTTGTTTTCTATAGAAATTAGTTGTGAGTTGGTTTGATTTGTTATTGCTAATCTATTACTAATTTGCAAAACATTTTTAAACAGAAATCACTGCCGCTGCTCTGTTTCTTAGTTTACGAAAAAAATAATTTGTGTTCCCTAATGCACACTGAGTGAGTAATAATAATACTACATAATAATCAGGTAAACCGGAGATCTTAGTTGCGTTTATCTGCAGATATAGGGTTAAGCCCCCAGGCCGATCGACAAGGCTTCTCCGTCACTGGGGGTCCCTAATACTAGGTATGGGTCCAGGGTGCAGGACCCCATCATGCCGGCACAGGTCGGCTACCCCAGGTCAGCACACAGGTGAAAAATTAATAAGGGTTAATAACCCTATATCTGCAGATATACGCAACTAAGATCTCCGTATTATCTGATAATTATGTAGTATTATTACTCACTCAGTGGGAACACAAATTGTTTTTTTTTTCACAGAATTACCCCTCCCTTTTAGCACCTGACTGATATTACATCTGATTGAGCAGCTTTCCAATATTTGTGCACTGTTTCTTAGTTTAGCCAGCCAGCCTTCGGCCTATGGGGGTCATTCCGACAAGTTCGCACGCAGCGTTTTTTTGCCGCGGTGTGAACGGGTGCGGAATGCACATGCGCGGTGGTCGTAGTGCTCAGCGCGACGTTGCCCGGTGACTGGGTTAGCCCGGTTACGTAGCGTCTAGCGAATAAAGTGGTCGCAGAGCGGGCCGCTAAGAAGATTGACAGGACGGAGGTGGACCTGGGCGTCTCCACAGTGTTGGAGGCCGTTTTCGGGGCGTGGATTGGAAAACGCATGCGTGTCCAGAACAACGGAGGGCGGATGTCTGACGTCAGAAGCAGCTTCAGCATCGCAGGGATCATCGCACAGGGTAAGTAGGAATAGGGCTGGTCAAGTTCTGCTTGAAATTTTTTTAGCTTAGCAGGGCTGCACAAGCGATCGCAGCCCTGCTAAGATAAAATACACTCCCCCATAGGCGTGGACTATTGATCGCAGCAGCAGCATAAAGTTGCTGGCTGCGATCAACTTGGAATGACCCCCTATGTTGGTGACAATATAGTGAGCTGATCAAAATTGAGTCAAAATTACTGGAAATTTTGTATTGATGTTACTAATACTCTAGGAACAATAAAAGGGTCAAATTAAGTGATTTTATCTTTTTCTATCAATCTTTGGAAAAAAAACAACCAAAACCAGTCACAGCTGAAATATAAAACCAAATACAAAACCAAAACCTGATGACAATTAGAACCAAAACCACCAAAAATGCTCTGGAGCACATCTCTATGTTTCCTTCTTGGGGATAGTTCTTTGTTCCAGGTTTCAGTAGTATCCTAATGTGTCCCTGTTTATCACTTCTATAATTTCCTTGTACTCAGCACCATCCAGTACCAGGGCTCTGCAGTTCCCAATGCCCTCAAGTATCTGTGTGCTTGTCTTCACTACTTACCTCCAGTGCCCCACATTTTTCTCCAGCAAATTCTGGACTTACCATTGTCTTTGGATGTCCTGCTATACTGTCAGCAGGGGCGTATCTACCCATTGGCCAGGATGGCACTCGTCAGGGGTGCCAACCAAGCAGGGGGTACTGCCCAACAGTGCCACCCTTGGCCAATGGGTGGAATCCCTTAAGCCGTAGTGTCTGGCAATACCTGCTGTACTGAGCTGACTGGGATGGAGGGCAGAGTATCGCTCAGCAGGCAGGAGCTGGTGCCGGTGTCCGGCACTGCAATGCACTAAAGGGAAGAAACTGAGAATAAACTACAACTCCCAGCAACCTTGTAGTTTATTTTCAGTTTCTTTACGTAGTTTGGTGCGGTGCCAGACACCGGCGCGTCAGCTCATGCCCGCAGACCGATCCTCCGCCCTCAATCCCAGGCAGCTCGGCACAGCAGGTATTGCAAACACTACGGCTATCTGTTGGGACGTTGTGGGGTGGGGACTAGGACTATGTGCTGTGTGGGGAGGCTATGCATGTGCTGGGAGTGGGGAGACTACTACTACTGTGTGCTAAGGGCGGACTACATCTATGTGCTGGGCGGGGGAAGGGGGTTATGGCTAAGTGCTTAGGGAGGTGAGGGGCTATGTGCAGGGAGTGGGGACTATGGCTATCTATGCTGGCAGGGTACTATTGTTATGTGATGGGAGGGAGGTGGGGACTACTGTATGACTGTGTTGGGAGAGGTGGAGACTACGGCTATGTGCTGGGGGGACTACGGCTATTGCTTGGGGAGGTGGGGGCTATGGCTATTTTCTGGGAGGGGACTATGGCTATGTGCTGGGAGGGGGATGGGGACTATGACTATATGGCTATGGGGGCTTATCGAGCACTGTGGGGGCATATGAGTATCTGGCATTGTGGGGGCATATCTAGCACTGTGGGAACATAACTGGCACTATGAGGGCATATCTATCACCATGGGGGCATGTGTATCTGGCACTGTGGAGGCATATGTGTATCTGGCACTGTGGAGGCATATGTGTATCTGACACTGTGGGTGCATATCTAACACTGTGGGAGCATATCTGGCACTGTGGGGGCATATGTGTATCTGGCACTGTGCAGGCATGTGTGTATCTGGCACTGTTGGGGCATATGTGTATCTTGCACTATTGGGGGCATATGTGTATCTGGCACTGCACTTCGGCGCACGCACACAGTACCACAAAGGATTTTTTTCTACTTGCACCACTGGGTAGTGCGCTGCACTGCACTTCTTTGCACTACTATTTGATTATACTACCTGGCCTTGGGTGGCATTGCCTCCTCAGCCAGGCCAGGCACTGATGGTGTCTCCTCAGTGTTATAAGAATTACTGGGTGGGCATGTGTAAAGGGAACTGCTACTGTGTATGCATGATGTGTATAAGGGTTACTACTGTGTAGCGCAATTTGAATTGGGGGAACTATTGTATGGTCATGCCCCTTTCCCACAAGATCATGTCCCTTTTTTGCACATGCACCTTCCCTATTTTTAAATATGGGGGGGCGCCAGTCCCTTACTTTGCCTGGGGTGCCCAGACCCGTAGATACACCCCTGACTGTCAGTATCATTAAATGTTCACAGGGGGTCATTTCGAGTTGATCACTCGCTAGCTACTTTTTGCAGCCGTGCAAACGCATAGTCGCCGCCCACTGGGGAGTGTATTTTAGCTTTGTAAGTGTGTGAACACCTGTGCAGCCAAGCACTACAAAAATAGTTTGTGCAGTTTCTGAATAGGTCTGAACTTACTCAGCCGCTGCGATCACTTCAGCCTGTCCGGTCCCGGAAATTGACGTCAGACACCCGCCCTGCAAATGCTTCAACACGCCTGCGTTTTTCCAAACACTCCCCGAAAATGGTCAGTTGACACCTATAAACGCCTTCTTCCTGTCAATCTTCTTGCGATCGGCTGTGTGAATGGATTCTTCGTTAAATCCAACGATCCGCTTTGTACTCGTATGACGCATCTGCGCATTGCGGTGCATACGCATGCGCAGTAGTGACCTGATCATTGCGCTGCGAAAAACGGCTGCCTGCGATCAGGTCGGAATGACCCCCATAGTCTCCATGAGATAACACACTATGGGCGAGATTCAAATCTATTTGTGCCGTCAGCCACTAGATGGCATTGATCGGAGCTATTCTGATGTAACTCCTTTCAGGTGCGATCCGCTGCCAGCGTCTACATTTCACTTTGCATCTGCTGGGGGAGGCGAGCTGAAATGTGTGAAAAGTGATGGGCCGTCCAAACTGCACTTTCCCAATTGTGCCAATTAGTTGGGTTTAGCAGCACCCAATACTATTGGGCGCGATCAGCACAATAGGGCAAATCAATTTTATATCATCCCTTGCAATCTCCCATCACTTTAGATGGGAGATTGTGGGCGACAACATTTGAATTCCCCTCAATGTGGCTGAATAGTGTCACATTTCCCTGTTCTGAGTGTCTTGTGGCTTTGGCTGGTTCTGGGTCTCATAAGATCCAATTACAGTGCAGAGCTTCAGGGTGAGTATTCTAGGACAGTGAGTGCAAGTGTGGCAGTTGCCCTGCTTTCCACATTTCTGGTTTTTGGTTGCTGAGTTACAAGTCCACATTCCAGTTCCAAGTCTGGGGTCAGGGTGTGGATCTAGGACTGTGCAGCTAAGGTCAGTTGGCAGATTTGTTTTCATTTTGTTCTGATTCCAAGACCAGTACTATATTGTCCCGAGTTTCTACAATGAGATTGCTTGACTTCCCAGAAGTGGATTTCAGGTCCATGTGCCTGGGTTGAGTTCACCACAAACAGTTCCAATGTTTCCATGTTTGCAGATTCCAGTATCCTGGCACAGCTTCTGACCAAAGGATTCTATCCAAACCACTAGTGTTCTCTTGCTATCTGTGTTTGCTCTATGAACAATAATCTCATAAATACTACTAATTTCACCTATGCTGCTATCAGACCCAAGGGTCCTGAGATGGATCACCAAAACCATACAACCATAACACACTGCAGTTGAGGCCTACCTTTTGAGGGGCTCCTCATTTACCCAGTCTGGGTAAGTTCCATGGCTTCAATGGTTCTAGCTGTCCGGCAGTAACCCGTTGTTGCTGTGAGGGAATGGGGGGATAGGGGGGGGGGGGGGGCAACCATCCCCAAAAATACTTCTTCTGTGCTATATCATATCTGCTGCTAATTGCTAAGTTCTTTCTCCAGTGGGAGTGGCCCCCAAGAAGATTTTAGAGGAAATAATGGGGTGTGGCTAGAAAAATGTAAGCATTTTGGGAGCATTTTAAATGGGCCTGCCATAGTCAGCCACTGTAAATTTGTATGTAACTGGAGAGGCCCTGGCATGTTAGATGTGACACTTATTTTTAGCCAGCAATGGGTTGCTCAGAGGTTCGATGCAAGGGAAGTGTTCCTGATGTTCCCAATGTTTACACTTGTGTATGTGAGATAGCAGCAGTGGGTGTCTCTATGCACAAGAACAAGCTTGGATCAACACCTCAGATGTACCGACTCCAATTCTCATTTGCAAGTTTCATCAGAACTTTCCTTCCTGACCACAGCAGTTTCCAGTGTTCACACATAAGGGTGTGTGTGTAGTGGGGGATACTGTTATGCTACAGACTCTGATGCCCTCCTACGGGACCTGTTGCCTTATCTGCTGCAGTGCTTCCTCTGTTTACTACAGTAAACATAAACATATTGAGTCCAGATTAGCTGCTGATTTGGCGCCTATGTGTGGCTTCAACACTGCATGAGCACCACCAAGTTGGATTGATTTCTCCCAATCACTATAGGGTTAGATTCCACATGACCAGATGCACCAATTATTCATCAGAGTGCCCTATTTAAACCCCTCACTTTCAACTGCTCATTGCCAGTAAATTTGTATCTTGGCAATTCCTTGTTACAGTAATAACAGCTCTACTACCTGATTCCAGGATTTGTCATGATCCTGACAGTATTTTTTAATATTCTGTGGCTTACCTCAGCATATCCTGTAACTTGCATTTGCTTTAGCTCAGCATAAAGACTGCAAATATGTGTTGCTTACCTTTAATTAACCACCTGAGTAGGAATTCCACTGAGGAATCAGTGATCAGTTGTGAGCAGCATTTGATTCTTAACTGTGTTCAGCAGTCTGGAGTTTAGGCCTAAAAGGCAGCATCCTCTGTTAATTTGCAGAAGTTCAGGCTTTAGTGTTTTTTCGGCCTGCTAGGCCTCACTCCACATCAGAGCCTAACCTGGAGTACTGACGTGACAGGGTCTGATCACCTGACCATAAGCTATCCAATCCTGTGCCAGCCTGAGACTCCATGAATCATCTGACTCCAATCACCAAGGACCAAGAGGTATAAGTAGAGAGACATGTGTTTCAGAAGCTGCCAGTTCCTTGAGTCACACAGCTCAGTGTGAGCTTAGTAGCTGAGCTCCCTAAAAGGTAATACTAATTACCTTAGTTTCCTGTTAACCTCTTCTTTTTTGCTTCCCAGCCCGGATTACAGTTGCGTTACCAGTTATGTCCGGTACCCAGCCCGGATTACAGTTGTGTTACCAGTTATATCCGGTACCCAGGCCGGATTACAGTTGCATTACCAGTTATATCAGGTACCTATCCGGATTACAGTTGCATTACCAGTTATATCCGGTACCCAGCCGGATTACAGTTGCATTTCAGTTATATCCGGTACACAGCCGCATTATTCTACAGTCTCGTATTAAAGACACAGTCACAGTATTCTTCAGTCTCATTTTAAAAACACAGCCACAGTATACTTCAGTTTTGTTTTAAAGATAATTACAGTAATCTTCAGTTTCATCTTAAAGACACAGTCACAGTATTTTTCAATCTCGTCCTAAAGTCACAGTTACAGTCTTCAGTTCTTCTTCAGCCTTGTCTTAAAGTCACCGCCACAGTCACTGTTCTTCATACAGAGTGCTACAGCATCATTCTATTAACTATTTCATTACATTTATTAACTCCATTCTTCAGTTCAGTCATTGGGGAAATCTCAGCCTCTGTGAATTATCATTACTCCATTAAATCTTACTTTTTGTACCTACTTCATCGTCCATAGTCTTCTTTGAGCTCTTCATCTCACTGATTCCCACAGACCAGCCAATATACACACAGTCCTCCAGGTGCCTGCACGTGCTTCACGTACACGCCGGGTTCACAAAACTTCAGTCATGACAGGATTGCTGTATCTGCCATCTGGTGCACATTCCATGGTGCACATTCAAGTCCTGAGTTCAATAGTTCCTGTTCTCATCTCCAGCTTCTCCTAGCTTGTGCCTATCAGCAATCCTGTTCAGTTCTCACCAGTGGTGTAAGTTCGTCCCAGTTGCTCAGAGGCAAGATAAACAGTGTTGTCCCCATATATAGATAAATATACACTGCTCAAAAAAATAAAGGGAACACTTAAACAACACATCCTATGTCTGAATGAATGAAATATTCTTATTAAATACTTTGTTCTTTACATAGTTGAATGTGCTGACAACAAAATCACACAAACAATATCAATGGAAATCAAATTTATTAACCCATGGAGGTCTGGATTTGGAGTCACACTCAAAATTAAAGTGGAAAAACACACTACAGGCTGATCCAACTTTGATGTAATGTCCTTAAAACAAGACAAAATGAGGCTCAGTAGTGTGTGTGGCCCCCACGTGCCTGTATGACCTCCCTACAATGCCTGGACATGCTCCTGATGATGTCCCAGATGTGCTCAATTGGATTCAGGTCTAAGGAACGGGCGGGCCAGTCCATAGCATCAATGCGTTCGTTTTGCAGGAACTGCTGACATACTCCAGCCACATGAGGTCTAGCATTGTCTTGAATTAGGAGGAACCCAGGGCCAACTGCACCAGCATATGGTCTCACAAGAGGTCTGAGGAGCTCATCCCGGTACCTAATGGCAGTCAGGCTACCTCTGGCGAGCACATGGAGGGCTGTGCGGCACCCCAAAGAAATGCCACTCCACACCATTATCTGACCCACTGCCAAACCGGTCATGCTGGAGGATGTTGCAGGCAGCAGAATGTTCTCCTTGGCGTCTGCAGACTCTATCACGTCTGTCACATGTGCTCAGTGCGAACCTGCTTTCATCTGTGAAGAGCACAGGGCGCCAGTGGCGAAATTGCCAATCTTGGTGTTCTCTGGCAAATGCCAAACATCCTGCACGGTGTTGGGCTGTAAGCACAACCCCCACCTGTGGACGTTGGGCCCTCATACCACCCTAATGGAGTTTGTTTCTGATCGTTTGAGTAGACACATGCACATTTGTGGCTTGCTGGAGGTAATTTTGCAGTTCTCTGGCAGTGCTCCTCCTGTTCCTTCTTGCACAAAGGCGGAGGTAGCGGTCCTGCTGCTGGGTTTTTGACCTCCTACGGTCTCCTCCATGTCTCCTGATGTACTGGCCTGTCTCCTGGTAGTGCCTACGCTGACAGACACAGCAAACCTTCTTGCCACAGCTCGCATTGATGTGCCATCCTGGATGAGCTGCACTACCTGAGCCACTTGTGTGGGTTGTAGACTCCGTCTCATGCTACCACTAGAGTGAAAGCACTGCCAGCTTTCAAAAGTGACCAAAATATCATTCAGAAAGCATAGGAGCTGAGAAGTGGTTTGTGGTCACCACCTGCAGAACAACTCCTTTATTGGGTGTGTCTTGCTAATTGCCTATAATTTCCACCTTTTGTCTATTCCATTTGCACAACAGCATGTGAAATTGATTGTCAATCAGTGTTGCTTCCTAAGTGGACAGTTTGATTTCACAGAAGTGTGATTGACTTGGAGTTACATTGTGTTGTTTAAGTGTTCACTTTATTTTTTTGAGCAGTGTATGTATGTATGTATATATGTATGTATGTATGTTTATATATACGTATTATATATATATATATATATATATATATATATATATTTATATAGAATGGGGGGATAAGGGTACCGGCGACTAGTGTTGTTTAGAATAAAGTCACTAAACCTTAAAATTTATGAGCCAAAAAATATATAATAATACAAACAAGTTTTTAATAACACATAAAAGTGGAATAAAACATAAAAAGTTTTTTTAAAACATTCTTTGTAAAAGGTAAGGAGCTCTGACTTAGCTTAAAATAGGCAGGGAGGTCAGTGCAGGGAACCCAACGCGTTTCGTCACATCAGACTTCTTCAAAGGGTAGGGACAGAATGAGATACCATGCCTATTTATACCCCTGGTATACTAGCTCAGGGGTTGTGATGTCATAATTGGTCATGTGACTCAATGAAAACATTTAGCCTAAGAGCAATAAAGGACACTAAATTAAAACATGGTTTAGGGCAATCAGGATCACTGTGAAGATGTTCACACTAAAAACGAGTGTTTAATAAAGCGAAAACACTGTTTAAAATGTTCAAAACTGTGAAAATGTATTAAAGTGCGGCACTTCCGCCACACTTCCGGTGACGGAAGTAGCGGGTCACGTGTCTCCGGGTACTTCCGCCCCACTTCTGGTTCGCTAGTGCACATGCGCCGGCGGCGTTCTTCGTTCACTGCGCATGTGCCTGCGGCCTCTCCTAGGTATCAGCAGTCTGTGTGCAGGTCTCAGTGTGGTAATTGTCCTTCCCATTAAATGCTGCGGCAGCCATATTGCTAGGGGGAAACACCATGGAGTATAATGGAAATGCGGTGGCCATCTTTAAGGAGTTTTTGGAGACTCAGGATTCGTAGTTTGACGGTATCCATGGCAACGGCTCCATATAGATAAAAACAAGAAAGATATATGGTAACATCTATGTACTGGTTTTTCACACAGATAATAGAGACTACTGGATAAGGGGATAATAAAACTTATTGGCCCACATACTGATAATTAAGATAATTACATTAATTATATGCGATGAGCGCTTTTTGTGTACCTAAAAGTGACATCTCTGTTACAACTCAATATAGCGGTGATTACAGGTGACAATGTTAGTGAGATTTGAAAAAAGGTTGTAGTATTACAACCACAATAATAGTGATATGGAAGGCGAATATTAATGCTAAATACATATATAGATAGATGATACATACACAAGTGATAATGGGAGTAGTGATGGCATGTTATACACAGAGAATTATTCCTCAGTGATTATAAGGTGAACCATGGATGGTGTGAACCTAGTAGTACCAAGTGATATCAGATCGGTCACTAGTTGGCTTGACGTCATTTGCCAGTCCTTATAGTACCTAATCTTCCCAGGCAGTCCTCCTCCCTGGTACTGGTCAGGCCCAGACACTGCTTATCTTCCAAGATCGGGCGAGATTGGGCGTGCCAGTGTGGTTTGACTGTACACCAAGGTAGACGTCTTAACACCAGGAATCCGATCGCACAGTAACACTCGAGTCCTGGTGATTTATTACTTTATTATAGTGTGAGACGGACAACAAGAAGGAATTGAAAGAATTAAAAGAGTTGAAACAGTTACTTAAAAGTGAAAGAAGTGAAAAAAGTGTGCACGAATGGATTGTGGCCAAGGACAGGGAAGGAATGTCGGAGGATACAGCACCTCATAGAAAGGGTGCAATCTCATATCCTTCGTTCAGACCCGTGGGTTGCATGGTCTGCAGCTGGAATATCCAGTACATCTCCCTTCTCGAGAGTTTGTTCACAAGGTCACCTCCTCTCTCTCCCAGACACACATGTTCAATGGCCTTGAACGTAAGGTCCTCAGGATTAGAGTTGTGTAGTAGTGTGAAATGTCTGGATACGGTATGACTCTCCACCTTATTCTTGATATTCCTTACGTGTTCCTGGATCCTCATTTTGAGCGGTCTCTTGGTCTTGCCCACGTACTTCTTTTTGCAGGTGCATTCCAGTAGGTATATCACAGACATAGTATTGCAGTTCATGAATTCTTTTATGGTGTACTGTTTCTTGTCCTCCATATCGCTGAAAGTTTTTCTATTATGATGTAAATATTTGCATGTGTTGCATTTCCCACACTTAAAAGAATCCACACATTTCGGCATCGGGGTGCTCCTGGTGGACTTCTCCTTTAACAAACTTGGTGCAAGATGGTCCTTCAGGTTTCTAGATTTCTTGAAGATGAGTACTGGTTCGGGCGGTAGGATGTCCTTAAGTACTGGATCCATGAGAAGAATGTTCCAGTGGTTCTTGAGCGAATTCCTAATGGTCTTTTCGTGTTGGCTGTAGGTGGTAACAAAAGCAACCGTATCCTTCTTAGCATTTCTTGGTTTGTACCTCAGGAGGTCTTCCCTGTCCACACTCCTTGTCTTTTCTAGTGCTTTCTTCAGAATGGGCCCCGGGTATTCTTTGTCCACGAATCTTTTACTGTAGATCTCCAATTGGTCCTCACAGTCCGTAAGATTTGTACAGTTTCTCTTTATCCTTGAAAACTGTGATGCCGGGATGTTATCCTTCCACTTTTGAAGGTGATTGCTCCGGTAGTGCAGATAGCTGTTCATGTCCACCTCTTTGATAAAATTCTTAGTGGTGATGCTTCCATTTTCACCAGTTAGAATCAAGTCCAAGTATTCCACAGATCTGTCGTTGGTGTTTGAGGTGAAGTTCAAGTTCATATCATTACTTCCCAGCATGCTTAAAAACTCATTAAAAGATTCAACCGTGCCGTTCCAAATGATCAAAATGTCATTGATGTAACGTTTGTAGAGTACCACATTCTCCTTAAAAGCGCTGGAACTGTAAACATGCGTTCTTTCCCAACATCCCATAAATAAATTAGCAAAGCTTGGGGCAAAGATCGTCCCCATTGCTGTGCCGCAGCATGGTTAAGAAACTGGTTAAGAAACTTAAAATAATTATGGCTGAGGATGAAAAGCATAAGATCACAGATAAAATATCGGTGGATAGAAGTCAGGGCTGGATCGTTGTTCAAATATTCCCGGCATGCAGCTATGCCTTTAGAGTGTTCTATGCATGTGTACAGGGATTGGACATCCACTGTCGCCCATAAGTACGTGTCCTTCCACTCCACTGTTCTAAGTATATTGAGTACCGATGTTGTATCCTTTAAATATGATGGCAGTGCCGTCACATAGTTTTTCAAAAAAACATCCATGTATTCTGATAGATTGGAGGTTAGTGAACCTATGCACGCCACTATCGGTCTACCGGGTGGATTGGTCAGGGATTTGTGGATTTTGGGTAGAAAGTAAAAAATGGGGGTAATGGGATTGGATTGCATAAGATATTGGTATTCTTCCTTTGTTATCACATTGTTTCGTAGGCCGTGTAAAAGTATGGTCCTTAATTCTTCCACAAAAGGTTCCTTCGGATCACCCTGAAGTGGTGTGTAGGAATTAGCATCTCCCAATAGTCTTAGTGCCTCCTTAGTACAGAGGTCATGGTCCATTATAACCAACCCCCCCCCCTTTGTCAGCCTGCTTGATAATTATGTTGTTGTTTTTCTGCAATTTTTTTAGGGCTTTGCATTCACAGTTCCTCATATTCCTTCCCTCAGCCAGTTTCTGTTCAGTGTCACATAAGTCCTTTTTTACCATATCATAAAAAATACTGACGTTGCTTCCCTTGGACTCCAGAGGGTAATACTTTGATGTTGGTTTAAGGCCAGATTTGGAACATTCCTCATAATTACTTATGATGGCATCTTCTTTACGCAAGAAATGTCTCTTTAAAGTTAATTTTCTCACAAATTTATTTAGGTCAATAAAAGTCTCAAACTTGTTTAAACCACTCGTTGGTGCAAATGACAGGCCCTTGCTGAGGAGTGTTGTCTCTGGTTCTGTTAATATGTGCTTAGATAAGTTGAAAATGCCTTTGTCCTGCGGTTCAGTTACTGTAGATTCCTTCTTTTTTGGTCTCTCCCTCCTACCGCCCCGTTTTCCTCTTCCTCTAAAAATCTTTTTTTCAGGGGCGATGCCTGTCTGCTGTCCTCTCTCACCATGTGTCTTACCATGTCTTTTGTTCGTGCACCTGTTCTTGCCGATAAAAAATCCTGATCCCCTGTAGAGTCTCTTCTTTGTAAAGCTGAAAATCTGTTTGCTGTTCTTATGTGTGGGTTCGATGGCGAATCTTCACTGTTGGTCCTGGTTTTTCTCCCTTTGTTAGGTATCGTCTTCCATTGATATCTCCCCACTCCATTCGACTGATGGCCGGGAGCCTTGAATCTGCTCCATGTGTCCTTGACTGTAGTCATTTTTGTCCCGAAGAAATTTTTTCTCTTTCCCTTTGATGACTTCCCCTTCAACATGCTCTAGTTTCTTGTTGAGTACTTTTTCATTAATGATGTAGTCCTCCTTATCCTTGAATCCGATCATTTCAGATTCTTTCGCCTTTATTTCGACCTCCAATTCCACCAAAACATCCTTATTTTTCTGGATGAGAAGTTTCATAAGGTCTATTAAGCATCTATGCAAAATGGAGTCCCATTCTTCTATGAATTTTGTATCCATAGTGCCAAACGTGGGTTGTTTGAGGAGTCTCAAACCTCTGGGTACTCTATTTACTGTGATGTAGTGTTCATGGCCTTTGACATCCCACCAAGTTTTTACTTCTTTAATAAGAAGTTTCTCCATACCCCAGAACAGATCATCAAGATCTTGTGTAGGTGTTGGAGCGTCCACCTGTTTGTTTTCATTAAATATTTTTTGGCATAAATCATTTCTTTTAACGGTACGGTCAATATTTCCAAACATTCTAGTTTATTACTGGATACTTGACTCACCAGGCTGCTATATCGATATACCAAAAAGCAATTGTGTGACCAAAAATGATACAGCGCCACTTGTGGGCTGGGTTCTCAGTAAAGAAAGTGAATAAAAATTATTAAAAAACACACGTAACCTAGTTAAAGGTGTCTGCCAACCCTTAAGAGTGCAATGCTGGTACAGTACTGCTAAAAAGAGTATAGAATGGGGGGATAAGGGTAGAGTGGTACACCACATTCTGAGGACGGGGCTCGCTGCTCCAAAACGTCAATGTTGTGAAATACACCTTTTTTCTCTTTCTGCATGGTCTCCGAGTGCTGTTACTGCTGGATTGTTATTGTTTCATTCTGACATGCACCGGAGCAAGCTGTTTTCAAGTATGTGAGTGCCGGTGAATACTGTATGGATATATATATATATATATATATATATATATAATATTCCAATTCAGCTGGCACTCACATACATAGACAGCTGTTCAGGTGTCCAAGTTCACAAACAGATTTGATTCATTTAATTGGAAAAGGGATGCGCACAAATTCTCTAGGAAACTGAAACTGAGACTTAAGGGATATTATCAACATCATCCGGAATCCTCTGACACTACTATTCTGGATCCATTTCTAAGATTAACATCTAGCTCTAAATTTAACCCATGTCCAACAACTCTTCGTTAAAGACCTTTGGTAGACTACTAGACGGAGCAGTTTCTAAATCTACATCAGCTCCTGGTGCGGTACAATGCAATTTATACAAAGAAGAAACCAAGGCATTGCAAGACCTCAAATGTTACTGAGGACATTATCATCAGGCCCGCCGATAAAGGCGGCGCCATAATCATTCAGGACATTAGGGACTACCGAGCTGAGATATTGTCTCAATTAGCTGAAACAGATGTATATTCCAAGTTATCTAGAGATCCTACAGAACAATATCAAATAGAATTAAAAAACATTCTCATACAAGCATGTGATGATCAATTGATCTCTAACAAGATTTCTAAGAGTTTGTATGTGCAATATCCCAAGATCCCTGCCCTATACACGCTGCCTAAGGTGCAATAAAATAGGGCGAAGCCTCCGGGTCGCCCTATTCTGTCTTCACGTGACTCCTAGTATCAGCCCACCGCTCAACTACTGGATTGTATTTTACAGCCCTTATTGTCAAGAAAGCAATCGTTTCTTAAAGACATGATATATTTTTTGATTGGGCTGTCTATATTTGATAATATACCATCTGGTACTTTAATGTTGTTTGAATGTTGCAAGCTTATATACCTCAATACCACATGAGGGTGGTATATCAGCTATGGGTCAGTTCCTTGGTGCTTTTTTGGATGACAAGGAATTTAATCATTACCTTTTTTTATGTTTGCTGGAATTGACACTCTGTCGGAATTATTTCTGGTACGATGGTAATTATAATCTTCAGCTGCAGTGATGTGCCATGGGGTTACCCATGGCCTCCACGTATGCTAATGTATTTATGTTTAATTTTGAGGAGGAGATATTCCTGAACAATGTGCATGTCAATGAATGTATCTTGTGGTACACAAGATACATCGATGACATCTTCATGCTTTCGACAGGGGGTGTGGAAAAACATGATATTTTGTTATCGGAGATAGTTAAAATTATCCGATTAAACTGACTTATGTACACAGTTTCATGGAGTCCGTCTTTTTAGATGTTAAGATCCATATTTGAAACAATAAGTTTGAAACTGAGGTACATTATAAGTCCACAGATAGAAATACATTTTTAATGGCCTCTAGTCATCATCCTGAGCCGTTAAAATGGCGCCTGCCGTAATCACAGATGATGACGATTGCTAGGATTACCAGTGATCCACACAAAACTGCAAGCCATATTGATAAACTTATTCATAAATTTGTACTTAGAGGCTATGACATTAAAACCTTGAAAGAGCAGAAATTAAAGGTTCTAGGTATGTCATGTTCTGATCTTCTTTCCAACAGAAAAGACAAGAAGGGTATTTTACCCATGGTGACTGACTATACAGTAGCTAGTCCAATTTTGAGAAAAGCTACACAAGCTCTATGGCCTATTGTGAGGTCTGATCCTGATTTACCAGTTTTTAAGGATTTAAGATCCATGGCAGCATTTCAAAAAGGAAGTAATTTATGTGACAAGCCTACTGCATGCAGATATAACAGGAAGATATATGCCTAGAACACCTAATATACTAAACCTTCAGGTTGTTATAGGTGTGTCAATTGTGCCACTTGTAGCCATCTAATTGCGTGTAAATATTTCAGACATCCTCATAACAACAAAGTATTTGATATAAGATATGTTCTGACTTGCAGCAACCCATTTGTAGTTTGCCCTTGTGGATTGTATTATATTGGGCAAGTTGTATTATATTGGGAAAGTTACCCATTAAACATCGACTCATGTGTACTACAACACATGTCATATATCTTCTTATCTGTCCGTGTGGTCTTACCTATGTGGGCAAGACCATACGACAATTCAGGGAAAGGATGGCGCTACATAGGAGTGCTATTAAAAAAGCGTTCGAGAAAGGGTCTAGCGACCAACCGTTTGCCTGCCACTGTTTGGTGGAGAAACATGGGATGGCAAGCATTAGAGCCATCCTTATTGATCACACTTCTCCCACATTGAGGGGTGGCAATAGGGATAGGTTACTTTTACAAAAAGAGTTGCGGTGGATCTCCAGGTTGGGTACACTGTCCCCCGGTGGCCTTAATGAAAACCTGGGCTTGCAGTGTTTTCTTTAACCTGTTTTTCGACCCTAGTGTTTGTCTAACTTTTCCATTGCCTTAGGTTATACTACTGCTTTAGGACAGGGAATATTCTTGTTGGTGGGGCAGGTAATATTTAGTATTTTGTATTTTTCCACTAATGATAAGTATAATGGCTAATTAGCATTGGCAGTCGTACCGACTAATGTTGATAGGTATATGGTTATTGGAGTGATCTAATATCCTGAAGCGCTCTTTTCTGGTGGTTTTTATGTATTTTTAAAAGTGTTGTTATATGTATCTTTGTTTTATACAGGCTCCGTTTTATTGGTTGTGCCTGGGAATGTATCATGACGGTTACGATGGGAACCTCCCTGCCGCACGGCGCGTCGTGACATCATAGCCCTGCGATGCAGATGTGAGCTGTGCATGCTTGCGGGCGGTCGTGCCGTGTGGACAGGTGCACACAATCCTTGCACTTATGTCTTTGTATGTGTACTATATAAATGTTATGTTTGTTGGTTTGCACTGTTGTCTGGCCCTGAGGACAGGCAGTTTCCCCGAAACATGTATGCAATAAAGGGAGACTTTTTTGCATTATTGAATCAGTCTGCACGAGTGCCGCCGATTACCTTCTACCTACATTGTCACCTTATGCTAAGCTGACTAGGAGGGCACCGCAGCATGTTGCATTGATTATTTGGAGTGCCGGAAAAATCTACACCATATCTATCTATATATTATATATAAGTTATAACACTGTAGGGGAAGAGGGCGTAGATGGCAGGAAGCAGCAGCTGAGAAATCATACAAGTCCAGTTTGTGGTGCAACTGGCCGCAACAGGTTTTATTAAGCAGAAAATAAAACAAACATCAAAGGAAAATACCTTGCCTGTCCGGCACTAACTAAACACAAGACGTTCCTAACTGTCTCTAAGCAAAAACACAGAGTTCTCCAGTAAACACTGTATGGCTCACTTGTATAAGGAAGGGTGTTTCTCTCACAGAGATTCTGCAGTCTCCCCAGGCAGTCTGCACACACTAATCAGGCTAGCAGCCCTATAAGGCTCTTGCACAGCTGAAAGCCCTGATTAGCCCTCTGTGAGGCCAAAGATCCGAACTGGGCCCAATGTCTGGAACTTGCCCTCTCTCTCTCTCAGGGCCCTTATCCAGCTTTTCCAGCAAACTGAAAAGGTTCTAACAAAACAAAACATTTTCCTGGAAGTTTTCCTTTTTCTAAAACATGTAAGAGAAGAACCTGGGACAAACATACCTGCCCTCAAACACTATTCCAGTGTTCTTGTCACAATATATATATTTATATTTATACTTCATTGTCATTTATTATGAATCTCACATTGCTTAGCAGTCATACACAGAATTAAAACCCATGAACTGTTTCACTGAAAGCAGATACCTTACCGATCAAGCTATTTGCTCCTGCATAGCAAGGCTCAGGGTTTGACTGGCCAACAGGAGTACAGGGGAAACCCCCGGCAGGGCCCACTGCCGGGGATCCCACCTTCTCCTATACGGATCAGGTTCCAGACTCTGCCCTTGAATTATACATTATACATATGTTACCTTATGCTGGTGTATTCTCTACAGTGCTTTGCTGTTATTAATCTGTTTTATTATCCTGATGCACTGCCAGTATTTACTAAATATATATATTTATCAAGTGGCCCAGACCATGCACTCTCTAATGATCACCGAAGCCTCTGTGGCAACTGGCCACGCCCCCTCTGGAGACTGGCCACACCCCCAACTATGGGCCCCACCAGTGCATTCCCCGGTGGGCCCTATATGCCCCAGTCCGACACTGGCAAGGCTGCAGATGCTAATTATATGAAGCTACATAGAATTGTCAATTCAAAACCATTGCAACGGCAGATCTATGTAGTGTGCAGCCACACACTACATAGATCTGCTCAGTCACTCACAATGCTGATTATTTCTTTGACTATTATTTTTCAAGTGTCATACCCAGGGTTAGAAACCACTACCTATTATTACACTGGAAGCACCTTACTGATGGAGCTATTTTTGGGAAGCATGAGAATTCTAAGTATGGGCCTAATTCAGGCTAGATCGCGAAAATGCGATCAAGCACAAAAATGACAAATAAAGATGTGGGCGCATGCGTAGCACCCATCCTGCGCATGCGCCCTCAGTTTCTGTGAGGGGGCATAGGTAATGTGATCGCCTCTGCCTGTCAATCAGAGAGATGTGGTGGTTGCAACATTCCGTTTTCTAGGCGGAGATGGATCGATGGATCATTGTGGGGACTTAGGCGGCCAAACGGGGGTGGAGTCATTGAAATGGGGGCATGGCATGATCACAGCAGCTGCATGACATCACATGCAGCTGCCGTGATCAGTGCTGGCAGGAGGCAACCTTAATTTCTGCTATCAAGCAGAAATTGCGATGCAATCGCAATCTCTGCTTGATGAAGGGGAAGAGCGGCGGTCAGTATGCGGGGCGGCCTTGCCCTGCGACGGGCGGCCCCCAGCATGCGATCTCATGGACTGCAAATTCTGCTAATTAACAGAATTTGCAATACATACTGAAGCAGCCCCTATATGAAGTTACATGCAATTGACAGAGAAGTAACTTCATATAGTTAGAATGCTCATGCTTCCTATACAGGAGCAAATAGCTCCATCAGTAAGGTGCCAGCTTCCAGGGTAATAGGTAGTAGGTTCTAATCCTCAGGGCCGGATTAACAATGGGGCGGATGGAGCTGCAGCTCCAGGCCCCCCATCAAAATAGGCCCAAAGCACCTGCTCTGCTGCTGCTGTAAACAGGAAAACATGTTTTCCTACTACAGCAGCCATCCAAAGGGTGTCCGAAGCCTCACCCTCCCGGCCGCGACCCCCCTTCACCTCCTCCTGCGGCACTTGTGGCATAAACTGTATGCTTACGGCGGCGCAATGGGAGCGGGAGGCTGCTTCACTAGCCCTAGCCTCAGTGCGCCGCATACAGTGACGTCAGCACATGTGACGTTGCCGCCCCGAGCATCGCCGCGTACTCTGTGAAGGAAGCAACAGCATGGACTGCACACTCACTCAGCACAGTGTTAACAGCAGCTGAACAGGGCAGGCTGTTCCGTGAAGGCGGCCTGATCATGATAGAGTGACTGAGCATCATGAGGTGAGGTGCTGCTACACTGCTGGTAAAATAAGTATACTTTAGACATTGACTTGAATATATGGATATATATATATATATATATATATGGATATATAGATATATATATATATATATATATATATATGTGTATACTCTACATACACATACTGTAGAGATATATACTGTACACATGTATGTAAAAAATATGTTTGTATATATATATATATGTGTGTCTGTGTGTGTGTGTGTGTGTGTGTGTGTGTGTGTACACTGCATATACATGCATACATATGTATACTACACACATAGATCTATAGATATAAAAACGTGTATATGTGTAAACTGTATATATCTATGTGTGTGTAGTGTGTGCGTGTATATAAACTGTGTGTGTGTGTATATATATATATATATATATATGTACTGTGTTTGTGTGTATGTATATATATATATATATACATACATACATACACACACACACACACACACACACACACACATCTATGTATCGTGTGTGTGCGTATATATAATATAATATGTCGAAGTGGGCCGGTATGCAGCGGTATGGCATACCGGCACTTCGTCACTGACTTGGGAGTTGTTTTTTAATAAATAGTAGTGTGCAGAGCCAGACACTGTGCAGGCAGCGCTATGGAGCAGGAGGCGGTGGGAGTGGCCAGCCTGCTGCACAGGTTACAGCCAGGAAGCTACTCTGCTTATGTGTCCACGTTGGGTGCACCCAGTTCCCGCACCCACCGCCGCTGGAACCTGCAGGGCACCCACGTGGGGTACACTGCACACAGGGGGTCATTCCGACCTGATCGCACGCTAGGATTTTTCGCTGCTCTGCGATCAGGTCAGGACTGCGTATGCACTGCAATGCGCAGGCGCGTTGTACGTGTACAAAGCGGATCGTTGCTGAGCGATGGGTTTTACGAAGAAACCATTCGCACAGCCGATCGCAAGGAGATTGACAGGAAGAGGGTGTTTGTGGGTGTCAACTGACCGTTTTCTGGGAGTGGTTTGAAAAACGCAGGCGTGTCCAAGCGTTTGCAGGACGGGTGTCCTGACGTCAATTCCGGGCAAAAACAGGCTGAAGTGATCACAGCGGCTGAGTAAGTTCTGAGCTACTCAGAAACTGCACAAAACTTTGTAGTGCTCGGCTGCACATGTGATCGCACACTTGCAAAGCAAACATACACTCCCCTATAGGCGGCGACTATCTGTTCACAGCGCTGCAAAAAATAGCAAGCGATCAACTCGGAATGACCCCCACAGTTCCCATAGCCGCCGCTGGAGCCCGCCGGATGCCCATGTGTGGTGCACTCGTTTCCCGAACCTGCCACCACTGGAGCCCATGGGGCACCCATGTGGAGTGCACCCGGTTAACATAGCCGCCACCACTGGCGCCTGCCGGTCACCCACGTGGGGTGTGCCTGGTTCCCGCACCTGCTGCCACTAGAGCCCACTGGGCTCACATGTGGGGTGAGCCTGGTTCCCGAACATGCAGCCTCTGGAGCACACAGTCCACTACCTGCCTTTTGAAAATGGCCTCATTTTAATGGCATCAGCAGAGTGGCCTGCTGTAAGTATTTTGGGGCTACATCCACCTTCAGATACATCTGACTAAAAATATGCTTTTTTTGTATGTTCATCACTTTCCTCTGTACCTACTAAGGTCATATTCCTCCACTTCTTTATTAGTCCCTTAATGTTTACTGTGGAGCATAAAATGGTGTCAGGGGCATAACTGTATGTGGCATAACGTGTAATGGGCAATACAGTCTATGGCGTAACGTGTAATAGGCATTATGATGTGTGGCATAATGTGGAATGCGCATTATGATGTGTAGCATAACGTGTAATAGGTGTTACGGTGTGGAGTAATATGTAATGGGCATTACGATGTGTGGCATAATGTGGAATGGGCATTACGGGGTGTGGAATAATGTGTAAGGGACATTATAGTGTGTCGCATAATGTGGAATGATCATTACGGTGTGTGGCATAATGTGTAATGGGCATTATTCCACACACCGTAATGTGTAATAGGCGTTACGGTGTGTGGAATAATATGTAATGGGCATTATGGTGTGTGGCATAATGTGTAATGGGCATTACGGTGTGGCATAATGTATAAGGGGCATTATGGTGTGTGGAAAAATGTGTAATGGGTATTACAGTGTGTGGAATAATGTGTAAGGGGCATTACTAATGGAGCAAAAATTACAAATAATGTAAAGGGCATAAATCAGTTTTTTTCCCCTGTGTTTTTGTTTTTCCCTGTGTAATGTTACGGATCCACCAGAGAAAGAATAAGCGGCACTTCTGACGTGTTTTTAAGTGATATATGTTATTCAATTGAAATCCAGAAATACAGTCGATCGAATAATATATCACTTAAAAAAACGTCAGAGGTGCCGCCTATTCTTTCTCCGGTGGAGCCTCTACGGCTCCACCGGAGAAAGAATAGGCAAAACTTCTGACATTTTTACCCAGGGGATTTGTTATATATATTCGGCAGCACGGATGGTGTAATTGTTAGCATTACTGCCTCACAGCACTGAGGTCATGGGTTCAATTTCCACCATGTCCCTAACTGTGTGGAGTTTGTATATTCTCCCTGTGCTTGCGTGAGTTTCCTCCCACAATCCAAAAATATACTGGTAGGTTAATATATATATATATATATATATGTGTGTATATGTGTGTATATATATATATATATATATATATATATAAATGTTTGTATTTATAATTCGCTCATATTAAATTGCGTTTGTTAGTATTGTATGCCTAGGTATGTTCTCTCGTTGGAGCCATGAGATAAAGGGATGTTTAAAATTATTATTCCTGTAATTTAGATAGTCTTTCAAATCTTCGGATCAGTGCTATGATATGTGCAGTACACTGATGTTGCTTGGTAACTGGTAGCTGCATTAGAAGTTTGCGTTCCATGGGAGTAGCTAGCTGTGGACATCCAGTTTTCTGTTCCAGCGTGACATGCACAGTTCTGGTGCATCAGTACCACATGTGGTACCCTGAGGTTACAGGCAGAGCGGTACAACTTTGCCTGAACAATTACATGACTTAAGTGTTCGACGGTGTAATGGTAGTGGTATGCTTCTGTTGTGCTTGGACCTTTGGGACCTTATGTTAATATTGTTGCTACAGTACAGGACAGTGGTTCTCAAGCTATGGGGAAGATGTACTAAGCAGTGAAAAGAAGAGTGGAGAAGATGTCCATGGCAACCAATCAGTTGCTCTGTATATATTTATAGTATGCAAATTATAAATGTCAATTCAATGCTGATTGGTTACCATGGGCAACTTCTCCAGTGGCTCACTTCTCCACTATTTTCACTGCTTAGTACATCTGTCCTTGTGTGCTTGGGCACCCTGGGGTGCCTCGTGACTCTTGCAGGGGTACCTTGGGTTGGTGGTCCAGGACCAATTCAAATTATTTATGGTCAATATAATAAGCAAAACCAGTGCTGGTGGATGTCAATAATAAAATATTTGGAGAAACAGAAGCAAATCTTGTCATCACCTCATAATTGCACTTAAGGATGACATACTGTATAAACACAATTTACTTAATATAATATTTCTTTCTAAATTTCTCAATGAGAAACTGTTGGCCTAGGGTTGCCATGAAAAAAATATTCTGATACTCTAGGGTGCCTTGATTTAAAAAAGTTTGGGAACCACTGGTAGAGGAACTGATATCACTTCAGGGGAGGCCAGGCGTTCCAAGTTGGACCACATGTAGTTTGCAGCCTTTTTACACATAGGCTCTCATTCCGAGTTGTTCGCTCGCAAGCTGCTTTTAGCAGCATTGCACACGCTAAGCCGTCGCCTACTGGGAGTGAATCTTAGCTTATCAAAGTTGCGAACGAACGATTCTCAAAATAGCGAATAGACACTTCTTAGCAGTTTCTGAGTAGCTCCACACTTACTCGGCATCTGCGATCAGTTCAGTCAGTTTAGTTCCTGGTTTGACGTCACAAACACACCCAGCGTTCGCCCAGACACTCCCCCGTTTCTCCAGCCACTCCCGCGTTTTTCCCAGAAACGGCAGCGTTTTTTCACACCCACCCATAAAACGGCCTGTTTCCGCCCAGTAACACCCATTTCCTGTCAATCACATTACGATCACCAGAACGAAGAGAAAACCGTAAGTAAAATACCTAACTGCATAGCAAATTTACATGGCGCAGTCGCAGTGCGGACATTGCGCATGCGCAGTTAGCGGAAAATCGCTGCGATGCGAAGAAAAATACAGAGCGAACAACTCGGAATGACCACCATAGTTCTGATGGTATACGTGAGACAGTGCTGGAATCTCTGCCTGATCTGCTGTACTTGTGCTTTGATGCAGCCCCAAATGTTCAGAGGAATCAAAATGTCTACTTTTTGGTCAATAGACATTTGATAAAGTCCAGTGAGTGCCCATCTAATGGAAAAAGGTGGGAATCACTAAAAGCTGGTACAGCGCATGTGTTGGCGCTGTTGGAAATAATTGGGCATTTAAGTGCTGAGGGTTTTATATTTTTCAAACACATGCATATATACACGCATACACACACAAAATATATGTACAGCACTGATCACACCCCCATATAAGTAGCCACACCCACCATGCTGGTCACACCCCCTGCAGTGGCACACAATAGGCCCTTCAGAAATTACAGCTCCAGGCCCATTAGGACCTTAATCTGGCACTGCTAATCCTGGGTATGACACATATCTATAATTAAGAGGGTGTGATTGTAAGGTGCAGGGACTAGTCAGGGAGTGGAATTGGCCACGGAAGAAATAGCGGCAGGTGTCGATTAACTTAATTAAAATGTGTTGCAAGACACAAAACGGGAGAAGAGGTGTCCCCCTAAAGAGCAGGAGCCCATCAGCTGCCTCCCACAGTTATGCCTCTGGTTCCCACACTACTTATCAACTCCAGTTAGTAAAGCCAGTGCATTTAACCACTGCAATGATGTGTAGTTTTTACCCTGTTCATCAACTCCAGCTAGTACTTAACCACTGCAGTCCTGAGAAGGTTCCACACTGCTCATCATCTCCATCTACTAAATCCTGTGCAGATAACCATTGCAGTCCCCTAGTGAGAGTAGTGACAGTTTGGAAAATAAAGATAGTTTTAGTAATTAATATATTTATGATATATTCTGCAATTGCGTCTGAAGTGTACAATATAACGATGTATAATGGAGGACAAATGATTTTGTGAAAACAAAAATACTTTACTGTTCGAGAAAATCATTCTAGTAGATAAACACAAAATAAAAAATGTATGTTAATTTTGAAGTACAGGGAAGGGAGAGGCGAGAAGAAAAATTCACAATAATAGAGAAAATGGGTAAATCACAATGTTAAAAATATAATATTCTGAATCATGTCCAATTAGAGGGTGGAGTCCCACGTCTCAGTTTTGTGGGTTTAGACTTGTATCAGTGTCAAAGAGTACAGAGCTTACTAATTCACTATGAATGGTCTATGTTGTAGGAAGGTGAGCAGGCTAGTGTGGATTATGCTGTCTCCAAAGTCCTTATAACTGGGGTACCCCTATTTGTTGCTGGCAGGGGGAGAAGTAACAGGTGGTCAAGTGTGCAGACTCCGGACCAACTGGCCTCACCAGTGATCCGGCACTGTCCGCAATAGCGCTTTGTTACAAGCACATCGTGGTCGCCAGAGATGCTGGGAAGCGGTCACAGTCTTGGAAGGGGAAAGGACACTGCTTCTAGTCCTGACAGGACTATCCGCTGTGTCCTACTTCTTCCTACGGAGTCTTACCTGCATTTCCTGCTCCCTGCCCCTTGTCCGTCTACCTCCATCTTCGCCTCACTTCCTGATGGTCTCCTTCACTTCCGGGTTCCTGCTTTGCCGGTCACATGGCCGGGGCACTGTGCGCATCTGTTTCACCTTCCCTTTTCTCCTCTGTAGAGTATTTCATTTTTAACATTGTGATTTACCCATTTTCTCTATTATTGTTAATTTCTGCTGCGGGGTACACCGGGCTCCACAAGGAATGGACAATGGGGTGTAGAGTAGGATCTTGATCCGAGGCACCAACAGGCTCAAAGCTTTGACTGTTCCCAGAATGCATAGCGCCGCCTCCTATATCACCCCGCCTCCCTGCACAGGATCTCAGTTTTGTAGTTGGTGCTGCAGTAGCAGGCACGTAACAGAGGCTCCAGGGAGCCCTAAGAAGAGCTTTTTTTCTGAGGAAAAAAGTGAAGACTTCAAGAGCAGCAGCAGTGTTACATGTCAGTGGACATTCACGGCTGTAGCTCCGGCTCTCCCCAGTGGCGCTGTACACTGCCGAGCCATGGTTGCCGGGTAACTACTGCAGGAGGCTCCGGTTTTCTTCTTGTCAGGCACACACAATGGGGACTCTCCGGTATCGCGTGGCCGCGCTTCGGGAGGTGGTAAGTGGGTACTGCTTGCGGGACCCGGTCTTTATCGCGATCCGGCACGGTCAGTGGGAGGCGGGCCGCGCGCGCTGGCGGTGGACACTGTGGCAGTACAGGCGATCCCACTAGATCACCAGGGCATGGGACAGGTCAGGTTTTCTCTATAAACCGTTTTATTAGAGCCCGCAGTACCCGGTGGTTTTGCCAGCAGGGGGATAGAGCTTGGACCTGAAACCCCTCCCCCAGCCCCAGGGCGCCATTTTCTGCAAATGTTCCCGCCCTGTAGCTGCATATCTGTTTCTCCCTCACTCCCTGGCAGTGTCTGCGGCGCCATTATCCCTCAGCTCACTGTTCCTGGGAATACTTGGGCAAATCCTCCTATGTAAAGCTGCCTGGTTGTCAGTGCTGTGACTTTACAAGACACTTAAGTATTCTACCTGCCTTTTTTAGTCAGTGTTAGTTAAGAGAGAGTGCACTTAGTCAGGGTTTCCTAGTACAATTACCCTGTGATATACATCCAGTTCTTACTGTGTACTGTTATATCTATTGTTATATAGCTGTGTAAGCTAGTCCAGTGCAGTATTATTGATAGTAATAACCTCTGCATTGTACAGACTGTGACTATTTGTGTGTGCATTTGATAGCTGAGTGGTGTCCATTTCGTGTCTTTCACTCAACCTGCTATCCCTATATTCAATAACCTGAGGGGGCTTGGTGCATCAGGTTTTATCTAATATAGGATTTTCACAAAGATATACTGTATTACGTATTTTTCTCTGTGATTTAGTCACCATATCTCTCCTTTATCTCTGCTGGTGCTGACTACACTGCGCAGGGGTTTGGGCTAGAGGTATTGTGCTGCTGACAAATTGTACTGTGTTACCTGATACTGCAAGTTATATCATGTCTGCTTCTGAGGGTAACGGTTCTGGGGCTGAACACACTGCCGGTGTTGCTGAAGCCGCAGATACCTATGAGGAGAATATAGCAGCTTTGGGCTCTGGTTCTGGGGGCTCCTTGCCCCCCAGTGGGACGGTAGCAACGGGGGTAAATAATGACCCGCCGTGGGCCACTTTTTCCACGCTTCTGCATATGCTAGTTCATAAACTAACACCCCCTATGGGACCCCCAATGCCGGTGCAACCGTTTGTGGTCCCTGCAGCTAACCCGCCGTGGGCGGATGATTTATCTGCTCAAATAAAGAAGTTGAACCAGTCCCTGACTACTAAAAAGTCTGACCGTCGCTTGCCTACGTCCAAGTGGTCCTCTAAGCGAGCGCTTGTCTCCTCACAATCCACTGCTGTCACTGACACCTCGTCGGATGAAGACGGCACTTACACGGACCCCACAGGTTCTGACTCAGATACGGCTGATGGGGAGGGTGGTTCACATGTGGATGTTCCTGATCTTTTGGAGGCTATTAAGTTAATTTTACAGATTACGGATGATCCCGAGCCATCCGTTCCTCCTAAGAAACCAGATAGGTTCAAGCGTCAGAAGGTGATTAAACAAGTTTTACCTCACTCTGACCACCTAATTGATATACATCAGGAAACCTGGGAAAACCCGGCTACGAAGTTTGTGCCTCAAAAGAAGATGCTGGCTCGCTATCCCCTCGCGCCGGAGCTGTCTAAGAATTGGGAAACGCCTCCTCCAGTGGACTCACATGTGGCTAGGATGGTGGTTTCCTCAGCTCTACTGGTCACACCGTCACGTCTCTAAAAGAGCCTACGGATAAACGTGTGGCGGGTTGTCTGAAAGCGATTTACATCCTCACGGGTGCTGCACAAAGGCCCACTATTGTAACTACTTGGGCTGCAGAGGCCATTGAAGCATGGGCCTTGGAGTTAGATGCTGAAATCTCCTCTGACCATGCTAGACAATGCTTGTCTTATATTGTCACAGCTTCTCGTTATATTAAAGAGGCGGCTTCTGATGCCGGTATCCTGGCAGCCAAGGCCTTTACTACGTCAGTCCTGGCTCGCCGGATATTGTGGCTGAGATCCTGGTCTGTGGATCTGGACTCTAGAAAAACCCTGGAGGTACTCCCTTTTAAGGGAGATATTCTGTTTGGGGAGGATTTAAATAAGATTGTGGCTGACTTGGTTACTGCCAAAACTGCCTGTCTGCCAAGTACTGCTCCTTCTGTGTCGAAGGGTAAAGGTACTTCCTTTCACCCCTTTCGTCCTTCAGGTAAAGCAAAAGGTCAGGCGTACAACAAGCAGGCCCGCACTTCCAAACCTGGTAAGCCTAAGCCCAAAAGAGCCCTGGTGGCCCGTCAGCTAGCTTCCAAGACAGATAAGCCTGCCGCATGATGGGGCGGGCCTCCCTCTGGGGGATCCCAGGGTGGGGGGCCGGCTTCTAGGGTATACCCAGGAATGGTTGAAGACCACTTCAGATGCCTGGGTACGGGAAGTCGTCACTCGAGGTTACGCCATAGCCTTCAAAAACCGACCCCCTCATCGATTTTGCCAGACAGATGTCCTGTTGGACAAGACAAAGGCAAACACTCTACATTCGGTGGTACAGACCCTCCTGGATACAGAAGTCGTAGTACAGGTGCCTCTTGCGCAGAGTGTCCGGGGGTACTATTCTCCGCTGTTTCTAGTCCCGAAACCGAATGGGTCCTCCCGGCCCATTCTCAACCTAAAGGCATTGAACAAGTTTGTGAAGGTTTCCAAGTTCCAGATGGAAACCCTTCGCTCTATAGTTCTGGCCTTGGAACCTGGGGACTTCATGGTCTCCCTGGATATACAGGATGCTTACCTGCATATTCCTATAGCAGTGTCTCATCAACAATACCTGAGATTTACGATTGGCAACTGCCATTACCAGTTTCGGGCGTTACCTTTTGGTTTAACAACGGCTCCGCGAGTCTTTACAAAAGTCATGGCGGTGATGACGGTGGTACTCCGCCTTCAAGGGGTCAGGATACTGCCGTATTTGGATGACTTGTTAATCCTGGCAAATTCCCCAGAACTTCTCCTGCATCATCTAGATGTGACGGTCTGGTTTCTGCAAGCCCACGGGTGGCTCATCAACTGGAAGAAGTCATCCCTGATCCCTGCTCAGAGCATGGTGCATCTGGGAGCACTATTGGACACTCACAACCAGCGGTTGTTCCTGTCTCAGGAGAAAGTCCTGAAACTTCAGGACAGGATTTGTTGCTTCCTATCTCGTCCGCAAGTGTCGATACATTCGGCGATGCAGGTGCTGGGCCTCATGGTGTCAGCATTCGACATGGTGGAGTACGCTCAATTTCACTCTCGCCCTCTCCAGAGGCTGATTCTAGCCAAATGGTATGGCCTGCCTCACCGGATCAGGTCTCAAATGATCTCATTGACTCTGGAGGTCCGTCTGTCGCTGCTCTGGTGGCTCCAGGACCAACAACTGTGCAGGGGCCGGCCGTTCTGGATATCCGACTGGGTCCTGTTGACGACAGATGCCAGTCTAAGAGGTTGGGGCGCGGTGCTGGAGCAACACTCCCTTCAGGGGCGGTGGACGAAGGAGGAGTCCCTCCTCTCAATCAATACTCTGGAGTTGCGGGCGGTCTTCAATGCCTTGAACCTAGCCCAGCATTTAATTCAGAACCGTCCTGTTCAAGTACAGTCGGACAACGCCACCACAATGGCTTACATAAATCATCAAGGCGGCACTCGAAGCCGCCTAGCAATGAACGAAGTCTCATGGATTCTACAGTGGGCAGAACGCCATCTACCGGCCATATCGGCAATATTCATTCCAGGAGTCCTGAATTGGGAAGCGGACTTTCTCAGTCATCAGGACGTGCATGCTGGTGAGTGGGGCCTCCATCCAGAAGTGTTTCAACTCCTAGTGGAAAGGTGGGGCCTTCCAGACGTAGATCTGATGGCATCTCGACACAATCACAAGGTTCCGGTCTTCGGAGCAAGGACAAGGGATCCTCAAGCAGCATTCGTGGATGCGCTGGCGGTACCATGGAGGTTTCGACTGCCGTACGTGTTCCCTCCGGTGTCACTCCTGCCCAGGTTAATTCGGAAGTTCAAGCAAGAAAAGGGAATTATGCTTCTCATAGCTCCAGCGTGGCCCAGATGGCACTGGTTCTCAGACCTGCAAGGCCTATTGTCAGAGCGTCCAATTTTACTTCCACAACGCCCAGACCTCCTTGTTCAGGGCCCCTGTGTCTACCAGGACCTAGCCCGGCTGTCTTTGACGGCGTGGCTCTTGAAGCTACCGTCTTAAGGGCTAAAGGGTTTTCTGAGGCGGTCATTCAAACTATGTTGCGGGCCCGGAAACCGGCTTCTGCTCGGATTTACTATAGGGTCTGGCATTCTTACTTTGTTTGGTGCACATCTAAAGATTATGACACTTCCAAGTTTAGTATAGCCAAGTTGTTGGCTTTTCTTCAGCAGGGCCTGGACTTAGGCCTGCGTCTGGCCTCCCTCAAGGTTCAAATATCTGCCTTGTCGGTGTGGTTTCAGAGAAAAATTGCGACCTTACCTGATGTGCATACCTTTACTCAGGGCGTGTTGCGTATCCAACCTCCCTATGTCCCGCCTGTGGCTCCTTGGGACTTGTCGGTGGTTTTGGAGGCGTTACAAGAGTCTCTGTTTGAACCTCTTGGTTCAGCTGACCTTAAGTGGCTTTCCCTTAAGGTGGTGTTTCTGCTGGCTATTGCTTCAGCTAGAAGAGTGTCGGATTTGGGTGCCTTGTCCTGTAGTTCCCCATATCTGATATTTCATCGTGACCGGGTGGTTCTTAGGACTCGTCCCGGCTATCTACCTAAGGTGGTTTCTTTGTTCCACCTTAATCAGGAGATTGTAGTACCGGCACTTGTTTCTCCTGATCTGTCTCCCAAAGAGCGGTCTTTGGATGTGGTACGGGCTCTCCGTATCTATGTGAAGAGAACTGCTCCTATTAGGAAATCTGATTCTCTTTTTATTGTGTTTGGGTTTCACAAACGGGGCTGGCCTGCTCACAAGCAAACTCTGGCCAGATGGATTAGAATGGTGATTGCACATGCTTATGTGAAGGCTGCTCCTGATCACATTAAGGCCCATTCTACTCGGTCTGTTGGACCTTCTTGGGCGGCCCGACGTGGTGCGACCCTTGAACAATTGTGCAAGGTGGCTACGTGGTCCTCTGTGAACATGTTCATAAGGTTCTATGCCTTTGATACTGCCGCTTCCCAGGATGCTTCCTTTGGACGCCGGGTTCTTGTGCCCGTTACAGTGCATCCCCTCCCATAAGGAACTGCTTTAGGACATCCCCATTGTCCATTCCTTGTGGAGCCCAGTGTACCCCGCAGCAGAAAACGAGTTTTATGGTAAGAACTTACCACTGTTAAAACTCTTTATGCGAGGTACACTGGGCTCCACAAGGCGCCCACCCTTACGCACTTACCTTCTTTGGCTTGGTATGGCATTAGCCGCTGACACGTCTCCTGTCGTGAGTATGTGGCTACTAACCGTTGTCGTCTCCTTTCCTGCTACTGCATTGGACTGGTTAACTAAAAGCTGAGATCCTGTGCAGGGAGGCGGGGTGATATAGGAGGCGGCGCTATGCATTCTGGGAACAGTCAAAGCTTTGAGCCTGTTGGTGCCTCGGATCAAGATCCTACTCTACACCCCATTGTCCATTCCTTGTGGAGCCCAGTGTACCTCACAGAAAGAGTTTTAACAAAGGTAAGTTCTTACCATAAAACTTGTTTTTTCTTCTCCCCCTTCCTTTCCTGTCCTTCAAAATTAACATACATTTTTATTGTGAATTTAGTACTAGAACGATTTTCTTGAACAGTAAAGTTTTTTGTTTTCACAAAATCATTTGTCCTCCATTATACCTCGAATTTATCATAAATATATTACTCTATGTGAAGTTTAAAAGGGGTAAGTTCATCTGCTAACTGCTGCCCACTGCTTATAACCATACTAAGTGAACGCAAAGTATATCCTCTTGCATTTCCAGTTTTAGTAATTAGCCTATTAATTAGCATCGAAAATATATTAACATTTTGTCAATTAAGCGACGAGATGGAAACAGTTATAAACTTGAATAAGAGTTACTAATGTGCTTGTATAATTGAATCAAAGTCAAACTATCACTCTGGTACGAATGGGTGGCTATGATAAGTAATCTGATTTATATAAAGACAAGAATAAAGATATATAAGGGTGTTATTAGTAAAGCTAGATTTGAAGCTAAAATTAGAATTGTGTAATTTGAGATTATAATGAATTAAAATGCTGCTATAAAATAGATGGGAGTTTGTGAAAGAACAGAACATATGCAGTTTAAATAGAGTGAATAGTGAAGCAACACAAAAATATTACAGGTGAAGACATAATATGAATCAAAAGAACTGGCAACTAAATGAATGAAAGTAAAACTCTTCTACAAGTTTCTTTTGAAGAGTGCATAAAAGAATACCTGAGCCGTGATAGAGTATAACTAGTAAGAAAGTTAACCATGTGAAAATATGATTGTAGTGGGATATTTATAATCCATATATATATATATATATATATATATTGCCTAATATATATATATATATATATATATATATATATATATATATATATATATATAAAAATGAAAAAAAGCTGGCACTCGTTCACAAACATATGGTAATTGCCTGGTTGCCCTCCTAAAATACGTCTTGCAACGTATAGAAATAGCAGGTGGAAGGCGGCACTCCAAGGTCTTAGAAAACACTGGAAAAGATAGGTGCTGAACACCATAAGCTGCAGTAACGTTTCAGTTTATTAATTAAACTTTCGTCAGACCAAAAGAAACATAAAACAAGTCATACCTTTATAGAAGAACACCCAGTGCCTCCATCAGCGTGTGTCTCGTGCAGGGAGCCCGTCCGGTGACGTCACAGTCCTGCGACGTGCGCCTCACAGCGCTGCACCCGGCCCAGCAGTAGCTATGGAAACCAAACAAACGTGACTAATAGAGAAAGCCTTACACCCAGGTGAAAGATCAGATGTAAACAGGAGCTCAAAGTGTCGAGCATTCCTGTAGCCAGCTGAGAGAAGCATAAAGAGCTGTGTGTCTAACGGACACTGCGACAAAAAAGCTAAAGAGTAAAATGCTGGCATAACAGGAATGCTGCGCTAACTGAGCAGAAAGGAAAATAATGTCAGCGAGGTCAAGGACAATGAGTTAGCATGTGTCAAACAATTTAACCCCTCATGCAAACTGAAACAGATCCCAGGGTGTAATGAAGAAAGAGTGTATCACTGATGTAAACCACAAAATACAGTAACAGTTTACAAGAAACAATTCAAGTTAAGCTGTTCATTCAGCCCCATAGGGGCAATGGTATTGAGGTTATGGATCCAGGTAGATTCCAGTTGAAGCAACTTACGTCCCCTGTCCCCTCCCCTGATATTGGGGGGGACCTGATCGATGATTTTGTAATGTAAAGTCGCTAAACTGTGATTATGTGATTTAAAATGTCGAGCAACCGGCTGTTCAGTGTCGGTACCCTCCAGTGCCTGTCGGATTGAAAGTCTGTGATTGGCCATTCTTTCTTTGAAAGTACAGATGGTCTTTCCTATGTAAAAAAGGCCGCAGGGGCACCGTATGTAATATATTACGCACTGACTGGAACATGTCAGTACGTAACGTATGGCAATACGTTTGCCGGACTGGGGATGAGTAAAGGAGGGACCTGTTTCCAAATAGCTGCATGTGATGCAGCCTGTACACCGGTAACAGCCTGGTTTTTTGGTAAGAAAATGAGTCTTGGTAGATGTAGACTGTCCAGTGACGTCATTCTTTACCAAGAGGTTTTTAAGACTTCTACCTCTGGTGAAACTGGGTAAAATTTTCAGATTTTTGAAACTCCTGAGATCTGGATCCAGTGTGACGATGGGCCATAATTGTTTGGCTTCATGCATGTTAAATTGACTGTGATGATGGTATTGCTGTACGAAGGGCACTTTATCGGAAATGGCACCTTTTTTGGTTGCTGCATTGAGTAGCTGATCCCTAGGGATCGCCAGTGCCTTTTGCTTGGATTTGAGAAGATCTGTGTGGTTGTATCCTCTTTCTTGAAACAATGAAATCATGTCATCGATAGCTTGAGAAGCTTTTTGGTACGTGTCAGAGATGCGACAGACCCGCAGAAACTGTGAGAATGGTAGGCCTTTGATGCAGGCTGGTGGATGTTGACTGGATGCATGTAAATAGGTATTACGATCAGTGGTTTTTCTGTACAGGTTAGTATGCAGACTGCCTGCTTCCAATGTAACCAGAACATCTAGAAAATTAACCTTTTCAGAACTGATCGAAAAGGTGAATTTGATGTTGTCATCCTTGGTATTAATGCATTCAATGGCTTTTGTAAGGGCTTCTGCGGAACCACACCAGATCAGGAACAGATCATCTATGTATCTGGTGATCCATATGATGCCTTGTGCAAAGGGGCCATCTGAAAGAAGAAGTTGTTGTTCCTTGGCGAACATAAAGGCGTTGGCGAAGGTGGGGGCCACGCAAGATCCCATTGCGCACCCCCGTAGCTGCAGGAACCATTTCCCATCAAAGAGAAAATAGTTGCGTTTGAGTGTCAATTCCAGAAGCGTAATAAAAAAGGCAATATCAGGACCAGTATATTCTGAGTCATTGAGTAATAAATTCCTTGTAGCATCCAAACCCTCACTGTGGGGGATATTGGTGTATAAGGAGATGACATCTAGCGTGCAAAGGATGCAATCAGAGGGCAGAGTTTTGAATTGCTGTAATTTCTGTAAAAAGGTAGTCGTGTCCTTTAAATACATCGGTTGCTTTTGTACAATGGGCTGGAGATAAATGTCAAGATATTGTGAAATTTTGTAGTATAATGAGTCCCTGGCCGCAATGATGGGCCTGCCTGGGGGTTGGGTAACACTTTTATGTAGTTTGGGGATGGTATATAATACCGGCGCTATAGGGTGTGCTTGTTGTAAACTCTTGCAAGTGGTATCAGAAATAATGTGATTATGATTAGCATTCTGTTATGCACACCAGTGCCTGCAGGAAAGTACTGGTGTCAGGACTGTTATGCACTCCAGTGCCTGCAGGAATGTACTGGTGTTTGAACTGTTATGCAAAACAAATGGACTCACAGACAGACTAGGGAATATGACATGACGTACACAGAAGGTGGTAGGGTAACAAAATACACACAAAGTGAACAGAGAAGCCCAGAGGCTAAGGAACTGGGTATCTCCCTTGTATTAGAACTGCTCAGATGGGAAAAGCAAGATGTTGTGTTTTAATACGTAGAGAACCCGAAATGCTGTTGCTAAGGGCAACAGCAAAACCCTAAAGGGTTACCAACGGGTGTGGCAGTAAACTCCTTGGTCAGAGATGGAATGATAGACACAAGGAGAGTCTCCACAATCCTAATTCTCACTTGCAGTGCACAGGTTCAGCTTACTGCCACTAAACTGACCCCTGACACCTAGCACAGTGAGACAGGATTAGACAGGCAAGTCTTAGAATACAGCCGCAAACTTGCTAAGTTCACAGAGTAGTAACAGAACCCCAGCAAGCTAAACGACTGACTCCAGTCTTACTGCTAGGTCTGGATTGGCAGAGTGTAATACCAAATCCCCAGGCCTATTTGCAGTAAGCAACAAACAAATACAAAGCTACACAGTACTGGCTAACTTTCAGAAACTGACTAACCAACAAAGATTCAGCAGCATCTGCTTACCCTGAAAAGAGGCCTTATAAAGCAGGTGCTGTCCACGCCCCACTCAGACCTCACAGACTGTGAGCACAAAAACCAGCACCGGATCCCCTGCCATGCACAGAGCCTATAACCACTGCACAGCAAAAGACCCGAACCGGAGTATCAGCTGCGCTCAGGTTACTCCTCTAGCACTTGTCTCCCGGTTGCCATGACGACGTGGCAGCACAGGGCAGGAGACCCTAACAGTACCCCCCCTCTGACGAGGGGTCAAAGAACCCCTACCACCGGGTTTATCGGGGAACTGCGAGAAGAAAGAGCGTATCAGTCTGGGGGCATGAAGATCACAACTGCGCACCCACGACCGCTCCTCCGGGCCATACCCCTTCCAGTGCACCAAAAATGACAGCCGACCCCGAACCACCTTGGAGTCAAGAATCCTTTCAACAACAAACTCCCTCTGGCCACGTATCAGAAGAGGGGAAGGTCTTCCACTGGAAGAAGGATTACTAATCGCCCGTTTTAAAAGGGAACAATGAAATGTTTTATTGATACCCAAAGAACGGGGCAGATCTAACTGAAATGCCACCGGATTGATAACCCTGGTGATCTTATAAGGGCCGATGAACCGGGGGCCTAACTTATGAGATGGCTGTCTCAACTTCAAATTCTTGGTAGACAACCAGACGAAGTCTCCTAATTTGAAGCTGCAGGGTCTTTTCCGCTTATCAAAAACCCTTTTGGTCACTAATGACACAGACACAAGGGCTTTCTTCACTTTCCGCCAAATACCTCTAAGGACCGAAACCACAGAGGAACCACCAGGCGTGGAGTCCAGGGGGTCAAAAGAATTGGCCTTAGGATGATGCCCATACACACAAAGGAAGGGAGAGATCCCTGTAGCAGAGTGAGCCGCGTTGTTATAGGCAAACTCCGCCATGGACAGATGAGCAACCCAGTCAGTCTGACACTTGGAGACATAACACCTGAGGAACTGCTCCAAGGACTGGTTCACCCTTTCAGTCTGCCCATTAGACTGCGGATGGTAGCCCGACGACAAGCTGACAGAAATCTGGAGATCGGAACAAAATGCCCTCCAGAATTTGGCCACAAACTGGGATCCGCGGTCAGAGACCACATCAAGTGGCAACCCGTGGAGACGCACAACATGCAGCATAAATAATTCAGACAGGCGTCTGGCCGATGGCAGCCCAACCAGTGGAACGAAGTGCGCCATCTTCGAAAACCTGTCAACGACAACCCAGATGGCTGTCATCCCCGAGGATTTGGGCAAGTCCACCACAAAATCCATTGAAATGTGGGTCCATGGCTTAGATGGGATAGAGAGTGGATGTAATGGGCCAACAGGAACCCCTCTAGGAGTCTTATTTCGGGCACAGATGTCACATGCTCGAACCCACTGATCCACATCCTTAGCCACCGAGGGCCACCACACCGCCCTAGATAGCAACTCCCGAGTTCTGGCAATACCCGGGTGACCTGCAGACTTCTTGGCATGGAATTCCAGGAACACTCGCTGTCTTAACCTAGGAGGCACAAACAAAAGACCTACCGGAAGGTCTGGAGGAGCCTGCTCCTGTGCTCTAAGGACTAATGATAAGAGGTCCTGGGTAATGCCCACTTTAATACATGATGGGGAAACAATGGGCAACGGCTCCTCGGTGGTCTCCTGGATTGGAGCAAAACTCCGCGAGAGCGCATCAGCCTTGATGTTTTTTGACCCAGGGCGATATGTTATCAAAAAATTAAAGCGAGCAAAAAACAAAGCCCATCGTGCCTGCCTGGCATTGAGACGCTTCGCTGACTCTAAATATGCCAGATTCTTATGGTCAGTGAGAATTGAGACCACAAACTTAGCCCCCTCAAGCCAGTGTCTCCACTCCTCGAGTGCATCCTTAATAGCCAACAATTCCCGGTTACCCACGTCATAATTCATCTCGGCAGGCGAAAATTTACGGGAAAAGTAAGCACAGGGATGAAGGCGATTATCAGACACTCCCATCTGAGAAAGCACTGCCCCAATACCCATCTCAGAGGCATCCACCTCCACCACAAAAGGACGCTCTGGATCTGGGTGTCGCAGCACCTTGGCCGAAACAAATGCCCTTTTGAGACGGGCAAAAGCCGCTTTAGCCTCACAAGACCAGTGAGCAACATCCGCCCCTTTCTTAGTGAGTGCCACCAAGGGCGCCACTATAGACGAAAATCCAGCGATAAATCGTCTATAAAAATTCGCAAAGCCCAGGAAACGCTGAAGCGCCTTCAAACTAGTGGGCTGCACCCAATCCAGGACTGCCTGTACCTTGGAACCCTCCATTTGGAAACCTTCTGGGGAGATAATATATCCTAGAAATGCGATTTGCTGAACTTCAAATTCGCACTTCTCCAGCTTCGCCCCAAGCCGGTGGTCTCTGAGTTTCTGGAGGACTAAGCGTACATGCTTCCGATGTTCCTCCAGGGAATGGGAGAAGATTAGGATGTCATCTAAGTATACAACTAAGAATCTATCCAAATATTCCCTGAGCACATCATTTATGAAATCCTGGAAGACTGCCGGGGCATTACAGAGCCCAAAAGGCATCACCAAATATTCATAATGCCCTGAGTGGGTATTAAAGGCAGTCTTCCATTCATCCCCCTCTCTTATTCGGATTAGATTGTACGCACCGCGTAGGTCAATCTTAGAAAAAATGGTGGCAGTACGAAGCTGGTCAAACAAGACCGAAATGAGAGGCAGTGGGTATGAGTTTTTAATCGTGATACGGTTCAATTCCCTGAAGTCGATGCAGGGTCGCAACGAACCGTCCTTTTTACCCACGAAGAAGAACCCCGACCCAACTGGAGACTGTGAAGGTCTGATAAATCCCTTAGCCAAGTTCTCCTGAATGTACTCTGCCATAGCCTGAGTCTCAGGACGTGACAGGGAGTACAACCTGCTCTTGGGAAGCTTAGCATTTGGCAACAAATCAATGGCACAGTCATAGGGGCGATGGGGAGGTAGTACCTCTGCAACTTTTTTGGAGAACACGTCCGCAAAATCTGCATAACACCCTGGCAATCCTGGCAAACTTAGCTGCGAGAACCTGACTGGAAGGCTCAAGCAACTCCTGAAACAATCAGTACCCCAACTAAGAATCTCCCCAGAGACCCAGTCAAATTGAGGATTGTGGGCCCTTAACCAGGGTAACCCCAACACCAATGGGGCAAAAGTACAGACAGTCACATAAAAGGACAATTTTTCAGAGTGTGTGGCTCCAATAAACAAAGAAATCTGGCTAGTGCAAGAGGTAATTTTACCTTGGGATAATGGTTCCCCGTTTAACCCACAAATCTCAATTTCCGATGCCAAGGGTACTAAGGGAACAGAGTGTTTCAGGGCGAATTGGCGGTCCATAAAAACCCCGTCGGCCCCACTGTCCACAAAGGCCTCAGTCTTGACAGTTTGACCGAGGATCTTCAAGGTCACCGGAATGATAAAAGTCTTCTTGGGAAATTCTGACTTCTGGCCTGACAGGATATTTCCCATCACCCTCAGGCCCTGAAGTTTTCCGGCTTTTCTGGGCATGATACTACCACATGACCTTTACTCCCACAGTACAAACACAACCCCTGCTGTCTCCTCCGCGTCTTCTCACGCGAGGAGAGGCGGGTAGCCCCAATCTGCATAGGCTCCTCAGAAAATTCCTCAGAGTCTGAGGTTCCCTTGGGAAGGAAGGAAATCTCAGTCTCCCTTTCAAGCCTACGCTCTCTCAGCCGTCTATCCACCCGGATGGATAACTGCATGAGCTGATCCAAGCTATCAGGCAAGGGATATTGTACCAGTTGGTCCTTTATCTGGTTAGAAAGACCTCTTCGGTACTGGTGTCTCAGGGCTGGGTCATTCCACTGGGTATCATGGGCCAACCTCCGAAACTCCGTACAGTAAACCTCAACTGGCCTTCGCCCTTGCTTAAGGATCGAAATCTGAGCCTCGGCTGAGGCCGTCTTGTCAGGGTCATCATACAACATGCCCAGTGCCGTAAAAAAAGCATCAACACTTTTAAGCGACGGACAGTCAGGCTGCAACCCATATGCCCAGACCTGTGGGTCTCCTTGTAGCAAGGAAATCACTATGCCCACCCGCTGAATCTCCGACCCAGAAGACTGAGGCCTAAGCCGGAAGTATAGCTTGCAGCTCTCCTTGAAACAAAAGAACTGCGAGCGATCTCCAGAAAAACGATCCGGGAGATTTACTTTCTGCTCCTTAACCCCTGCAGGTGCTGCTGCTGCGGGAGCTCCGCCAGCAGCCTGGGAGGTGTGCATTTTAATGGACAAATCATTAAATTGTTGAGTCAGGACCTGCACCTGATCGACCACCTGTTGCAACGTATTTTGAGGGGTATGCTCCATATTCCCACAAAATTTCAACAGGAGTATTAGGCTGCTGAATATGTTATGCACACCAGTGCCTGCAGGAAAGTACTGGTGTCAGGACTGTTATGCACTCCAGTGCCTGCAGGAATGTACTGGTGTTTGAACTGTTATGCAAAACAAATGGACTCACAGACAGACTAGGGAATATGACATGACGTACACAGAAGGTGGTAGGGTAACAAAATACACACAAAGTGAACAGAGAAGCCCAGAGGCTAAGGAACTGGGTATCTCCCTTGTATTAGAACTGCTCAGATGGGAAAAGCAAGATGTTGTGTTTTAATACGTAGAGAACCCGAAATGCTGTTGCTAAGGGCAACAGCAAAACCCTAAAGGGTTACCAACGGGTGTGGCAGTAAACTCCTTGGTCAGAGATGGAATGATAGACACAAGGAGAGTCTCCACAATCCTAATTCTCACTTGCAGTGCACAGGTTCAGCTTACTGCCACTAAACTGACCCCTGACACCTAGCACAGTGAGACAGGATTAGACAGGCAAGTCTTAGAATACAGCCGCAAACTTGCTAAGTTCACAGAGTAGTAACAGAACCCCAGCAAGCTAAACGACTGACTCCAGTCTTACTGCTAGGTCTGGATTGGCAGAGTGTAATACCAAATCCCCAGGCCTATTTGCAGTAAGCAACAAACAAATACAAAGCTACACAGTACTGGCTAACTTTCAGAAACTGACTAACCAACAAAGATTCAGCAGCATCTGCTTACCCTGAAAAGAGGCCTTATAAAGCAGGTGCTGTCCACGCCCCACTCAGACCTCACAGACTGTGAGCACAAAAACCAGCACCGGATCCCCTGCCATGCACAGAGCCTATAACCACTGCACAGCAAAAGACCCGAACCGGAGTATCAGCTGCGCTCAGGTTACTCCTCTAGCACTTGTCTCCCGGTTGCCATGACAACGTGGCAGCACAGGGCAGGAGACCCTAACACATTCATCAAAATGTTGTCCAGTTCCTGTTTGTACTGTACTGTGGGATCTGTAGGTAGATGACAGTAAACAGAAGAATCAGCCAGTTGAGAATAAACCTCTGACTTGTAGTCCTTCAAATTCAGTATTACAACCCCTCCGCCCTTGTCCGCCGGACGGATGACTATGTCCGTGTAAGTCTGTAAATTATGAAGCGCTAGTCTTTCTTCCTTAGTGATGTTCTGTCGGATCCGTGAAGGTTCTCTAGCATGAATCAATGTTTTTTGATCTAACGTTTTGGTGAAGCATTTGATAGAGATGTTGTTTGAGGGGGGATCAAACTTTGATTTAGATTTAATCTTGTGTGGAACATCTGTGATCGAGGCTGGGATGGACGGAGCTACTTTGTCGAAATGTTCTGTGATACGTAATCTGCGTGCAAATCTATAGGAATCAACTTTCCACTGCATTTCATTGAACTTGCCCGTAGGCACAAATGAAAGTCCTTTGTTCAAAACGGCGAGTTCACAGTGTGTGAGAATCCGATCAGAAAGGTTGAAGACAGTATTTATTTCTTTGTCTTTGATGTTTTTTTGGTACTCCCTCCTCCACTGGCCGCCGCGCCTCGTGCGGCAGTTTTTTGGGGGCCGCGCTGTGCGCGTGTGCGTATCCCTAAAGGGGGTTTACCTGTGCTGGTAGATGCTGTTTCGTCAGTTTCATAAGAGGTACCTTCACCACTGGCATCTGAAAAGCTTAGTATCTCTCCAGCCGGGAGAGTAACGTTGCGGAATCCAGTAGGTTCTTGTGTCATAATACACCTGACAAAAATCACCCGTAGTCAGAAAAAATGAAAAAAATGAAAATCATCGTGCAGGTGAAAAAGTGTAAACTCCACACCAATGGTCCACGAGGTGTGAGTACAAGTAGAGGGTGCCTTGCTGTGCAGGGATAAAGGAGGACAAAGCCCCAATGTTCTTCCCTGTACTATGAATAAATGAAAAAAAGCTGGCACTCGTTCACAAACATATGGTAATTGCCTGGTTGCCCTCCTAAAATACAGCAGCTGTACTACTCCATCCTCAAATTGAAAAAGAAGGAATTGGATTTTTTCATGCATGGCGTGACATTATCCGATTATCACCGCACAAAATTGATACCGAGGGGATTCAGAATTAAAAATACCCCCACCATTGGAAGGTATAATCAGGACTTCTGTAGGAGATGGGTGGCTATTCTGAATAAATGTAGCTTCGACTTGATTTTGCTTGTCATTGAGGAAGCCACGAGAGAGCTTAATCTTATTAAGAATAACATCGCCACCTTTGATACAACGCATTTAGATACCCTTAAAAGTGATAAAGATACCGACTGGCTTACTAAGCTCTCCGAACAAGTTGATTTACATCGTAAAGCACTGGTGAAATATAAAAAGGATAAACTTTCCACTGTACAACGTGACTACCAGGAGGGCCGGGTATACTCCTGGGTACAACATCCAGCTGGACCACGGAATACTAGATTCAGGGAAAGGCAAAGAAACAGACGTCCTTTTGAAACGGATTCTTCCAGTGGTGAAGGTACCTCTTATAAAACTGACGAAACAGCATCTACCAGCACAGGTAAACCCCCTTTAGGGATACGCACACGCACACAGCGCGGCCCCCAAAAAACAGCCGCACGAGGCGCGGCGGCCAGTGGAGGAGGGAGTACCAAAAAAACATCAAAGACAAAGAAATAAATACTGTCTTCAACCTTTCTGATCGGATTCTCACACACTGTGAACTCGCCGTTTTGAACAAAGGACTTTCATTTGTGCCTATGGGCAAGTTCAACGAAATGCAGTGGAAAGTTGATTCCTATAGATTTGCACGCAGATTACGTATCAAAGAACATTTCGACAAAGTAGCTCCGTCCATCCCAGCCTCGATCACAGATGTTCCACACAAGATTAAATCTAAATCAAAGTTTGATCCCCCCTCAAACAACATCTCTATCAAATGCTTCACCAAAACGTTAGATCAAAAAACATTGATTCATGCTAGAGAACCTTCACGGATCCGACAGAACATCACTAAGGAAGAAAGACTAGCGCTTCATAATTTACAGACTTACACGGACATAGTCATCCGTCCGGCGGACAAGGGCGGAGGGGTTGTAATACTGAATTTGAAGGACTACAAGTCTGAGGTTTATTCTCAACTGGCTGATTCTTCTGTTTACTGTCATCTACCTACAGATCCCACAGTACAGTACAAACAGGAACTGGACAACATTTTGATGAATGCTAATCATAATCACATTATTTCTGATACCACTTGCAAGAGTTTACAACAAGCACACCCTATAGCGCCGGTATTATATACCATCCCCAAACTACATAAAAGTGTTACCCAACCCCCAGGCAGGCCCATCATTGCGGCCAGGGACTCATTATACTACAAAATTTCACAATATCTTGACATTTATCTCCAGCCCATTGTACAAAAGCAACCGATGTATTTAAAGGACACGACTACCTTTTTACAGAAATTACAGCAATTCAAAACTCTGCCCTCTGATTGCATCCTTTGCACGCTAGATGTCATCTCCTTATACACCAATATCCCCCACAGTGAGGGTTTGGATGCTACAAGGAATTTATTACTCAATGACTCAGAATATACTGGTCCTGATATTGCCTTTTTTATTACGCTTCTGGAATTGACACTCAAACGCAACTATTTTCTCTTTGATGGGAAATGGTTCCTGCAGCTACAGGGGTGCGCAATGGGATCTTGCATGGCCCCCACCTTCGCCAACGCCTTTATGTTCGCCAAGGAACAACAACTTCTTCTTTCAGATGGCCCCTTTGCACAAGGCATCATATGGATCACCAGATACATAGATGATCTGTTCCTGATCTGGCGTGGTTCCGCAGAAGCCCTTACAAAAGCCATTGAATGCATTAATACCAAGGATGACAACATCAAATTCACCTTTTCGATCAGTTCTGAAAAGGTTAATTTTCTAGATGTTCAGGTTACATTGGAAGCAGGCAGTCTGCATACTAACCTGTACAGAAAAACCACTGATCGTAATACCTATTTACATGCATCCAGTCAACATCCACCAGCCTGCATCAAAGGCCTACCATTCTCACAGTTTCTGCGGGTCTGTCGCATCTCTGACACGTACCAAAAAGCTTCTCAAGCTATCGATGACATGATTTCATTGTTTCAAGAAAGAGGATACAACCACACAGATCTTCTCAAATCCAAGCAAAAGGCCCTGGCGATCCCTAGGGATCAGCTACTCAATGCAGCAACCAAAAAAGGTGCCATTTCCGATAAAGTGCCCTTCGTACAGCAATACCATCATCACAGTCAATTTAACATGCATGAAGCCAAACAATTATGGCCCATCTTCACACTGGATCCAGATCTCAGGAGTTTCAAAAATCTGAAAATTTTACCCAGTTTCACCAGAGGTAGAAGTCTTAAAAACCTCTTGGTAAAGAATGACGTCACTGGACAGTCTACATCTACCAAGACTCATTTTCTTACCAAAAAACCAGGCTGTTACCGGTGTACAGGCTGCATCACATGCAGCTATTTGGAAACAGGTCCCTCCTTTACTCATCCCCAGTCCGGCAAACGTATTGCCATACGTTACGTACTGACATGTTCCAGTCAGTGCGTAATATATTACATACGGTGCCCCTGCGGCCTTTTTTACATAGGAAAGACCATCTGTACTTTCAAAGAAAGAATGGCCAATCACAGACTTTCAATCCGACAGGCACTGGAGGGTACCGACACTGAACAGCCGGTTGCTCGACATTTTAAATCACATAATCACAGTTTAGCGACTTTACGTTACAAAATCATCGATCAGGTCCCCCCTAATATCAGGGGAGGGGACAGGGGACGTAAGTTGCTTCAACTGGAATCTACCTGGATCCATAACCTCAATACCATTGCCCCTATGGGGCTGAATGAACAGTTTAACTTGAAGTGTTTCTTGTAAACTGTTACTGTATTTTGTGGTTTACATCAGTGATACACTCTTTCCTCATTACACCCTGGGATCTGTTTCAGTTTGCATGAGGGGTTAAATTGTTTGACACATGCTAACTCATTGTCCTTGACCTCGCTGACATTATTTTCCTTTCTGCTCAGTTAGCGCAGCATTCCTGTTATGCCAGCATTTTACTCTTTAGCTTTTTTGTCGCAGTGTCCGTTAGACACACAGCTCTTTATGCTTCTCTCAGCTGGCTACAGGAATGCTCGACACTTTGAGCTCCTGTTTACATCTGATCTTTCACCTGGGTGTAAGGCTTTCTCTATTAGTCACGTTTGTTTGGTTTCCATAGCTACTGCTGGGCCGGGTGCAGCGCTGTGAGGCGCACGTCGCAGGACTGTGACGTCACCGGACGGGCTCCCTGCACGAGACACACTCTGATGGAGGCACTGGGTGTTCTTCTATAAAGGTATGACTTGTTTTATGTTTCTTTTGGTCTGACGAAAGTTTAATTAATAAACTGAAACGTTACTGCAGCTTATGGTGTTCAGCACCTATCTTTTCCAGTGTTTTCTAAGACCTTGGAGTGCCGCCTTCCACCTGCTATATATATATATATATATATATATATATATATATTGCCTAATTAGTAATTTAGAAAAAAAATCTAAGTGCAGATAATTAACACATAGAAATTAGAGATGTGCGGCGGGCACTTTCCGTGTTTTAGTTTTGGTTCTGGTTCCATGCTCGTGTTTTTGATCTGGATTGGTTTTGCCAAAACCACACTTTCGTGTTTTGGTTTTTGTTTTGGATCTGGATGATTTTTGAAAAAAATATAAAAACAGCTAAAATCACAGAATATGGGGGCAATTTTGATCCTACGGTATTATTAATCTCAATAACATTCGTTTCCACTCATTTCCAGTCTATTCTGTAAACTGAACACCTCACAATATTGTTTTTAGGCCAAAAGGTTGCAACGAGGGGGCTGGATGACTAAGATAAGCGACACAAGTGTGCGGCACAAACACCTGGCCCATCTAGGAGTGGCACTGCAGTGTCAGGATGGAAGTTTAAAAAGATAGGCCCCAAACAGCACATCATGCAAAGAAGAAAAAGAGGTGCAATGAGGTAGCTGTATGACTAAGCTAAGCGACACAAGTGTGTGGCACAAACAACATTGGACATGCTGGAATTTGCCCTGCACAATATTAGTGGCACAGGAGAGCATACCCCTAACACACACACACACACACACACACACACACACACACACACACACACACACACACACACACACACACACACACACACACAGAGCAAAGCCTGTAACATTAATTTGGATAAAAATAACCCTTTTACTTGGAGCTATTATAATAATATGCAGCACAGGCAAGCGTACCCCTACACCACACAGTGCAAATCCTGTAAAAATGATTTGGATAATTATATAAGTAATGTATATAACCCTTTTATTTGGAGTAAACAATATACAGCACAGGACACCACCACTGGACTTACGGCAGCACAAGACACCACCACTGGACTGATGCAGCACAAGTCAGCACCACTGAACTGGACCAATACGGCAGTACCTCTGGACTTATACTGCAGTACCCCTAGAGTTGTATTGCAGTGTCAGACAGGATGGCACTTTATAAAACTAATCCCCAAACAGCACATGATGCAAAGAAGAAAAAGAGGTGCAAGATGGAAATGTCCTTGGGCCCTCCCACCCACCCTTATGTTGTATAAACAGGAAATGCACACTTTAACCAACCAATAATTTCAGCAACAGGGTCTGCCACACGACTGTGGCTAAAATGACTGGTTTGTTCGGGCCCCTACCAAAAAAGAAGCAATCAATCTCTCCTTGCACAAACTGGCTCTACAGAGGCAAGATGTCGATCTCATCCTCCGATTCCTCACCCCTTTCAGTGTGTACATCCTCCTCCTCACAGAGTATTATTTTGTCCCCACTGGAATCCACCATCTCAGGTCCCTGTGTACTTTAAGGAGGCAATTGCTAGTAAAGGTCTTCCAGGAGGAGTTTATAATTCATTTTGATGAACTTCATCTTCTCCACATTTTGTGGAAGTAACCTCCTATGCCAATCACTGACAAGGTTACCGGCTGCAGTAAACACTCTTTCGGAGGGGGGGCAAATAAGGTAAAATAAAGCCAGTTTGTGCAAGGGCATCCAAATTGCCTCTTTTTCCTGCCAGTATACATACGGACTGTCTGACATGCCTACTTGGATGCTGTCACTCATATAATCCTCCACCATTCTTTCAATGGTGACAGAATCATATGCAGTGACAGTAGACATGTCAGTAATCATTGGCAGGTCCTTCAGCCCTGACGAGATGTCAGCACTCGCTCCTGACTGCCCTGCATCACCGCCAGTGGGTGGGCTAGGAAATCTTATCCTTTTCCTCGCAGCCCCAGTTGCGGGAGAAATTGAAGGAGTAGCTGTTGACGGGTCACGTTCCGCTTGAGTTGACAATTTTATCACCAGCAGGTCTTTGAACCTCTGCAGACTTGTGTCTGCCAGAAAGAGAGATACAACGTAGGCTTTAAACCTAGGATCGAGCACAGTGGCCAAAATGTAGTGCTCTGATTTCAACAGATTGACCACCCTTGCATCTTGGCAAAGCGAATGAAGGGCTCCATCCACAAGTCCCACATACTTTGCGGAATCGCTCCGTCTTAGCTCCACCTTCAATTTCTCCAGCTGCTTCTGCAAAAGCCTGATGAGGAGAATGACCTGACTCAAGCTGGCAGTGTCTGAACTGACTTCACGAGTGGCAAGTTCGAAGGGTTGGAGAACTTTGCACAAAACGGAAATCATTCTCCACTGCACTTGAGTCATGTGCATTCCCCCTCCTTTGCCTATATCGTAGGTAGATATATAGGCTTGAATGGCCTTTTGCTGCTCCTCCATCCTCTGAAGCATATATAGTGTTGAATTCCACCTCATTACCACCTCTTGCTTCAGGTGATGGCAGGGCAGGTTCAGGAGTGTTTGCTGGTGCTCCAGTCTTTGGCACATGGTGGCTGAATGTTGAAAGTGGCCCGCAATTTTTCGGGCCACCAACAGCATCTCCTGCAAGCCCCTGTCATTTTTCAAAACATTCTGCACCACCAAATGAATTGTATGTGCAAAACATGGGACGTGCTGGAATTTGTCCAGATGTAATGAACGCACAATATTGGTGGCGTTGTCCGATATCACAAATCCCTAGTAGAGTATAATTGGGGTAAGCCATTGGGCGATGATGTCCCTCAGTTTCCGTAAGTCAGTGGTGTGCCTCGTATGGAAAGCGGTGACACATAGCGTAGCCTGCCTAGAAATGAGTTGGCGTTTGCGAGATGCTGCTACCTGTGAAATTGCTGTTGTTGCTGCGGGAAGCAATACATCTACCCAGTGGGCTGTCACAGTCATACAGTCCTTAGTCTGCCCTGTTCCACTTGTCCAAATGTCCGTGGTTAAGTGGGCAGTGGGTACAACTGCATTTTTTAGGACACTGAAGACACGTTTTCTGACGTCTCTGTACATTCTCAGTATCGCCTGCCTAGTGAAGTGGAACTTAGATGGGATTTGGTACCGGGGACACACTACCTCAAGTCCAAGTTCTAGTAAATACATTTGGTTGACGTAGTCCAGCCACGCCCCCAGCAGCACACCCCTTTAGGTATACCCACTGCCATTTTTGAGAGCGCAGTATCACACTATATCCGTCAATTCTCTAAGTCCCACTGAACTATTGGCGGATACCGGATGCATGTCTAACACCAACATAGCTGTGAAGGCCTCAGTTATCTGCTTTGCAACAGGATGACTGCTGTCATATTTCATCTTCCTCACAAAGGACTGTTGGACAGTCAATTGCTTAGTTGAAGTAGTACAAGTGGTCTTCCAACTTCCCCTCTGGGATAACAATAGACTCCCAGCAGCAACCACAGCAGCGGCAGCAACAGCAGCAGGCGTACCACTCAAGGATACTCCGGAGAAATCCTGGTTAGGAGAGGACTCCTCAGTCTTGCCAGTAACATGGCCTGCAGGACTACTGACGTTCCTGACTGAGGAGGAAGTTGACGTTGAGGGAGTTGGTGGTGTGGATTGCAGTAGCTTGGGTACAAGAGGAAGAAGGGATTTAGGTGTCAGTGGACTGCTTACGCTCTTACCCAAAGTTTCACAACTTGACACTGACTTCTGATGAATGCGCAGCAGGTGACGTATAAGGGAGGATATTCCTAGGTGGTTAACGTCCTTACCCCTACTTATTACAGATTGACGGAGGCAACACATGGCTTGATACCTGTTGTCCGGATTTGTGGAGAAATAATTCCACATCGTAGTGGTGGCTATTTTGGCATTTTGCCCAGGCGTCAAAATGGGCTTATTCATCCCATGGATAACAGGTGTCTCCACTGGTGCTTAATTTAAACAAACCACATCATCATCAGATTCCTCATCATCAACTTCCTCCTCAGCGCCAGCAACACCAATATCCTCATCCTGGTGTACTTCAGCAGTGACATCTTCAATTTGAATATCAGAAAAAGGACTGTGGGTGCTACTTCCAGCACTTGCAGAGGGCATGCAAATGGTGGAAGGAACCACCTCTTCTCATCCAGTGTTGGGAAGGTCAGGCATTGCAACCGCAGACACACTTGGACTCTCCTTAGGGGATTTGTGATACCATCTTAGAATGCTCAGTTCTTTGCTGTGCTTTTGCCAGCTTAACTCTTTTCATTTTTCTAGCGGGAGTATGAGGGCTTCCATCATCATATGAAGCTGAACCACTAGTCATGAACATAGGCCAGGGCCTTAGCTATTCCTTGCCACTCTGTGTTGTAAATGGCATATTGGCAAGTTTACATTTCTCCTCAGACCATTTAAATTTATTTTTTGGGGTCATTTTACTGAACTTTTGCTTTTTGGATTTAACATGCCCTCTACTATGACATTGGGCATCAGCCTTGGCAGACAACATTGATGGCATTTCATCATCTATGTCATGACTAGTGGCAGCAGCTTCAGCACTAGCAGGAAGTAATTCTTGATCTTTCCCTATTTTATCCTCCAAATTTTTGTTCTCCATTATTTTTCTGGAGTTACATAACACAATATGCGGCACAGGAGAGTGTACCCCTACACCACACAGGGCAAACCCTGTAAAAATTATATTTGGGTTAAATGTTAATAACCCCTATATTTGGAGTAAATAATATACATCACAGGACACTACCACTGGTCTGATGCATGACAACACAGCGACACTGTAAGGGACTTATTATACAGCAGCACTGGACATATGGCAGCAGAGGACACCACCACTGTGATTGCCTGGTCACTGGACTGACTGATGCACAGGACACTACCACTGGTCTGATGCAGGACAACAGAGCGACACTGTAAGGCTCTTATACAGCAGCACTGGACGTATGGCAGCAAAGGATACCACCACTGTGACTGGTCACTGGACTGACTGATGCAGCATAAGACACTACACTGGACTGAGCAGCACAAGACAGCACTATAATCGCCACCCCACTTTCCCTCCCGCACAGACACTGAGGACGGAGACATATCCTCTCACTACACTCTCAAGGACTGCAGTGAAAATGGCGGCGACGCGCGGCTCCTTATATGGTATCCAAACCCCGTGAGAATCCAACAGCGGGATGATGACATTTTGCCCCGTTCCGGTTTCTGAGTCAGGCGGGAAAACCCGAGCCGGGCTCGGATCAGGGCTTGCGACTTAAAGTTCGGTAGGGTTCGGTTCTCTAAGAACCGAACTTGCTCATCTCTAATATAAATTAACTAATTCTGGAGATTATCAATGAAAAAAAAAAAAAAATCAAGTTAACATGTACATGTGGTTATGTTAACCAGAATATAAATATATACACCTGTTATTGCCTGAATAAACAAAAATGTTATGAATAGTGGTGGAGCAGAGAAAAAACATTTGCCAAAGTCTAATCAAAGCAAGTCCTTAAATGTGTAGAAGATGTTGCAAAAACTAAAAGATAAACATATTTGGAAGTGTCAGTCATATCATGAAAGTGAATAATGAGTTGTTTTGCTGAGTCCTGAAAGCTGTGTGATTATTGAAAGAATAAATAAGTATCAGACAAATCTGTACAGCTATCTACCCAATGCAGAGGAAAAGTGAATGGAAAAATAAAATAGTTATTGGGGTGAGTGAAGAGATAAGATAAAAGTACTAAAAACTGTATGATGAAGTAGTGAATACAGAATTACACCAATATTAAAAGGGATCAATTAGCTTGCAAAAAAAAAAAAGGAAAGTGAATGGATGTGTTAATGAGTGAAGTGACATGATGATAAAATGTTAAGTATTGAGGACATAAAGGGGAAGTGATGCGTTGAATGACTACATCTTGAATTTCTTGAACTCTGTATTTTTTGTCTTATTGTTTTGTTTTGTTTTTTTACAGGATTTTTCATTGATTAATGGTTTGTTTACAATTCTGATAACTGTAATGGACATTGCCTAATAAAGATATTTATAAAGTGATTCTTCTATTATTTATTTAGGGTAATTGAAGCAATGTTGCACTACATTAAATAAGAATAATGTATCAGAAATATTAGCACTACATAGCTCCCCATCAGCCTCAGTGTTCAGTAATGGTTTTACGTCTTCCCCCTTTGAAATTTCAAATGGTACTAGGCAGGGGTGCCCCCTTTTCCCCCTTATGTATGTTCTTGCCATAGAGCCTCTGGCGGCCATATTGCGACAATCCTCATCATTCCTGGGAATATGATTAGGCTCTACTTTACATAAACTGAGCCTCTTCGCGGACAACGTTCTCATGTTTATTACAGACCCTGAAACTTCGTTCTCTGTCCTTCAGGAGATAGTCAAACATTACAGCGATGCTTCTTTTTAAAAACTTAATACTTCTAAAATGGAAGCTCTACCATTCAATCTGAGCCCTGACAAGCTGACCAGACTTAAATCCCTTTATAACTATGGGGGTAATTCAGACCTGATCGCTGCTGTGCATTTTTGCACAGCGTCCGATCAGATCTGAATTGCGCATGTGTATGCACCGCAATGCGCCGGCGCGCAGACGACTGCACTGGGCATTGGTGCTTAGCGATGGGATGGTGCAAAAAAAGCGATTGCACAAGCGATCGCAAGGTGATTGACAGGAAGAGGCCATTTGTGGGTGGCAACTGACTGTTTTAGAGGAGTGTCCGGAAAAACACAAGCGGGATTTGGCATTTTCAGGGAGGGTGTCTGACGTCAGCTCTGGCCCCGATCAGCAGTATCACATCGCAGCGGCTGAGTAAGTACTGGGCTGAGCAGAGCAGAGCCAGCCCTAGGCATAGGCAAACTTGCCAATTGCCTAGGGCATTTGGTATGCCTAGGGGCACAAGCAGCTTCTGCTGATAAAAATGATATGCGGCATGCCTATATTCTGTGTGTGACTGCGGCTGTATCTGCATACAAAATGAAATGTTACAGTGTATTCCTGGAAATCACTGTAACATAGCATTTCGTATGCAGATACATACACAGTCACACACAGAATATAGGCATGCTTCATATAATTTTAAACAGCAGAAGCTGCTTGTCATCCTAGCCACATAGCAATACAAATAAGATGCTTTTTTAATCAAAAAGGGTGCCCAACATTAGTAGAGCTGCCTGCTGACTCATGCCAGGAAACTCCTGCTTCATGGCATATTGAGGCAAGATGTATGCGGATTCATCTGTATCCAAGCAGAGGCAGAAGTCACAGTGTCAGCAGCCAGGTGAGTGCTGTGTATGGGAGGGTTGGTTGTGCAGTAGTGTTCCACATATGTGTGATGGACACTATTTGTGTCATTATGTGTATAAGGGCATTAATAATGGGGGTAATTCTGAGTTGATTGCAGCAGCAAGTTTGTTAGCAATTGGGCAAAACCATGTGCACTGCAGGGGGGGCAGATGTAACATGTGCAGAGAGAGTTAGATCTGGGTGGGTTATTTTGTTTCTGTACAGGGTAAATACTGGCTGCTTTATTTTTACACTGCAATTTAGATTTCAGTTTGAATACACCCCACCCAAATCTAACTCTCTCTGCACATGTTATATCTGCCTCCCCTGCAGTGCACATGGTTTTGCCCAACTGCTAACAAATTTGCTGCTGCGATCAACTCAGAATTAGGCCCAATGGCCCTCATTCCGAGTTATTCGCTCGGTAATTTTCTTCGCATCGCAGCGATTTTCCGCTAATTGAGCATTCGCAATGTTCGCACTGCGACTGCGCCAAGTAAATTTGCTATGCAGTTAGGTATTTTACTCACGGCATTACGAGGTTTTTTCTTCGTTCTGGTGATCGTAATGTGATTGACAGGAAGTGGGTGTTTCTGGGCGGAAACTGTACGTTTTATGGGTGTGTGTGAAAAAACGCTGCCGTTTATGGGAAAAATGCGGGAGTGTCTGAAGAAACGGGGAAGTGTCTGTGCGAACGCTGGGTGTGTTTGTGACGTCAAACCAGGAACGAAACTGACTGAACTGATCGCAGTTGCCGAGTAAGTGTGGAGCTACTCAGAAACTGCTAAGAAGTGTCTATTCGCAATTCTGCTGATCTTTCGTTTGCAATTTTACTATGCTAAGATTCACTCCCAGTAGGCGGCGGCTTAGCGTGTGCAAAGCTGCTAAAAGCAGCTTGCGAGCGAACAACTCGGAATGACCACCAATGTGCGGCTTAATATGTAAGGTGCATTATGTTTATAAGGACATTAGTAATGAGTGTCATATGTGTGAGGGGCATTACTGTGTGGTATTATGTGTATAAAGCATTACTCATGTGTGGCATTATGTGCATAAGATGCTCTACTGTGTGGCGTAACATATACAGTAGAAAGGGCACTACAGTGTGGTCTAATGTGAATAAAGAGCAATATGGTGTGGTGTAATGTGAATAAGGAGCAATTCAGTGTGATACAATGTGAATAAGGATCACAAGTGTGAGGAGTAATGTTTACAAGTTTAAGTGGTACTACTGTGTGATGTAGCATGAAGAAGGGACACTATCACATGATATAATGTGAATAAAATTGCAATACTGTGTGGCATAATTTGAATTGGGGGTACTATTGTGTGGCCATGCTCCTTCCCAGCAAGAACTCATTCCTTTTTGAGCTGTGTGCCGAATGTGTGCACTGCTCCTATTTAAAATATAGGGGGTAGGAACACCAAAATGAGGTCTGCAATGGGTGAGGAGTGATGGTCCTGGGAAAGGGACACAGGGTCAGAGGCAGAACTAGCGGCAATGCTAGGGGGCACCAGCAAAAATCTTGCCTAGGGCATCATATTGGTTAGGGCTGGCTCTGGAGCAGAGACTGCACAAACTGATGTTTCTGCAGCTCTGCTCATGAAGCTAACGCACACTTGCATTTTCCCATCCCCCTGTAGGCGGCGACTATCTGATCACAGGGCAGCAAAAAATCCAGCCCTGCGATCAGGTATGAATTACCCCCTATAATTGGAAAAAAAACACTACATACTTTATCTAGGTATCAACATTCCCAACGCGTTGACCAAAATAGCAGTAATTAATTACACCCCTTTACTTTCTCAGATAGAAGCGATTTTAAAAATATGGGGAGGCCTAGAAATATCGTAGCTGGGCAAGTTGGCAGCTTATAATATGTAAATTCTCTCAATCTTAATGTACTTCTTTTGTACGATCCCCAATTTGGTCTCCCATTAGTTTATCAGACAAGTACACTCAGTAATCACCCAATATATTTGGAAAAACAAAACCCCGGATGGCTTATAAACATCTGACAAAGTCTAGTAAATTGGGAGGTTTGGAGGTGCCTGACTTGAAGACATATCAAAATTCTTGCCTAGTGGCTCAAATTAGTGATTGGTCCCTGCCTACTGGTACAAAACAATGGGTAAATTTGGAGGAAGAATTAAGGCGGGGTCATTCCGACCCATTTGCACACTGCGGATCTTTGCTGCGGTGCGAACGGGTCGCAAATGTGTGGCGGACACATGCACACACGCGTCGTTGCCTGGCGCCGATCGTCGCCGGGCAACGATGCCGCCAGCAACAAATGTGATCGCAGTGGCGGATGGACAGGCGGGAGGCGTTCCGGGGCGGATACTCACCATTTCCAGCCCTTTTCGGGGAGTGGTAAGAAAAATGCAGGTGTGGTCCTGGCAAACGGAGGGCGGATGTCAGACGTCAGGACCGAGACCTCCATCGCTGGAGCCGTTGCACAGGGTAAGTAACTCTTACCCTGGTCTTGTTTTGCAGGAAACTTTTTTAGCATAGCAGGGCTGCACAAGCGTTCGCAGCCCTGCTATGCTAAAATACACTCCCCCATAGGCGGAGATTTGTTGATCGCACCAGCAGCAAAATGTTGCATGGTTCGATCAACTCAGAATGAGGGCCTACATCCACTCTTTAATCTTTCATACTTATGGATTCCCATGCAACAAAGACCATCTCTACAAAATACCCCAAGTACTATTTTAGATTCTCTCAAAGCATGGGATGCTACAGTCAGTAACCACCTCAAAAATGATTTCTTTACCTTCCTGTAAATTGTCTGTAGTTGCTTTCTCTAGACTAATTCAAGATTTGCTGACCTAGTCGAACAAACTACTCTGACTTCGTTTTCTACACTACAACTACAACCCAGTTTTCCTCATAAAGAAATGTTTACATATAATCACATAGTACTCTGGATTACTAGCTCAATAAGATCTTCAGGGCCACTACTATTACCTCCTCCTAATATACTATTAAAACTTCCATCCAGCAATGGCAGAGGTGCCATTAGATTTTGGTATGGTATAAATCAGAATAATCTGACACGGGACAAATCCCCTGCTCAGTTAAGATGGCCAGCGGATTTAAATTGCACATTTACACAGTAACAATCGGAATCGATATACCTTACTACACATACTGTAATATGTCTAAATGCAATAACCACAAAGAAATGCATTTCAAAACTTCTGCATAGACTATACTTCACACCAACCAAACGACATATCATTTTGGCTAATCAATCAAAATTCTGCTGGAGGAATTGCTTAGAGATTGGAGACATTTTCCATATATTTTGGACATGCCCCAATCTACGCCAACTCTGGAGGGATGTTTTTACTCTCGCTTCTAAAGTTCTCCATATTTCCTTCCCAGACTCTCCTTCTATGGCCCTTTTTCATCTTTTTCCTAAGTGCCTCACAAATGCCGATTGCTATTTACTAGGCCATATCTTAATAGTCACTGGGGCTGCAATAGCTCAAAACTGGAAAAACCCCTCCCCTCAATCTCTCCTCAAATTATCCGTAAAATACACCATGCCTATGAGATGGAAACTCAGGGTTTACCATATGCATTTTCAGCAACATCCCCTCTAGTTACGTGGTTCGGAGGCACAACTACACAACTTCGGGAGAGGGTGCCAATACCTTGCTTGAAACCGATTACTGATTTGTTATTAGAGGTCAAGTTGCTGTTAGTCTATTCTCATTGGTGTCACTGTGCATTTTAATATAGTTACGTTTGCTTCAATTATGTGGACAGTTACCGTGTTTGTTTATACAATATTTTCTGTGACTGTGCTAGTTGACTCATTGTTCCCTTTCCATTCCCTTCCCCTTTCTTTTTTTCTGCATCCCCCCCTTCTGTGACCAACGGAACACAATTTCAATAAAAACTTTTGATGAAAAAAAAAGAATAATGTATCAGTCAGAGCTGTGTTGAGAGCCAGACCAATAGCTCAGATGGATCATTGTATGCTGCTCAGCCCCACTGTATGCAGCTGCTCCCCAATCTCTTAACTTTTGTTGCTCAGCTTTCTCAATCAGGTTAGCACAGGGTCCATGTTTTATATTTATAATAGACTGTAATACATGTGGCAGCCTATGGGACTGTTCTTCCAGTGAAATACAAGGTTGGATTTGGAACACTCATTTTGCAAAATAGGAAATAGTTCCTTCGTGCAGAGCAGGCCCTAGCCAATTTCATGCCCAAGGCAAGATAATGAGCTGGTGCTCCACAGCACCACCACTAGTTCCACCTTTGACCCAGCACCCCTATCCCAGCACAGCACCCATCACCCAGCAGCACAGCTCACAGCAGCAGCCAGAAACACCCATCACCCCTCACCCACAGCAATCCTCATTCAGCACTTCTCATAGAGAACCCCTTATACACAGTATGCCAGACTAGTACCCTATTTACACAGTTTGCCACACAGTAGTACCCCTTATACACAGTATGCTACACTAATACCCCTTATACACAGTATGCCACACAGTAGTACCCATTATGCACAGTATGCCACACATTAGTACCTATTACAGTATGTCACACAGTATTATGGACAATAAAAACACTAGTCTTGCTTCTAGATCAGACTTAGATAGGGAGAGGGGGAGCATTAGAATCCAACTATAACATTGAAGAACAATAATTTTTTTAATTCTAATATCTTTGTTTATTCTAATACACCCCTCTCACACACTGCCTAAGTCTGATCTAGCAGTGCTGCAGTGGTTTTTATTTGTGTGTAGTGTGTGATTTGTGAGGGAGCAGTGAGGGTAGGTGTAGGGAGCAATGAGTGATGGAGAAAGTAGGGAATAATGATGGATGGTCAGTATAGAGAGAAGTAAGGTAGGCGTTGAGAGCAGTGAGGGTGGGTGGGTAGCATAGAGGATGGGTGTAGGGAGCAGTGAGTGAGAGTTGTTGTAGAGAGCAGTGAGTAAGGGTATAGGGAGCAGTGAGTGAGGGTGAGTGTCAGAAACAGAGATGGTGGGTGTAGGGAACAGTGAGTGTAGGGAACAGTAAGGATGTAGGGAGCAGTGAGGAAGGGTTGGAGTAGGAAGCAGTGAGGGTGAGTGTAGGGACCAGTGAGAGTGAGTATAGTGAGCAGTGAGGGTGAGTGTAGGGGACAGTGATGGACACAGTAAAGGTGAATGGGTAGGGAGCACAGAGGATGGATGCACGGAGCCGCTGAGCCCAGTGTGTGATGATGAATAGAGATTATGGGTTTGCCTCCCCCTGCTCCCCTTCCCCCCCAGCTTGGTGACTCACTAGACTATTGACTCACTGCCAAGGTCTGCCACTGCTCTGGACTTCTGTCACTCTTCATTCTGAGACATCAGGTAATATTGGAGGAGGCCATGACATACACTGCACAGCACCTATACTGCAAACATTTAGGGTGCCCCTGGCACAGGGTTAATGGGTACTGCATGGCGCATGTCACAGCATAACACAGGAGTGGGGTTGTGTCATCCCTACAGCACTCTCAAAATTCTCATTAATGTACACTTACAATGCTTCTGATTCTGAAAGAGGCAAGGGGAATACAAGGCCCGGTTGGGGAGTTTTTACTGAAATCAAATCAATGGGACAATCCCATTACCAATGAAGAGGTAGTTCTTCAGCCTTCTGTTTACTAAAGACAACCACAAAAGTTTCATACTGTGATGGCAAAGAAGTTTTCGAAGAGGAGTATATATTTTATATACAAGCAATATAGAAAAAGATATGTTGCTGCCATCTACAGCCAATAGGGAAGAGGAGTACCCGGAGAGATACAGAAGGCAACCCTAGCTTAACCAAAACTAAGATAACATTTCCATCAGCATGGGAATCAGTGCAGGCTGGAAGGGAAAACAATCATTGGGATAGCTAAAGAGAGACGACAGTAATAAAATGAGCTGAAATTTATGACTGAGGAAAGTGTAAGACAAAACCTAACATGGCCTTCCTGTAATAGTTAGACTTACCAGTTTTCTGGATGTTCCATACATTTGGGCAAGAGGAAGGACAAGAGGAGTGACAAGCGATGCATCAAATCAGCAGATAGAAGATGGATCAAGCAGAACATCTGATACACTGGATAAAATTTTAAGTCCAAAGTCAGTGACGAGAGGTAAAGACATGCCGAGATCAGCAATAGAAAAAAGCTAGACAAGAGTCCACATACAGTTGGTAGGGTTGTTCATTCAAGGAGATGTAAGGGTAGATGTATCAGGCCTTGGAGAGAGAGAGAAAGTGGGGAAGTTGCTCAAAGCAACCTATAAGCTTCTTATTATCATTTTACAAGCTGTGCTAGATACTGTAAGTGACAGAAGCTGATTGGTTGACATGGGCAATTTCTCACTTTATCTTTCTCCGAGGCTCTCCCCCCAGTATGCTGAATAACAAGAGAATATACTGGTTGACACTAGGACTAAGACTCTGGCACTAAAAAGGCTTGACTGACGTGAAACATCAACAGCTAACATCGATGGTCAGCTGTCCGCAAGTATAAGAATGCTGAAGTGCTATGCACCTGCTGCTTTAAGCAGAGCAGGAGCAGTGGCTAGGAGGATGACGAGAGAGTGCTAGACGTTGGATCCACTAAGTGCTCACAAACTTTTTGTTATCCCAAAATAAAGTATTATACAGTTTTTGATTGTCAGTGCAAGATTCTTCACAGCACAGTTGTAATTATGGCAATGGCGTGTGAATGTATTATTGCAATACTATTTGTGTATTTACAAAGCTAGTTTAGGCCTGTGCAACAGCTGCAGCTGGAGAATATCTGTGAAATGATTACGTTTTTACGAGTAGATATTGAATTTTGTTTAAGCTCTCCAGCATGCTGTAGGTGATGGACTAAAATTCAACAAAATTCTAACAAATTATTAGGGCTTTTAAGTAAAATATGGTCCCACTAATGGGTAATTCTATAAATGATCCGGGACATTGAAATGAGTGATTCTGGCAAAATAAACTGACTTTATTTATTTAACAAGACAACTCCTTTATGCAAGAGGGAGAATATACAAATAAAGGATCTCTGCTTTGCGTTTTACCATATAATTATAGAATATATAATACATCTAATATACAGGATTTAAGGGCATTTGTGGAATTTTGGGAATATTGATCACCACAAGGTAACATTTTGCTTGAATTTTAAATGTTTGGTAAGGCTTCTACAAATGCAGTGAATCTTAGATGGCTAAATTATGAGCAGAAATGCATTGAAGTCTGTAGACTAGGAAAGGGAATTATTACAAAGTGGTATAAAAGTAAAATGGTATACTGTATTTTGAAAACTATTTCAAATGACCACTGTTGCAGTGTGGTTTCTAGAAACAAAATAAACCAGCGTGGCTAAATAAAGTAGGTGGTAAGGGAAAAGCATTGAGCATTTTCATTGTTAAGATTCTGGAAATACAGTTAAAGACAAAATAGAACAAGTGCAGGGTAAATAAACATAGGTACATGAGCAAATGACACTGAAATGAGTATCAGAGTGGAAGAAAATTAGTGCAGTTGCTGATTATAAAGTAAGACAAGGATAAGCACTAGATGAAAGAGGGCACTACTCATGAGAGCTTACATTCTAAAGGGGAGGAGCAGACAGACAGGGGTGACACAGATTTTGCTAGGTTTGGTGAAGAAGTTCGTCTTGAGAGCCCATGTAAAGTTTGTAGGGAGGTGGAGAGTCTGAGGGGGAGAGGTAGAGAATTCCAGAGAAAGGGAGCAGCACATGAAAAATCTTGGCGGTAGGAGATGGGAGGAAGTAATCAGTAGTCAGGAGAGGCTGTGTGCATTAGCAGAGCAAAGAGGACGGGTGGGAGTGTAAAGGGAGATAAGCTCAGAGTTGTAAATTGGAGAGGAGTGGGTAAGGGCTTTGTAGGCACAGAATGGATTCTGAAAGAGAAGGGAAGCCAGTGAAGGGCAAGTAGGAGAAGGCAGGTGAACATAGTGCGTTTGGTGAGGAAGATGAGCCAGGCTGCAGCATTGAGGATAGACTGGATTGGAGAGAGGCATCTGTCGGGGATGCCAGTCAGGAGGAGATATAGCAGTCTAGTCTGGAGATGACCAGTGAGTGGATAAGGGTCTTAGTAGCATCTTGGGTGAGAAAGGGTCTGATCCTGAAAATATTTTTTAAATTAAAATGGCAGGTTTGTGAGAGGTGCTGAATGTATTTTTTAAAGGAGAGGGAGGACTCAATGATTACTCCAAAACAGCGCACTTGTGGGCTAAAGGAGATAGTTGTGCCATCAATAAAAAATGAAATTGTGGGAGATGAGGTTGTGCAGGAGGGTGGGAAGATGATCAGCTCAGTCTTAGACATGTTAAGTTTAAGAAAGCACTGGGACATCCAAGAGGAGATAGCAGAGAGACAGTTGGAGATATGAGTGAGGAGAGTGGGAGAGAGGTCCGGGAAGGAAAGGTAGATTTGAGTATCATCAGCACAGAGATGAGGGTTCTATGCATATACACACACAAAAAAAAATTAAATAAATAAATTAATTAATGACAGTGCTAATCCAAATTTTGATCCGATTGTCCGCTTGGGCATTATCGTTCACTAAACGCAAGTCACGCATCGGTAATGAGGTCATTATGTCAAACCCCTTTTCATCCCCTTAGGGGAGGTTTATTAAACTTCTAATTAAGTAGTTTTCCTACTTCCCACCTGCAGAATACCTATGTTAAATTTCATCTTCCTAACATATCGGGAAGTAAGATAATTAGTGATGAGTGAGTGAGTGAGTGAGTGAGTGAGTGAGTTAGGGTTTTAGCATTTTTGTAGTTTATTAAATTATACCCACTGGAGGTACAATCCAAATTTAGATCCGATTGTCCTTTAGGGCATTATAGTTCTCGCAACGCAAGCCACCTGCAGAATACCTATGTTAAATTTCAGCTTCCTAACATATCGGAAAGTAAAGGTGCCCATACATTTAAAGATTTATCTTTCATTCTGGCTATTTGGAACAAAAATCTGGTAATGGATGGCAGGAAATTACATGGATGGGAGAAAATTACAGTTGACCATTTCAAATGGTCAACTGTCATTTGCTCCAATCCATTATAAGATTTTTGTTCCAACCAGCCAGATTGGAAGATAAATCTTTAGGTGTATGCGTACCTTTAGAGAATTAGTGATGAGTCAGTCAGTCAGTGAGTGAGTGAGGACTTTCACATTTATATATACAGATAAAATGTCATAAAATCTCAATACTGTTTACTCTATAATACAATTTAACTAACAAACAGAGGATCACGTAGAATCTACAATGGACTCTGACCCACTCTCAACAGGCCAGCACTGTATATCTGCCTATCTGCTACTGTGGCTATCCTGCTTTTTGTTTTCTTTAATTATATTTATATTGTCTACATTTCAAGTAGAGCTGGTGTCCTAAATTTCTTCCCTGAGAACTACCTAGCCAGCCCTTTACTGAGAAAGCTGTTGATTCATATGGTAATCATGTTAATTTGTTTGAATTCATCAAATGAACGAACGAAACAACTGGGTTAACTATAGATTAAAACAATACACAATTATTTATTTATTTATTATCAGTTATTTATATAGTACACACATATTCCACAATGCTTTTCAGAGAATATTTGCCCATTCACATCTGTCCCTGCCCAGTGGAGCGTACGATCTATTGTATATTACCTACAACTTGTACACAAACACACTTAAACGCAGGGGCGTTGCCAGAAATTTATGGGCCCCATGGCAACATTTTGAAGGGGCCCATGTCATGACATCTCTCCACAGCGGTCGTTAATTTTATGCCCATAACAGTGCCTTAATTCACTTTCTGAACCATAGTTGTGCCATAGTCAATGTTATGTCCCATAATGTGATAGTCTATTTTCTGAATCATAGTATTGCCCTAGTTCACGTTATGTCACATTATAGGGCTGCCAGCACATATTATGCTACACAGTAACCCCAATTCACACTATAACATACAGTATCCCCAGTTCATATTATGCTAAAGTATAGAAGTCTATTCAGGAAGCAGTGAAAAGAGTGGAAAACTGAGCCTATGGAGAAGTTGCCCATGGCAACCAATCAGCTGCTCCGTACAAATGTATAGCATGCAAATTATAAATGTTACTTCAATGCTGATTGGTTGTCATGGGCAACATCTCCACTGGCTCACTTCTCCACACTTTTCACTGGTTCATGAATAGACCCCATAATGCTGCCACCAGTTCATATTATGCTACTCTATAGTGCCTCCACTTCATATTGTGCAACATTGCAGTGCCTCAGTTTATATTATGTAACGTTATCCAGTTAATTTAATACCACTGTTACGGATGAGGTTATTTGTGAACCTGGTCTAGGTCTGGTCTCTGGGTCTGGACTTGAGAGTTGCGGACAGAATTGTGCAGGCTTAAGATACGATCTCCTCATGCAGACATGGCAGTTGACTGAGGAACGCAGGAGAGGAAGTGACCAGCTATTTGGGTACTGAAACACTGGTGGCGTGAACCACCAGTCCATTGGATAGCTGGATGGTTACTGATAAAGGAAGTCTATGAAGACTAGCAGTAGGGATGCTGGGAGTTACCAGCAGACAGATTGCCAGAATGTTTTCCAGATGCTGGATGGAAAAAACAGAGTAGAGTTTGCTATGAATGCTATGTGGAGTCAGCAAGGTAGGTTTTCCGAAGTGCTGGACGGAACCAGCAGCACAGGTTGTCTGAGAATGCTGTGTGATGTCAGCAAAGTAGGTTTTCTGAAGTGCTGGACGGAACCACCAGCACAGGTTTTCTGAGAATGCTGTGTGATGTCAGCAATGCAGGTTTTCTGAAGTGCTGGATGGAACCAGCAGCACAGGTTGTCTGAGAATGCTGTGTGATATCAGCAATGTAGGTTTTCCAAAGTGCTGGATGGAACCAGCAGCACAGGTTTTCTGGGAATGCTGTGAGATATTAACAATGCAGGTTTTCCAAAGTGCTGGACGGTATCAGCAGCACAGGTTTTCCGATAATGCTGTGTGATGTCAGCAATGCAGGTTTTCCAAAGTGCTGGATGGAACCAGCAGCACAGATGCCACAGTGGTATTCAGAACAGTCTTAAGATGCACTAGGATGGCACACCTATGCACCTGGACATGCTGAGATGTAATAGCAGTATGGCCCTTTAAGAGCAGTCAGGGAGTCAACTAGTACTGAGATGGAATAAGTACTTAGTCAATTACAGCTGGAGATTCAGGAGCTCTACACAGACTGAGAGACAGCAAAGCACTGACAGCTCACCAGTGCTGGGACTTGGAATTTATACCTTCTGCTCTCTGCTGACTGGCTGAAGGATTCACCTGATGAGGAAGTAATTTCAGATTGGGCCCAGGAAGGTCAGCTGACCAGGAACTGTCATGATGACATCCATAGCTGGTTTTGGAGGGAACTCCGGTGTGGTGAGGCCTAGGGAGTTTGCTAAGGCCCTTGGATCCATTGGTGCTGACAGGGAAGTCACAACATAGCAGCTGACCGTGCAGGATGTCAGGAAACTACACAGATGACAGAGCATGCCAGGGCTTGCGGTGGAGTTAAGACAGAGTGCAGCTGGGTAGCACTGAAAGCCTCTATTTTGTGACATCCCCATTACAATGAGCAGGTCTAGGGGCATAACTAGATATACTGAAGGTTCCAAGGCAAAAGTTTATAAGGGCCCATATGTACCACCCAGTGGTGAAAAATGCACAAACCACTTTTATCTTTGACAAGAAAGGGGGGCAGTCTCAGCTCTGGGCCCCATAGCAGCTGCACTCCCTGCACCTATGGTAGCTATTACCTTACTTACATGCTAGGGTTAATTTTGTTAGGAGCCAATTAACCTACCAGTATATTTTTGGATTGTGGGAGGAAACCGGAGTACCCAGAGGAAACCCAAGCAAGCACAGGGAGAATATACAAACTCCACCCAATTAGGGCAATGGTGGGAATTGAACCCATGACCTCAGTTCTGTGAGGCATTAATGCTAACCAATACACTGTCCATGCTACAATCTTAAAAAAAAGAAAGAAAATGTTTGAAAGTAAAAATTATCATATTATGAAATAAGGTAATTAAAAAAATGTGATCTCTTTGTATCTAACAAAATAAATTAGAGATGTGCACCGGAAATTTTTTGGGTTTTGTGTTTTGGTTTTGGATTCTGTTCCGCGGCCATGTTTTGGATTTGGACGCGTTTTGGCAAAATCTCCCTGAAATTTTTTTGTCGGATTTTGGTGTGTTTTGGATTTGGGTGTGTTTTTTTTAAAAAACCCTCAAAAACAGCTTAAATCATAGAATTTGGGGGTAATTTTGATCCTATAGTATTATTAACCTCAATAACCATAATTTCCACTCATTTCCAGTCTATTCTGAACACTGAACACCTCACAATATTATATTTAGTCCTAAAATTTGCACCGAGGACGCTGGATGACTAAGCTAAGCGACCCAAGTGGGCGGCACAAACACCTGGCCCATCTAGGAGTGGCACTGCAGTGTCAGACAGGATGGCACTTAAAAAAATTGGCCCCAAACATCACATGATGCAAAGATAAATAAAAAAAAAGAGGTGCAAGATCCCACCCACCCTTATGTTGTATAAACAGGACATGCACACTTTAACAAACCCATCATTTCAGCCACAGGGTCTGCCACACAACTGTGGCTGAAATGACTGGTTGGTTTGGGCCCCCACCAAAAAAGAAGCAATCAATCTCTCCTTTCACAAACTGGCTCTACAGAGGCAAGATGTCCGCCTCATCATCATCCTCCGATTCCTCGCCCCTTTCACTGTGTACATCCCCCTTCTCACAGAGTAATAATTCGTCCCCACTGGAATCCACCATCTCAGGTCCCTGTGTACTTTCTGGAGGCAATTGATGGTGAATGTCTCCACGGAGGAATTGATTATAATTCATTTTGATGAACATCATCTTCTCCACATTTTGTGGCAGTAACCTCGTACACCGATCGCTGACAAGGTGACCGGCTGCACTAAACACTCTTTCGGAGTACACACTGGAGGGGGGGGGGGGGGGGGGGGCAACTTAGGTAAAATGAAGCCAGTTTGTGCAAGGGCCTCCAAATTGCCTCTTTTTCCTGCCAGTATACGTACGGACTGTCTGACATGCCTACAGTGATGCTGTTACTCATATAATCCTCCACCATTCTTTCAATGGTGACAGAATCGTATGCAGTGACAGTAAACGACATGTCAGTAATTGTTGACAGGTCCTTCAGTATGGACCAGATGTCAGCACTCGCTCCAGACTGCCCTGCATCACCGCCAGCGGGTGGGCTTGGAATTCTTAGTCTTTTCCTAGCAGCCCCAGTTGCGGTAGAATGTGAAGGAGGAGCTGTTGATGGGTCACGTTCCGCTTGAGTTGACAAGTGTCTCACCAGCAGGTCTTTGAACCTCTGCAGACTTGTGTCTGCCCAAAAGAGAGATACAACGTAGGCTTTAAACCTAGGATCGAGCACAGTGGCCAAAATGTAGTGCTCTGATTTCAACAGATTGACCACCTGTGAATCCTGGTTAAGCGAATGAAGGGCTCCATCCACAAGTCCCACATGCCTAGCGGAATTGCTCCATTTTAGCTCCTCCTTCAATCTCTCCAGCTTCTACTGCAAAAGCCTGATGAGGGGAATGACCTGACTCAGGCTGGCAGTGTCTGAACTGACTTCACGTGTGGCAAGTTCAAAGGGTTGCAGAACCTTGCACAACGTTGAAATCATTCTCCACTGCGCTTGAGTCAGGTGCATTCCCCCTCCTTTGCCTATATCGTAGGTAGATGTATAGGCTTGAATGGCCTTTTGCTGCTCCTCCATCCTCTGAAGCATATAGAGGGTTGAATTCCACCTCGTTACCACCTCTTGCTTCAGATGATGGCGGGGCAGGTTCAGGAGTGTTTGCTGGTGCTCCAGTCTTCGGCACGCGGTGGCTGAATGCCGAAAGTGTCCCGCAAATTCTTCGGGCCACCAACAGCTTCTCTTGCACACCCCTGTCGTTATTTTTAAAATTCAACACCACCAAATTCAATGTATGTGCAAAACATGGGACGTGCTGGAATTTGCCCACATGTAATGCACGCACAATATTGGTGGCGTTGTCCGATGTCACAAATCCCCAGGAGAGTCCAATTGGGGTAAGCCAATCTGCGATGATGTTCCTCAGTTTCCGTAAGAGGTTGTCAGCTGTGTGCCTCTTATGGAAAGCAGTATTACAAAGCGTAGCCTGCCTAGGACGAGTTCGCGTTAGCGAGATGATGCTACTGGTGCCGCCGCTGCTGTTCTTGCTGCGGGAGGCAATACATCTACCCAGTGGGCTGTCACAGTCATATAGTCCTGAGTCTGCCCTGCTCCACTTGTCCACATGTCCGTGGTTAAGTGGACATTGGGTACAACTGCATTTTTTAGGACACTGGTGACTCTTTTTCTGAGGTCTGTGTACATTCTCGGTATCGCCTGCCTAGAGAAGTGGAACCTAGATGGTATTTGGTACCGGGGACACACTATCTCAAGAAATTCTCTAAGTCCCTGTAAACTAATGCCGGATACCGGACACACGTCTAACACCAACACAGCTGCCAAGGCCTGAGTTATTCACTTTGCAACAGGATGACTGCTGTCATATTTCATCTTCCTCGCAAAGGACTGTTGGACAGTCAATTGCTTACTGAAAGTAGTACAAGTGGTCTTCCGACTTCCCCTCTGGGATGATTGATTCCCAGCAGCAACAACAGCAGCGTCAGCAGCAGTAGACGTTACACTCAAGGATCCATCGGAGGAATCCCAGTCAGGAGAGGACTCATCAGACTTGCCAGTGACATGGCCTGCAGGACTATTGGCTTTTCTGTCTAAGGAGGAAATTGACACTGAGGGAGTTGGTGGTGTGGTTTGCAGGAGCTTGGGTACAAGAGGAAGGGATTTAGTTGTCAGTGGACTGCTTCCGCTGTCACCCAAAGTTTATGAACTTGTTAATGACTTCTGATGAATACGCTCCAGGTGACGTATAAGGGAGAATGTTCCTAGGTGGTTAACGTCCTTACCCCTACTTATTACAGCTTGAGAAAGGCAACACACGGCTTGACACCTGTTGTCCGCATTTCTGTTGAAATAATTCCACACCGAAGAGGTGATTTTTTTGGTATTTTGACCAGGCATGTCAATGGCCTTATTCATCCCACGGACAACAGGTGTCTCTCTGGGTACCTGACTTAAACAAACCACCTCACCATCAGCATCCTCCTTGTCAATTTCCTCCTCAGCACCAGCAACACCCATATCCTCATCCTGGTGTACTTCAACAGTGACATCTTCAATTTGACTATCAGGAACTGGACTGTGGGTGCTCCTTCTAGCACTTGCAGGGGGTGTGCAAATGGTGGAAGGAGCCACCTCTTCCTGTCCAGTGTTGGGAAGGTTAGGTATCGCAAGCGACACACTTGGACTCTCCTTGGGGATTTGTGATTTAGAAGAATGCACAGTTCTTTGCTGTGCTTTTGCTATCTTAACTCTTTTCAGTTTTCTAGCGAGAGGATGAGTGCTTCCATCCTCATGTGAATCTGAACCACTAGCCATGAACATAGGCCAGGGCCTCAGCCGTTCATTGCCACTCTGTGTCGTAAATGGCATATTGGCAAGTTTACGCTTCGAAACGATCGTTAGGAGATCGGACGCAACCACTATGTGTCCTGTCTATTAGTTAGCTTAGCCACTGTTAATACGTTGCGAGTCATGGTTATTTAGGTAATTGTGTCTGTGCCTTAAGATAATAGAAGCTGCCGCTGCCGCAGTGGGTGTAGCTGCACGCACACCACATCGGACACGGCCCTTCCTGCATACTCAGCCACACGGGTGACCTCATACAGGAGAGCCGCGGTCAGCGGTTTCGCTGATACACGCGGCGTGAGAGAGCTGAGGGCAATGCCGCAATACGTCCCCGATGCTGAGCCACAAAGTGTGGGGTCCCGCCTAATGGTTATAAGTGTGTGAACGGCATTATACTGAGGGGACATATCACGGTCTCAGTGTGAATGAGGGTGCGTGCAGTGCACCGTAGAAAGTATAAATACATTCGTCAGCATATATATATATATATATATATATATATATAAAAGGAAAAATATATGTATGAATGAGAATACTGAACAAAGGTTCCACCATTATTGGTGAATAAAAGTTGCATGACGAATGTGTTATATATAGAAAAAAAACCTACAATACATCACACATGGGTGTGCAATTGGTGTTTATATATTGGCCCTCATTCCGAGTCGTTCGCTCGGTAATTTTCCTCGCATCGCAGCGTTTTTCTGCTTAGTACGCATGCGCAATGTTCGCACTGCGACTGCGCCAAGTAATTTTGCTATGAAGATAGTTTTTTTACTCACGGCTTTTTCTTCGCTCCGGCGATCGTAATGTGATTGACAGGAAATGGGTGTTACTGGGCGGAAACACTGCGTTTTATGGGCGTGTGGATAAAAACGCTACCGTTTCCGGAAAAAACGCGGGAGTGGCTGGAGAAACGGAGGAGTGTCTGGGCGAACGCTGGGTGTGTTTGTGACGTCAAACCAGGAACGACAAGCACTGAACTGATCGCAGATGCCGAGTAAGTCTGAAGCTACTCTGAAACTGCTAAGTAGTTTGTAATCGCAATATTGCGAATACATCGTTCGCAATTTTAAGAAGCTAAGATTCACTCCCAGTAGGCGGCGGCTTAGCGTGTGTAACTCTGCTAAAATCGCCTTGCGAGCGAACAACTCGGAATGAGGGCCATTAAGCGCACATATAGGCAACAGCCACACAGAATAGTGTATTCTGTTTCTTGAAGAAACAACTGTTACATTATTTATAGTGAATAAAAGTTGTATGGTGAATGTGTTATCAAGAACTCTATAATACATCACATGTGTGCGTAATTGGAGTTGATATATGAATCACTAATAGGGTTCATTAGCATATATTACAAAGCACCCTCAACATCCATTATATGCACACACAGTGTGAAGAGGGCAGCAGCACAGGGATATTAAGCAGCAATTAAATCATCTATGTAGTTATATTAAATACTATTAGGCACTTAGACAAATGAAATTGTTCACCACCTATATATTATTAGTCAGTGATGCGCACACTGTAAACATGGAGTGACACTCTAATAGTAGTGATGTAATGAAATTATTTAGGAGTTTCTCACTCCCAGATACAAAGGTATCATCATAAAACATTTGGCAACAAGTATTGCTACAAATATTGCAACATTGTTTAAGACACTGGAGACAGTGAAGAAATACAACAACTACAGTGGCTAAGCTTTTTAATTCACTATATATATATTTTTTTCACATTCTTTTCACATTATTTTCACAATTTAATTCTCATGCACCATATTTCACTTATGTTTTAAAGAATCAAATAAAGGTTATATTTTAGAATTTGTGGTCATCTATCATATTAGATACTTGACTTTAAGAAAGTATTACAGTCCAATTGTGCCCATCATAGGGAATTTCCTTTTTTTCTTTGACTCTCAATATATACGTCATTCCTTGGAGCACCTCCCAATATGTAAAATGTATATACCTGTATTATGGAATATAAGGGAAAGGACACATACTATACAGAAGAAATAAAAAATTAAAACAGGTGTCTGTGCGACCCTTCATCTACCTTGGAAATATAGCTCACTGAGGTCTAACCTCAGATTTAGGGTCAGCACGACCAACACAACATTAATACATTTAAGTACAGTAAATTTAAGAGGAAGAGAGGATACTTAAATATGGCCAGTTTCAGTCTCACAGCTGAATTACTTAGTAGGAGGGAGAAGTGGCACAGTGAAGTTGGTACGGTTTTCTCTGATAAGGGTGAGAGCTCTTCCAGACATAGTTCTGATTGGAATGAAGATCTTCAGTCTCTGAAATACCTACTGACTAAGCAAATGAAGACATGGTGGGAAATGACCACCTTTGATAATTATATCAAACATAAAATTACCTCTAGGGGCCTACGACCGAGGCTATTCCCAGCATATGAATTGGTCACCGAAAATCTAAAAATAGATTGGGAAGACATTCTTAAAAAATGTTCACATGATCTTATGTTAACATTGGTTAAGCATGATAACCTGCTTCTGGAACAATATAGCAAAGAAATTTAAACCCTGACTGACAAATTAAAATCGTATGAGCAGGAGGTTCAATTTCAGAAAACCTTTGAAAAATCTAAGATAGAATTGAGCAAATTGGAAACAGAAATAATCGAACGCAAAAAAGTAAATTTGCAAGGGATAGGCGAAATTATGCCCAAAACCAGGTATTTAAATGGAATTGGAAAAAGGGTCCCCCATATCAAAACTCCAGAAGAAGACTGTCACAAAGTTATACATCCACGGATCTAGATTCTTCAGAGGTAGAGGATGGTAATCAATCCTTCCAACTAAAATAAAACTTACCCTCTCACTCTAAAAGGGATTTTTTAGATTCAGACCCAGGAGCATCAGGGGACAGCATAGGAGGAAGATCAGGAGAGGCAAGAAACACACGGAACAACGGAAGATGGAACAATCAAGGTCCACCCCGCTATCGTAAAAAGACACAGAGGAAAAAATAGGGGATAACACAATGGAAGAGGATAGGCTGAGAATTATAAATCTCTCAGATATTGTTCTAAGTGAGTCACATATTTCTGTTTTAAGTAAAGGCATCACATTTTCCCCAAAGAGGGATTTCGATAGATTTAAATGGGAGAAAGACCTCCACCTTTTTGGGAGGAAATTGCTATTGAAGAAGTTCAACTCTTCTAAAAAATTTAGTATTGAACAAGACCGGGATTTGAATAATATATGGAGTGATCTGGAATTAACAACTGAGGATTCTGATGCCATCCAGATACTGCAAGAACTTATGGATCAGGATGAGGGTCCCAAATTAATGACTAGGCCGATATGTAAAAGGAAGGGAACCTTTTTCCCACAAGGAAACATCTGCCCTAAAGTAGGTACCTTTATGGAGTTGGTATCCAAAGATTTGGACACACTGTGGAAAACAAAAAAGTCAGGATGTCATCTAAATGACAATATGACCAAAGAGGAAAGGAAAGCCCTCCATAAAATGTAAACCTGGGACAATGTCCAAATTAAACCTTCTGACAAAGGAGGCAATATAGTCCTTTGGGATAAAGATCTGTACCTTAAAGAGGCTAGAAAACAACTGAATGACGCCCTGTGTTATAGGCGTTTACCATCAAATCCTATGGAGACATATAAGAAACAATATGACCGGATGATAACAACAGCATATGACACAGGCATCATAAACAAAACCGAATTAGAATTTCTTGAGGTGAAGGAACCCAGGACCCCCACATTCTATCTACTCCCAAAGGTCCATAAAGATGAATGAACACCACCGGGCCTCCCTATAGTGTCAGGGATTGATGGACTGACAGAACAAGCCAGTAAATATTTAGACACTCATCTGAGAAAATGTGTTACTACACTCCCATCATATACCAAAGACATGACAGATGTCTTATGTAGACTGAATGAAATATGTGCGGATAAACAAACCCTCCTCACAACTTGTGATGTAGAATCACTTTATACGAGTATACAACATGGGGAGGGCATATCTTCAGTCAAATATTTCCTTCAGAAAGAAGGAAATACTCAATTTGGAGAATTTTTACTGGAATTATTGACATTTGTCCTTCAGAAAAACTTTATTGTCTTTGATGACAGATATTATTTGCAGGTGCGGGGCACAGCTATGGGGGCGGCTTGTGCCCCCACTTATGCAAATATATACCTGGGATGGTGGGAGGAGACTTGTGTTTTCTGTGAATCAATGGATAACTACACCCAACACGTCTTGATATGGTTAAGATATATAGACGACCTGCTGATACTGTGGAATGGCCCCAAGGATAAGTTTAAAGAGTTTATCAACATATTAAATAACAACACACTAAATCTGAAACTTACGTACGAAATTAGTGACTCAGAGGTGACCTTTCTAGACCTAAGAGTGAGGAGGATGGAAGATGGTCGAATTGGCACAGACTTATATAGAAAACACACAGCGACCAATAGCGTTCTACACAGATCCAGCGCACATTTCCCCCCGGTACTGAAAGGAATCCCCAAAGGGGAATTCCTGAGAATGAGGAGAAACTGTTCTGGAGTAAGAGAATTTGAACAGAGAGTGACGAAACTCAGTGACAGACTTCTCAAAAGAGGATACTCGAAAAGAGCAATCAAGAAAGCAAGATATCAAGCAAAACAGCTGGATAGAAATCAACTCCTATATCCAAACAAAAATGAGGTTAAAAAACCTGAAGTGATCAGATTTGTGGGGGATTTCTGCTCAGAGTGGGAAGAAATACAGGGAATCCTGACCATACATTGGCCAATTCTAAAATTAGATCCTGACCTGGCCAAAGAATTGGGACCTAAACCGTCCATGAGTTGGAGGAGAGCAAATAATTTAAGAGACAAAGTAGTTCACAGCCATTACAGTTCAATAAATAAGAATAAATCTATGAGAAGAGAGAGAGCAATTACAGGATCACACAGATGTGGAGAGTGCAAGGCATGTGAATTCATGGTAAAAACAACTGAATTCAGGGACAAATATGGCAATACACACACAATTAAGGACTACATAAATTGCAAGACATTAGGAGTAGTTTACTGCCTCACCTGCACCTGTGGGAAAAAGTATGTTGGAATGACGACGAGACCCCTTAAACAGAGAATGCTGGAACATGTGGGCTCCATCAGAAATTGTCAAAAAGACCACAATAAATTCAAACAATTAACAACAGTGGCTAAGCACTTCTATGAGAGACACGCGGGCAATACAACAGATCTCAAAGCCTTTGGAATTGAACGAGTTCAATTGGGGATTAGGGGAGGGAGCCTTACACAATAACTGCTCAAAAGAGAAAGTCGGTGGACATTTTATTGGATGGACTCCAACCTAATGGACTTAATGAACACATTAATTTTTCAGCCTTTTTGGAAGGATAGGATTATAAGAAAAATCAGTAAGAAAACACAGGTTGATGGTTAATGGGCAGGAGGAGAGACCTGTAGACCTCAAAAATAAAAGAAAGTGGTAGGGACAATCACTCATCATTGAGATAGACTAAAGAACCAACACATTTGACACTTTTATTTAAGTTTAAGTTTATTTGGCACTTTCACAGTAATTTGGTTTGGATTTACCATCACATTGTATCACGGTTTTGAAGCTTAACAATACACAATTATCAGAACACACTAAGAGACAGTCACACACTGATCAATAAACAAATACATATAATATAAATACACATAATCATTATGAGGATCATTACATCACTAGACATATGTTAAAGGATTTACACTGTGTTAACTAATACCCCCTTTTATTTTATAGGGGGACACATATAGCACTTCAGCACAATAGGGTATAGTTTATTCACAAATCTTGCTGCCACGTCGATCAATTAAGGTCTTAAGAGAGGGCAATAAATATCTCCCCGTGGGACACATGTCTAACATCAGGTACCCACAGCCCAGGCATAATAAGATACAAATTCATCAACCGCAATAGAAATAAGCTATCTCCCCAGGAGTTCATCAATTGTAGAATGAAAGAAAAAAGTTAGAGATACAAACTTATCAACAGTAATTGGAATAGGGACAAATCATCTCCCTATAGGCCTATTTATCATTATAAAGGAAAAAACTAGAGATTTCTAAATAAGATACTCAAGAACATTAAATAATAAATAAAAAGGGAAATAAGGACTACAAAAACTGGAATTAATATCCAAGAATATAAATTATTATATCTCATTATAAAACCAATCCCAAATGGAATGTTTGGGACAAGGGGCATAAGGTAAGAGTATTAGGGACATCACTTACGCTCCTCTCCGAAATTGGGTTATATTGAAATCCCATATAATATTAAATAATTTTTGTAACAATAAGGCCCTTCACAAAATGGAAGAATGGGTATCAATTGAACAATCTAGCTACAAAATAGATTAAATTCTGAAAACTATTGGACAAATTGATTACATTCTGGACCATTTATATTGTTCAATTTAAAATAGGGAAACATCTTAAACTTTATAATGAAACAATATGGGATAGGCCATTATAGAATATATATGGCAATCATGAGAAGGGAGAAAAAATGCTCCTAAGACCATTATGTTTGTATAATGTTAGTATCATAATCAGCAATTAGAATACAATTACAATATTGGTTTTCTAATTTTATTTTTATTATTTTTTATTTTTATTTTTTATTTTGGAAAATATGGATAGGCTATTGGACCTGTCAATAAAAATGACTGACGAATGAGGGACTGAGACAGGGGATATAGTGTCCGCAAACCCGGAAATCGGGTTTCCTATGATTAAGCAGATGCGAAACGATCGTTAGGAGATCGGACGCAACCACTATGTGTCCTGTCTATTAGTTAGCTTATACCCCTTTTCCACTAGCTCAAAAAACACGGGTAAATGCACGGGGGCACGCATTTACCCGTGTTTTTTGCAAGTGGAAAAGGGTAAACCCGGATCAAGTGACCCGTGAATCCTACCCGGCTATCTACCTGGGTAGGACACGGGAATGATCCGGGTAGGGTTGTAGTGTAAAAGGGAGCTGTGTCGATGCGACACGGCTCCCGTTTACACTGTATGGAAGGGCGGGGCTGGGAGATCATGTGATCTCCCTGCGCCGCCCCTGCCGCGTCACTAGAAGGGTCACCAACCCGGCATATGCAGGGTTGTGACTGCTGATGGGAAAGGGGCAGAGCACGGGTTGCAGCAGGGGGCAGCTCCCGTGTCAGGCTCCCGGCTGCGACCCGTGCTCGTAGGTGGACAAGGGGTATTAGCCACTGTTAATATGTTGCGAGTCATGGTTATTTAGGTAATTGTGTCTGTGCCTTAAGATAATAGAAGCTGCTGCTGCCGCCGTGGGTGTAGCTGCACGCACACCACATCGAACACGGCCCTTCCTGCATACTCAGCCACACGGGTGACCTCATACAGGAGAGCCGCGGTCAGCGGTTTCGCTGATAAACGCGGCGTGAGAGAGCTGAGGGCAATGCCGCAATAGGTCCCCGATGCTGAGCCACAAAGTGTGGGGTCCCGCCTAATGGTTATAAGTGTGTGAACAGCATTACACTGCGGGGACGTATCACGGTCTCAGTGTGAATGAGGGTGCGTGCAGTGCACCATAGAAAGTATAAATACATTCGTCAGCATATATATATATATAAAAAAGGAAAAATATATGTATTAATGAGAATACTGAACAAAGGTTCCACCATTATTGGTGAATAAAAGTTGCATGACGAATGTGTTATATATAGAAAAAAACCCTACAATACATCACACATGGGTGTGCAATTGGTATTCTTTTGCATATTCAATTGTGAGTTTTAGATGAAACGGTCCTTTATCTCATGGTTTGATTATCCGACTTGTTATGACTCCCTACCAAGATATAATAAATGTTCAGCTACATTATTTACACAGTTCTATCATTTTTCTTTACATTTTCTGTCACTATGAAGACAATAGATATCTCCCCAAATGATGTCCTTCTGTCACTTACACATGCATAAAATCATTTCCTCTCAGCAGTCTAGAATTTGCAGCTATTGTAAATCATTTTAATACAGAAAATAATATATTAAAAGGGCATGAAAAAAGGGGCCATATGAATTACACATTATTAATGATAGATTGTTTGACAGAGAATAAAATTAAGCAGGAATAATTTATCAAACACTTTAATTTGTAACTGCCTATTATCACAATGCTTTCATTGATCTCCAAGCAAAGATTGTCTCTTCATCCTTTGTAAACCTTATGTGTATTTGAAGAGTGGGTACAGTGAAAATAGTCAGAGCCTTTACCGGATATAAGATTCTTTAAACATTACCATATTAAAAAGATGTTTAAAACATTACAACTTAATAAAACAGTTCATTTTTGTCAAGTTATTGAAGCTCTTTAGTTAATGAATGAGAATACAAATGGAATTCACATTTCTAAAAGAATATTGGCTTTGTTATGAAAACTATGCTGTGTGATAGCTTGTGTAGGTAAAAATGTAGAAAACTGAAAACTGTGTCACACTTCATTTAATAGACATTGGATTAAGAGTAGGAAGTTAAATCATTATCCCGGTGCCATTTGTTTTGGAGAAATACAAAAGAAGTCTGTAAATTACTTTAGTTGAACAAGTGATTTAAAATTACATTACATGAAATTCAAATAGGTGCTATATACTCTACGTGGTGTATTTACTAAGGGCCTAATTCAGACCTGATCGTAGATGTGCTAAATTAAGCACATCTACGATCAGCTACCCAGAAATGCGGGGGGACGCCCAGCACAGGACTAGTCCGCCCCGCATGTCAGGCCCGACCCCCTTGTCAATCAGACAGAGGCGATCGCAGGGCTGAGACAGCCGTCGGCTGTCTAGCATGTGCCGGCGCACTGCGGCGCCTGCGCATACGCAGTTCAGACCTGATCGGCTGCTGTGCGAAAATGCACAGCAGTGATCACGTCTGAATTAGGCCTTAAAGCTTCTAAAATTGAAAAGTGGTGATGTTGCCCAGAGCAACCAATTGGATTATGTCTATTATTTTCTAGGATGCAATAGACAAATGTCAGACAGAATCTGATTGGTTGTTATGGGTCACACCACCACTTGTCATTTTTAGAAGCTTTAGTAGATTTACCTCTAATGGTTAAATAAGTTAATGCTAAAATTCTAAATAGGGAGAACTTTTTTTTCGTTCTGCTCATTTTACGTGTTGATTGTAGCCATCCCTGTTATTGTTCTTGTATAACTAAATTTTGGCTGATATAGACATAATACTGAGGAAAACATATATTTTTCAGCTAGATATTACCCTGGGAAAACATCTGCCGTTACTGATAGAATATATTCATATGGTTAGCTTTCCAAATTAATAATCTGTAAATAACACATGAAAATATACTGTATTAACAATTTAATGAGTAGCATACCTGTAAAACTGAATGATAAAACTTAATTGCCTTTTTCTCATTCACAACTATTATTTTTAGTTTATAATTAAAAATAGCCTTAAAGATACTGTATCAAGACAGTGACTGAGGGGAACATTTACTAAGCAGTGATAAGAGCGGAGAAGTGAGACAGTGGAGATATTGCCCCATCAACCAATCAGCGGCCCTGTATCATTTTATAGTATGCAAATTATAGCTGTTACTTCAGTGCTGATTGGTTGCCATGGGCAAATTCTCCATTGGCTCACTTCTCCACTCTTATCACTGCTTATTAAATGTCCCCCTGAGTTTTTAATTTGCCTGTACATTGTTGCTTGTTTTGAACTGGTTGTGATTTATAGTGTTACAATAAAGTAGGCATAAATTGCATCCATAAAAATACACAATTTGTTTAATATCCAGAGACAGGCATTTTCACATACCTTTTGTTGTGTATATTTTAGACTAAATCAGACCATGGTATTTGCGTAATTCTTCAATGTGCTGCATTACAGAGGGGGCACTCTGAATCAAGTTTAATATATACAAGTGCTATGGCACTTTATACTCATTTGTTGTCAGTGGTATTTTATTTTGCTAAGCTATGAATGCTTATATGGGCAGGTGATTTAAAGATGGATGCTAATAGCTTTGCTGCTAAAATATGCTAATGCTGTAGGAGACTGCTAAAGACTCAATTGGGATGATTGCAGCATAAGCCATCTGCGTAAGCCTTAAGGTGTGTACACATGGTGAGATCCTTGCTATGCCCGATTTTGAATATGTGATTTCCCTTGAACTCCCCCAGAGCCCAGATAGCACAGATAGTACAGATTTTGACTATCTGTGCTCGAGATTTTGTCTATGTTTGATTTTGACAAAGTGCCAATTTTGACTATACCTTGTACTAGATAGTACACTACATAGTCAAGATTGACTTGCCTGCACAGTCTATCTAGCCTTGCGATACCGACCCCGCAGGAGTGCGCATCGGGATCGAATCGGTATCGCAAACTGCCTAACACCTTGAGATATGCACTAACTTTCCTTAAGATTTTGACTATTTAGTCAAAATCTTACAGATTTATCTCACCGTGTGTACACACCTTAAGGCTACTTAGATTGACCACCTGCATCAGAAGACACAGATCCAGGCCTTGGCACTCCCAGAAAATGGGAGCGAGATGCCCCAATTTTCAGAAGCACAGCCATTCGCCATGCCCTCCATACCCCCAAATGGCTGCAGCCTTTCAATTATGTTGTGGATTAGGGGGCATTGCGCATGATGATGCAAGACATGTTCCGAACATTCATAAAGCAGTCCACCCACCACCATACAACTCTGGATCAGGCTCATGGACTGAATAGTATTCCTCCAGACCACTTGATTTATTTGAGCCATACTCTATATTCGATAATGAGAGTGTTTTTATTTCTAATATTTTTTTAAATGATTGGCTTCTGTCACACAAAAGGGTCCTAGAATGTTCTCAAGTGCCAACATGCCCTGTCAGTCATCTGTTAGGTCCAACTTTGCATGAGCCCAATTATATTTAATTTCCTTGGTTTACTAAAAGTTGAATATGGTTTTTTTTAAGTAGTGTATCTAGATTAAAGAAAAATAGGATTTTGGTACTTACCAGGTAAATCCTTTTCTTTGAATCCATAGGGGGCACTGGAGTACTCTTGGGATATGGACGGCTTCCACCGGAAGAAGGCACTGAATAAATTAATTTTTGAGACTACTCCTCCCCTCCATATCCTCGAGCACTTCAGTGTTTTTTACTGAGCCGAACAGGATCGATAGAGAGATTGACCAAAGGAGAATTACATATAATCTCACGGACAACAATAAAGTTGACACAAAACGTAACAGACAACTAAACAGTTGACACCATAACTGATTAACCCTTGTTAAATTTAAACCAGTCGTGAAAGTGTGTTACCATAAGAACCACTGAACTTCCTAAAACAGGTAAACTGCTCTGGGTGGGCGCCCAGTGCCCCCTATGGATTCAAAGAAAAGGATTTACCTGGTAAGTACCAAAATCCTATTTTCTTTATCATCCACTAGGGGTCACTGGAGTACTCTTGGGATGTACCAAAGTTTCCTCCGTGGTGGGAGAGCTGTTTGGCACTTGTAACACTAAACGGCCAAAGCTAGATGCTGATGCCGCGAAAGTATCAAACTTGTAAAAGCGCACAAACGTGTGCACTGAAGACCAAGTAGCCGCACGGCAAAGCTGTGTCATAGAAGCCCCACGACTCGCTGCCCATGACGTTCCCACAGAACGTGTGGAATGAGCTGTTACTGAAGTAGGTGGCTGTAACCTAGCATAAAGGTAAGCCTGACGTATGGTCAGTTTGATCCATCTGGATAAGGTTTGCTTAGAGGCTGGCCAACCCCTCTTAGCCGCATCATAGAGAACAAACAACGTATCCGTTTTACGCACAGTAGACGTTCGGGATACATAGATGCGCAATGCGCGAACCACATCCAACGTTCCAGAATCTCCTGTTAACACAGGAACTACTATTGGTTGATTGATGTGAAAAGACGACACTACCTTTGGTAGAAAAGCGGGATTCGTCCGAAGTTCCGCTCTGTCATCATGAAAAACTAAATACGGTGACTTGCACGACAAGGCACCCAGATCTGAAACACGCCTAGCCGAAGCTAAGGCTAAAAGAAAAATCGTTTTCCAAGTGAGAAATTTAATATCCACTTGTCGTAAAGGTTCAAAGTAATCGGACTGTAAGAAATCTAAAACCAGATTCAAGTCCCATGGTGCTGTAGGTGGAATGAAAGGAGGCTGTATCCTCTTTACACCCTGTAAAAACGTATGTATTGACGGCAACGAGGCCAATTTCCTTTGAAAGAAAATTGACAACGCAGATACCTGCACCTTTAGTGTGGAAAGACATAGTCCTCCATCTAACCCCATCTGTAAAAATAACAAAAGACGGGATAAATTAAAAGATGATGTCGGAAATTTCCGAGCTTCACACCAACTTATATAAGTACGCCAGATTCTGTAATAATGAGCAGCCGTAACCGGCTTCCTAGCTCGTACCATGGTTGGTATAACAGACTCAGGAATGCCCTCTCTTCTTAAGATGGCCTTTTCAACAGCCACCCCGTCAAACGCAGCCGCGCTAAATCGGGGTAAAGGAACGGACCCTGTTGTAACAGGTCCGGACGTAGTGGGAGTGGCCACGGATCGTCTGCGAGTAACCCGAGGAGATCCGAGAACCAAGCCCTCCGAGGCCAATGAGGCGCTATTAGTATGACTGTGACGGACCCTCTCTTGATCCGTTTTAGCAACAGCGGGAGCAGCGGAAACGGTGGAAACAGATACACAAGGCTGTACGGCCACGTGGCTGTGAGAGCATCCACCGCCACTGCCCCTGGATCTCTTGTTCTGGACACATATCGTGACACCTGATGATTGTGGCGGGATGCCATCAGATCCACCTGAGGGTACCCCCACTTCTGGATCAACATCTGAAATACTTCTGGATTTAATGCCCACTCTCCTGGATGAAAATCCCGACGACTGAGAAAATCTGCCTCCCAGTTGTCCACTCCCGGAATGAACACTGCCGACAATATCACCTGGTGATATTCGGCCCATCTGAGGATCCGAGCTACTTCCCGCATTGCCATGCGGCTTCTCGTTCCTCCTTGTTTGTTTATGTATGCGACTGCCGTCGCATTGTCTGACTGCACCTGAACAGTCTGAAAACGAAACATGTACACTGCTTGTCTTAGAGCATTGTAAATCGCCCTGAGTTCCAGAACATTTATGGATAGCGATCTTTCGTGATTTGCCCAGAGGCCCTGGAGCCGATGACTCTGAACTACAGCTCCCCAACCTCTGAGACTTGCGTCTGTTGTCAGAATTATCCAATTCACGACGCCGAATCGTCTCCCTGCAGATAGATTGTGTATTTTTAACCACCAGAGAAGAGACACCCTGACTTGTGGCGACAATCTCACCCTGTGGTGCAACTGTAGATGTGATCCCGACCATTGCGCTAACACCTCCAGTTGAAACGGACGTGAGTGAAACCTTCCGAACTGAAGTGCTTCGAAAGCCGCCACCATTGTGCCTAAAAGGCGAATGCACAAATGTACTGAGACTGTGCGTGGCTTGAGCACTAATTGCACCAGATGACGAATGACCTGTACTTTCTGTTGTGGCAGGTAAACCTTTTGTTTTACTGTATCGAGAATCATCCCTAGGAATTGAAGTCGCTGACACGGAATTAGATGTGATTTCTTTAAACTGACTATCCAACCGTGCTGAACTAGTACATTGTACGTTAGCAAAGCATGCTGGAGAAGCAATTGTTGAGACGGAGCCTTTATGAGTAGATCGTCCAAATACGGAACAATTATTACCCCTAGGGACCTGAGATGAGCTATCATCACGGACATTACCTTGGTGAATACCCGAGGCGCTGATGAGAGGCCAAACGGGAGAGCCTGAAACTGGTAATGGTCTCGCCTTATCGCAAACCTTAAGAAACTCTGGTGAGGTGGCCAAATCGGAATGTGTAAGTACGCATCCTTGAGATCCAGTGCAATCATGAATTCCTGCGGCTCTAACCCTGCAATTATTGACCTGAGAGATTCCATCTTGAATCTGTGGTAAGTGACGTAATGATTGAGACCTTTTAGGTTCAATATTGGCCTGACTGAGCCATCTGGTTTTGGTACCAGAAACAGACTGGAATAATAACCCTGCCCCTGTTCCTGCACGGGGACCGGAATTACAACTGCAGCATTCAGCAGAGACTGAATGGCAACCTGCAGAACTGCTTTCTTGTCGTCCGCCACAGGCAGTCCTGTCGTGAAAAATCTTCCTGTCGGAAGATAATCGAACTCTATTTTGTAACCCTCTAATACTAACTTGCGGATCCACCCATCTGTGGACGTCTGCAGCCACGCCCCCTGAAAGCTCTGAAGGCGTGCTCCCACAATTGGAGATCCGAGATGGGCTGGGAGCCCGTCATGCCACTGGTTTGTTAGTGGTCTTAGTGTCTTGACGACGTGCATTGGATTGTCGAGCACTACGTCCCCGACCTCTTCTACCAGGCGTGACTGCTCCTGTGCCCTGCCCACGAAAGGGCTGAGTTCTAAAGGATTTGAACGCCGGACCAGAATATTTCCGTTTAGGTATAGTTGTAGGCGATGGAAGAAACACAGACTTTCCTCCAGTAGCCTCAGAAATCCATTTGTCCAATTCAGGACCGAAAAGCTTCTCGCCATCATAAGGCAATGCCTCTATACCTTTTTTAACCTCCGTCTCCGCCTGCCAAGAACGCAGCCAAAGTGCTCGTCGTACTATGACTAGCGATGAGGACAGGCGAGAAGTAAGCTGACAGACGTCAGTAGAAGCTGTACATAGATATTCAGCAGCTTCCCAGATTTGATCCGCGAGAAGTATAAGATGGTCATCTTGCAGAGCCGACTTGAGCTCTTTTATCCATACCATTAAAGCTTTAGTAACCCAAATGCCAACCAACCCAGGTCTCAGCAGCACTCCAGCTGCTGTATACATGGACCTTAGCATAGCCTCTATTTTACAATCTGCAGGGTCTTTAAGCGTAGTAGCAGTTGGTACTGGTATGGTTAACTTCCTTGTAAGTTTGGATACGGATGAATCCACCAATGGTGGGTTCTCCCAAGTAGCTGTCATGGACTCTGGAAACGGGTAACTCGATTTAAATCTACGAGGAATAGAAAACCGTTTATCCGGATTTTTCCGTGATTCCAGTAACATTTTATTAAGAGATTCCGAAATAGGGAAACACATCGGAGATCTCTGTCGTTTAGTAAAAACTACCTCATCATTCGTCAGGGGCTCCTCAGTTTCCGTAAACTCCAGCAACTGACGTACTGCTCTGATGAGATTGTCAATACCTGGGCTGTCAAAATCGTCACTATCTGACTGTTGCCCTATTTCGCCCTCCTCATACTCCTGTTCAGTGAGGTCTAGTATCCCAGAGACTGGAGAATTATTAGGAAAAGGAAATTTATCTTTTCCACTCAAGGTGGGCCTCTGACCAGATTGAGACTCTGGTAACTCAAATGGTCTCATTTTAAACTCAGATCTTGCCGCCTCTCTTTCTTCACGAGAGGCGGCCAGCTCTGATTGTAAACCAACTAATACATCTGCAAGTAAAGCCCATGGAGGGTCCAGAGATGGTGGTTTTACTTCTGAAATCGTATTTATGGCTGTATTAACAACACATGCTGTACATGTGGTGGATCCATCAGGCAACACACTCTTACAGACATGACATGAAAAATGTTTCTTAGATTTTGCTGGTGTCTTACTCATTATAAAAGACAGACAATACAAACTACACACAGACAGACTGCACGACTCAGTAATAACACCAAAGTTCCTGGTATATATCAGGCAAGTGCAGTGCCTGCCAGCAATAAGAAAACTGACCCCAAAATTCCCCTAGTACCACTCTTAGCCGAGATGTAATAAAGGAAACCTGGAACAGACAGGAGAACATTAACATATTAAGCATGCCAAATACTGCCAATGTCTCCCCCCCCCCACTCCCACGACCTCCGTGTACAGCACCGGGTCGGGGCCTGTGGAAGTCTGCATAGGGCCGTGTGAGCGGCCTGTACCTGTAGGCCCAGGCAGCGGGAACTCCTCGGCTGCTGCGGGCGGATAGCGGAAGCAGCGAGCGTGCTGCATAGAGCCCTGGAGCGGCCTATGCACACGCGCTCCCGCCCGCCACACACATTTTGCGGAGTGTCTGTGTAGCCAGGCAGCGCTGCTGCGGCGCCGGGGAGCAGCGGTCTGGTATTTAAGATGCTGGGAGCGGAGAGTGAGAGCGCGCCGCATGGAGCCGTGACGCGGCCCATGCACACGCGCTCCGGGCAGCGGTGAGTACCCAATACAATCCCCAACAGTGGAGCGGCAGCAAGAGCTGACCGCCCCTAACATACCTGGACCGTGACCAAAGTCTATGACGGGGCTTCTCATCCAAGCTCCGTCCAGCTTTTTGCAGGCAGCCTGCAGGTGGAGTGAGGGAGCTCTTTACAGAGAGGTCCGACACTCACGGCTGTTCTCAGCCGCTTCCACTGTCCCTGACCCACGCCTGTTAGAAGGGGGGAAAGGACGTGGAAATCCTTGAAAGAAGAAAAACTTAGGAACTAAAAAAAAAATTCCAATACTTCGTGGACGAGCTCCACTATGCCTTCTAACTGTGTCGAGCACAGAAAAAACACTGAAGTGCTCGAGGATATGGAGGGGAGGAGTAGTCTCAAAAATTAATTTATTCAGTGCCTTCTTCCGGTGGAAGCCGTCCATATCCCAAGAGTACTCCAGTGACCCCTAGTGGATGATAAAGAAACATTTTTCTCTCACACTACCTGTCATTATAAAGGCCTGCTACTGTAGGTCCACAAAATATACCAAATAGGAAATTAGGCTGTTTCTACTTATATTGTAGAACACTGTAAATTTGAAGGGTTCCTATGTGATATTTTGTCAGAATGATTAGTCTATAGTTTTAATGCTGAGACCTAGAAATAGAGATGTGTGCTGGCTCATTTTTGCTGGTTTTTGTTCAAATTCATCATCCGGTTTTGGTTTTGCCAAAGCTGCCATCAGTGGTTTTGGATGTGGATCTGTATTTATTTTTTTTTATATGAAAAAAAAGAGCTATTTCAGTCATTTCCAGTCAATTTTGGCCATATAACAATATTGTTTTCACCTTTTCACCAATATTGGACAAAGGCTGCAGCAATATGGCAGGTGAAACTTATACCCCTTTCACCTCTCCAATGCTGAATCCCACCTGGGAATTGGAAATGGGTCCTTCCCATGTGGAATCTGGCATTGGACCCTAACAACATGCTTCCCTACCCGGCAATATGCTGTGTCAGGTTGAAATAGTGGCAGGGGGCGGAGTCGGCAGTGGGGGTGGCACTGGGAGATGAGCTCATCTCCGCGCCGCCTCTCCCTATGTAGTGAACCGGTTCCGGGTCACATCGAACCGGCAACCTGTTCACACTGTCACTGACCCGGTATTCAACCCAGCAATAACCGTTCTTATAAACCGGGTTGAATTACTGCGTCAGGCGCACAGTGACCCGCGTCGACCCGGCAATATACTAGGTCGATACTGGATGATTTGTGTGAAAGTATCTTAAGTGATAGAGCTGCGGCACAAAAACACAGCACATTACACGCATAGTAGTGTCAGTCACATCAAACCGCACAGTAGTACCCAGGGGCGGATCGGCTCTTGGGCTTACCAGGAAGATTTCTGGTAGGCCGATGTGTCTTAGTGGCCTGTTTTGTGTGTTGTCATGTGGCTCCACCCCTCACATGACAGGCAGGCCACCACACACAGGACACTGTATTGTCCTCATTCAGTCTGTTATTCCATCTCTGCAGTACTGCAACTCTGCCATCCTTCTATTCAGTACTGCCATGGCTACACGGTATGTTATACGTCTTGTGCTGCCCATGTTGGGCCATTTCTACTAAATTTTACAGCACACACACAGGGTTACACTGTACTGCAACACTATGCACAAAAGGTTACACCGCACTGCACCAGCACACACACAGGGTTACACTGCACTGCACCCGCAAATACAGGGTTACACTGCACTGCAACAGCACACACACAGGGTAATAGCACAATCCAGCAGCACACACACAGTGTTACATTGCAAGTGCACCAGTAGACACACAGGGTTACACTGCAGGTTGCATACAGTGCGGGTCAGATACAGTGTGGGTTGGATACAGTGCAGGATATAGCACAGATAGGATACAGTGTAGGTCAGATACAGTCAAAGTACCAGAGAAAACATAATTGCAGCAAACCCAAAAGTTAGTTATGATATATTTTTTCAATTAATATACATTTTTTGCATTTTCAAGCAAATACATAGAACTGGAAATTCATTCAGTGATAGTAATAGCATTTTTTCCCCTGTTGAACCGAAATGTTTGAGAGTGTATTCCATTGTGGTGTGTTGATGTAATGACACCAACATTACTGATAATAGGAATATTTTCTGATGTTCATAAGAAAAATCATGTGTCACACAGAAGCTGGAATTTAGCACCAGTGTGAACCACGGGGGTCATTCCGAGTTGTTCGCTCGTTGCCGAGTTTCGCTATATTGCGATTAGTCGCTTACTGCGCATGCGCAAGGTTCGCAGAGCGCATGCGCTTAGTTATTTTACACAAAAGTTAGGTATTTTACTCACGGCATAACGAGGATTTTTCATCGTTCTGGTGATCGTAGTGTGATTGACAGGAAGTGGGTGTTTCTGGGCGGAAACTTGCAGTTTTCTGGGCGTGTGCGAAAAAACACTGCCGTTTCTGGGAAAAACGCGGGAGTGGCTGGAGAAACGGGGGAGTGTCTGGGCGAACGCTGGGTGTGTTTGTGACGTCAAACCAGGAACGAAACTGACTGAACTGATCGCAGTGGCTGAGTAAGTCCCGAGCTACTCAGAAACTGCAAAGAAATTTCTATTCGCAATTATGCGAATCTTTCGTTCGCAATTCTGCAAAGCTAAGATTCACTCAAAGTAGGCGGCGGCTTAGCGTGTGCAATGCTGCAAAAAAAAGCAGCTAGCGAGCGAACAACTCGGAATGAGGGCCCATGATTTGATCTCTTCACATTCTGTTGTTTTGCTCAAAAACTGAACAACAACAGAAAGGGGGTGGGTAGTTGTTACAGCACAAAAGAATCCAGAAAGTAAGGATCTGTGTCATACAGCAGCACATGCCATGCATTTAGAGCCGTATTTAGACCTCATAGGGACTTAGGTAAGATACTGGTTTGGGCCCCTCCTCCATTATATCAGTATATTTTTATTCCTGATTCATGCCTGTTACGTTGTCATTTTTTCTCTCTTTATATTCAAAGCTTTAAACATTGCACCAATTACAAACATGGTGTAATAGATAACATTACTGCCTCACAGCACTGAGGTCATGGGCTCGATTCCCATCATGGTCCTTTCTGTGTGGAGTTTACATAGTGTGTGGAGAACTCCTGTGCTATTAACTGTAATGTGTGTGTAATTGTTTAGGGCAGACTAGATGGGCCAAGTGGTTCTTACATGCTGTCAAATTCTATGTTTAAACATTTAAAAGGAACATAACACAGTTACCATTATAGGGACTTATATACAATACAGGAACAGTTTTAGTGACCAAGTTACGATACATTATTAGTAGAGATGAGCGGGTTTGTGTCTCTGAGATCCAAACCCCCCTGAACTTCACGATCCGAGCCGGGAACTGACTTCGGCTTTAGACTTCCCGCCAGAATTGGACCCCAGAACGAGGCAAAATGTCATCATTTTGAATGTAAGCTCTCACGAGCAGGGCTCTCTTCCCTCATGTGCTTATCCTTTTCTTACTTTAATAATCTTCAACTGCACCAAATCCAGCAGTCTTCTGCCACCTGATATGTATTTCAGTGTCATCTGCTGATGTAGCTATGTTTATTTACCCTGTACTTGTCCTATATTGTCGTCAACTGTAAGTTGCTGTTTTCCTGCTTGATTATTTGTTTATGTACTCTGTAATTGGGCGCTGCTGATCCCTTGTGGTGCCATATAAATAAAGGATAATAATAATCATCCCACTGTTGGATTCTCACAGGTTTTGGATTCCATATAAAGACCTGCACATCACCGCCATTTTTACTCCAGACTTGGAGAGTAAGGGAGACAGACCTCTGTCTCTCTGTGGGTGGTGGTGGTGAGTGGGGTTAATGTGTGCTTTCTAGGGGTGCTGTCCTGTGTGCTGTTATGTGTGCTGTCCTGTCACTGTGCTGTCCTGTGCTGTTAGGGGTGCTGCAGCTGTACAAGGGTGTTGCTGTCCTGTCACTGTGCTGTACAAGGGCACTGTCCTGTAAGCTGTAAAATTACAGGGGTGCTGTGAAAATAAAGATACACTGGCCCTGTCTTGTATGCTGTAAAAATACAGGAGTGCTGTGAAAATAAATGTACACCAGCTGTGTCTTGTATGCTGTAAAAATACAGGGGTGCTGGCCCTGTCCTGTTTTCTGTAAAATTACAGGGGTGCTGTTGTTAAAATAAATGTACTCTGGCCCTATCTTGTATGCTGTAAAATTACAGGGGTGTTGTTACAATATAGGAGTGCTGGCCCTGTCCTGTATGCTGTAAAAATACAGGGGTGCTGTGAAAATACAGGGGTGCTGGCTTTGTCCTGTATGCTGTAAAAAAAAATACAGGGATGTTGTAAAGGTACACTGGCCCTGTCTTGTATTCTGTAAAATTACAGGGATGATGTGAAAATAAATGTACACTGGCCCTGTCTTGTATGCTGTAATAATACAGGGGTGCTGTGAAAATAAAGGTACACTGGCCCTGTCTTGTGTGCTGTAAATATACAGAGGTGCTGTGAAAATACAGGGGTGCTGGCCCTGTCTTGTATGCCGTAAAAATACAGGGGTGCTGTAAAAATAAAGTTTCTCTGGCCCTGTCTAGTATGCTGTAAAATACAGGGGTTATGTAAAAATACAGGGGTGCTGGCAGGGGCATTTTAAGAGAGGAGAAGGCATGTGTGCAGCCTTCTGCATCAGCGCTTCCCAATGCACAAGATTGTAATACTTACCTCTCCAGAGTCTCCCGATGATGCCATTCTTCTCTGCAGCGGCAATAGAGTCTGAGCACAAAAACCTCCGGGAACATGATGCAGCGGCCATTTTCCTGAAGATTTTCCTAATGCACATGCACAAAACTCTGGAAAAATGTCCACTGTGCCACGTTTCTTGAGTTTTCAGCAGGGGCAATAGAGTTTGTTGCCCCTAGTGTTCAAACGTTATTGCACTGCTGAGAAGGAATGGCTCTGATAGGGGACTCCAGAGAGGTAAGTATTAAACAAATGGGTGCAGTGTGTGCAGGGTGGGCCCCCCTGGGCCCCAAGGCCCATGTGCACTGCACACACTGCACCTATTATAGACACACCAATGGGTGCTGGCCCTGTCTTGTATGCTGTAAAATTACAGGGATGTTGTTAGAATACAGGGGTGGTGGCCCTGATCTGTATGCTGTAAAAATGAAGGAGTGCTGTGAAAATACAGGGCTGCTGGTTCTGTCCTGTATGCTGTAAAAAATACAGCGGTGTTGTAGATGTACACTGTCCCTGTCTTGTATGCTGTAAAATTACTGGGGTGCTGTGAAAATAAATATACACTGGCCCTGTCTTGTATGCTGTAAAAATACTGGGGTGCTGTGAAAATAAATCTACACTGGCCCTGTCTTGTTTGCTGTAATAATACAGGGGTGCTGTGAAAATACAGAGGTGCTGGCCCTGTCCTGTATGCTGTAAAAATACAGGGGTGCTGTAAAAATAAAGGTACACTGGCCCTGTCTTGTATGCTGTAAAAATAAAGGGGTGCTGTGAAAATACAGGGGTGCTGGCAGGGGCATTTTAAGAGAGGAGGAGGCCTGTGTGCAGCCTTCTGCATCAGGGCCCCCCTCCTCTCTAACTGATGCACAAGATTTTAATACTTACCTCTCCGGAGTCCCTCGATGGTGCCATTCTTCTCCGCAGCGGCAGTAGAGTCTGAGCACAGAAACCTCCGAGAACACAATGTGGCTGCAGTTTTCCTGAAGATTTTCCTAATGCACATTAGGAAAACTCTGTAAAAATGGCAACCGCGCCACGTTTCTGGAGTTTCCAGCAGGGGCAAAAGAGTTTGTTCCCTGTAGTGTTCAATCTTTATTGCACTGCCAAGAAGGGATGGCTCTGATAGGAGACTCCAGAGAGGTAAGTATTAAACAAATAAGTGCAGTGTGTGCAGGGTGGGCCCCCAGGCCCATGTGCACCCCACACACTGCACCAATTATAGATACGCCAATGGGTGCTGGCCCTGTCCTGCATGCTGTAAAAATGCAGGGGTGTTATGAAAATACAAGGGTGCTGGTTCTATCCTGTATGCTGTAAAAAATACAGCAGTGTTATAGAGACACATTGTTCCTGTCTTGTATGCTGTAAAATTACAGGAGTGCTGTGAAAATAAATGAATACTGGCCCTGCCTTGTATGCTGTAAAAATACAGGGGTGCTGGCCCTGTCCTGTATGCTGTAAAAATACAGGGGTGCTGTAAAAATAAAGGTACACTGGCCCTGTCTTGTATGCTGTAAAAATAAAGGGGTGCTGTGAAAATACAGGGGTGCTGGCAGGGGCATTTTAAGAGAGGAGGAGGCCCGTGTGCAGCCTTCTGCATCAAGGCCCCCCTCCTCTCTAACTGATGCACAAGATTTTAATACTTACCTCTCCGGAGTCCCTCGATGGTGCCATTCTTCTCCGCAGCAGCAGTAGAGTCTGAGCACAGAAACCTCCGAGAACACAATGTGGCTGCAGTTTTCCTGAAGATTTTCCTAATGCACATTAGGAAAACTCCGTAAAAATGGCAACCGCGCCACGTTTCTGGAGTTTCCAGCAGGGGCAAAAGAGTTTGTTCCCTGTAGTGTTCAATCTTTATTGCACTGCCAAGAAGGGATGGTTCTGATAGGAGACTCCAGAGAGGTAAGTATTAAACAAATAAGTGCAGTGTGTGCAGGGTGGGCCCCCAGGCCCATGTGCACCCCACACACTGCACCAATTATAGATACGCCAATGGGTGCTGGCCCTGTCCTGCATGCTGTAAAAATGCAGGGGTGTTATGAAAATACAAGGGTGCTGGTTCTAGCCTGCATGCTGTAAAAAATACAGCAGTGTTATAGAGACACATTGTTCCTGTCTTGTATGCTGTAAAATTACAGGAGTGTTGTGAAAATAAATGAATACTGGCCCTGCCTTGTATGCTGTAAAAATACAGGGGTGATGTGAAAATACAGGGGTGCTGGTTCTGTCTTGTATGCTGTTAAAAATACAGGGGTGTTGTAAATGTACACTAGCCTTGTCTTGTATGCTGTAAAATTACAGGGCTACTATGAAAACAAATGAAAACAAATGTACACTGGCCCTGTCTTGTATGCTGTTAAAATACATGGGTGCAGTGAAAATAAAGGGGCACTGTTCTGTGTGCTGTAATAATAAAGGGGTGAAATGGAGAACAATAATTTGGAGGAAAAAATGGTGAAAGATCAGGAACCACTTCCAGTTCCTAGTACTAGTGCTGAAGCTGCTGCTGCTGCTGCCAGTCATGACATTGATGATGCAATTGCATCAACGTCATCTGCTAAGGCCGATGCCCAATGTCATAGAGGACATGTAAAATCCAAGAAACAAAAATGAATAACCAAAAAATAAAAGAAATTATCTGATAAGAAATGTAAAATTGGCAATACGCCATTCATGACATGAAGTGACAAGGAAAGGCTAAGGCCTTGGCCTATGTTCATGACTAGTGGATCAGCTTCTCATGAAGATGGAAGCCCTCTTATTCTCAAATTAAAAAAAAAAAAAAGCTTGTTAAAGCACAGGAAAAAACAAATGTACATTCAGAGATATCACAAACCCCTAAGGAGAGTGTAATTGTGTCTGCGATTGCGATGTCTAAGCCTGACCTTCCCAAGCTTGTATGGGAAGAGGTGGCTCCTACCGCCATTTGCACACCCTCTGCAAGTGCTGGGAGGAGCACCACCAGTCCAGTTGCTGATATTGAGATTGAGGATGTCACTGTAGATGTACACCAGGATGAGGAGGATATTGGTGTAGCTGGCGCTGAGGAGGAACTTGACGATGAGGATTCTGATGGTGATGTGGTTTGTTTGAATAAGGCATTAGTGGAGACAGTTGTTGTCCATGGGATGAAAAAGCCCATTGTCATGCCTGGGCAAAATACCAAAAAATTGGTATGGAATTATTTCTCTCTGAGGATGAGGATGTAAACACTGAAGGGGGTGAGGAATCACTGGATAAGGATGACATCTTGCCTCCGTAGAGCCAGTTTGTGCAAGGAGAGATTAATTGCTTCTTTTTTTGGTGGCCCAAACAAACCAATCATTTCAGCCACAGTCATGTGTCAGATCATGTCGCTGAAATTATTGGTTTGTTAAAGTGTGCATGTCCTGTTTATACAACATAAGGTTATGTAGGGAGGACCCAAGGACAATTCCATCTTGCACGTCTTTTTTGTCTGCCACATCATTCCAAGGATGCTGCCCTATATGGGGTGCTTCCCCTCTGCCCTATCAGTACATGGGTGCTGCCCCACTGCCGTTTAACTCCAGGGGTGCTGTTGCCTGTCTGCTGCGCTGTTTAATTGTCCAGGGGTGCTGCCTATGCTGTATAATTCCAGGGGTTTTGCATATCTGCTGTATAAGTCCAGGGGAGCTGCCTATCTGCTGTATAAATCCAGAGGCGCTGTCATATAATTCCAGGTGTGCTGCTGTACTTGATGCTAGGTTTATATTAAAGCATAGAGCAGAGCATGAAACAAGCTTCAACATCACAACCAGATTTATGAAAACATATAGCCGCAAAGGTGGAAATGGAAATTGCAATTTTGACAAAGTGTTTTTTTAATAAAGTGGGGCGAGACCACATTTGTGGCCAAAGTCAGTCAAACAAGATTTTCCAAACACATGTATGTCTATATGTCTGCCATATAATACCAGGGGTGCCCTGTCTGAACCCGCTCATCTCTAGTAGATATATCTTCTAGTGTGCACTGTGTACACAGCATTAGAGAGAGGTTCTTTTCAATTATTTTGTATTAGGGACTCAAATGAATGGCTCCAATTAGTCAACTTTAATTTTGATTTATTATTAATATTCCACATTTTGGGATTATTTACAAAATAAACATTTGTTGTACAGGGTTCTTTTCCTTTATTTTGTAAATGTTTTTTTCCTTAATAATTATACAATGTAAGGGCTGCGTAGGGTTATCGCAAGACCTTGTGGTGTTAGAAGAACAGAATTTCAGTGATCTTGCAATGCATCAGCTTTCCATTGCACTGCAGTACTAGATGGGCCAGGAGCTCCTGTGAGGCACACACAGTTACTGTATAAGAGCCCAGTATATAGTTTCATGGTGGCTTACAGACAGGAAGATGTCTGGCTTTCCAGGCTGAGGCATTGGCACAGAGGTTGGCATTGCTTCCTCCCACAGTCCTACTTGTATTATGAAATAAATTTGGACTGCAGAGTGGTAAGCTCCACTAGGACAGGGGCTGAATACAAAAAGTTCACTGCACAGTTCTGCTTGGTACTTTACTAAACCCACCCCAACTCAACTTGCCCCACTCGGGGCTGCTGTGGGGGCTCACGAGAGGCTGCTAAAACATCTAAGGGGCTGCTTTATTTAAAAATAAAATATGAATAAAATAAACAAGACACAGAGGTATGCTCACATGCTTGTAACTGGGACACATAGGTATGCTCACATGCGTGTAACTGGGAGCTGTGAAAAACAAAAAAAAGGCACCTGCCACAAAATATGTCAATAAAAATGCAATACAAAAAAATGGAAAAAAGAAACCCACAAGATTTTCACAAAATAAGTCTCCAGACTCCATGGAGGGGAAAATATCCAATCTTGATCCTGTGGTATACATCAATTTATTTGCATCCCAAATACAAATGGAGAAGCGGGTACAAATTTGGAGGCTTTGGCCCCTAGTTTTTCAGTTTGTCCAGTAATGTGGTAATTATATATTTGCTTGGTTAAAGTCCTTTCTGTTCCACACCAGTATAGGAGTGGAGGTGAAAGCCTGTGTGTTGTTCCTGATTTCATGTGCCTCTCTAATTTTTAATCACCTTCTTGACACTATCCTCTTAATCCTGCCTCTTCTCATAATGTGAAAAGTCATCAAATTTGGAGGCGGTATGTTTGTAGCTAGCTATGATTCGGAGAACTTGGTGAGCTTTTTCCAGGGGGACCACCTGTTGCTGAAATGATGGGTTTATTAAACTGTGCATGTCCTTTTTAAACAACATAAGGGTGGGTGGGAGGGCCCAAGACAATTCCATCTTGCACCTCTTTCTTTTCTTTGCATTATGTGCTCTTTGGGGCCTAGTTTTTAAAACTGCCATCCTGTCTGCCACTGCAGTTACACTCCTAGATGGGCCAGGTGTTTGTGCCGCCCACTTGTGTCATTTAGCTTAGTCATGCAGCTACCTTGGTGCAACCTTTTGGCCTAAAACAATATCATGAGGTGTGAGGTATTCAGAATAGACTGGAAATGAGTGGAACTGAATGTTATTGAGGTTAATAATACTGTAGGATCAAAAATACCCCCAAATTCTGTGATTTTAGCTGTTTTTATGTTTTTTTTCAAAAAAATCCAGATCCAAATCCAAAACCTGAAAGGGTGGTTTTGGCAAAACCAAGATCCAAAACACAAATGGAGATCGAGATCCAAAACCAAAACCCAAAAAGTGTCCGCGCACATCTCTAATTATTAGTATTTTACCAACCTGTCCCCTTCATTGCACTGACACCAAAGTAACTTCAGTCACATGTCTTCCCCATTCTGATGTTTGGTCTGAACAACAACTGAACCTTTTCACCATTCTGAATACTTATACAAATGTGTCCACAAACACCATTTCTATTTTGTTTAATTTGGCAGACCATATATCCCGGCTTTTTTCTATGAGTAGCGAGTGAATTTATTTTAAAAATTATGTCTGCCATACTGTAATAGAATATATAAAGAAGCATGTTAAAGAAGCAAATTAAGAAAAACCACTTAGCATGGCTAAGCTACAAAAAGCGTTTACAAGCTGTGATACTTGCCAAAGGGGGTAGTACAAGGTATTAACTCTGCAGGGTGCCCAAACTTTTGCAGACGCCATTTTTTGTTTTCTGTTATTTTGATAGTGTAAATGATGGAAATAAAATCAAACTTTTTTTGACATGTTATAAGAATGTCTAATCTGTAATTTGATGCCTTTTGGAGATTTTTCCATCTTTCCTTGGCTTCTTTTTGCACATTAAAATGAATTTTTGCCTGGGGTGCCCAAACTTTCAAACCCCACTGTAAATAATAAGGTGGATACTGTGTAACCAGGGGTGAATTTGGGGGTCAGGCCACCCCTAGGCACATTATTGGCAGCTGCCCCCCTCCCTCAAATCACGTCATTGTCCCCTTCATTTCAGGTGCCAGTCCGGATGCATCGAGACCACAAAAGCAGCCCCAGCCTCACTCTACTAACAACTCCTGGACCACAATTTGCTATCCATTGTCTCACCCCCATCATTTGCTAAATTATGAAAAAATAAGTAGTAAAGAAAAAAAAAAGAATTACCTGGCCCTTATCAGCCTGGTGTGCCGCCCCCCAGCAAGTGACGCCCCTAGGCACCTGTATCACGTGCCTAGTGGGACATCTGCTACTGTGTGTAACGTTAATGTATATACTGTGTAATTTACACACCAACCCCAATGTTATTAGTTACTGAATATACCATCACATCACATTCAATGCACCCACAGCAAAAGTCACTGAATGATAGGAATCCTACCATGTGAAACCCATGGTCCCATCAGTTGAAGCACATGATGAGCTGGTCTGGTCACACAAAAACTCAGGTGCATAAAATGCTGGTAGGGAACCAGGCGACAAGAAGGATGCTCACCCTATTGCTGCTAACAGACATTGCCCACAGTAGTATGTCCCTGTATATGGGGGGTATCCAATTACCTGTTGGGCTATTCTATTAGTCCCAATGCAGTAGGCTCCTCCCTCCGATGGTGGCACTTATTGTATGTTATGCCACCCGAAGCATAATCAGTGATAAGCGGGCTGCCGGAGCGGCGATAACACATGGGTTTGGGGACTTATCCCCGATCTCATGTGTTTTTCATGCATCACAACATGCAGTGTAAAGCTGGGTACACACCTAAAGATTTATGTTAGCTGTCCAATCTGTTTGGTGGGTACAAAAATCTGGTAATATATAGTATGGGAGCAAATGACAATTGACCATTTGCTTCCAAACAATAGAAAACAGACATTGATCATTCAGACAAATTGGTTACATCCATTTGATTGGATAGATAATTAAAACATCGCGCTGTTTGTTACTGATTTTTTTGCTTTCCTAAATATAGGCAATGTTGAATTGTATATATATATATATATATATATATATATATATAAATAAAATAAAAATATAGAAATATATATACATGTACTGTAGGAGTGGCTCTGTATATATCAGTGAAGAGATCGGGAGACGTCCGCAAATATCTCAAATAACATTTATTACGTATACATACACAAAAACATACATCTAAAATCTAAAACAATAATCACCTATCAAATATGCATATGGCCAGTTTGAACAAGGGAATAATCCTGATTAGCATAAAATATGTGAGGTTGATTAAATAACTGTCTTAGTGACACTTTATATAGTCATATGCTGAAGTCCTGAATAAACAGTGTATACCACTGTAATAGGCAGTCTCTTAATACTGGGTCCACACACGGAGTTGTTACTTTGTATGCCGGCGTCCCGGCTGTAATGGAAACAGTTCAGTGTGAAACTGAAAGCAGTATAAATAGTTACCACTGATTCTCCCTGCTGGGCTGACGTATCCGTCCCTTTTCTTCACTCGGTGGTGAGGCCGTCACCGCCCCGTGCGATGTGCGCCGGGATGGGATATCCTTATAGTGGAACTGCAGGCTCTCAGCCAGGATATGCTCACTGCGGGCTCCGATATTTGCTGATCGGCCAGATAGCTGTAGCGCTGGATTGCCTGTGGCTGCAGAAGTTCACCACCTCTCCCGGATAAATGTATTGGCAGGGTGAATAGTGGACGATAATTAATGCTGCCAGCTTCCCGTGGTGGTATACCAGTACAAATTTTCAGGAGTGCAGTATTAACGCGTTTCGTCCCACAATGCCTTGGGACTTCCTCAAGGAAGTCTTGGGACTTGAGGAAGTCCGAAGGCATTGTGGGACGAAACGCGTTGATACTGCACTCCTGAAAATTTGTACTGGTATACCACCACGGGAAGCTGGGAGCATTGATTATCTTTCACTATTCACCCTGCCAATACATTTATCCGGGAGAGGTGGTAAACTTCTGCAGCCACAGGCAATCCAGCGCTACAGCTATCTGGCCGATCAGCAAATATCGGAGCCCGCAGTGAGCATATCCAGGCTGAGAGCCTGCAGTTCCACCTATAAGGATATACCATCTCGGCGCACATCACACGGGGCGGTGACGGCCTCACCACCAAGTGAAGAAAAGGGACGGATACGTCAGCCCAGCAGGGAGAATCAGTGGTAACTATTTATACTGCTTTCAGTTTCACACTGAACTGTTTCCATTACAGCCGGGACGCCGGCATACAAAGTAACAACTCCGTGTGTGGACCCAGTATTAAGAGACTGCCTATTACAGTGTTATACACTGTTTATACAGGACTTCAGCATATAACTATATAAAGTGTCACTAAGACAGTTATTTAATCAACCTCAAATACTTTATGCTAATCAGGGATATTCCCTTGTTCAAACTGGCCATATGCATATTTGATAGGTGATTATTGTTTTAGATTTTAGATGTATGTTTTTGTGTATGTATACGTAATAAATGTTATTTGAGATATTTGCGGACGTCTCCCGATCTCTTCACTGATATATACAGAGCCACTCCTACAGTACATGTATATATATTTCTATATTTTTATTTTGTTTATATATATATACAATTCAACATTGCCTATATTTAGGAAAGCAAAAAAATCAGTAACACAGCGTGATGTTTTAAATATCTATCCATGTATGTACTTGTATGCCTAAGACTCTAACTAAGGGGGTCATTCCGAGTTGTTCGCTCGCAAGCTGCTTTTAGCAGCTTTGCACACGCTAAGCCGCCGCCTACTGGGAGTGAATCTTAGCTTCTTATAATTGCGAACGAAAGATTCGCAATATTGCGATAAGACATCTCTGTGCAGTTTCTGAGTAACTCGAAACTTACTCTGCCAGTGCGATCAGTTCAGTGCTTGTCGTTCCTGGTTTGACGTCACAAACACACCCAGCGTTCGCCCAGACACTCCTCCGTTTCTCCAGCCACTCCCGCGTTTTTCCCAGAAACTGTAGCGTTTTTTCACACACTCCCATAAAACGTCCAGTTTCCGCCCAGAAACACCCACTTCCTGTCAATCACATTACGATCACCAGAACGAAGAAAAAACCGTGAGTAAAATTCCTAACTGCATAGCAAATTTACTTGGCGCAGTCGCTGTGCGGGCATTGCGCATGCGCACTAAGCGGAAAATCGCTGCGATGCGAAGAAATTTACCGAGCGAACAACTCGGAATGACCCCCTAAGTCTTAAAAACATATGCTGCAGTGTGTGGAATTCTTCTCTTTACTTATTCACCTGTGAGATATCTTTAATTAGCGCCGGGAGGGTGGAATTGGCATACCACCAAGAGACAGGTTCTCTTTATCTTTTCCATACATCCATTTGATTTAACATATTTTTGTAAATTAAAAAAAAAAATGCAAATTCAAAACCAAAACCATTTGTGGCCAAAATCCAAAACCAAAACTGTATGACGAATTAAAGCCAAAACCAAACCCAGCAAAAATGGTCAGGTTCTCTACAAGTAGGATCTCTACAAATATTTGGATTGCTTTATTTTTGAATTTCAAATTCATTATTAAATTAGGACACTTAAAAACTCTTCTGCATTTTTTAAGTCTGCCCCACCTGCAGTGGAACATGGATTTTCCAAGGTGTTCCCTTTTTCCTTTTCTCCCATCTTTGAACTAGCCTCACAGTGGCCGAATTTCTTAATATAGGCATGTACAACATTCAGAGGTGGACAAGCTGCAGTAAGTATCTTAAGTAAAAAGACTTCCACTGTCAGCTTCTCTGATCTGCTGCTGCATCCGAAGATGCAGCATCAGATTGTCTGTTTGAACATTTGGCATCTGGGATGCTCGGCAAGATCACACTGCCGGTACCAGTGAAGCTGTGTCAAAGAAGACAGCCACTGGCTTTGGCATGCCCAAAAAATTGGGCCAACATACCCCCATTTTCTAGAATGCTCCCTGTGACCAGCCCATTGCTGCATACAAATGCCAGCAGCATGTCAATCATGCTGCAGCTTTTGTGGCACTGCGAACAACATCACAGGACCTCATCTGCACATTTGTAGTGTGGATCAGGATGGGTCTGGGAGACCGGCACTACAAAGCCCCTTGCGGGCTTGCTGCACTCGCCACAGTCTCTATTCCCACTCTATGGTGTCGTGGACAGCCACGAGTGGGAATAGTCCCTGTGGGTCAGCATTCTGTTTGACAGCATTTTGATTGGTCGAGATCCCGGTGTCGGCATGGTGACTGCTGGAATCTCGAGCGCCGGCCTGTTAACCCTGTGCATGCACAGATCATTAATCATCTGAGAGCTATATAAAAATTATATTTACATTAAACTCTGAATCAGGCCCAAAGACCAAAACATGTTTGTAGTTTTAAATTTACAGTATGTAAGGTTAAATACCAGTAAATATCAATATCTATTATAGGAAGGTAATATTTCAAAGTAGTCAAGCTCACACAGTAAAATTGTAGTTAGGGAATGTATATTTTTTCATCTGCATTTTCATCTTATTTTTCAACAAATTATTTTTGAAAAATTATCTGTTTGAAAGTTAAATATCTTCCGGGACTGACAAACTGATAAGGCATGACAACTGCATTAGAAGAAAGTTACGGAAAGATAATTGCTTTGGAGTTATTTATTGAATAAGTTAAAGTGTCTTTATACAGAAATTTCCACACAAACTACATTTCCCTGCAGTGGGCTCAAAAACTCTCATGTGGGAATAAAATATAATACATGCTGTACTGTATTCTTTCTTAATGCGTGAATGATCGCTGCACAAAGCGTAATGATACCCTTTCATTGACATCATCTGACTGATAATATCTTTTTGTCTGTGTCATCAGAGTAATAATAACCTTTCATCCATATCACTGCACAGAACATTTTTTTACATTATTCTGCTTATAAGACACAAAAAAGGGTTAGATTTATAAAGCATATATTTACATGGTTATCCACAAAATCAGGAATCTTTAAAATGAGCATACTGTATAAAGAGCTGCTTTAGATGTTCAGAAGGATTCTGTGTTTTTTTTTCCGTTTTTCCATATTTCAAATATACATGTACACATTTATTGTAAATAGATTTTTATGCTGGATTACTTTAGAAGAAACTGCTGTAGATATGTTATTGTGCACAACAGTGTGTGAATTGTGTAGTGAGAAGTGACACATATTAATGGTTTTTCATTTTCAGTCACATCTTGAATCTTTTGAATCTCATCACATCAAATAGTGTGTTTGTCATAAAGGTTACACTACAGTAATTCTGGTGATCTCTGTCTGAAGGCATTGTCATCAGCAAAGTTGCAGTAATTCTCGCTGTGTCTGTGTCATAGCATTTTATGAGTCATTTTGATTATTCCTCGGGTGAAATTACAAATAGTCAGATACAAAAAACAGCATTATTTTTTTTCTGTGGCATTGTGTCTTCCTTCAGTCTTCATTTCTTGCCTTTCCATAAGTGAGCTGTGTACAGTCTATTTATTGTCAGGGCCGGCACTGCCATTAGGCAGCTTTAGCCAGCTGCCTAGGGCACCAGGATCTGGGGGAAGTGACACTGAGTTTGCCTATTACAAAATGAATGGTGTTTCTGAAACTTATAAGTCACACTTTCATCTGAAGGGCTGGGAAGTGGGTATTGGTGGTGGTTGGGGGCGATAGGCTGAAGTTTTGCCTAGGGTGCCGAGAAACCTTGCAGTGGCCTTGTTAATTGTATATCTTAAATGCTAGATTGTACCCTTATAAAAAAATCCAATCTTAATACAGTACTAATACATAATGGAACAGATATTAAGTGTCCCGACTAGCATGCAGCAACAAGTTCGGATGCAGTGGAGCAATATTTTTCATCTGCACATGTTTCAGACTCATCCTTATTTTGTTCATACCTGTACTTAGTCATAGTATAGATTAGATGCATGGTAGCAGTAGTATATTGGAAATGTATAGCATGGGGCATTCCTGGTTGGGGATTGTGAGGTAACAGAGGGTGGCTAATAAGATGCATGGAGATGTTGTGCTTTATGGGAGTATCACTGATAATAGTTGTGTACAGAATGCAGAATTGTTCACACAGAAGGCTTTATTCAAACAGGTAATCGGCATCTGCCATAGCACTGTTGCAAGTGTTTATTGTGTAGCACACTGAGGTTGGCAGGTATATCTAAGTGGTTGGAAGAGGTATCACATATGTTCTGTGGCTATGTGACAGACCTTTTCCCTATAGTGTTCTTCAACCATGCCTTGTCCGTAGTACCTTGCTCAGAGAAGTAGGATAGATTGTAGAAACAGCAATTCCAACAGGATGTCTTGTTATTGAGCCACAAAGATTAACATTTGATTCCTAACTTTCCCTAATAATGATGTTTCAATCTTCAACGGCAAATTACGTTGAAGCTCTTTTTTGATCCTGAAGTACCACAGTTTTGCAATGGAGTGGTAATGCACTTGTACAGCAGAATAGTTCTGGGTTTTAATAAAAATATCACTGTGTGTCAGTTATGCAAAAACAAAGTATAAGAGAAGGTATTCTAGTGTCTCTAACAAAAGCAGCTTACTCTGTAGTAAGGGTTCCTTGGATATGTTAACTCAGTCTTTCTTTCTTAAATAACTCAACATTCCTTGGATAATTAACTCAGTCTTTTTACTCCTTAAAATGGCTAAATGTCCCCCAAGCTGTTCTTAAGGTATATACACATGGTGAGATCCTTGCTATGTCCGATTTTGAATATGCGATTTCCCTTGAACTCCCCCAGAGCTCAGATAGCACAGATAGTACAGATTTTGACTATCTTTGCTTGAGATTTTGTCTATGTACGATTTTGACTAAGTGCCAATTTTGACTATACTTTGTACTAGATAGTACACTAGATAGTCAAGATTGACTTGCCTGCACAGCCTATCTAGCCGTACGATACTGATCCCACGGGTGCATGCATTGGGATCGAATTCGTATAGCAAGGTGCCTAATGGTTGTCACAACTGAGGGCCTGAGCTGACGGGAGGCAGCCTCAGTTGTAGGGGCTGAGATGTACCGGAACCTGGGAGGTTGTATCAGACCCCTGGACATGTAAGTAACATGAATAATAACTGCCCGAAGGCGTGACCACGACAACTTGGATAAAAGTCAATGATGTTTATTATGACAACTCCGCAACACAGCAGCAGTAAAAGAAAAACGTAAAAGTCAGCAAAGAATAAATACAGTTCCTGGGTACTACAGGATGGCAGGAGCCACAGGGCACTGGTAGTGTGAGATAGTTCTTATGATCTTCTAGATGGAAAGTCCTTACCAGGCCCGACTGTAGCAATGGAGATAACCCAGGATTGTGCCAGCTGGTGTTCCAGGAAAAGCTGGGTTGCTGAAGATAAAACAGCTGCTGTGGATACTGGCTGGAACCAGACTGTTGTTAGCACGGAGTGGATACTGGCTGGAACCAGTTAAATAATAAATGAACTTGGGAGCGATGAAATATGAACTGAAATGTAGAACTTGAGAGCGGAGAAATAATAATACCGGTGGAGAGTGGTAAAGTGTAGAAAGGACACCGGCCCTTTAAGGGAAGCTGTACTCTGCTGGAAGCTGAGCTGGAAGCAGGTAATGTTGTAGCTGGAAACAGATGAATCCACAATGGATTGGAGAGTCAGGCTACACCGCAGGTGGAATGCTGGTGCGGGTCTCTATGGTGGAAGTCTTGAGACAGGAGCTGGAACCTGGAAGACAATCACAGGAGAGAGACAAACAGGAACTAGGTTTGACAACCAAAGCACTGACGCCTTCCTTGCTCAGGCACAGTGTATTTATACCTGCAGCAAGGAAGGGATTGGCTAGGCAATTATGCAGATTAACAATACTGACAACAGATTGGAGGAAATGATCAGCTGACAGAATCCAAGATGGCTGCGCCCATGCAGACACTTGGAGGGAAGTTTGGTTTGTAATCCATGTGGTAATGAAAACAGTAATGGCGGCGCCGGCCACTGGAGACAGGAGACGCCAGGCTGACAAGTGCACATCCAACCACGCGGACACAGCAGAGGCCGCGGCTGACGTAGTCGCCACTCTGACACTCTGCATGCAGAAGCTCAGGGACGGCGGCGGAGGCCGCGGGAGACGCCATGCCAGATGTAATATGGCGTTACTGTGACAGCGTCTCAGAGAGACAGGAGAGGATGCAGGAATGTGAACATTAGGATAACAGATGGGATCCGGTCCTGGAGCGCTGAGCCAGCCTTAGGAGGCATCTGATGGGTAAGAAATGGCGTCCAGATACCCGGATCGTGACAGCACCCCCCCCTTTAGGAGTGGCCCCAGGACACTTCTTTGGCTTTTGAGGAAACTTGGAATGGAATCTCCGGACCAAGGCAGGAGCATGGACATCAGAAGCATTGGTCCATGAACGTTCCTCAGGGCCATAGCCCTTCCAGTCAATAAGATATTGTAGTTGACCGTAACGGTGACGTGAGTCCAGGATCTTGGCTACTTCATACTCAACGCCTCGTTGAGTTTGGACTTTCGGAGTTGGAGGAAGTGAGGAATGAAACCGATTCAAGATCAGTGGTTTCAACAGGGAAACATGGAATGTCCTGGGTATTTTTAAGAAGGGAGGCAACTGAAGTCTGTAAGCAACAGGATTGATGACTTGTTCAATCTTGAAAGGACCGATATAGCGAGGTGCAAACTTCATACTGGGAACTCTTAACCTCAAATTCTTCGTGGATAACCATACCCGATCACCCACCTTGAGAGCAGGAACTGCTCGACGCTTCTTATCCGCAAACTTCTTGTACCTGAACGATGCCTTGAGCAGAGCTGATCGTACGCTCTTCCAGATATTGGCAAACTGATGCAAGGTGATATCCACTGCGGGAACAGAAGTTGCTGGAAGCGGTTGGAACTCAGGGACTTTAGGGTGGAATCCAAAGTTAGTGAAGAATGGTGTTGAAGCAGATGAAGAATGATACTGGTTGTTATGACAGAACTCGGCCCAGGGAAGTAATTGAACCCAGTCATCTTGAGAGGAGGACACATAGATGCAGAGGAAGGCCTCCAAGTCCTGATTCACCCTCTCGGTTTGACCATTGGTCTGAGGATGGTAAGCCGTGGAAAACTTTAGCTTGACTTGGAGGACTTGACATAAACTTCGCCAGAATTTGGCTGTGAATTGAACTCCTCGATCTGAGATAATTTCTTCAGGAAGACCGTGGAGTCGGAAGATCTCTTGTATGAATACTTGAGCCAACTTGGGAGCTGACGGAAGACCGGTGAGAGGAATGAAGTGTGCCATCTTGGTGAACCGGTCAACTACCACCCAGATGGTATTGAACTTGTTGCACATGGGTAAATCTGTAATAAAATCCATCGACAAATGGGTCCAAGGTCGACGGGGAACAGATAGTGGAACCAGTTGCCCCGCAGGCGACTGGCGGGATACCTTATGTTGAGCACACTTTGGGCAAGATGCAATAAACTCCAAGACGTCCTTTTTCAGAGTTGGCCACCAATAGGACCTAGAGATAAACTCCAGGGTTTTTTGGATACCTGTATGTCCGGCAAAACGGGAAGCATGGGCCCAATGCATGAGCTTCTTCCTTAGCATCGGTTTCACAAAACTTTTCCCTGATGGGGGCGTAGAGTCCATCCCTACCGTGGAGAATGCCAACGGATTTATAATAGGATGCTTGTCTGAAGACTCTGACTCATTTTCTTGCTCCCATGAGCGGGAAAGGGCGTCGGCCTTGCGATTCTGAGAGTCCGGACAGAACTGGAGTTTAAAGTCGAACCTGGAAAAGAAAAGTGCCCATCTGGCCTGACGAGGGTTGAGACATTGTGCGCCTTTCAGATATAAAAGGTTCTTGTGGTCTGTAAGTATGGTGATTGAATGAGAAGCTCCCTCCAACAGATACCTCCACTCTTCTAGAGCGAGCTTGATGGCTAGCAACTCCTGGTCGCCAATGGCATAGTTGCGCTCAGCTGGGGAGAACTTCCGGGAGAAAAAACTGCAAGGGTGTAAATGGCCATCTTTAGCCCTCTGAGATAACACCGCTCCTACTCCAACGGAGGAGGCATCCACCCCTAAGATGAAAGGAGAGTCGATGTCAGGCTGTTTCAGAACAGGCGCAGAGATGAACCTTTGTTTTAAAAGATGAAATGCTTGCATGGCTTCTTCAGACCACTTGGACGGGTTAGCACCCTTCTTAGTGAAAGCAGTAATAGGCGCCACAATGGTGGAAAAGTCTCGTATAAACTTTCGGTAATAGTTGGCGAACCCCAAGAACCTCTGGACCCCTTTGAGGGTTAAGGGTATCGGCCAATTTTGAATTGCTTGTAGTTTCTCAGGATCCATCTCTAGTCCGGAACCGGACACAATGTACCCTAGAAACGGAATGGACTGGACTTCAAAGACGCATTTCTCTAATTTGCAATAGAGATGATTGACACGGAGACGGGACAGAACCTCTTTAACCCAAAAACGATGTTCCTCTAAATCGTTGGCAAAAATTAGGATATCGTCTAGATAGACCACGACATGACGGTATAGAATGTCTCTGAAGATCTCATTGACAAAATGCTGGAAGACAGCTGGAGCATTGCTCAATCCGAAGGGCATGACGAGGTACTCATAATGTCCGTCACGGGTGTTAAAGGCGGTCTTCCACTCGTCACCCTCACGGATCCGGATGAGATTGTATGCACCTCTCAAGTCCAGCTTTGTAAAGATGGTAGCTCCGCTAACTCTGTCAAAGAGCTCAGTAATCAGGGGTAAAGGATAACGGTTCTTGATGGTAATGTCGTTCAAACCTCTGTAGTCGATGCACGGCCGCAGACCACCATCTTTCTTTTTTACAAAAAAGAAGCCTGCGCCGGCTGGAGAAGAAGAAGGTCGAATGAACCCCTTTGCTAGGTTCTCTTTAATGTATTCCTCCATAGAATGCGTCTCAGGCAGAGACAACGGATAAGTTCGGCCTCGAGGTGGAACCTTCCCTGGAACGAGATCAATCGGGCAGTCCCATTCTCTATGAGGAGGAAGGATATCAGCAGAAGCTTTACTGAACACATCCGTGAAATCTTGATATGGAGGAGGTGGAACATCAGACGACCTGGGGGAGGAAGAACAGACAGGCAATACTTTAAACAAACATGTCTCAGCACAGGAGGAACCCCATGCCAGGATTTGCGTAGTCGTCCAATCAATTGTAGGATTGTGAAGACGGAGCCATGGAAGGCCCAGGACCACAGGATGTGTGGCTCTTGGAATCACTAAAAAAGAAATAAATTCAGAATGAAGAACTCCCACTCTCAGACGAACTGGTAGAGTCCTTAGGGAAATAACTGCATCAAAAATCTTGCTGCCATCCACGGCAGTTAAGGAGATGGACGAAGGAAGTCTCTCGGTGGGTAGGGACCACCGTTTAACATAGGCTTCGGTAATAAAGTTCCCAGCTGCTCCGGAATCAAGGAGGGCAATGACGTTCCGTTAACGTTGAGCAATTTGGAGCGACACTGGGAGATTACAATCATGAGGAGATGGAGAGGAGATCATTACTCCTAGCCGGCCCTCTCCTGGGCGAGCTAGGGTTTGGAGTTTTCCCGGACATTCGGGACAGGCATTGATGGTGTGAGACGGAGCTGCACAGTAAAGACAAAGAGACTTGGAGAGACGTCTTCGGCGCTCAGCAGGAGTTAAACGGGAAACGGCCAATTTGCATGGGCTCATCTTTAGTTGGTGACAGTTGGCGAGGAGGAGGAGCAGAAGATTTTGGAGCAGATGATCTTCCACGCTCAATTGCTCTCTCTCTGAAACGTAAATCAACTTTCGTGCAGAGTGAGATTAGCTCATCTAACTTAGAGGGTAAGTCTCTGGTAGCTAACTCATCTTTAATACGCTCAGATAAGCCATGCCAGAATGCAGCATACAGGGCCTCGTCGTTCCATGCCAGTTCGGATGCCAGGATCTGGAACTGTATCAGATATTGTCCTACAGTACGTGACCCCTGGCGTAAACGGAGAATCTCGGATGAAGCTGAGGTTACCCGGCCTGGCTCGTCGAAGATGCGCCTGAATGTTGACACGAAGGCAGTGTAGGAAGATAGCAGGGTGTCGGACCTCTCCCATAACGGTGATGCCCAATCAAGGGCTGAGCCACTGAGAAGAGAAATAATGTAGGCAATTTTTGTACGGTCACTAGGAAAATTGCCAGGTTGTAGCTCAAACTGAATCTCACACTGGTTGAGAAATCCCCTGCAGAATCTTGGAGATCCGTCAAATTTTGCTGGCGATGGAAGATGAAGACGTGGAGCAGAAATGGGTAAGGTGGGTGGGGTTATAGCTGGAGTCACTGTGGTTGACGCACCAGACGCGCCTGATCCACAGAGAGTTGTCTGAATCCCATCCAGCCGAGTAGAGAAATCCTGGAGACAGCGGATGATGTGGCCCTGTGCAGCCTCCTGATGTTCTAGTCGGGCTGCCAGTTCTTGCATCGGCCTGGCCGCTTGATCCTGGTCTCCGGCTGGATTCATTAGGTCAGTGCTTACTGTCACAACTGAGGGCCTGAGCTGACGGGAGGCAGCCTCAGTTGTAGGGGCTGAGATGTACCGGAACCTGGGAGGTTGTATCAGACCCCTGGACATGTAAGTAACATGAATAATAACTGCCCGAAGGCGTGACCACGACAACTTGGATAAAAGTCAATGATGTTTATTATGACAACTCCGCAACACAGCAGCAGTAAAAGAAAAACGTAAAAGTCAGCAAAGAATAAATACAGTTCCTGGGTACTACAGGATGGCAGGAGCCACAGGGCACTGGTAGTGTGAGATAGTTCTTATGATCTTCTAGATGGAAAGTCCTTACCAGGCCCGACTGTAGCAATGGAGATAACCCAGGATTGTGCCAGCTGGTGTTCCAGGAAAAGCTGGGTTGCTGAAGATAAAACAGCTGCTGTGGATACTGGCTGGAACCAGACTGTTGTTAGCACGGAGTGGATACTGGCTGGAACCAGTTAAATAATAAATGAACTTGGGAGCGATGAAATATGAACTGAAATGTAGAACTTGAGAGCGGAGAAATAATAATACCGGTGGAGAGTGGTAAAGTGTAGAAAGGACACCGGCCCTTTAAGGGAAGCTGTACTCTGCTGGAAGCTGAGCTGGAAGCAGGTAATGTTGTAGCTGGAAACAGATGAATCCACAATGGATTGGAGAGTCAGGCTACACCGCAGGTGGAATGCTGGTGCGGGTCTCTATGGTGGAAGTCTTGAGACAGGAGCTGGAACCTGGAAGACAATCACAGGAGAGAGACAAACAGGAACTAGGTTTGACAACCAAAGCACTGACGCCTTCCTTGCTCAGGCACAGTGTATTTATACCTGCAGCAAGGAAGGGATTGGCTAGGCAATTATGCAGATTAACAATACTGACAACAGATTGGAGGAAATGATCAGCTGACAGAATCCAAGATGGCTGCGCCCATGCAGACACTTGGAGGGAAGTTTGGTTTGTAATCCATGTGGTAATGAAAACAGTAATGGCGGCGCCGGCCACTGGAGACAGGAGACGCCAGGCTGACAAGTGCACATCCAACCACGCGGACACAGCAGAGGCCGCGGCTGACGTAGTCGCCACTCTGACACTCTGCATGCAGAAGCTCAGGGACGGCGGCGGAGGCCGCGGGAGACGCCATGCCAGATGTAATATGGCGTTACTGTGACAGCGTCTCAGAGAGACAGGAGAGGATGCAGGAATGTGAACATTAGGATAACAGATGGGATCCGGTCCTGGAGCGCTGAGCCAGCCTTAGGAGGCATCTGATGGGTAAGAAATGGCGTCCAGATACCCGGATCGTGACAGCACCCCCCCCTTTAGGAGTGGCCCCAGGACACTTCTTTGGCTTTTGAGGAAACTTGGAATGGAATCTCCGGACCAAGGCAGGAGCATGGACATCAGAAGCATTGGTCCATGAACGTTCCTCAGGGCCATAGCCCTTCCAGTCAATAAGATATTGTAGTTGACCGTAACGGTGACGTGAGTCCAGGATCTTGGCTACTTCATACTCAACGCCTCGTTGAGTTTGGACTTTCGGAGTTGGAGGAAGTGAGGAATGAAACCGATTCAAGATCAGTGGTTTCAACAGGGAAACATGGAATGTCCTGGGTATTTTTAAGAAGGGAGGCAACTGAAGTCTGTAAGCAACAGGATTGATGACTTGTTCAATCTTGAAAGGACCGATATAGCGAGGTGCAAACTTCATACTGGGAACTCTTAACCTCAAATTCTTCGTGGATAACCATACCCGATCACCCACCTTGAGAGCAGGAACTGCTCGACGCTTCTTATCCGCAAACTTCTTGTACCTGAACGATGCCTTGAGCAGAGCTGATCGTACGCTCTTCCAGATATTGGCAAACTGATGCAAGGTGATATCCACTGCGGGAACAGAAGTTGCTGGAAGCGGTTGGAACTCAGGGACTTTAGGGTGGAATCCAAAGTTAGTGAAGAATGGTGTTGAAGCAGATGAAGAATGATACTGGTTGTTATGACAGAACTCGGCCCAGGGAAGTAATTGAACCCAGTCATCTTGAGAGGAGGACACATAGATGCAGAGGAAGGCCTCCAAGTCCTGATTCACCCTCTCGGTTTGACCATTGGTCTGAGGATGGTAAGCCGTGGAAAACTTTAGCTTGACTTGGAGGACTTGACATAAACTTCGCCAGAATTTGGCTGTGAATTGAACTCCTCGATCTGAGATAATTTCTTCAGGAAGACCGTGGAGTCGGAAGATCTCTTGTATGAATACTTGAGCCAACTTGGGAGCTGACGGAAGACCGGTGAGAGGAATGAAGTGTGCCATCTTGGTGAACCGGTCAACTACCACCCAGATGGTATTGAACTTGTTGCACATGGGTAAATCTGTAATAAAATCCATCGACAAATGGGTCCAAGGTCGACGGGGAACAGATAGTGGAACCAGTTGCCCCGCAGGCGACTGGCGGGATACCTTATGTTGAGCACACTTTGGGCAAGATGCAATAAACTCCAAGACGTCCTTTTTCAGAGTTGGCCACCAATAGGACCTAGAGATAAACTCCAGGGTTTTTTGGATACCTGTATGTCCGGCAAAACGGGAAGCATGGGCCCAATGCATGAGCTTCTTCCTTAGCATCGGTTTCACAAAACTTTTCCCTGATGGGGGCGTAGAGTCCATCCCTACCGTGGAGAATGCCAACGGATTTATAATAGGATGCTTGTCTGAAGACTCTGACTCATTTTCTTGCTCCCATGAGCGGGAAAGGGCGTCGGCCTTGCGATTCTGAGAGTCCGGACAGAACTGGAGTTTAAAGTCGAACCTGGAAAAGAAAAGTGCCCATCTGGCCTGACGAGGGTTGAGACATTGTGCGCCTTTCAGATATAAAAGGTTCTTGTGGTCTGTAAGTATGGTGATTGAATGAGAAGCTCCCTCCAACAGATACCTCCACTCTTCTAGAGCGAGCTTGATGGCTAGCAACTCCTGGTCGCCAATGGCATAGTTGCGCTCAGCTGGGGAGAACTTCCGGGAGAAAAAACTGCAAGGGTGTAAATGGCCATCTTTAGCCCTCTGAGATAACACCGCTCCTACTCCAACGGAGGAGGCATCCACCCCTAAGATGAAAGGAGAGTCGATGTCAGGCTGTTTCAGAACAGGCGCAGAGATGAACCTTTGTTTTAAAAGATGAAATGCTTGCATGGCTTCTTCAGACCACTTGGACGGGTTAGCACCCTTCTTAGTGAAAGCAGTAATAGGCGCCACAATGGTGGAAAAGTCTCGTATAAACTTTCGGTAATAGTTGGCGAACCCCAAGAACCTCTGGACCCCTTTGAGGGTTAAGGGTATCGGCCAATTTTGAATTGCTTGTAGTTTCTCAGGATCCATCTCTAGTCCGGAACCGGACACAATGTACCCTAGAAACGGAATGGACTGGACTTCAAAGACGCATTTCTCTAATTTGCAATAGAGATGATTGACACGGAGACGGGACAGAACCTCTTTAACCCAAAAACGATGTTCCTCTAAATCGTTGGCAAAAATTAGGATATCGTCTAGATAGACCACGACATGACGGTATAGAATGTCTCTGAAGATCTCATTGACAAAATGCTGGAAGACAGCTGGAGCATTGCTCAATCCGAAGGGCATGACGAGGTACTCATAATGTCCGTCACGGGTGTTAAAGGCGGTCTTCCACTCGTCACCCTCACGGATCCGGATGAGATTGTATGCACCTCTCAAGTCCAGCTTTGTAAAGATGGTAGCTCCGCTAACTCTGTCAAAGAGCTCAGTAATCAGGGGTAAAGGATAACGGTTCTTGATGGTAATGTCGTTCAAACCTCTGTAGTCGATGCACGGCCGCAGACCACCATCTTTCTTTTTTACAAAAAAGAAGCCTGCGCCGGCTGGAGAAGAAGAAGGTCGAATGAACCCCTTTGCTAGGTTCTCTTTAATGTATTCCTCCATAGAATGCGTCTCAGGCAGAGACAACGGATAAGTTCGGCCTCGAGGTGGAACCTTCCCTGGAACGAGATCAATCGGGCAGTCCCATTCTCTATGAGGAGGAAGGATATCAGCAGAAGCTTTACTGAACACATCCGTGAAATCTTGATATGGAGGAGGTGGAACATCAGACGACCTGGGGGAGGAAGAACAGACAGGCAATACTTTAAACAAACATGTCTCAGCACAGGAGGAACCCCATGCCAGGATTTGCGTAGTCGTCCAATCAATTGTAGGATTGTGAAGACGGAGCCATGGAAGGCCCAGGACCACAGGATGTGTGGCTCTTGGAATCACTAAAAAAGAAATAAATTCAGAATGAAGAACTCCCACTCTCAGACGAACTGGTAGAGTCCTTAGGGAAATAACTGCATCAAAAATCTTGCTGCCATCCACGGCAGTTAAGGAGATGGACGAAGGAAGTCTCTCGGTGGGTAGGGACCACCGTTTAACATAGGCTTCGGTAATAAAGTTCCCAGCTGCTCCGGAATCAAGGAGGGCAATGACGTTCCGTTAACGTTGAGCAATTTGGAGCGACACTGGGAGATTACAATCATGAGGAGATGGAGAGGAGATCATTACTCCTAGCCGGCCCTCTCCTGGGCGAGCTAGGGTTTGGAGTTTTCCCGGACATTCGGGACAGGCATTGATGGTGTGAGACGGAGCTGCACAGTAAAGACAAAGAGACTTGGAGAGACGTCTTCGGCGCTCAGCAGGAGTTAAACGGGAAACGGCCAATTTGCATGGGCTCATCTTTAGTTGGTGACAGTTGGCGAGGAGGAGGAGCAGAAGATTTTGGAGCAGATGATCTTCCACGCTCAATTGCTCTCTCTCTGAAACGTAAATCAACTTTCGTGCAGAGTGAGATTAGCTCATCTAACTTAGAGGGTAAGTCTCTGGTAGCTAACTCATCTTTAATACGCTCAGATAAGCCATGCCAGAATGCAGCATACAGGGCCTCGTCGTTCCATGCCAGTTCGGATGCCAGGATCTGGAACTGTATCAGATATTGTCCTACAGTACGTGACCCCTGGCGTAAACGGAGAATCTCGGATGAAGCTGAGGTTACCCGGCCTGGCTCGTCGAAGATGCGCCTGAATGTTGACACGAAGGCAGTGTAGGAAGATAGCAGGGTGTCGGACCTCTCCCATAACGGTGATGCCCAATCAAGGGCTGAGCCACTGAGAAGAGAAATAATGTAGGCAATTTTTGTACGGTCACTAGGAAAATTGCCAGGTTGTAGCTCAAACTGAATCTCACACTGGTTGAGAAATCCCCTGCAGAATCTTGGAGATCCGTCAAATTTTGCTGGCGATGGAAGATGAAGACGTGGAGCAGAAATGGGTAAGGTGGGTGGGGTTATAGCTGGAGTCACTGTGGTTGACGCACCAGACGCGCCTGATCCACAGAGAGTTGTCTGAATCCCATCCAGCCGAGTAGAGAAATCCTGGAGACAGCGGATGATGTGGCCCTGTGCAGCCTCCTGATGTTCTAGTCGGGCTGCCAGTTCTTGCATCGGCCTGGCCGCTTGATCCTGGTCTCCGGCTGGATTCATTAGGTCAGTGCTTACTGTCACAACTGAGGGCCTGAGCTGACGGGAGGCAGCCTCAGTTGTAGGGGCTGAGATGTACCGGAACCTGGGAGGTTGTATCAGACCCCTGGACATGTAAGTAACATGAATAATAACTGCCCGAAGGCGTGACCACGACAACTTGGATAAAAGTCAATGATGTTTATTATGACAACTCCGCAACACAGCAGCAGTAAAAGAAAAACGTAAAAGTCAGCAAAGAATAAATACAGTTCCTGGGTACTACAGGATGGCAGGAGCCACAGGGCACTGGTAGTGTGAGATAGTTCTTATGATCTTCTAGATGGAAAGTCCTTACCAGGCCCGACTGTAGCAATGGAGATAACCCAGGATTGTGCCAGCTGGTGTTCCAGGAAAAGCTGGGTTGCTGAAGATAAAACAGCTGCTGTGGATACTGGCTGGAACCAGACTGTTGTTAGCACGGAGTGGATACTGGCTGGAACCAGTTAAATAATAAATGAACTTGGGAGCGATGAAATATGAACTGAAATGTAGAACTTGAGAGCGGAGAAATAATAATACCGGTGGAGAGTGGTAAAGTGTAGAAAGGACACCGGCCCTTTAAGGGAAGCTGTACTCTGCTGGAAGCTGAGCTGGAAGCAGGTAATGTTGTAGCTGGAAACAGATGAATCCACAATGGATTGGAGAGTCAGGCTACACCGCAGGTGGAATGCTGGTGCGGGTCTCTATGGTGGAAGTCTTGAGACAGGAGCTGGAACCTGGAAGACAATCACAGGAGAGAGACAAACAGGAACTAGGTTTGACAACCAAAGCACTGACGCCTTCCTTGCTCAGGCACAGTGTATTTATACCTGCAGCAAGGAAGGGATTGGCTAGGCAATTATGCAGATTAACAATACTGACAACAGATTGGAGGAAATGATCAGCTGACAGAATCCAAGATGGCTGCGCCCATGCAGACACTTGGAGGGAAGTTTGGTTTGTAATCCATGTGGTAATGAAAACAGTAATGGCGGCGCCGGCCACTGGAGACAGGAGACGCCAGGCTGACAAGTGCACATCCAACCACGCGGACACAGCAGAGGCCGCGGCTGACGTAGTCGCCACTCTGACACTCTGCATGCAGAAGCTCAGGGACGGCGGCGGAGGCCGCGGGAGACGCCATGCCAGATGTAATATGGCGTTACTGTGACAGCGTCTCAGAGAGACAGGAGAGGATGCAGGAATGTGAACATTAGGATAACAGATGGGATCCGGTCCTGGAGCGCTGAGCCAGCCTTAGGAGGCATCTGATGGGTAAGAAATGGCGACCAGATACCCGGATCGTGACAATGGTGCCCATACACTTGTGAGATTATCGGTATTAGCCTTCGATTTCGACCACATCTGTGAGAGAAATCGGGGGATTGTATGCACATTTTAGGTACCTTTCGACGCGATGCGCGGGCACGCTGGTCGAATCTCGCGTCTCAAGATATTATGTGCTGCACATAATATTTCTCGAATCGGGGCGTGATCGCATGCTGTTTTTTACCACTTTCGATGTTTCACACCGCGATGTGCGATATGTGAAGATAGGAGATGACTTCCTGGCCACTCCTCTTCCCCTCACTGCGCACATGACTGGAGAGGAGGCTGTAAGCACGCTGCTGAGCTCCCAAACACCGCACAAGGTAGGCTACACCACTGGCCACCAATGATTATTCCTCTTTACCAACACTGCCCACCCTTTATGCTGCTCTACCCACATTTACATAGGCTCCTGCCCAAAATGCTGCACCACTGCAAGCCCCAGCCAGCCACGCCCTAAATGCCATTATACTGCGCCACTGGCCACCAATGCCTACTATTCTCTTTTAACAACACTGGCCACCGTTTCTGCTGCTCTACCCACGATTATATAGGCCCCCTGCCCAAAATGCTGCACTACTGCAAGCCCCATGCGGCCGCACCCTAAATGGCATTATACTGCGCCACTGGCCACCAATGCCTACTATTCTTTTTTAACAACACTGCCCACCGTTTCTGCTGCTCTACCCACGATTATATAGGCCCTCTGCCATGGCCGCAACTAGGGGGGCTAAGGGGGCAAGTGCCCCAGGTACAGAATCTGAGAGTGCTCAGAGTTGGGTACTCTGCCTCCCCTCCTTTCTCCCAGCCCTTCTGCCAGGTCCAAGAACCCTCGCTGCAGGTCCCCGGTCCACAGCATCACCAATGTGGACTCCTGGGAAACTCCCCCCTCCCCGGCAACCAGAACGCTAATGAATGAGGCAGGGACGGTGACCATGGACTCTCCAGCTGCCCCCTTTCATTTTCCGAGTGCTGGTACATGGCCACTCACACACTCCTGTGCCTGTGTAAGTGCTGTCTGCTGCCAGGCCTGTTCCCCAGCGCCTCTCCTTTCCTGCAGCTCCACCAGATGAGAACAGGACCCTAAGGGGCTACCTATTGCCGGGTCCCAGGCAAAACCATTGTTGCAGGTCCCCCACTCCTCAGTACCACCAATGTGGACTCCTGGGAAAACCCACCCCCAGCAACTAGAACACTTACTGTATGAATGGGGCAGGGGTGGCCATTCACACACTCCTGTGCCTGTGTAAACTATATCTGCCCCTGGCCCTGTTGCTCAACACCTCCCCCTTCCTGCATAGCAGCTCCACTAGACTGGAACCGGGGACCCATCTTCCTACCCCAAGTTGCATGTGTGCATTGTGCCCCTGCCTGTGGTGCCACTCCATGCCATAGTATCAAAATGCACTACATTTGTTGCTATATATAGCATTTTGTTATCATGTCCTAAATGTAATGATGCATAATTAAACCTTTATACTGTTTGAAAAAGTTCAGCCATGTTGGCAGCATATACAATTATGTCTTGAAATAAAAAGCATATATTTTTTCTACGCAAATTCAGTTTGCAAAATAAAATAATTTGTTATACGACAAGCAATATGTGGTGTAATTTTCTTACCTTGCAGTACTTATACTGAAGCACTTTGATAATAGCATTGCAGGTTTCAGGTATGATGTTTCCCAAAGCCTGCGCAGAGATACGGGTCCAATACTTCAGGTCCTCAAATGACTGTCCAGTAGCAAGGAACCGCATGGTAGCCACGAGCCTCTCCTCAGCAGGGATAGGAACCCATCATTTGGTATCCCGCTTCTGTATGAGGGGGGTCACCAGACGCAGCAACTTCTGGAAGGTGTCTTCATCCATGCGCAGGAAGTTGCGGTAGTCATCCGGGTTATTGTCCCTGATCTCATCCAGGAGGGGCATGTAGGATCGAGTGGGCCGCTTAAGCAGCCACTCCTTGGTCCAGCAAGATCTCTCCCTCCGCCTTTGCTGGGCCCTCTCCCTGTCTCCCCTCACCTTCAGCACAGAGTAGCACATTAGTGCCTGATAGCGAGTAGAATCCATCTCTACACACACACACAGCAGTATAGAAACACTTTGTAATACGAGCAGAACAAAGCAGTGCACAGTAGCTAGCAATGTGGAATGATCAGCAGGTATAAACCAAACTTCTCTAGTCACAGAGCAAACAGGAGTGCACAGACTATAAAATGGCTGCTTGTTTATATATCCCCCATATAGGCCAGCCCTCTATTTACATTTTTCTTAATCTGGCAGATAAATCTGGTGTGCTTTTGAGCAGCATGAGATGAGCTCGAATTCGATCATCCAATACCATCCGATTTACGGTCATAAGGGGCATGAGATAAATCTCAGGATTGTATGTGCATGGAATGTACTAAAAATGCACTTTCGATGAGATTTGTCTCAAGGTGAGCTTAAAGGGAAATCTGGCCCGATCTCGCGTTGAAAGCAATCGCACAAGTGTATGGGTACCATAACACCTTGAGATATGCACTAACTTTTCATAAGATTTTGACTATATAGTCAAAATCTTACAGATTTATCTCACTGTGTGTACACACCTTTAGAAAGTGTGTTTCTGTCCTGATAACTGTATTCAAATAAAGGGCTAGTTTGAAGGCTGTTGTTTTAGGGCCTAGTAACAAACCTTCACTCCATATAATAATGCACAGTGTGTGTAACCAAGGGACAATTGGGCCTCACACTTGCCTGCTTGCAGCCCAACACAGTCTCTGCTGTAGTTACAGTACTTCCACTGGCTGGACCCGCCTCAGCGGTTCCCAGCATAACAAGATGGCTGTGGCATCCTCATCTTTCAATAGGCCAAGCGGTCTCTGGCTGCAACGTCTCACGTCCACTCTCTTGCTCTCTGCACTCCAGTAGCATCTCGCTGCTTTAGCTCTGCAGCGCTGTTTTCCACCACTCAGTGTGACCAGTGTGACCACCCGGTTTGCTCCATCTTATCAGCTCTCACTTTGCACAACAATGGCTTCCTCACGACTCCACCTTCTTCTACCCACAATACCCCTCTGCTCCTAGATTGCCTTTTCCAATCAGCGATCATCAGCTAGAATGTGTGACCGGACTTTGGTCTGACCTTAACCCTTGCTGCACCTGCATGACAGGGTAAGTCACTGTAAGTCACCTTTAAAGGGGCACAAACACACAACTTTCCAGGGTGCCCCAATTGTGCAACTAAATACACACCATTAAGGCCATGCCATGGAGCAGTGTCACCAGTGTTACAAGGGAATCAGAGAGCTGCCTTCCAGGTGCATAGTTTAGAAGGGAACACCTGTCATCCATAACCACACCCAAAGGGTGACCTGTGCTGTTAAAGTTGCTTGCTTCTGGAAAAGTGTCAGCCAACACACCACTGTGAAGGAGAGTGTACCTGCTATGCCAATGTATTTGAGATCTTTCCGACCAACACCACCACCAATTCAAACATTATGGGCTAACCCTAAAGCACCTTGCTTTTTTGGTATAAACACTGCTAGCTTGTTAATCCATTGACATTTACCTGTACTGGTCTGAGGCCAGTATTGGTACTGTATATTAAAAAGGATATGTGATACCCCACAATCTGAAATGTAGTAACATCCTAGTTCACATACCTTTCTGGACTGAGCTCTTTAAATAGGCTGATTTTTAGGGGTCTTCCTTTTACTTACTAACCTTGTTTCATTATTTCAACAAAGAGCTATTCTTTCCCAAGCTCAAAAACCAAACAAGTATTATACAAGTAGTCAGTTTTATTTAACTGGAAAACGGTCACTCAGTCAACTCAACTATGAAATGATTTCTTGAACTCATCAACTGAGGGCATAAACATTAACAGGAACACATTTTTATCAACATAACATTTATTTTCTGTTGAATCAACAATTAACTTCTGCGCCTAATACATTAATTTTACCTCATACAATTATTCCTTATTTTAAACTGCTTTAATAAATCTGTGCAAACTTTCAGTTCTAACTTTCTAATATCTAAGGAAAATAAGTAAATATTCTCCTCATTTATTAGAAAAGTTTCATTGAGTCTATCTCAACAGAGTTCTCCTTATTCCTTTTAAAGTAAATAGGACACAGGTTCTCAAACTCGGCCCTCAGGGCCCCAAACAGTTCATGTTTTCCAGGTCTCTTCACAGAATTGCAAGTGAAACAAACAACTCCATCTGTGGATCTTTTAAAATGTGCACCTGCTAGGTAATCTGGAAAATGTGAACAGTGGCCCTCATTCCGAGTTGTTCGCTCGCTAACTGCTTTTAGCAGCATTGCACACGCTAAGCCGCCGCCCTCTGGGAGTGTACCTTAGCATAGCAGAATTGCGAACGAAAGATTAGCAGAATTGCGAATAGAAATTTCCTAGCAGTTTCTGAGTAGCTCCAGACTTACTCCTACATTGCGATCAGTTCAGTCAGTTTCGTTCCTGGTTTGACGTCACAAACACACCCAGCGTTCGCCCAGACACTCCCCCGTTTCTTCAGACACTCCCGCGTTTTCCCCAGAAACGCCAGCGTTTTTTCGCACACTCCCAGAAAATGGCCAGTTTCCGCCCAGAAACACCCACTTCCTGTCAATCACACTACGATCACCAGAACGATGAAAAAGCTTCGTTATGCCGTGAGTAACATACCTAACTTTTGTGTAAAATAACATAGAAACATAGAAACATAGAATTTGACGGCAGATAAGAACCACTTGGTCCATCTAGTCTGCCCATTTTTTTTATCCTTTAGGTAATCGCAACCCTTTTTGAACCTTAATTCTTTGTAAGGATATTCATATGCCTATCCCAAGCATGTTTAAATTGCTCTACAGTCTTAGCCTCTACCACCTCTGATGGGAGGCTATTCCACTTATCCACTACCCTTTCTGTGAAATAATTTTTCCTTAAATTTCCCCTGAACCTGCCTCCCTCCAGTTTCAGTGTATGTCCTCGAGTTCTAGTACTTCTCTTCCTTTGAAAAATGTTTCCCTCCTGAACTTTGTTAAAACTTTGGTATATTTGAAAGTTTCTATCATGTCTCCCCTTTCCCTTCTCTCCTTCATACTATACATGTTAAGATCTTTTAGCCTTTCCGGGTAAGTTTTGTGATGTAGGCCATGCACCATTTTAGTTGCCCTTCTTTGTACACTCTCTAATGTATTTATATCCTTCTGGAGATATGGTCTCCAGAACTGGACACAGTATTCCAGATGAGGCCGCACCAATGACCTATACAGTGGCATTATTACTTCTCTTTTCCTGCTACTGATTCCTCTCCCTATGCAACCAAGCATCTGACTTGCCTTTCTCATTGCTTTGTTGCATTGCTTTTCTGCCTTTAAGTCACTTGAAATAGTGACTCCTAAATCCCTTTACTCCTCAGTAGTTTCCATTATAGTACCCTTGATACTATATTTAGCCTTTGGGTTTTTGAGACCCAAGTGCATGATTTTGCATTTTTTAGCATTAAACTGTAGTTGCCATGTTCTTGACCATTTTTCAAGCCTAGCTAGGTCATCAATCATTTGTGTTACCCCTCCTGGTGTGTCTACCCTGTCGCATATCTTTGTATCATCTGCAAAAAGGCATAATTTCCCTTCAATACCATTTGCAATGTCACCAACAAAGATATTAAAGAGAACTGGTCCGAGTACAGATCCCTGGGGTACTCCACTGGTAACATTTCCCTCCATAGATTGCACTCCATTTACTACAACTGTCTGTTTCCTATCCTGCAACCAGGTTCTTATCCATTTAACTATTCTATAATCCACCCCCACACTTTCAAGTTTATTTAGCAGTCTGCTATGTGGGACAGTGTCAAATGCCTTACTAAAGTCTAGATATGCTACATCTACAGCTCCCCCTTGGTCTATTATTTTCATCACAGAGTCAAAAAAGTCAATAAGATTTGTTTGGCATGATCTCCCACCAGTAAATCCATGCTGTTTTGGATCCTGTAAGTTGTTTGATTTAAGATATTCCACAACTCTTTCTTTTAGTAGTTTTTCCATTACTTTTCCTACTACTGATGTAAGGCTTACTGGCCTGTAGTTACTTGCTTCTTCCTTGCTTCCACTTTTGTACAATGGAACTACATTTGCTCTTTTCCAGTCCTCTGGAATGGCACCTGTATTTAGTGACTGGTTAATAATTCTGTTAATGGGGCCACCAGCACATCTTTTAGCTCTTTTAGTATCCTTGGGTGTATCCCATCTGGCCCCATTGATTTATCCACTTTCAGTTTTGAAAGTTCAGTTAGGACCTTCTCCTCTGTAAATGTACTTTCATCTACCTTATTTTTATGAATGTCCTTGCAACATAACTGGGGCCCCTTCCCTTCTTCTGTAGTAAATACTGAGCAAAAATAATTATTTAGGTGATCTGCTGTTGCCTTGTCTCCCTCCACCAAATTCTCACTCTCTGTCTTAAGTCTTATTATTCCTCCATTTGATTTTCTCCTTTCATTTATATACTTAAAAAAAGTTTTGCCCCCCTTTATCTACCGACTGGGCCATTGTCTCCTCAGCTTCTGCCTTTGCACGTCTGATCACTTTCTTAGCATCCTTCCGTCTGTCAAGATACACCTCTTTGTCATTATTATTTTGAGTCTGTTTGTATTTCCTAAAAGCCATCTTTTTTGCTTTCACACTAGTTGATACTTCTTTTGTGAACCACATTGGCTTCCTTTTCCTGGTGCTTTTCCTAACCCTTTTGATACAAAGGTCTGTTGCCCTTACTATTGCACTTTTCAGTTTTCCCCATCTCTCCTGCACTCCTTCCAAGTTCCTCCAGTCCGCCAATGAATCACTTAGACATCTCCCAATTTTTGCAAAGTCAGCATTTCTAAAATCCAACACCTTTGTTTTTGTATGACAGGAGTTGGATCCTGTCTTTATACTAAACCATACTGCTTGATGATCACTGGATCCCAGGTGCTCACCCACATATATGTCTGATATCCTGTCACCATTTGTAAGAATCAAATCTAATATTGAGTCTTTGCGAGTGGGCTCCCTCTCCAATTGCTTGAGAGATGCTCCCTGTAAGGAATTTAGAAATTTGCCACTTGTAGCTAAACTTGCAAAGGACCCCTCCCAATTTACATCAGGTAAATTAAAGTCTCCCATGATTATAACTTCTCCCTTTAAAGACATTTTAGAGATGTCCAACAATAGGTTCCTGTCCAAATCCTGCCCCTGGCCTGGTGGTCTATAGATCACCCCAATGCGAATAATGTCCTTCTCCCCAGTTTCCGTGGTGACCCAAAGGGCCTCAGTTTTGTCCTCAACATTTTGTATTAAAGTAGCATTTATGCTTTTTTTCCCATACATTGCTACCCCTCCTCCTATTCTTCCCATTCTATCCTTCCTAAATAAATTGTATCCAGGTATAGCTATGTCCCAGTCATGATTCTCATTGCACCATGACTCAGTAATTGCGACAATATCCAGGTTATCCCTTGTCATTATCGCAATTAACTCTGGAATTTTGTCTCCTAAGCTCCTAGCATTTGCACACATAGCTAAGCGCATGCGCTCTGCGAACCTTGCGCATGTGCAGTAAGCGACTAATCGCAGTATAGCGAAAATCGGCAATGAGTGAACAACATGGAATGACCCCCAGTGTGGGGTCCTGAGTACCGAGTCTGAGAACCACTGAAATAGGACAAACCATTATCAGTACACTTTCTTATATTACTTAGCCTTAAATTTATCATAATATATCCAAGTGTTTGACGCCAATGGTTTAACAACAGTCTAAAATCTTTTCTGAGATGTTTCATCCTAAAATGTTGATGGATCTTTAAAAATATTATCCTGTGTTTTATGCCTGCTTAAAGGTCCCTGGTTGGTTAAGCCTCTCCACAGGGTAGGAAATCAGCTAGTGCACAACAAAACAATAGAGACTGAGACTTAACTAGCGCGTTCTTAGTTCCTTCTGATTCTTATGATCCCTTGAAGTTTCATTGGTCAGGATCGGATACCATATGAAAAAAAGATGTGTGTATATAGTGAAGTACTATTTTAATAGTAAACATAAAACACACACAAGTACATCCAATAAAATTGATCAATTAATTATCCAATATATTGCACAATCCCTTCAAGCACACAACCTACATGTTTCTACCCCTGCCTGGGGTCTTTCTCAAGGTTTGCAAACCTTCAGAAAGACCCCAGGCAGGGGTAGAAACGCGTAGGTTGTTTCCTGAACAAGCCTGGGGACGGACGGAAGGACCAGTCTTTCAACAAGATCTGATTCGCATGGTGGGATATCCTGTAACCCCACATTACATCTTTCATGCGCTTTTTGAACTGTCTAAACCACAGTTCAGAACTATCTGGTAATTAGCCCATCCTCACATGTATGCTTGAAGGGATTGTGCAATATATTGGATAATTTATCAATTTTATTGGATGTACTTGTGTGTGTTTTATGTTTACTATTAAAATAGTACTTCACTATATACACACATCTTTTTTCATATGGTATCCGATCCTGACCAATGAAACTTCAAGGGATCATAAGAATCAGAAGGAACTAAGAACGCGCTAGTTAAGTCTCAGTCTCTATTGTTTTGTTGTGCACTATATGGGTGAGGGGTGAAGGAAGACCTCCTTAGAAACTTTGAGACTATACCAGCTGCTATATTTGCGCACGACGGTATCCTATTCATTTCTGTATTGTTAGGAACTCAGCTATTCAGTGCTCTGATGACAGGAAATCACTTCCCTGTTTCCACCTCCACTGTTTATAAGGATTGGCTAGTTCAGGTCTGACATAGAGGTGCACCAACCTACTGCTATTTGCTTCATGCTGCACTGGCCTTACCACCTGACACTGCTCATGTGACATGCATCTGACGTCTTGAGCAGCTGAAGAGGCTGATGGGAGTTGTGGTGTGCTTGTGTAATCACATACACTTGGGCTGTACCTTGATGCACAGTATCAAACATAATACTTCACATAATGGGGTATTAAAGCTATGCACAGTTTAGATTGATGTTATAGAAAAACAGAATCAAAATGAAATTGTTACTTGGACATGGCCTCAACTAGTTGACTTATACGAATGCATTGAGGGTGGATATTGGATGTAGATCTAATGCTAACATAGCTGTAATGTACATCAGGATGGTGGCTGTAATACTTTATTCCTCTTGCAAATGATTGTTAAACAGAGAACCATTGTTTGAAATTACTAGTGTTCTTGATCATTCTTCAGTGATGAAGATTGACCTCCAGCAATAGCAGCTCTAGCACAAGACTTCTTCTTGATTATCTTAGATTGCATTAGGGGAGTCATTTTGCCTTAGAAAATTGAATGCTGATCCCTACATTTTTCAAAAAATTCTGCACCACCAAATGAATTGTATGTGCAAAACATGGGACATGCTGGAGTTTGCCCAGATGTAATGCACGCACAATATTGGTGGCATTGTCCGTTATCACAAATCCCCAGGAGAGTCTAAGTGGGGTAATCCATTGTGCAATGATGTCCCTCAGTTTCCGTAAGAGGGTGTCAGTGGTGTGCCTCTTATGGAAACCAGTGATACACAGCGTAGCCTGCCCAGGAATGAGTTTTGTTTGTGAGATGCTGCTACTGGTGCTGCTGCTGTTGTTGCTGCTGGAGGCAATACATCTACCCAGAGGGCTGTCACAGTCATGTAGTCCTTAGTTTGCCCTGCTCCACTTGTCCACATGTCCAGGGTTAAGTGGACATTGGGTACAACCGCATTTTTCAGGACACTGAGGACACTTTTCTTAATGTCCCTGTACAGTCTGGGAATCGCCTGCCTAGTGAAGTGGAATCTAGACGTGATTTGGTACTGGGGACAAAGTATGTCCATAAACTGTCTAAATCCCACTGCATTAATGGCGGATACTGGACGCATGTCTAACACCAGCATAGTTGTTAGTAATCCTCTTTGCAACAGGTTGACTGCTGTCATATTTCATCTTCCACGCAAAGGACTGCTTAGTTGATGTAGTACAAGTGGTCTTTTGACTTCGCCTCTGGGATGATAATTGACTCCCAGCAGCAACATCAGCAGCAGCAGTAGGCATACCACTCAAGAATCCTCTAGAGGAATCCCAGTTAAGAGAGGACTCATCAGTCATTCCAGTGACATGGCCTCCAGAACTACTGACGTTCCTGACTGAGGAGGAAATTGACATTGAGGGAGTTGGTGGTGTGGCTTGCAGGAGCTTGGGTATAACAGGAAGAAGGGATTTAGGTGTCAGTGGACTGTTTACGCTCTTACCCAAAGTTTCTGAACTTGACAATGACTTCTGATGAATGCGCTGCAGGTGACGTATAAGGGAGGATGTTCCTAAGTGGTTAACGTCCTTACCCCTACTTATTACAGATTGACAAAGGCAACACCTGGCTTGACACCTGTTGTATGGGTTTGTGGAGAAATAATTTTACACCGAAGAGGTGGCTTTTTTGGTATTTTGCCCAGGCATGACAATGGGCTTTCTTATCCCATGGACAACAACTGTCTCCACTGGTGCCTTATTCAAACAAGCCACATCACCATCAGAATCCTCATAGTCAACTTCCTCCTCAGTGCCAACTACACCTATATCCTCCTCATCCTAGCGTACGTCTACAGTGACATCCTCAATCTCAATCTCAGCAACTGGACTGGCGGTGCTCTTCCCAGCACTTGCAGGAAGCGTGAAAATGGTGGTAGTAGACTCTTCTTTCCATACAGTATTGGGAAGGTCAGGCCTAGACATCGCAACCGCGGACACACTTGGACTCTCCTTAGGGATTTGCGATATCTCTGAAAGCACAGTTGCATTTTACTGTGCTTTAAAAAGCTTATTTTTTTTACTTTTAGAGCGGGAGGAGGGCTTCCATCCTCATGAGAAACCGTGCCACCAGTCATGAACATTGGCCAAGGCCTTAGCCTTTCCTTGCCACTTTGTGTCGTGAATGGCATATTGCCAATTTTACATTTCTCATCAGATAATTTATTTATTTATTTTTTAATTTTTGCTTCTTGGATTTTACATGCCCTCTATGACATTGGGCATCGGCCTTAGCAGACGACGTTGATGGAATTACATCGTCAATGTCATGACTGGTGACAGCAGCAGCTTCAGCACTAGTACTGGGAACTGGAAGTGGTTCCTGATCTGCCATTATTTTTTCCTCAAAATAGTTGTTCTTCATTTCACAGGACAGCACCTCTTTATTATTACTACTACAGCACACAGAACAGTGCCCATTTATCTTCACAGCACCCCTGTATTCTTACAGCATACAGGACCAGTGTAATGTTATTTTAAAAGCAGCAGCACCCATTAATTTTTCTAGCATACAGGGCCAGCAGCACTCCTATATTTTACAGCATACAGGAGCAGTGTGCTTTTAATTTTTAACAACTGCCCCCTGACTTTTTATAGCATACAGGGCCAGTGTAATGTTATTTGAACAGCAGCACCCCAATATTTTACAGCATACAGTAGCAGTGTGCTTTTAATTTTTAACAACTACACCCCTATATTTTTACAACATACAGGGCCAGCATCACCACTATAGTTTACAGCATACAGGAGCAGTGTGCTTTTCATTTTTAACAACTGCACCCCTGAATTTCTATAGCATAAAGGGCCAGTGTAATTTTATTTGAACAGCAGCACAACATACAGGGCCAGTGTAATGTTATTTGAACAGCAGCATTCCAATATTTTACAGCATACAGTAGCAGTGTGCTTTTACTTTTTGACAACTGCACACCTGAATTTTTACAACACACAGGGCCAGCAGCACCCCTATAGTTTACAGCATACGGGAGCAGTGTGCTTCTAATTTTTAACAACTTCACCCCTGAATTTTTACAACATACAGCGCCAGCAGCACCCCTATACTTTACAGAATACTGGAGCAGTGTGCTTTAAATTTTTAACAACTGCATCCCCAAATTTTTATACCATGCAGGATCAGTGTAATGTTATTTGAACAGCAGCACCCCAATATTTTACAGCATACAGGAGCAGTGTGCTTTTAATTTTTAACAACTGCCCCCTGACTTTTTATAGCATACAGGGCCAGTGTAATGTTATTTGAACAGCAGCACCCCAATATTTTACAGCATACAGTAGCAGTGTGCTTTTAATTTTTAACAACTACACCCCTACATTTTTACAACATACAGGGCCAGCATCACCACTATAGTTTACAGCATACAGGAGCAGTGTACTTTTCATTTTTAACAACTGCACCCCTGAATTTCTATAGCATAAAGGGCCAGTGTAATTTTACTTGAACAGCAGCACAACATACAGGGCCAGTGTAATGTTATTTGAACAGCAGCATTCCAATATTTTACAGCATACAGTAGCAGTGTGCTTTTAATTTTTGACAACTGCACACCTGAATTTTTACAACACACAGGGCCAGCAGCACCCCTATAGTTTACAGCATACGGGAGCAGTGTGCTTCTAATTTTTAACAACTACACCCCTATATTTTTACAACATACAGGGCCAGCATCACCACTATAGTTTACAGCATACAGGAGCAGTGTGCTTTTCATTTTTAACAACTGCACCCCTGAATTTCTATAGCATAAAGGGCCAGTGTAATTTTATTTGAACAGCAGCACAACATACAGGGCCAGTGTAATGTTATTTGAACAGCAGCATTCCAATATTTTACAGCATACAGTAGCAGTGTGCTTTTAATTTTTGACAACTGCACACCTGAATTTTTACAACACACAGGGCCAGCAGCACCCCTATAGTTTACAGCATACGGGAGCAGTGTGCTTCTAATTTTTAACAACTTCACCCCTGAATTTTTACAACATACAGCGCCAGCAGCACCCCTATACTTTACAGAATACTGGAGCAGTGTGCTTTTAATTTTTAACAACTGCATCCCCAAATTTTTATACCATGCAGGATCAGTGTAATGTTATTTGAACAGCAGCACCCCAATATTTTACAGCATACAGGAGCAGTGTGCTTTTAGTTTTTAACAACTGCCCCCCCTGAATTTTTATAGCATACAGGGCCAGTGTAATGTTATTTGAACAGCAGCACCCTTATATTTTACAGCATAGAGGAGGAGCAGTGTGCTTTTACTTTTTAACAACTACACCCTGAATTTTTACAACATACAGGACCAGCAGCACCCCTTTATTTGACAGCATACAGAAGCAGTGTGCTTTTATTTTTTTAACAACTGTACCCCTGAATTTTTATAGCATACAGGGCCAGTATAATGTTATTTGAACAGCAGCACCCCTATATTATAAAACATACAGGAGCAGTGTGCTTTTAATTTTTAACAACTGCACCCCTGAATATTTATAGCATACAGGGCCAGCAGCACCCCAATATTTTACAGCATACAGAACAGTGCCCCTGCACCCTGTACAACACAGTGACAGCCACGACAGCAACATCCGTGTATAGCTGCAGCACTGGCTGTAACAGCACATGAAACACCAGTGACAGCCAGGCCAGCACCCCTAACACAGCACAGGTACACCACAGTGACTGCAGAAGCACCCCTACAGAGTACACACTAACCCCACCCAACGCCACCACCCACATAGAGAGACAGAGGTCTGCCTCCCTCACTCTCCAAGTCCAGAGTGAAAATGGCAGTGACGTGTGGCTGTTTATATGGAATCCAAAACCTGCAATATTCCAACAGCGGGATGATGACGTTTTGCCTCATTCTGGTTTCCAAGTCTTGCGGGAAGTCCTGAGCCAGACTTGGATCAAGGCTCGGACTGTGAAGTTTGAGGGTGTTTGGTTCTCAGGGAACTGAATCCGCTCATTTCTATTTCAAAGACAAGTGTTCAAAAATGTATAGATAGAGAAGCCTTGATGCATATTCAGTATGATATTCCGGCTGTCGGGATCCCGGTGGTCAGGAGACTGACACCGGGATCCCGACAGCCAGATTGCTGGTGGTGAGCACAGCGTGTACCCTCGTGGGCTCGCTGCGCTCATCATGCTTCGGTTGTTGATTCTGGGCCAGTATTTCACTGGGTGTCGGGATTCCAGCAACTTCAATGCTTCCCCTTGATACAATTAATCTGATTTGTACATAATTAGCTCAACGCCCACTGTAATTAATAAACCAATAACAGCTTCAGTAGAAGTTTTGATAAAAAAGTAAAACTGCTACTGCTTACAATCGCAAGCTGGGGGCTGCCCAGCACAGGGCAAGGTCGCTCAGTATGTTAATCACTGCCCAGTGATGCGATCGCAGTCCAATCCTTCTGGGATGCAAACGCAAAGTGGAAGCCCGCACACATGCTCTGTGGACTCTGCACATGTGCAGAGGGACAACAATCATACATCTGCAACTTTCGTAATTGAACTATTCATACTGAATAAGAGCCTGTTGCAGAACCTTACAAAAGTCACACAAAAAAAAACAAAGAAAAAAAAATCAATAAGATATTAGAGCTAATACAGGACTTTCCGGCAACTGATGGTCTGGCAACTCCTTTAATCGAGACAAATTTTTTCATGCATGGGATCTGCGTACAAGTGTCAATGATATGGCTTCTAAGAACAGTGCAAGTAACAGAGCAAGTGTCATTGACGATATTATGGCTTCCGAGAACAGTGCAAGCATCACTGATGTTGGTAATGGCTTGTCAATGGTGATATTATGGCTCCCGAGAACAGTGCAAGCATCAGTGATGTTGGTAATGGCTTGTCAATGGTGATATTATGGCTCCCGAGAACAGTGCAAGCATCAGTGATGTTGGTAATGGCTTCCAATAACAGTTTAAGTGTCAATGGTGGTGTTATGGCTTTGAAGAACTGTGCAATAATAATGCATAGTTAGTAGGTCTGAGATGTAAATTATTTAATGTTACAACTGTTAGTCCAACAAAATGGATATTCTGGCACAGTGCTAGTATTAAGGGTGCCCAAGCATATAAGGCCCTACCTTGAAGAACTTGCAATATATCTGGATAATATGATAATTAATGTAAATTTTTAATAAGAATGTAATTATTATAGTTACAGGAAATGCTTGTTTGTTATAATATAGTGGTGTTATTCAGAAAAATTCATTGGAGATTAGATTTTACCATGTTTATACAATGCTAAGAAAGCTCGGCTATAAAATTGGTTTTTTTTAATTGTATTACACAACATTTCATATATATTGAAAATTTAGTTTGGAAACAAATCAGATATTTTAAACTCACATTCCCTTGAGCAAAAACAAAGCCAAAACAGTTCATAATAAAAATTAAAACTTCTCTCTTTCCAAATAATTACTTTAATTAGCTATACCAACATAGATTTAGAATAATATGCTTATATGTATTCATTGTAGAGCTTTAGTGAGATTGCTTCCTATCATAGTGAATTATCACTAATGGTAAATGCATTGCGATGCTTATCTTTTTATTATCAAACTACGTATAAAGTAATATGTCAAACTTGAGTACCATTGAGTATACTGTAGGCCTGAGAGTATTATTCCTTTTTCAAGTATAAAAATGCTGAAATTTACCAGGTAAAATGAAAATTGGACAGATTTATTACGTAGCTGAAAAAATATAGGCCCTCATTCCGAGTTGATCGGTCGCAAGGCGAATTTAGCAGAGTTACACACGCTAAGCCGCCGCCTACTGGGAGTGAATCTTAGCTTCTTAAAATTGCGACCGATGTATTCGCAATATTGCGATTACTAACTACTTAGCAGTTTCAGAGTAGCTCCAGACTTACTCTGCCTGTGCGATCAGTTCAGTGCTTGTCGTTCCTGGTTGACGTCACAAACACACCCAGCGTTCGCCCAGGCACTCCCACCGTTTCCCCGGCCACTCCTGCGTTTTTTCCGGAAACGGTAGCGTTTTCAGCCACACGCCCCTGAAACGCCGTGTTTCCGCCCAGTAACACCCATTTCCTGTCAATCACATTACGATCGCCGGAGCGAAGAAAAAGCCGTGAGTAAAAATACTATCTTCATAGTAAAGTTACTTGGCGCAGTCGCAGTGCGAACATTGCGCATGCGTACTAAGCGGATTTTCACTGCGATGCGATGAAAAATACCGAGCGAACAACTCGGAATGAGGGCCATAGTGATATGGAATCTCTCCTAAAATCATTAATATATACATGTTAAATAAGAGAAAGGACGGTGAGCAAGTAAATAGTTCCTGCTGTTCAGCAACAAAAGAGCATATTTACCAGAAACGTCATTTAAAATGCGGTTGTGGTATAAAGATTAAAGATTGCATTGGCACATTTTCTCTGGTTTGGTTTTATTTTGTCATTGAATTTTGGTTTTGCCAAAACCACTTCACTGGTTTTTGTTTTGAGTCTGTATTGTTTTCAATAATTGCTAAAAAAAAGCTACAATTACACAATTTTTTCCTACAGAATTTGAACTTCAGTAACATACCTTTCCTGTTCTTTCCAGTCAATTTTGACCCCCTCACAGCTCTCAAACTTGTTTTCATCCAGGTTAGGCCAAAGGATGCAGCAAGCTGGCTGGTTACTGGAATTGTCCTTGGGCTACCCACTCATCATTATGTTGACTATTAAAAAGGACATGCACAGTTTAACAAGCTGTGCAGTGGCAGTTCAGCGACAGGAACTGCCACTTTTGTGTGAAGTGCTTGGTTTGTGTGGGCCCCCACAAGCAAGCTACCATTGCGCTTAAGCCAGCTAAGCTAACAGATCAACAGTGCCAAAATTCCAGCTCAATTCAAACTGTGCTGATTCACAGGGCTTTTATATGTTTGTGAACAAACACACTGGGGAACAGCGCACAGAACAGTACAATAGACCATTTTGTTTAATGTTTCAATTTGCAGCTCAGCTCACACTGCAGGGATTCAAAGGGCTTTTATATGTACATGGACAAATGCACTGGGATACAGCACATAGAACAGTACAAACAATAGAACAATATATATATATATTTTATTTTTCAATTTGCAGTTTACACTGCAGGGATTCAAAGGGCTTTTTTATATAAGTGAACAAACATACTGGGGTACAGCACACAGAACAGTACAAACAATTGAACAATTTATTTTTTGTCAATTCACAGCTCAGATCACACTGTGTGGAGTCACAAGGCTTTTATATGTAAGTAAAACCAACTCACTGGGGTACAGTTCACAGAACATTACAAACAATAGAACAATATTTTTTACATTTTTTTAATTCACAGCTCAGCTAACACTGTGGCAATTCAAAGGGCTTTTATATGTACATGAACAAATGCATTGAGATACAGTACAAAAAATAGTACAAACAATAGAACAATATATATTTTTTATTTTTCAATTTGCATCTCAGCTCACACTACTGAGATTCAAAGGGATTTTATATATTCATGAACAAATGCACCATGGTAAAGCGCACACAGGTTGCGCAAAAACATTATTTTTTTACTTTATATTAACTTTTTGTAACTTTATTGCACCTGACCTTGTGGAATCATACTGCTTATATGTGAACGCAGTGGGGTATGGCCTGCAGAGTCAGTGCAGCACCACTTTGTGAAAGAATAATTAGACTAAGGGGACTGGACACAGCACATCTCTATCTGTCTACTTCTTCATACTGTCACAACCCATGCAGTTTCTCTTCCCTGCCTAAGGTTCACTCTCTGCTTTGGTGCTTCAGCACTCTGGCCTGAGTATCAGCAGATTGGTCATTAGCTGATACAGCAGCTGTGAGAAGCACCTTCCCATGTAGATCAGCCACAAAAGCTCCCTGGTGCCAGTTCACCAAGTCAAGTCTTCCTCAGTGTCTGCACTCTGGATCATGCTTCTTGCGAGTGTTCCCTATGCTTTCCTGCTGACCATGGCCACCATCACAGTGGTACTGGGGGCACAGTTCCCAGGCACATCCTTTCTGACAGAGAGGGGAAGGCCCAGGATGATCATTCCACCCCCGTTCATTCTTGTACATCCACCACCATCCGCCACGGTATGCTGCAGTCTATTGAAAACACCCCTCCCATAATGGCCTCCACTTCAGAGGTGGTGGCCTCCTCTAGTATCTTTAATAACTGTCTCCTCTGAGGTGGAGGCCATTTTTGGAGGAATGTTTTCAATAGTTTGAAGTCCTGCAGCGGCACAGGCAGCCAGAGTGTTGGTTCCCCTGACAATGAGCAGAACCCCTAACAATGAGAAGGTACTGGGCATAATATGTTTGGGCATAATATGGTGAAATGGGCATTAATGTGGGGCATAATATGGTGTCAGGAGCATCATTGTGGTGACTTAATATGGTACCAGAGGCATAATATAGTGTTTCTTCATATGTGCTTAGGATATATATATATATATATATATCTGTCAACAAAGCATATATAGGGGGCGCTCCATAGTGCATAAAAGTTTTATTTTAAAAATAATACACAGGGTATTTTAAAACCAATTGTAAATATTCGTACCAGAAGGCAACCAGTGTGGGCTGGTTACCACGTGATTCAAGTAAGAGTGATCAATTGGAAAAGCAGCAGCAAGTGTCAGGCGATCATACCGGATACCTCCACCCGACGACGGCTGGTCTCCCCAGGCTCTCGGGCAGGAATCACACACGTCCCCGACTCCTTGCTCAGCGATACCAACGATCATGTACGTCACCAGACTCCGCCCCAACGCGTTTCGTCATAGACTTCGTCAGAGGGCTGGAGTCTGTGACGATCAGGTCCATTATAAAGTGTTCAGTGTCTAATTTACATGAGTATTGGAGTGATTACACCTGAGCTGCAGGCTGTTGTTAAAAGCTATGGTGGAAGTATACCATAACGATACTCCCTGGTAGTAATTAAGAGCTTGTTAGATAAATGTACAAGAAGATATATATTGTTACATTGTCATGTTATCATTAAAGACCACCTCTCAAATGAAGGTGTACACATTAACGGAACTATTATAGTCTCCATAATTATATAAAACAATTTAGACCATTTATAGGATTTAAGGACACAGTCTGCAGCTTGGTTTACAAAGCCGTAAAAGATCAGATTACATAAGTATAGGGTCTGCAGGATGTGAGCCACAAACTGTCGTATATTGGCATAATAGACCCCTGATGAACACACATTTAGGATATTATACTAAAAACAAGTATTATTTAGATTATTTAGATAGATTATTTCAGTTATTCAAACAATTTAAATTAGGATGAATAATAAGCACCACTAAATGCGGCTAAGCGTAGATAGTGTATAGTTAAATACAAGTTGCAGGGGAAGTGTTCCTTCATTATTTAAATCCTTTTCTAAGATTTTTTTACAATACCACAGTGTGCGGTCAGATCCTACATTATAAAAGCATAACTGGCATAGTGTACACCGGCCTTAATGGCGCAATATATAGAACATACATGGATATAAAATTTACTAGTTGACATCTGATTAAACAATTCAAATATAGATGGATTTTATACATATAACAATGCGTACCCATTATGCTATTATATGACTAGATAAACAATAAGTACATAAACGACTGGATGATTATTTATATGGGTCTGACAACACAATCACGTAAACAGAATAATATTCAGAGAATTGCCAGAAAGTTATCAAAGGGAGTATATATATATATATGTGGGGAGAATATCACTTAAGGAAAGGGGTGATCTCAAACCCTTCATTTAACCCCTCTGGTCTCAGAGTTTTGAGGGTAAGTATCCAGAAAGTTTCTCTGCGTTCTAGTTCTAAGTCCCGGTCTCCCCCATATTTATTCATACTAATGTGTTCGATACCTTTAAATCGAAGCTTCGTCGGATCACTTTGATGGTGTTCCTTGAAGTGTCGTGGAACACTGTGATTTGTGACTTGATTTTTAATGTTTCTAGTATGTTCCAATATACGTACTTTTAACATTCTTTTTGTTTTGCCGATGTATCTGTAACCGCAAGGACATATAAGCATGTATACTACATGGGTAAAGTTACAATTAATAAAACTATTAATTTGATATGTTTTAGTTTTGTTTTTGTCATAGAAGATAGTTTTCTCCTTATCAAGGAGTTTACACACCTTGCAGCTACCACAGGCATGGCTGCCTTTGAGATCATCCAGAAAATGTTTGTCTTTATTCTCTCTAATAGGTGCTAATCGGCTTCTTGATACCAAAGTTTTGACATTTTTAGCTTTCCTGTAAAAAATCCCAGGGTGACTAGGAAGATGTTCCCCTAATACAGGGTCTAGTTGTAGAATATGCCAATTCTTTTTGAGTATCATTTTTATGTTTCCAGCTTCGTTGTTAAAGTCTGTGACAAATGGGCATATATTTTTATTTTTCTCTAATTCCATTTTTGCCACTTTGTCCTTATATACAAGCAGGTCTTGTCTATTCTTATCCCTTGCTCGTTTTTTGGACTGTTCAATTAGGCCTATTGGATACCCTCGGTCCAGAAACCTCTCTGTATAAATTGAAGCTTGTTCATCAAACTTATCAAGAGTGGCACAATTTCGTCTAAGTCGCGTGAATTGAGAAAAAGGAATATTTCTTTTCCAGCTAGGTAAATGACAGCTGGCAAAGTCTAAGTAACTATTACAGTCCACTTTCTTGAAAAATGTATATGTATTAATTTTACCCATAGTTGTCAATTCAGTGCTATCAAGAATTAGGTCTAAAAATTCAATTTTGAACTTATCCGCTTTATATGTGAACTTTAAGTTATATTCATTGATGTTGATATTATCAATGAAGGTCTTAAGTAGTTCCTCACCACCCTTCCATATTATCAGAATGTCGTCTATGAATCTTTTAAATAGGACTATATAGTCCGCAAATTGCCCTATAGATGAATTTTCCCATTCACCCATGTAAATATTCGCTAGACTCGGGGCACAAATCGTGCCCATCGCTGTGCCGCATGACTGGATATACCAGTCATCCAGGAATGTGAAGTAATTGTGTACCAAAACATAGTGGAGGCAGTCACAGATGAAATTGACCATAGGGATATTAAGTTCAGGGTCCTGTGATAGTACATTCCTGACACTATTTATGCCTTTTACATGGGGGATGGCCGTATATAAAGCCTGTACATCCACAGTGCACCACATATAATTACTTTCCCATTTAACATTTTCTAAGATCTGCAAAACATGAGTGGAGTCACGAATATGAGATGGAAGATAGGTAACATACTTCTTAATGTGGGTATCCACAAATTCAGACACATTCGACGTAAGAGAACCAATGCCGGCTACTATTGGCCGGCCTGGTGGCCTGATAGGATTTTTATGCATCTTAGGCATGTGATAGAATGTTGCTATTTTGGGATGTAGATTAAGTAGATATTTGTATTCCTCTTGGGAAATACATTTATTCCCTATACCCTGATCAAGGAGGCTTTTAAGTTCATTAATAAAGCCAGCTGTGGGGTCCTCACTGAGTTTGAGATAAGAGGAATTGTCTTTAAGCAGATTATATGCTTCCTCTATATAGTGAGTTCTATCAAGAATCACTATCCCCCCCCCTTTGTCAGCACTTTTAATGACAATATCAGAGTTCTCAGAAAGACTTTTAAGTGCTTGGAACTCTGCTTGTGTAAGATTTGATGACGGATTCTTCATATTTCTCTGTAGTTTATCTATATCTTTCCTGCATGTTTGGGCAAACATTTCTATATGAGGTCCCTTTGATTCTAATGGGAAATAGGTGGATTTGCACTTAAGACCTGACCTATTGATTTCCTTAATATCGTTCTGCCAGTTTCTCACGGGAGCATCATTCTTTCTCAAAAAGTGTCGTTTGAGGGTGAGGTTTCTTACATAAAGACTAAGATCTATCTGGAGATTAGTTTTATTAACATGGCAGGATGGAGCAAATGAAAAGCCCTTTTTTAGAACATTTTTCTGTGTGTCATTAAGTTCTATTTTAGATAAATTAAATATACCTGCATCATGTGTGTCTAATCCATGTTCCTTTTCTTTGAATCGTTTGTTACTGATTCCAGCTCCTCTCCTTCCTCTAACCGTCTTTTTCGACCTATTGGAGACTGTGCCCTCGTGTAGTGATATCTCATTACTTGTTCTTTTAGCCTTGGGGGTCTTTGCTGTTCCTTTTGAAAATCCTGCTGGTCCCTGATCTGATCATCCTTCATGGATGCCAGACGCTCATATCGATTTTTATGAACAAATCCGTTATTACTGGATTTGTATCTATAGTTACCTTGATTACGATCACGGTAACTATTAGTATCATATTGCCTCTGTTTATATCTGACTTGTTGCCAGCCTGCCTCCCTTCGTGCAGTGTGTGAGTCATGCCTATCCCTATTGAGGAAGCATATAATCTGCTTAAAGACAATTCCTCTTATCTCAAACTCAGTGAGGACCCCACAGCTGGCTTTATTAATGAACTTAAAAGCCTCCTTGATCAGGGTATAGGGAATAAATGTATTTCCCAAGAGGAATACAAATATCTACTTAATCTACATCCCAAAATAGCAACATTCTATCACATGCCTAAGATGCATAAAAATCCTATCAGGCCACCAGGCCGGCCAATAGTAGCCGGCATTGGTTCTCTTACGTCGAATGTGTCTGAATTTGTGGATACCCACATTAAGAAGTATGTTACCTATCTTCCATCTCATATTCGTGACTCCACTCATGTTTTGCAGATCTTAGAAAATGTTAAATGGGAAAGTAATTATATGTGGTGCACTGTGGATGTACAGGCTTTATATACGGCCATCCCCCATGTAAAAGGCATAAATAGTGTCAGGAATGTACTATCACAGGACCCTGAACTTAATATCCCTATGGTCAATTTCATCTGTGACTGCCTCCACTATGTTTTGGTACACAATTACTTCACATTCCTGGATGACTGGTATATCCAGTCATGCGGCACAGCGATGGGCACGATTTGTGCCCCGAGTCTAGCGAATATTTACATGGGTGAATGGGAAAATTCATCTATAGGGCAATTTGCGGACTATATAGTCCTATTTAAAAGATTCATAGACGACATTCTGATAATATGGAAGGGTGGTGAGGAACTACTTAAGACCTTCATTGATAATATCAACATCAATGAATATAACTTAAAGTTCACATATAAAGCGGATAAGTTCAAAATTGAATTTTTAGACCTAATTCTTGATAGCACTGAATTGACAACTATGGGTAAAATTAATACATATACATTTTTCAAGAAAGTGGACTGTAATAGTTACTTAGACTTTGCCAGCTGTCATTTACCTAGCTGGAAAAGAAATATTCCTTTTTCTCAATTCACGCGACTTAGACGAAATTGTGCCACTCTTGATAAGTTTGATGAACAAGCTTCAATTTATACAGAGAGGTTTCTGGACCGAGGGTATCCAATAGGCCTAATTGAACAGTCCAAAAAACGAGCAAGGGATAAGAATAGACAAGACCTGCTTGTATATAAGGACAAAGTGGCAAAAATGGAATTAGAGAAAAATAAAAATATATGCCCATTTGTCACAGACTTTAACAACGAAGCTGGAAACATAAAAATGATACTCAAAAAGAATTGGCATATTCTACAACTAGACCCTGTATTAGGGGAACATCTTCCTAGTCACCCTGGGATTTTTTACAGGAAAGCTAAAAATGTCAAAACTTTGGTATCAAGAAGCCGATTAGCACCTATTAGAGAGAATAAAGACAAACATTTTCTGGATGATCTCAAAGGCAGCCATGCCTGTGGTAGCTGCAAGGTGTGTAAACTCCTTGATAAGGAGAAAACTATCTTCTATGACAAAAACAAAACTAAAACATATCAAATTAATAGTTTTATTAATTGTAACTTTACCCATGTAGTATACATGCTTATATGTCCTTGCGGTTACAGATACATCGGCAAAACAAAAAGAATGTTAAAAGTACGTATATTGGAACATACTAGAAACATTAAAAATCAAGTCACAAATCACAGTGTTCCACGACACTTCAAGGAACACCATCAAAGTGATCCGACGAAGCTTCGATTTAAAGGTATCGAACACATTAGTATGAATAAATATGGGGGAGACCGGGACTTAGAACTAGAACGCAGAGAAACTTTCTGGATACTTACCCTCAAAACTCTGAGACCAGAGGGGTTAAATGAAGGGTTTGAGATCACCCCTTTCCTTAAGTGATATTCTCCCCACATATATATATATATACTCCCTTTGATAACTTTCTGGCAATTCTCTGAATATTATTCTGTTTACGTGATTGTGTTGTCAGACCCATATAAATAATCATCCAGTCGTTTATGTACTTATTGTTTATCTAGTCATATAATAGCATAATGGGTACGCATTGTTATATGTATAAAATCCATCTATATTTGAATTGTTTAATCAGATGTCAACTAGTAAATTTTATATCCATGTATGTTCTATATATTGCGCCATTAAGGCCGGTGTACACTATGCCAGTTATGCTTTTATAATGTAGGATCTGACCGCACACTGTGGTATTGTAAAAAAATCTTAGAAAAGGATTTAAATAATGAAGGAACACTTCCCCTGCAACTTGTATTTAACTATACACTATCTACGCTTAGCCGCATTTAGTGGTGCTTATTATTCATCCTAATTTAAATTGTTTGAATAACTGAAATAATCTATCTAAATAATCTAAATAATACTTGTTTTTAGTATAATATCCTAAATGTGTGTTCATCAGGGGTCTATTATGCCAATATACGACAGTTTGTGGCTCACATCCTGCAGACCCTATACTTATGTAATCTGATCTTTTACGGCTTTGTAAACCAAGCTGCAGACTGTGTCCTTAAATCCTATAAATGGTCTAAATTGTTTTATATAATTATGGAGACTATAATAGTTCCGTTAATGTGTACACCTTCATTTGAGAGGTGGTCTTTAATGATAACATGACAATGTAACAATATATATCTTCTTGTACATTTATCTAACAAGCTCTTAATTACTACCAGGGAGTATCGTTATGGTATACTTCCACCATAGCTTTTAACAACAGCCTGCAGCTCAGGTGTAATCACTCCAATACTCATGTAAATTAGACACTGAACACTTTATAATGGACCTGATCGTCACAGACTCCAGCCCTCTGACGAAGTCTATGACGAAACGCGTTGGGGCGGAGTCTGGTGACGTACATGATCGTTGGTATCGCTGAGCAAGGAGTCGGGGACGTGTGTGATTCCTGCCCGAGAGCCTGGGGAGACCAGCCGTCGTCGGGTGGAGGTATCCGGTATGATCGCCTGACACTTGCTGCTGCTTTTCCAATTGACCACTCTTACTTGAATCACGTGGTAACCAGCCCACACTGGTTGCCTTCTGGTACGAATATTTACAATTGGTTTTAAAATACCCTGTGTATTATTTTTAAAATAAAACTTTTATGCACTATGGAGCGCCCCCTATATATGCTTTGTTGACAGATACTTTTTCTCCGGAGGAGTTCGGATTGTTGGAAGGGGAGCTGCGGTCCCACTATTATAACGAGGATCTAGTGCTTCTGGCAACATCCACATGAAGTTGCTGTGATTCAAATATATGGACACACGCCTAGTGTATCTTTATACACATATCTTATATTTTCTCTGTAAGGCAATAATCAGCGCTATATCATATTTGTCTGTATATATATATATATATATATATTTTTTTTTTTTTGGAGGAGGGGGGCTTCCTATTTTGTCAGCCCTGGGACCCACAATTTCTGATGGCTCTAGGTTCTGCTCCTTTGTAACCTGTCGTCCTCATGCTCCTTATGTGAGTTATCTGGGATGCTACTCTGCAACTCGAGTGTATATATGTCCATTGGTACTGCCGTATAAGTCCGTGGTACTGCTGTATAATTCCAGTGATGATGCCGTATAATTCAAGTGGTACTGGCATATAAATCCAGTGATCCTGCCGTATAATTCCATATAAGTCCATCTATTTCCGTATAAGTCCAGTCCAGTGGTGCTGCCATATAAGTTCAGTGATGCTGTCCTGTGGTGTATATTATTTATTCCAAATAAAGGGGTTAGTAATATTTAATCAAAATAATTTTCACAGGGTTTGCCCTGTGAGGTGTAGGGGTATGCTCTCCTGTGCCGCATATTGTGTTCTATAACTCCAGAAAAATAATGGAGAACAAACATTTGGAGGATAAAATAGGGAAAGATCAAGAACCACTTCCTCCTAGTGCCGAAGCTGCTGCCACTAGCCATGACATAGATGATGAAATGCCATCAACGTCGTCTGCCAAGGCCGATGCCCAATTTGATAGTAGAGGGCATGTAAAATCCAAAAAGCCAAAGTTCAGTAAAAAGACCCAAAAAAATAAATTTAAATGGTCTGAGAAGAAACGTAAACTTGGCAATATGCCATTTAGGACACGGAGTAGCAAGGAATGGCTAAGGCCCTGGCCTATGTTCATGACTAGTGGTTCAGCTTCACATGACGATGGAAGCCCTAATACGCCCGCTAGATAAATGAAAATAGTTAAGATGGCATAAGCACAGCAAAGAACTGTGCGTTCTAAGATGGTATCACAAATCTCCAAGGAGAGTCCAAGTGTGTCGGCGGTTGCAATGCCTGACCTTCCCAACACTGGACGGGAAGAGATGGCTCCTTCCACCATTTGCATGCCCTCTGCAAGTGCTGGAAGAAGCACCCACAGCCCTGTTTCTGATATGCAAATTGAAGATGTCACTGTTGAAGTACACCAGAATGAGGATATGGGTGTTGCTGGTGCTGAGGAGGAAGTTGACGAGGAGGGTCCTGATGGTGATGTGGTTTGTTTAAATCAGGCACTGGCGGAGACACCTGTTGTCCATGGGATGAATAAGACCATTGTGATTCCTGGGCAAAATACCAAAAAAGCCACCTCTTCGGTGTGGAATTATTTCTCCACAAATCTGGACAACAGGTGTCAAGCCATGTGTTGCCTCTGTCAATCCATAACAAGTAGGGGTAAGGATGTTAACCACCCAGGAACATCCTCCCTTATACGTCACCTGCTGCGCATTCATCAGAAGTCAGTGTCACAAAGTGTGAAACTTTGGGTAAGAGCGTAAGCAGTCCACTGACACCTAAATCCCTTCTTTCTCTTGTACCCAAGCTCCTGCAAGCCACACCACCAACTCAACTTCCTCCTCAGTCTGGAACATCAGTAGTCCTCCTGTTCATGTCACTGTCAAGACTGAGGAGTCTTCTCCTAACCGGGATTCCTCCAGAGGCTCCTTGAGTGGTACGCCTACTGCTGCTGTGTGGCGAATGCAGCGAGCCTGCAAGGGGCTCTTTTGCGCTCTCCCCGCTGCCTGCATGCCGGCGGTCGGGATCCCGGTGCCGGTATGCTGGGTGCCGGGATCCCAAGCGCCATCATAACATAGTAGACTCAAAAAATAGAAAGTTTTCAGTAATCAAGAAGTGGCCCCAGGGCAGAAGAGGGAAATGGAGGTGGAGTATGTAGTGGCAGGCATGTAAAGTATTTATTTATTGATTGACTGATTAATTAATTAATTGAAATTGCTTAATTAATTTCAAAAATCTAAATTAAAGAATTAGAATACCTTGGATTCGTGAAAACAAGGGTCCAAAGAAAATGATTATTTGCACTGCAACTTAACTTCTAATCAGCCTATCTTACACTAACAAATATTAGGAGGCTGACCTGCTGACCATACTACATGTAGTATGTCTTTGATATGCAACAGAGAGTCTGAGTAGGAGGAATTATACCATGTATTTTTCTTCTAAATCTTGTCCACAAGCAGATAGCTTTTTGGCTTATAAATGATCTACAAGCTTACCAACATTTCTGTTGACTGCCTTGAATCGGTTCACTTGTGCATAATACTAAGGGCCAGATGTACTAAGCCTTGAAAAGTGATACATTTCACAGTGATAAAGAACAAACCAACCAGCTCCTAACTGTCATTTTTCAAACCCAGCCTGTAACATGGCAGTTAGGTGCTGATTGGCTACTACTTTATCATTGTGAAATGGATCACTTTTCAAGGCTTATTACATCTGCCCTATTATATGCTCTCATCAACCAAGCTACCAATGGGCTTAAGGTGGCTAACAGTGTTGTTGTTGTTATTCATCATCACATTTAGAACATGTCAGACTCATCATCATCACCCTCCTCAATGTTGTTAATATCATCATCATCATCATCATCATCATCATCATCACCACCACCACTACCACCACCACCACCACCACCACCACCACACAATGTTAGCTCATTTGTCCTGGAATCCAAACAAACAGAAGTTTGTTTAAGAAGTGCTTGTGTGTGTGTGTCTGTGTGTGTTTGTTTGTTTGTGTGTGTGTGTGTATGTGTGTGCAGTTGTGCACAGTCCAGTGTGTGTGTGACAAACAGTGCACTGACAATGAGGTTGCTGGTAGACACTAACAGCCAGTAACCTTTCCCAGGTCACAGACAACACTAACTAAGTTTAGTGTATCATCCAGGTATCCTCTTCTTTGCCGGGTGTTGGCAGTGACATGACACTGTAAAGAGTCTGAGTGCTAGAGTGATCAGACCTTAATGCGCATGATCAGATCTCTGGGAAAACTGCATGGCGGCCATTTTCTTGGAGATTTCTGCAGCACTGCTGCCATCAGCGCAAGACTCCGGCGGGCTAAATATACAAAATGGGTGCAGCATGAGTGGTGAACACCCCCCTGGACTCAAAGGCCTGTGCGCACCTCATACACTGCACCCATTATAAATACGCTAGTGTAGTGTATGTGTTAATAACAGTCCTCCTACTCCCCCATATGGGTATGGTATAGAAGGTCAACCACACTTAGATCGATAGTGTCTAGGTCGACCAGTATTGGTCAACAGTAAATAGGTCGACAGGGATTCTAGGTCAACAGGGTTTCTAGGTCGACATGTTCTAGGTCAACAGGTCAAAAGGTCGACATGAGTCTTTAAAAAAATGGTGTTGTTTTCTCCATACAGTGACCGGGAACCCCAATTAGTACAGGTTACTATTCCCAATCATAGTCCACGTAGATCGTTAAGTATGAAAAAGTTCCAAAAAAATAAAGAAAATTGTGAAAACTTACGTCGACCTTTTGACCAGTCGACCTAAAACATGTCGACATAGAGACCCTGTTGACCTAGAAACCCCGTCGACCTAGTTACTGTTGACCTAAGTGTGGTCGACCTCGAGACCGGATTCCCCCCCCATATAGCACTGTAATGGTGGCCTGATGGTGTGCTAATAAATGCAGCTAATGGCATTTTTTTAAACACATTTTCTCCAGCTTCCATCCCCATCCCACACCCTCTGCCTCTGCTCTCCATTCAGAGCTGGCCTATATTCTGTGTGTGACTGCGGCTGTATCTGCATTTGAAATGCTACATTGCAATTTATTCCTGGAAATCTCTGTAACGTAGCATTTTGTATGCAAATACAGCCACAGTCGCACACAGAATATAGGAATACTGCATATCATTTTAATCAGAAGAAGCTGCTTGCACATCCTAGTCACACAGCAATGTAAATAAGATGCATTTACGGCAAAAAATGCGCCCGTCTTTAGTAGAGCTGCCAGCTGTCTCACGCCAGGCATCTCTTTCTACACATGGTGTATTGAGGCAAGATGAATGAGGACACATCTGTATCCAAGTGGGAGAATGTGGAGGAACTTGTTGAGTACTAGAAAGGGAATGGGCTGCCTTGGATACACGCAGGGGTTTTCCTTCTTCCCCAAAAAAATGTATGTAAAAATGTAGAGTGGTGTACCTGGGCGCCTACTTTCAGTGGCTAAGTATAGAAACCAAAGCAATGGTTCCCTTATTGAAGAAAGGTATTTGGACTGGGTGGATCAAAAAATACCTTCAATGAATATCAGGTAGCAGTATGTTAAAGTAATAACACTTGTACATTTAATATAAACAAATACATGTAAGCATAAAACACATTAGGGATATATATCCCAATTTCTAGATAAAACAAGTCATACCCAAAGGGTAGCAAAGGAGCCGCAGGTGGTATAAACAGCAGGGTGGTCCAGACTTCACCCTGCTCTGGCTCCTGAGCTTACCATTGTGGATCAAAGGATGTGGTCCCAACGTGTGAGTGTCCAGTAACCAACGCGTTTTGAGATCTGTAATCTCTTCCTCAGGGCTTGATAGTTTCTCTGGTTGTTCAAACAAGCTTTTTAAAGATGGTGGGTATGTACTTTCGGGTCGGGGTTCACCGGAAATGGAAGTGTTAAATCAGAATGTTTTACTTGTCAAATAGCTTTGATTCTAACACAGGTAATCAATGCTTATACCAGTGAGTATCTTAATGGATGAAGGACAATGCCAGAAGCTATTTAAATACATAAACAAGGAGGGCATAACAAAGACGGCCGAGTGGCTGGAAGTGATGTTTATTGGAAGTGCCGTCGGCTGGAAGTGACTAGAAAACTGGAAGTGGGGCATTTGACGCCGCTGGAGTGAATATATGATAGCGCAGGTGATCAATTACGGTGACCATATTCATGTTTACTCTCATGTTTCCGGTTGGGAAATATCCAGTGGATACCAAGAAAAGAAGAGAGATATAGGAAAATAGTTGGTTATGGTGTGTGTGAAATATATGCTTCTTTCATAACAATAAACAGGAAAAAACAGTCAAAAAGAGAACAATGACCCTATGAATTACAAAAAACCATTTCAGTTCAAAGTCTTTATTCAATCCTTTTGGGCATAAGGACTGAAGTTTATCTGGCTTTGGCCAGATTTTTTTCAATGTTTCTATCACACCAGGCGGAATTGATATGTTGGAGTCCCACAATTTTTTTTATTGACTTAGCGGAACAATTGTGTTCTGTTTTAAAATGTTCTGACAGATTGTGAGTGAGAAGGCCATTCTTTATATTCCGCAGATGTTCATCTAATCTGGTTTTCAGAGCTCTTGACGTTCGTCCAATGTAGTTCTTTCCGCATGTACATTCAACAAGATAGATAACATTGCTGGTATGGCAGGTGATGAAGTCTTTGATCTTGAAGGTAGTTCCATCTGCCATCACTTCTGTATATTTGGATGTTTCTGTCTTGATTTGTCTGCATGGTAGGAAAAGTCCGCACCTATGAAATCCACTGGTTCTGATTGGGTTAATGCTTTTTTGTGGTAGGGCATTACATACTAATTTGTTTTTTAAATTGGATGCTTTGCGGTAAATTAATGTCGGTTTCTTGGGAATAATATCTTTTAATGTGTTATCCATGCATAACAAATGCCAATGTCTCCTGATAATTGACTCTATTTTCTTGTGTTGATGGTCATACCCTGTGATAAAAGACCATTGTGAATGATTTGGAAGATTGGTATTATTTCTGTCTTGTCTGTTTCTATGTATGAGAGACATCCTATTCATATTCATTGTTTCAGCTTGAATCTTCTCAGGATTATCCTGATCGCATCCCTTTTCGATAAAGGCACTTTTTAATTTATTGATTTGAGAGATGCAGATGGTGTCCTCATTGCAATTCCGTCGTATTCTTAAGAACTGGCTCTTCGGTATACCATTAAGCCAATTCTTGTGATGTTCACTTTCTTTGGAAATGTAATTGTTTGAGTCTGTTGGTTTATTGTAAGTTTTTGTGTGGATGTGATCATCTTTAATATAAATAGATAGATCCAGAAAATTGATTTCGGTCTTGCTTTTTTCGAAGGTGAAGATGATGTTTCTGTTATTCTGGTTCAAATGATCCCAAAATTGAGTTAGACTGTCCATATCCCCCTTCCAAAAAAATACGACATCATCAACATAACGATTCCATGTTATAAGTTTATCTTTCCATGAACTACTGTATGTGTGTAGATGTTTTCCTCCTCCCAATGCGCCATGAAGAGGTTCGCAAAGCTGGGGGCAAAGCGTTTGCCCATCGCAGTTCACATATTTTGGAGGTAGTAGTTACCCTCAAAGAAAAAGAAATTGTTTTTCAAAATGAAGTCAATGGACTCAGTGATGAATGATTTTCTTGCCTCTGAAAATTCGGTTTGATCTAGAAACCAAGATGTAGCTTCTATACCCTTCTGGTGTTCAATGACGGTATACAAGGAGGTGACGTTAGCTGCTACCATAATAATCTCGGGACTCCACACTATTTCTTCTGATTTCTTGATGGTGTCACTAGTATCTTTCAGATATGAGGGATTTTTCATTACCAGGGGTTGAAGTTCATGGTCAATCATGGCTGAAAGGTTGGAAGTTAGACATCCTGTTCCAGCGACTATCGGTCTTCCCGGGGGGATGTGCTGCTCTTGTGTATCTTGGGTAATACGTAGATGGTTGGGGTGATCGGGTCTTCAATGTTCAGAAAAGCAGAATTCAGTAGCTGAGATTCCACCTTTTTCAAGGTGGGTTTGTCATCTGTAAATTGTTCCTTATCTTTACTGAGGGGTCTGTTTTTAGTTTTTGATAGGTTTCGTTGTCTGATAATTGATGGTAAATTTCATTCAAATAGTCCAATTTTTTCAAAATGGCTATGCCCCCCCCCCCCTTTTTCACACGGTTTGATGACTATATCCTGATCTTCTTGGAGGGATTTTATCGCTTCTCGTTCTTTTTTTCGTGAGGTTGAATCGTGTCTTTTTCTTCTATTTGTCGTCCATAAGATTGATGTCTTCAATGACAACTTTTTGGAAAGTTTCTATAAAGTTGCCTGATGGTTTTTTGTGTGTTGATTGAACGGTGATATCTTCTATGGTTTGTGTTGAAGAAATTGTTTTTCTGTTTTATTTCGAAGAATTTCTGTATAAATTTGTGTATGTCCACAAATCTATCGAAGTCATCAGTAGTTATGGTTGGCATGAACTTTAAGCCTTTTTTCAAGACTCATTCTTCTGTATCTGTGAGAACTCGAGCTCAGATTGTAAATTACTTTATTTCCTGTTTCCTTGTTGAGGGTATTATCCATGTTGAAGGTATTATCTGTATTGGGTGTGATGGTGGTTCTCGTTTTTTCTTCTTCTTCTGTAATGGTTTTCCAGCTCTTTTCCCTCTCTTTTTCTTCTTCTGGTCTCTGTTTCTTGTTTTATTTAACGTCGTCTTTTCTGACTCCTCCTTTCTTCTAAAAAAGGTGACTCTATTGATGATCTTTCTCTTGGATGGTTATCATGTGTGGTCCTTCGATTTTCCAATGTTGTATTTTCCTTAGGGGCTGGTGTTCTTCTCCGATTATGATCAATACGATGTCTGACTCTTCTATATTCACAGTTCCTCTGTGTTGCTCGATGTTCTTGGTGGTGATCGTTGTCATTTCTCCTGTGTTCTTGTGTTATCCTCCTGTAGTTAAAATGTTCATATCTAGTGGGTCTTCTCAGACTTTGATTGTATCGTGGTCGCTGTGGTTGGTATAATGAATGTTGCTGGTATTGTCTTCTTGTTCCTTTGTAGTTGTTAGACCTATTTTGATTGTCTCTTGTAGGGAGTGGTTTTCTTACTTTTGTGATTCCAAAGTTTATAAAAATCGAAGTCACGTTGAAGGTTTTTCTGTTTTTTCTTTATCAGTTCTTTAGTGTTGTGATTTAGCTTCTCCGCAATGTCCTTCTCTAAATCACTATACAGAGGCAGTTAATCATATGGGGTAATGAGGGTTTTCAGAATGTCTATTCTTTCTTTAATTTCTTTGAACTGAAATGGTTTTTGTAATTCATAGGTTCATTGTTCTCTTTTTGACTGTTTTTTCCTGTTTATTGTTATGAAAGAAGCATATATTTCACACACACCATAACCAACTCTTTTCCTATATCTCTCTTCTTTTCTTGGTATCCACTGGATATTTTCCAACCGGAAACATGAAAGTAAACATGAATATGGTCACCATAATTGATCACCCGGATGGACTGTAATAACAAACAGTTTTCCCGTAGGACAGCCAAATATGGACTCTAAACTTTTGAACTTCATTGTTATCGTTAGATACCTTTACTGAGGAAAAGCATGCCAAAGGATCATTATCCTTTGTTGTATTTATTATTACTCATCACAATCCTCTTTACCCTTATATATGGGATTATGAAGTATTGACTACGAAATTTTTTCAATATGGCACTATCACAATCTGTATATATATCGCGGGTGCCCCACTTCCGGTCAAATCACTCGTGTTATCTCTCTCTATGCCCTGCTTCCAGTCTCCGGTCGACGACACTTCCATTTTACGTCACTTCTGGCCACTTGGCCGTCTTCTCGGCACCTCATTATTTTCCAGTAAAATCATACATTAAATTGAATTATCCCTGTTATAATTTTGAAACTATAATTGTCTAAACATCACTATTTAGTTTGTGTTTTAGTTTGTGCTTTATACGAGATTCTAATAACTATTCCCTATGCACTGATATAACATCCATGGAAATCACGGGTACCCCACTTCCAGTTAATCACCTGCGCTGTCATTTATCCACTCCAGCGGCGTCAAATGCCCCACTTCCGGTTTTCTAGTCACTTCCGGCCGACGGCACTTCTGATAAATGTCACTTCCGGCCACTTGGCCATCTTTGTGACGCCCCCTTGTTTATGTGTTTAAATAGCTACTGGCATTGTCCTTTATCCATTAAGATACTCACTGGTATAAGCATTGATTACCTGTGTTAGAATCAAAGCTATTTGACAAATCAACATTCTGATTTCACACTTCCAGTTCCGGTGAACCCCGACCCGGAAGTACATAACCACCATCTTTAAAAGCTTGTTTGAACAACCAGAGAAACTATCAAGCCCTAAGAAAGAGATTACTGATCTCGAAACGTGTTGGCTACTGGACACTCACACGTTGGGACCACATCCTTTGATCCACTTGATTGGACCGCTGACGAACTTCCATTGGTAAGCTCAGGAGCCAGAGCAGGGTGAAGTCTGGACCACCCTGCTGTTTATACCACTTGCGGCTCCTTTGATACCCTTTGGGTACAACTTGTTTTATCTAGAAATTAGGATATATATCCCTAATGTGTTTTATGCTTACATGTATTTGTTTATATTAAATGTACAAGTGTTATTACTTTAACATACTGCTACCTGATATTCATTGAAGGTATTTTTTGATCCACCCAGTCCAAATACCTTTCTTCAATAAGGGAACCATTGCTTTGGTTTCTATACTTAGCCACTGAAAGTAGGCACCCAGGTATACCACTCTACATTTTTACATCTGTATCCAAGCATGGGCAACGGTCAAAGTGTTAGCGGCTGTGTGAGTGCTGTGTGCGGGTGGGTTGGTTGTGCAATAGTGTTTGGCATATGTATAAGGGGCATTATGTGTGTTATGTGTATAAATGCATTAATAATGTGTGGCATATGTGTAAGAGTCACTATGTGTGTCGTTATGTGTATAAGAGCATTAATATTGTGCAGCATATGTGTAAGGGACATAGTGTGTGTCATTATGTGTATAAAGGCACTAATAATGTGCAGCATACAGTATGTGTAAGGGGCATTATGTGTGTCAATATGTGTATAAGGGCATTAATAATGTTTGGCATATGTGTAAGTGCATTATGTTTATAAGGACATTAATAATGTGTGTCATATGTGTAAGTGGCATTACTGTGTGGTATTATGGGTATAAAGGCATTACTAATGTGTGGCATTATGTGTATAAGGTGCACTACTGTGTGGTCTAATGTGAATATGGTGGGGTATAATGTGAATAAGGGGCTCTACTGTGAGGAGTAACGTATATAAAGTAAAGTGGTACTACTGTGTGATGTAACATAAATAAGGGATACTATCGCATGATCTAATGTGAATAAAGTTGCAGTACTATTGTGTGGCTATGCCCCTTACCTGCATGAACATGCCCTGTTTTGGGCTGAGTGCACACTGTTCCTATTTAAAATATAGGGTGTAGGAGCACCAAAATGAGGACTGCTATGGGTGTGGGTTGATGGTGCTGGGAAAGGAGTGCAAGATCAGAGGCCAAACTAGAGTCGGTGCTAGGGGGCACCAGCCAAAATCTTATACAGAAAAAATTCCACCAGTCTAGTTGCTTCAGTGAATGTCCCAAATATGTTATTATGGATTTCAAATGATACTCAGTCTCTGTTGAATTCTTAAATGTGTCAGTCCGTCCTGACGTCATTCAATTCACAGTCTCAGAGGTGATATATGAAAATAAGGAAAAAAAAAACATATCATGTCGTAGTAAGTCAAAAATACTTTTTGATAGATGCAGAAATTGCTGTAGGAACACAGTGAGGTACACTATGCAGTATTCGGGTGCATGCCCAATCTCACAGCTTGATATGATGTTATAAGCATATACAGATGGGTCCATGTTTATCTTGACCTTTAATAGGATTAACTGAGATTGAGCAGTCAGACTTAATCCCCTGCTGTAATGACTTAATCCCCTGCTGTATTGTTCTCTGTATTGTATTGCATCTGAGAACAATAGATGAAGGGTTTGTGTAAATAAACCATGGTGTGCATAGACGCAGCAAATTAGCCAAGATAACCATGGACTAATCTGTAACGGTTTCTTTTTTGCATAAAGGCAAGGTTATATCAAATTGGAAATCAGTGTACCATGGGCCTAAATTTGTTAGCTAATGGGCAAAACCATGTGCACTGCAGGGGGGGGGGGCAGATATAACATGTGCACAGAGATTTAAATTTGGGTGGGTTGTGTTCAAACTGAAATCTAAATTACAGTGTAAAAATAAAGCAGCCAGTATTTACCCTGCACAGAAACAATACTGTACACAACTATGGGCGCCATACTATAAAAAGGATATCCTTGAACTAGAAAAGGTTCAAAGACGGCCAACGAAATTGATTAAGGGGGTGGAGATGCTAGAATATGAGGAAAGGCTTGATAGGCTAGGCATGTTTACATTGGAAAAAAGGAGATTAAAAGGGAATATGATTAATATTTACAAATATATAAGGGGTCAATACACAGAGATAGCGGGGGATTTGTTTTTGGTAAGATCACCACAAAGGACATGGGGACACCTGCTTAGGTTAGAGGAGAAGAGATTTAGCACTCTGAGATGGAAGGGTTTCTTCACATTTAGGACAATACGTACTTGGAATTCCTTGCCAGAGAAAGTAGTAATGGCGGACTCGAACACTACTTTTACGAATGGGCTAGATAAATTCCTAATGTATAAGGATATTCAGGGTTATGGTGGGTAAATCATGCACTTTAATAATAAAATAAAATAACTATAAAAAAAGAGGAATGGACATTACAGTTAAACATTCACCAAAGTTAAAATTAGTGATCTCCTACACTGCAATATTTTAAGACTAATAGGTTGCACTCAATGTACAAATTGTCTTTTTTCAACATCAAAAACTATGTTACTCTGTTACTTCAAAGTCTGTTTCATCCAAGCTGTGATAGTTTATGTTGAATTTTTCAATTAAATTCAGTTCACTCACATATTGAAGAAGATGATTGGTAGTCTAGTAAAAATAATTCATGCAAGATTTGTTAATGTTAAAGATAAATTCACTATCACAGAAACACACTTCTATCAGTATTTACAACTCATGATACTGTTAGTCATTCCTTTATTGTTATGTGGGCCCATTACCATTATATACAACTCAATGGACTTTGCCCCTCTGGATGCTCACAAATGGGCTTGGGAGAGATCTTGGATAATGAGTATTGGAAAGAATTATGCCAAAGTGAAACAAAATGCCTACAAGCCCCTATACAAGTGGTACTAGGACACAGCCATGGTATACAAATTGACCACTTCAATCAGATGTTGGAGAGAATGCCCAGAACATGGCTCCTTTAGCCACAGAGATGGCATTTTCCAAAATATTTCTCCAATTTAGGTAGACTTTTTGTCTTCTTTATAAGGTCTAGAGATCCCCATCCCACTAAAGGCCCACTCTGCTACAAAAAAATCCAAATTACTTATTTGCCACATTGCCTCAGTGGCTACCTCTCAAATGACTACAGACTGGCTCACCTTGCAGGTGATCTTTAACCAAACATGGTATACCTAGCAAATGGGATTTAACCCATGTTATGGAAAGTTCACATGTCTCCCCCACCTCCCTCTCGCTTTCATCCTCCCATTCATCTTTCCCAATTTTGCTTTCTTTCTTGTTGTCTTGCTTTAAAAAAAACAATTAAAGGCACAAATTAATTTTTTTACAGTTTGTTCCTCTTTGTTGGCATGTTATGATATGCTTCTATAATGTTTATTGATACTCTTTGTAATCCGCCTGTCTTTTCATAAATAAATATTTAACATAAAGGTATCAGTTTGCAACTTATGTCACTGAAGATTAGTTTCTATAAATCAGTCAAATTTCTCATTCAGTCAATTTGTTTTACCCATCTATAGAGAAGAGTACTGCTGTGATGGCTTGAATAAATACAAGAAGAGTATCAAGGTGCAAACCAACTGACATTTTGGATGCACGTTTAACACTAATGAAAATGCAAGTAATGCTCAAGATCTTGTAAATGCTTTTTAATTTGCATTTATACTGATGTTTTCTGCTTTTCCATTGCACTGAGAACTAGTAGCTCAATTGCAATACAATGGAATGAACACATACAAACTGCCAATAGGAATGTTGGTGGCAAACATTATTTATAAGGTTTCACAAGATAGTTTTGCTGAGCAATGAGTATTTGAGCTTGAAATTATATTTCTATAAAGTACAATAAACTGTTCTCAACAAAGCTGTTTGAGGCACACTGTCTCTCATGGTAATGCTTCCATTATCTATTATGGAAAGATTAAGTTATTTTTGTTGTTTTTATATCTCATTATATTGAATAGTGTGTTGTTTGTTGATCTTGTATGTGTCTATATATGGCATTGTAATGATATCCATTAATAAAATGCCCTAATATACAGTAGTTTCTTCCCATATCCTTGTAATGCCTGTTACTGTGTGTTTATGTATTTCTCTTTCTATACAAGACACAGACATTAAGGACCCGATTCATAATTCAATAATTTCTAAAGATACTGAGAATTTTCTAATAGACGCTAAAGATACTTACTGTCCAGTGCATAGGCAGTTTGTCTCCCCTAAATGTCTGAGAGACGCCAGCATAAGTACTTGGGTCACTGGGCGCAGTATAGTAGCCATCTGCAGTTAATACAGGAAATGTCAGTGCAGAGATAATTTCTATCTGCTCCATTACCTACCTTCCCACTGCCCTTCTCCATCTGCCTCCAGGGCTCTACTCACCCCTTCACCCAGCCCCAACCCCTACAGTGTGTGGCTAGTTACTCTGGGATCAGCCCTGTGACCTTCTCATCTCCAACTCCATATTGTTTATATAGTCTTTGTATTTTTCATATACTTTATATAGTCAGAATTCTGGTGTATACATTAGTATGAAAGGAAAGGATCTGTCTAACCTGTCTCACCCCATCGCACGCCACTGCCTGAAACTATTAGAGGGGTTCCATAGTGGATATCAAAGATATCTGCTGCACTTTCCCTGTTTCCCATTGCATTAGCGATGGTATTAGCTATTGTAGTTTTTGTTTACATACAGTAAAACAATTTACTAGGAGAGGGATTGTCCAGCTTCCTTCCCATTAACAGTTACTGGTTCATGTGCTGTCTACTGACCACTCATGTGCAGTAGGTCTGCAGCCTAAGGTAAAGTGATCCTGTCAGATTCGGTTTTGCTTGTGTCCCCGGAGGGGGAGCTAGTGGGTCAGTGGAGGTAGGATGGAAGAAGTGAGGAGGCTGGATTGGGTTTCTGCGCATCAGCGCAATGGTGTTTTATTAACATAAAAGTTCACACAATAAGGCAGCAGAATAACGTGCAGGAATAAACAATAAAAAGTATGCAATGGAAATGGTGCAGCTTGGAAGCTGAGAGTCTATGGAGGAAATGGTAATGATGGATAAGTTCACTGGTGTGAGAACCAGAATGGTTTAAAACGTGGAGCCAGCAGAGATGGTAATAAATGTGTAGCAAACCTAGTAGCAGATGCAGGAGACTCAGGTGGAAGTTCACAGAGCAGTTCGTTAAGCTCAGGCAGCTAGAAAGCTGCTTCACAGGTGAGGTGATGGAATGCACCTGGAGAGAGTCTCTACTGCAGAGGCTGAAGCACACTGCGGTTGTAGTTAGGTGTGGAGCCAAATACAGATGCAGGGGTTGCTGATGCTTGTAGTTCCACGGAGATGTAGGAAGGTAACCAGGAACACGGAGGAACAGGTAGGTAACCAGGAACACGGAGGATCCAGGAAGGTAACCAGGAACACGGAGGAATCCAGGCACACAAAGTTCAGGACAACCACAGGCTCACCCTAGGCCCAGGATGACGTCTGGCGGCAGAGGGGCGGATGACAGCAGAACGTAGGGACCCCGGACGGAGTCCGCACCGACGGACAGATGTGGCAGTGGTGAGTCGATTCCTGACAGTACCCCATCCTTTATGGGTGGGCACTGAACACCCACGTGGCTTGGAAGGATGAGTTCTGTGGAAGACACGAACCAACCTTGGAGCATGGACATCTGACAAATTCATTCAACTTCTCTCCTCAGGACCATAACCGGACCAGTCGATAAGGTATTGTAGACGACCGTACCGGCAACGGGAATCCAGAATCTTCTCTATCTCGAACTCCACGCCCCGCTGAGTTCGCACTTTGGGGCCTACTGGAAGAGCTCTTTGGAAGCGATTCAGGACTAACGGTCTGAGGAGAGAGACATGAAAGGCATTAGGGATTCGTAGAGAAGGTGGTAACTTGAGCTTGTAGGCCACAGGACTGATGACTCTTTCGATGGAAAAGGGACCGATGAAACGTGGTGCAAATTTCATCGACGGGACTCTAAGACGGAGGTTCCGGGTGGAAAGCCAAACCTTGTCACCAGGTTTCAGGCTAGGAACTGCACGTCTTTTGCGGTCAGCAAAGAACTTATACCGGCTAGAAGCCTTCTTGAGAGAAGCATGAGTCTTCCTCCAGGTTGAAGAGAACTGACTCAAGACAGCAGTGGCAGCAGGAACATCAATGTGAGGAAGTTCTTGAAAATCTGGAACACGGGGATGTTGTCCATATACAGCAAAGAACGGAGTTGTTTCTGTAGCAGTATGGTAGCGGAAATTGTGGGCAAATTCAGCCCATGGGAGCAGGTCCAACCAGTCATCTTGAGAAGACGAAACATAAAGTCTTAAAAAGGTTTCTAACTCTTGGTTTACCCTCTCCGTCTGCCCATTCGTCTGAGGGTGGTAGGCTGACGAAAACTTGAGGTTGACTTGCATGGCAGAACAAAGGGCTCTCCAAAATCTTGCCACAAACTGAACTCCACGGTCAGATATAATTTCAGTGGGTAGTCCATGTAAGCGGAAAATCTCCCGTAGGAAGATTTGGGCAAGCTTTGGTGCGGAAGGAAGACCCTGGAGTGGTACAAAATGGGCCATTTTGGTAAACCTGTCAACCACAACCCAGATGGTATTGAATCCTTGAGAAGAGGGAAGGTCAGAGATGAAATCCATGGACAAGTGTGACCAGGGACGGTTGGGAACAGATAATGGTTGTAACTGACCTGCTGGAGATTGTCGAGGAGTCTTGTGCTGCGCACACTTCGGGCAGGATGCCACAAAATCTTTGATGTCAACTTTCATCTTCGGCCACCAGTATGTCTCAGAGAGGAACTTGAAAGTTTTCAGGACACCAGGATGCCCAGTGAATTTGGACTGATGAGCCCAAGACAGCAACTTGGAACGGACTTCTGGGGAAACAAAAGTCTTACCAGGAGGTGGAGCAGGAGAAACTTGAGACGCAGCAAATACCACTGGACTCAGGATGGAATGCGGAACCGAGTCGGAGGTCTCCTCTTCGGACTCCATAGATCGGGATAAAGCGTCTGCCTTGATATTCTGAGAACCTGGGCGGAAATGAAGCTTAAAGTTAAAACGAGAGAAGAACATAGCCCACCGGGACTGGCGAGGATTGAGGCACTGGGCTGCCTTCAAATAAAGCAGATTTTTATGATCCGTATAGATGTTGAACGGAAATTTGGCCCCTTCCAGGAGATACCTCCATTCCTCAAGGGCCAGCTTGATCGCTAGTAGTTCTTGATCTCCAATGGAATAGTTAGCTTCTGCAGGGAGGAATTTACGAGAATAAAATCCACAAGGGTGAATCTTCCCATCAGTTCCCTTCTGGGAGAGAACAGCTCCAACTCCTACTGTGGAAGCATCCACCTCCAACTCGAATGGCTTGTTTACATCCGGTTGAGACAGAACTGGAGCAGACATAAAGGCCAGCTTGATCTTTTGAAATGGCGCTAAAGCTTCTTCTGACCAGTTGGAATGATCTGCCCCTTTCCGAGTTAAGTTGGTAATAGGAGCGATGAGAGTTGAAAATCTTTGGATAAACTTCCTATAATAATTGGCGAATCCCAGGAATCGCTGAATAGACTTAAGACTACTTGGAATGGACCAATTGGCAATGGCTTCCAACTTTGTCGGGTCCATCTGGAGATCCGATCCGGAAATTATATACCCCAGGAAGGGTATGGAGGGAACTTCGAAGGTACACTTGGATAATTTGCCGTAGAGACGATTCTCACGAGGACCTCACGGACTTGCAGACGATGAGAAGAGAGATCTTGGGAGAAGATGAGGATATCATCCAGGTAAACTACGAGGTATTTGTACAGAACGTCACGGAAGATTTCGTTAACAAAGTGCTGGAACACTGCTGGGGCATTGCTCAACCCGAATGGCATTACCAGGTACTCGTAATGACCATCTCGAGTATTAAAAGCTGTCTTCCATTCGTCACCACTACGGATTCTGATGAGGTTGTAGGCACCGCGGAGATCTAACTTGGTGAAGATGCGGGCTCCCTTAACTCTATCAAACAATTCAGTGATGAGTGGTAATGGATAACTGTTCTTGATGGTAATGTCATTGAGACCCCGGTAGTCAATACATGGACGTAATCCTCCATCCTTTTTTTTAACAAAGAAGAAGCCCGCACCAGCGGGTGAAGATGAGGGACGGATAAATCCTTTCTGTAAGTTCTCCCTGATGTAGTCGCTCATCGCCTCATTTTCAGGAACGGATAATGGATAGGTACGCCCCCTTGGTGGTTTCTTGCCAGGAATGAGGTCAATGGGGCAATCCCACTCTCTATGGGGCGGCAGAACATCAGCGGCCTTTTCACTGAAGACGTCAGAGAAATCTTGGTAAGCCGCAGGAAGATTTGACTGGGTTTTGACTTCAGAAGACTTGATAGGACAAACTTGGGCTAAGCAGGACTGGCGACAATGTGAACCCCAGGAAGTGAGTTGTAACGTAGACCAATCAATCTGCGGATTATGTAGTTGGAGCCAGGGCATTCCCAACACGATCTCCTGGGTTGCCTGAGGAATAACTAAAAACTTTATTAATTCAGAATGCAGGAACCCGACTCCCAGAACCACTGGTCTGGTTTGGTGAGAGATATTCCCCTTGGAGATTCGGCTACCATCTACTGCAGTGATGTAGACTGGATATGAGAGTTCGCAGATAGGCAAACGAAACTTATCTACCGCAGCTTGAGTGATGAAGTTTCCTGCGGCTCCACAGTCCACTAACGCAGATGCAGACTGAAGACCATCTGTAGTCTCTAAAGTCACAGGAAGAATGAGGTCTTGGTTTGAAGGAGCTTGTCTAGTAGATCCCAACTTGACTCCTCCTTTACAAGTCTGGATCTGGCGTTTCCCGAACGCACTGTACAAGAATTGATCTGGTGACCTGCAGCCGCACAATAAAGACACAGTCTCTCACGGAGTCTTCTTGACCGCTCCTCAGGAGTTAAGCGGGACCTATTAACTTGCATAGGCTCATCAGAAGGTGGAGGCTGAAATTGTACAGAAGGTACCATTCTTGACTTGCGCGGCTCACTACGAGCACGCTCACTGTTGCGTTCGCGGATGCGAGAGTCCAACTTGATGCATAGAGAAATCAGTTCAGGCAATTGCTCAGGGACATCGCGGGTTGCCAGTTCATCCTTGATCCGATCTGAAAGTCCATGCCAGAAGGCTGCTACCAGGGCTTGATTATTCCACTGAATCTCTGCGGCTAACGTCTGGAACTGGATGACATATTGTCCCATACTCCGGGTACCTTGACGAAGCTGAATAAGGTCTGCAGAGGCTGATGTTGCACGACCTGGCTCGTCAAAGATACGTCTGAAGGTTGACACGAATTCAGCGTAGTTGTTCATCAGAGGGTCAGCACGTTCCCACAGAGGAGACACCCAACTCAAGGCAGAACCAGAGAGCAGTGAGATAATGTAGGCAACCTTGGATCTTGATGTGGGGAAATTGTGTGATAATAATTCAAACTGGATTTCACATTGGTTAAGGAACCCGCGACATAGCTTCGGACTGCCATCATATTTGCTAGGCACAGGCAGGTGCAAGCGTGACACTGGAGCTGATGCAGCCGGCGTAGAAGAACTCACAGCACTTCCAGGTGCTGGGGTAACTGGAACTGGAGTAGCAAGTACACTAGGCAGGGTTTGCTGTAGTGTATCAATCCGGGAGGACATCCCTTGCAGAAACTGGAACATCTGCTGCTGCACAGCCTCTTGACCATCCAAGCGGGAGACCAGATTTTGTAAGGCCCCTGACCCCACACTCTGACCACCGTCCGAGTCCATCGGTCCTGAACTTACTGTCAGATTCGGTTTTGCTTGTGTCCCCGGAGGGGGCGCTAGTGGGTCAGTGGAGGTAGGATGGAAGAAGTGAGGAGGCTGGATTGGGTTTCTGCGCATCAGCGCAATGGTGTTTTATTAACATAAAAGTTCACACAATAAGGCAGCAGAATAACGTGCAGGAATAAACAATAAAAAGTATGCAATGGAAATGGTGCAGCTTGGAAGCTGAGAGTCTATGGAGGAAATGGTAATGATGGATAAGTTCACTGGTGTGAGAACCAGAATGGTTTAAAACGTGGAGCCAGCAGAGATGGTAATAAATGTGTAGCAAACCTGGTAGCAGATGCAGGAGACTCAGGTGGAAGTTCACAGAGCAGTTCGTTAAGCTCAGGCAGCTAGCAAGCTGCTTCACAGGTGAGGTGATGGAATGCACCTGGAGAGAGTCTCTACTGCAGAGGCTGAAGCACACTGCGGTTGTAGTTAGGTGTGGAGCCAAATACAGATGCAGGGGTTGCTGATGCTTGTAGTTCCACGGAGATGTAGGAAGGTAACCAGGAACACGGAGGAACAGGTAGGTAACCAGGAACACGGAGGATCCAGGAAGGTAACCAGCAACACGGAGGAATCCAGGCGCATGGGTCGCAGGAGTGACACAAAGTTCAGGACAACCACAGGCTCACCCTGCAGCTCCTGATATACCCCCTGGTGTGCAGACATTGGTTGGAGTGGGAAAAGGAGGAGCGGCCAAGCTCCGGATTGGCCGCCGTACTCTGACCGATGGAGACTGTCATGGCGGCGCCCATGCCGCGGCCCGGCGGGAATGCGGCGTGCTCACACGCCCGCTGTTACAGGAGCGTTCCTAGGCCCAGGATGACGTCTGGCGGCAGAGGGGCGGACGACAGCAGAACGTAGGGAACCCGGACGGAGTCCGCACCGACGGACAGATGTGGCAGTGGTGAGTCGATTCCTGACAGATCCCTGATGCGATCACTTTAGCTTACACATTGCTGGGATGGGCTCCTATCGGAGCATCTGTCCCTGGATGTAATTTTTAATACATCTTGGTGGAAATAATTTTTTTATTGCCCAAATAGTGGCAATAAGAAATTCTACTTTTCGAGTCTAAACCTCAAAAAACACTAAATGGGCACCTAAATGTTGTATTTTTCTTCTAAAACAATATTATCTGTATTCCCCATAGTGTCCTCTATGCTGTTTTTTTTTACATAAATATGTGTATGTGTAGGGATAGTACAGTGCATGCATTACACAGTGTACATGTAAAAAATAAGAATTTACTTACCGATAATTCTATTTCTCGTAGTCCGTAGTGGATGCTGGGGACTCCGTCAGGACCATGGGGAATAGCGGCTCCGCAGGAGACAGGGCACAAAAGTAAAAGCTTTAGGATCAGGTGGTGTGCACTGGCTCCTCCCCCTATGACCCTCCTCCAAGCCTCAGTTAGGATACTGTGCCCGGACGAGCGTACACAATAAGGAAGGATTTTGAATCCCGGGTAAGACTCATACCAGCCACACCAATCACACTGTACAACCTGTGATCTGAACCCAGTTAACAGCATGATAACAGCGGAGCCTCTGAAAAGATGGCTCACAACAATAATAACCCGATTTTTGTAACAATAACTATGTACAAATATTGCAGACAATCCGCACTTGGGATGGGCGCCCAGCATCCACTACGGACTACGAGAAATAGAATTATCGGTAAGTAAATTCTTATTTTCTCTAACGTCCTAAGTGGATGCTGGGGACTCCGTCAGGACCATGGGGATTATACCAAAGCTCCCAAACGGGCGGGAGAGTGCGGATGACTCTGCAGCACCGAATGAGAGAACTCCAGGTCCTCCTCAGTCAGGGTGTGCCCCTGACCAAGTATCAGCTCGGCAAAGTTGTAAAGCCGAGACCCCTCGGGCAGCCGCCCAAGATGAGCCCACCTTCCTTGTGGAATGGGCATTTACATATTTTGGCTGTGGCAGGCCTGCCACAGAATGTGCAAGCTGAATTGTACTACACATCCAACTAGCAATCGTCTGCTTAGAAGCAAGAGCACCCAGTTTGTTGGGTGCATACAGGATAACAGCAAGTCAGTTTTCCTGACTCCAGCCGTCCTGGAAACTATATTTTCAGGGCCCTGACAACATCTAGCAACTTGGAGTCCTCCAAGTCCCTAGTAGCCGCAGGTACCACAATAAGCTGGTTCAGGTGAAACACTGACACCACCTTAGGGAGAAACTGGGGATGAGTCCGCAGCTCTGCCCTGTCCGAATGGACAATCAGATATGGGCTTTTTTGAGACAAATGCCGCCAATTCTGACACTCGCCTGGCCGAGGCCAGGGCCAACAGCATGGTCACTTTCCCTGTGAGATATTTCAAATCCACAGATTTGAGCGGTTTAAACCAATGTGATTTTAGGAATCCCAGAACTACGTTGAGATCCCACAGTGCCACTGGAGGCACAAAAGGGGGTTGTATATGCAGTACTCCCTTGACAAACTTCTGGACTTCAGGAACTGAAGCCAATTCTTTCTGGAAGAAAATCGACAGGGCCGAAATTTGAACCTTAATGGACCCCAATTTGAGGCCCATAGACACTCCTGTTTGCAGGAAATGCAGGAAACGACCGAGTTGAAATTTCTTCATGGGGCCTTCCTGGCCTCACACCACGCAACATATTTTCGCCACATGTGGTGATAATGTTGTGCGGTCACCTCCTTCCTGGCTTTGACCAGGGTAGGAATGACCTCTTCCGGAATGCCTTTTTCCCTTAGGATCCGGCGTTCAACCGCCATGCCGTCAAACGCAGCCGCGGTAAGTCTTGGAACAGACATGGTACTTGCTGAAGCAAGTCCCTTCTTAGCGGCAGAGGCCATGAGTCCTCTGTGAGCATCTCTTGAAGTTCCGGGTACCAAGTCCTTCTTGGCCAATCCGGAGCCACGAGTATAGTTCTTACTCCTCTACGTCTTATAATTCTCAATACCTTGGGTATGAGAAGCAGAGGAGGGAAGACATACACCGACTGGTACACCCACGGTGTTACCAGAAACGTCCACAGCTATTGCCTGAGGGTCTTTTGCCCTGGCGCAATACTTGTCCAGTTTTTTGTTCAGGCGGGACGCCATCATGTCCACCTTTGGTCTTTTCCAACGGTTCACAATCATGTGGAAGACTTCCCGATGAAGTCCCCACTCTCCCGGGTGGAGGTTGTGCCTGCTGAGGAAGTCTGCTTCCCAGTTGTCCACTCCCGGAATGAACACTGCTGACAGTGCTATCACATGATTTTCCGCCCAGCGAAAAATCCTTGCAGTTTCTGCCATTGCCCTCCTGCTTCTTGTGCCGCCCTGTCTGTTTACGTGGGCGACTGCCGTGATGTTGTCCCACTGGATCAATACCGGCTGACCTTGAAGCAGAGGTCTTGCTAAGCTTAGAGCATTGTAAATTGCCCTTAGCTCCAGTATATTTATGTGGAGAAAAATCTCCAGACTTGATCACACTCCCTGGAAATTTTTTCCCTGTGTGACTGCTCCCCAGCCTCTCAGGCTGGCCTCCGTGGTCACCAGCATCCAATCCTGAATGCCGAATCTGCGGCCCTCTAGAAGATGAGCACTCTGTAACCACCACAGGAGAAACACCCTTGTCCTTGGAGATAGGGTTATCCGCTGATGCATCTGAAAATGCGATCCGGACCATTTGTCCAGCAGATCCCACTGAAAAGTTCTTGCGTGGAATCTGCCGAATGGAATCGCTTCGTAATAAGCCACCATTTTTCCCAGGACTCTTGTGCAATGATGCACTGACACTTTTCCTGGTTTTAGGAGGTTCCTGACTAGCTCGGATAACTCCCTGGCTTTCTCCTCCGGGAGAAACACCTTTTTCTGGACTGTGTCCAGAACCATCCCTAGGAACAGCAGACGTGTCGTCGGAAACGGCTGTGATTTTGGATATTTAGAATCCACCCGTGCTGTCGTAGAACTACTTGAGATAGTGCTACTCCGACTTCCAACTGTTCTCTGGACCTTGCCCTTATCAGGAGATCGTCCAAGTAAGGGATAATTAAGACGCCTTTTCTTTGAAGAAGAATCATCATTTTGGCCATTACTTTGGTAAAGACCCGGGGTGCCGTGGACAATCCAAACGGCAGCGTCTGAAACTGATAGTGACAGTTCCGTACCACGAACCTGAGGTACCCTTGGTGAGAAGGGCAATTTGGGACATGGAGGTAAGCATCCTTGATGTCCAGGGACACCATATAGTCCCCTTCTTCCTGGTTCGCTATCACTGCTCTGAGTGACTCCATCTTGATTTGAACCTTTGTATGTAAGTGTTCAAAGATTTCCCATTTAGAATAGGTCTCACCGAGCCGTCTGGCTTCAGTACCACAATATAGTGTGGAATAATACCCCTTTCCTTGTTGTAGGAGGGGTACTTTGATTATCACCTGCTGGGAATACAGCTTGTGAATTGTTTCCAATACTGCCTCCCTGTCGGAGGAAGACGTTGGTAAAGCAGACATCAGGAGCCTGCGAGGGGGAGACGTCTCGAATCTCCAGTCTGTACCCCTGGGATACTACTTGTAGGATCCAGGGGTCCACTTGCGAGTGAGCCCACTACGCGCTGAAACTCTTGAGACGACCCCCCACCGCACTTGAGTCCGCTTGTACGGCCCCAGCGTCATGCTGAGGACTTGGCAGAAGCTGTGGAGGGCTTCTGTTCCTGGGAATGGGCTGCCTGCTGCAGTCTTCTTCCCTTTCCTCTATCCCTGGGCAGATATGACTGGCCTTTTGCCCGCTTGCCCTTATGGGGACGAAAGGACTGAGGCTGAAAAGACGGTGTCTTTTTCTGCTGAGATGTGATTTGGGGTAAAAAAGGTGGATTTTCCAGCTGTTGCCGAGGCCACCAGGTCCGATGGACCGACCCCAAATAACTCCTCCCCTTTATACGGCAATACTTCCATGTTGGAATCTGCATCACCTGACCACTGTCGTGTCCATAAACATCTTCTGGCAGATATGGACATCGCACTTACTCTTGATGCCAGAGTGCAAATATCCCTCTGTGCATCTCGCATATATAGAAATGCATCCTTTAAATGCTCTATAGTCAATAAAATACTGTCCCTGTCAAGGGTATCAATATTTTCAGTCAGGGAATCCGACCAAGCCACCCTAGCGCTGCACATCCAGGCTGAGGCGATCGCTGGTCGCAGTATAACACCAGTATGTGTGTATATACCTTTTTAGGATATTTTCCAGCCTCTCAGCTGGCTCCTTGAGGGCGGCCCTATCTGGAGACGGTACCGCCACTTGTTTTGATAAGCGTGTGAGCGCCTTATCCACCCTAAAGGGTGTTTCCCAACGCGCCCCAACTTCTGGCGGGAAAGGGTATACCGCCAATAATTTTCTATTGGGGGAAACCCACGCATCATCACACACTTCATTTAATTTATCTGATTCAGGAAAAACTACAGGTAGTTTTTTCACACCCCACATAATACCCTTCTTGTGGTACTTGTAGTATCAGAAATATGTAACACCTCCTTCATTGCCCTTAACATGTAACGTGTGGCCCTAAAGGTAAATACGTTTGTTTCTTCACCGTCGACACTGGAGTCAGTGTCCGTGTCTGTGTCTGTGTCGACCGACTGAGGTAAATGAGCGTTTTACAGCCCCTGACGGTGTTTGAGACGCCTGGACAGGTACTAATTTGTTTGCCGGCCGTCTCATGTCGTCAACCGACCTTGCAGCGTGTTGACATTATCACGTAATTCCTTAAATAAGCCATCCATTCCGGTGTCGACTCCCTAGAGAGTGACATCACCATTTCAGGCAATTGCTCCGCCTCCTCACCAACATCGTCCTCATACATGTCGACACACACGTACCGACACACAGCACACACACAGGGAATGCTCTGATAGAGGACAGGACCCCACTAGCCCTTTGGGGAGACAGAGGGAGAGTTTGCCAGCACACACCAAAAACGCTATAATTATACAGGGACAACCTTTATATAAGTGTTTTTCCCTTATAGCTATATGTGATGTATTTTTAGCCAGAATAAGGTACTATCATTGCTGCCCAGGGCGCCCCCCCCCAGCGCCCTGCACCCTCAGTGACCGCTGCTATGAAGTGTGCTGACAACAATGGCGCACAGCTGCAGAGCTGTGCGCTACCTTATGAAGACTGAAGAGTCTTCTGCCGCCGTTTCTGGACCTCTTCACTTTTCGGCATCTGCAAGGGGGTCGGCGGCGCGGCTCCGGGACGAACCCCAGGGTGAGACCTGTGTTCCGACTCCCTCTGGAGCTAATGGTGTCCAGTAGCCTAAGAAGCCAATCCATCCTGCACGCAGGTGAGTTCACTTCTCTCCCCTAAGTCCCTCGTAGCAGTGAGCCTGTTGCCAGCAGGACTCACTGAAAATAAAAAACCTAACAAACTTTTACTCTAAGCAGCTCTTTAGGAGAGCCACCTAGATTGCACCCTTCTCGGCCGGGCACAAAAATCTAACTGAGGCTTGGAGGAGGGTCATAGGGGGAGGAGCCAGTGCACACCACCTGATCCTAAAGCTTTTACTTTTGTGCCCTGTCTCCTGCGGAGCCGCTATTCCCCATGGTCCTGACGGAGTCCCCAGCATCCACTTAGGACGTTAGAGAAATGTGTTGTTGCAATCGACACAAATGGTATAAGAAATGCTGTGGAAAAGTGATTAGTGTTCTTAGGCAGTGCCTACAGCAATAAATGTAGCTCTTTTTAAATGATCAAATTGTCACAAAGACAAATGTACAAATATCATGAAATACACTCTTCTACATAATACAGATATGTCCTCATACACTTTTGCAACAGTCGTGCCAAACAGACATTCTTGGCATGTCAAGTCATGTGAGACTCACCTTAGACAGAATTTTTTTTGCATCTTTTTTTGCCCAAATATGCATATGTGTTGTAACAAAACCACTTAACCAGGCTGATCTGATTAATTTGACACTTGAATATTTGTGTGAGTCTAATTCTGTACACAAAGGACTATGATGCAGTGATTGAGGCTTTTTTTATGCAAAGTCCCATTATGCTTTGTATATGGCTTCACACTCAGTCGCATAAAGTGTTGCATAATAAATTAATCAGTGTAGTCTCATGAAGCATTCTTGTCACATCAAATTGCGACTAAGAAGCAAATTCGGGTGAAAAAGATGCGGAAAAGATCCTCGGGACCTGGTGGCTCACCTGCGCCAGGCTTCTTGCTCCTCATAGCATATTAAGGCTAAGAATATGATGACAGATTTGTACATTGCATCAAAGCATATATAAAAGAAACATTAAATTATAAAATAGAAATAAAATCATAGTATCATATCAGAAAAAGTCATCCAATGCAAAAAATAAAGCCTCACTGATATAATAATTTGAACTAGGGTATTACCCTAAATACAATGACAGTGTCATGAATATTATCTCTAGTGCATTTTCTAATCACAATTACAATGTCATAGACACTATCACTAGTGGATTTTTAAATTGCTGAAGGGTACTTTTTCATTTACAGATTACCTCCAGGTTCTTGGTTTCTCCTTAGGCCAAAGATTTGAATACACCTTTGTGGTGCCAATTCGATATCTATAATGCAAATTATTGTTAGTTCTATTTACAAACTTTCCAACATGACCCCTTCCATAATACTCTTATCCTGGACTTCCCTCTTAATTTGCGTTGAACTAGTTAATTGATTAGAAAGGTGTTTCAACACAGATGATGGCATCAATTAAGACGGGAGTCCAGGAGCATAGCATTGTCTTCCTGATAAATGAGGTCATGTTGGAGGGTCTGCATTTATGCAACATGTCCTTACTGTTCTCAAACTGTGTTTCAGTGACTGTTCCCTTCCTCACCATTTCCTAGAAAACTGGTAAAAACCTGCACCAGCCTCTGGAATATTCACTCTATTCTGCTTTATATCATAGATATTTTGCCAATGATTCTAGTCATCAGAAAGAGTGCTACCACTTAAACTCTCAGAAACAATGTACAGCAAATTAAAGGAGTTTTTATATTGTAATGCACAAATATCCACTAGATATCGCTCAAAAAAAATTGTTTAAGACTTGTATTTAATTGAGAAGTAATGCGCTAATACAATTAAAACTAAGATCCTTCATTAGATATATATTAAAAAAACTTTAAAATTACAACATACAATTAACCTTACAGTATATGGAAATGAAAAAAGAAACTCTTAATAGGTCACTGGATTTTATAAGTCTTATACAATCCTCAGAGAAACCATGATCTTTTCTGATAAAGTTTATCTTTTTTTTTTAAATAGTATATGTGGATAAGAAAGGAATAATTGTGATTTGCTAAAAAGTTCTGTGTGCAATCTCTAAGCTCTCATATGTAAATTCTGACAGTCTACATAAAACTTTAGGGGTTTCACCTTCAGTTCTTGGACATCATATAACATTACTCTAGAAATGTGCATAATGCATAACAGTGTATTGTGGTAACATATAACTGTATTTACTTATCAGTAACAGTATCATTTACAGTATGTTCCCAGTTGTAGTGGTAATTCGAAACAATTGTAAATGTAAAATAAATACCCTTTATTTTAGGTTTTTTATATATCCTTAAAATACTGTATGTATCTCATAAGATGACCTTGTACTAAATTATTTTATATTTTTATTAAAATCCAACAAAAATCATAAAAACAAAAACATAAATTATAATACAATACAGAGTGCGAAATGTTGGAATATTTGGAGATCGAGTGTCACTTTTTTTCTGTCAATCTAGAATCAATCCAGTATCTTTCTAGATGAAACTTGTATCATTTAAAGTGGTTTAAACAGAATTGTGTACACCGCTCTCATATGTCCAATGCATTTAGTCTTTTATAGACTTTATCAGGGGGTCAACCAGAGTATGAGATGGGTATTATCCCATATACTTGTGTTTGTGTGATGATCACTTTGCCCAATAGGGATGGGATATTAAATCACTTGACAGTGAAACGTGTATCATCTTCCAACTTTTTGTGTACACAGAACTCAATAAGAACTTCAGGTAATATATTATATTATATTAGTCTCTATTGCAAGGTATCCATATGACCTGTCCTGTGCTGCAGTAGGGAAACTACTACAGCACAGGACAGGCCACATGGATACCTTGCAATAGAGGATAATCTAATATATTACCTGAAGTTCTTATTGAGTTCTGTGTACACAAAAAGTATTTGGTGTGAACACCCTTTGCCATAAAAACAGTATCAATTCTAGGTACACTTGTACACAGTTTTTGAAGGAACTTGGCAGGGAGGTTGTTCCAAACATTTTGGAGGACTACCCACAGATCTTCTGTTGATGTAGGCTAATATCTCTTCATGTAATCCCAGACAGACTCGTTGATGTTGAGATCAGGGCTCTGTGGGGGCCATATCATCACTTCCAGGACTCCTTGTTCTTATTTATGCTGAAGATAGTTCTTAATGACATTTACTGTATGTTTGGGGTTGTTTTTCTTCTGCAGAATAAATTTGGAGCCAATCAGATGCCTCCCTGATGGTTTTGCATGATGGATAAGTACCTGCCTGTATTTCTTAGCAGATAACTCTGATGATGAAAAGTCTGACAATGTAAACTCTACCAAACAAACAACATGGGAAAGGAATTCTTCAGATTTGAACATCGACATATCAGGAAATCACTCTGGGCAAAGAGGGATATCAGACAACCTGGTAGGAAATTAAAAAAAGAACAGAAGTAGAGATTAGGATATGGATCCACAGAGCAGATTCCAAACATTCAAAATATACATAACACCAATATGTTACCTTAAACCCTACTCACAATATTTGCAGTTTTTCCTTCAGGGATTAACACAAAAAGATACTTGGGGCTACTAACTTGTGAGCAAGCAACATAAAGCTGCCGATGGGAGAAGCAGCTCATTCTGAGATCTACGCCTGCAGCCCTGAGTGTTTGTACTTGTGATAGTACACCGATAAGCAATAATCCACAGTTTTCTTTTTTTGTTTTATGTAAACCACAAAATCCAATTCATGGGGCAATCAATCTTCCAGTCCAGTCTAAATTCACTTTATTCAAAGAAATATTATTTTGTAGATCCCAAATCCATTGCTACTTACCCTACAGTAACACTGAAAGGTTGCAGGTAACATGAACAGTGACTCTTTGATATGTAGTATTTGTTTTGATGTGCCATCTACTGGATTTACATGTATAATACAACTTCATGAGTCAAGATAAGCTGCATGATCAGTGATTAATATATAGTCAGATTTTCCTGTGAAATAGATCTTGAGATATATACAGCTATGTATTTATAAATGCATACATATATAACTATTTGCGTTCTAGAAATTTTGGACTTGATGAGCCTGTGCAAATTCCAACAAAATGTTTATGTCTCCATAGTTCATAAACAGTCCCTAGAAGTACATTTGTCCCCCCAAAAAAATCTATTTATATACATACAGGGGTGAATGAAATAGGGTGTGAGAGTCAGGAAGTGAGAGATTTGTGAGAGTACTCCTGTTGTTTTGTTTAAATGGCAATCATTTACATGGCAAAATCAGGTTGATTTTGCCATGTAAATGGTTGCCACTTACAATTCTCAAAACCTAAAGAAAGTAGAGTTTATAGCCATGAAAAAGATTGATAATTGGGAAAACAATATCAAGACTTGAGTCTTTGTAAAAGTAATTATTACCAAAACAGAATATAACTATCTTTGGACAAAGAATGCCAAAAAGGTCTACACAATACGTACTTCCCAAAGACCACAAGATTAAAACCGTTTTACCAGGAAGATCCATAGATCTTGACAGATGAAAAGGAACAAGTTTGAGAAGCGAGTATTTAAAGGCAAGAAACTGCAGTGGAATTACTCTTTGAGAAAGCTTACAGGCAGAAGCAAAATGTTTTGGAATTGATGGTTCATCTGTTATTTCCCCTTACTTGCATTGGTTTTACACTAATAGGTCGACCTAGCAGCATTACGGGTCCTATGAGTATGCAAATGTTATCTACAGCAGCGGCTCATGAACAGCATCCTCCATCACTCTCTGGTCAGTGAACTTATGCACATGTACTTCGAATCCAGAAGGGCAGTAAATCAGGATAGCTTACTAAAGGATCCAAGGATCTTCAATATAGGAGCATTTCAATAACGCTGGAATTGACTGGCAATAAGACTTCTCATATACAGGATCACAGCCATTGAGTGTTTATTATATATATAGTGATTTTATATTTTTTTATCTACCAACACACTAGATTTGTCAGTGGAGATATACTTTTATATTTTGAAACAGACAGAATTTGGTTATGCGTTTAAGATAACACAGATTATTTATTGTATCTATAATATTGATGCATGTAGTATTTTTTATATATACATTGTTATGTCAGTCATCAATTAAATAAGTTATGACTTGATTGTTTAATTATGATCCTATAAGGAGTGTATTAATTTTTATGCGCACAGTACCAATACTTAATTTTTGTCTATGAGCAGTATACACCATACAAGATAACATAAAAACACAAAGGGGGGGATTATTTTCTTTACATATAATAATGTATACAGTATGGTAGTAGATAATCTGTCTTTTTGGCTTGGTAATAACCTTGTACTGCAGCACCTCTCAGGTAGCATCCTTGTATGCTCTAGTTCAGATGAGGAGAGAAGGGAGGACTGCATAGGTGTGAGTTTGCCTCTGACTCACCATTCACCCAGAGAACAAGGGTTTTACAATGCTATGTGTACTGTATCTTGTATTTCATTTTTGTATTCACTTGCTGTAACCATTGTAGTGCACCCAAGATGACTGCTTCCTTTGTAATATGATTTCTTTCCTGGAAATATAAGACACTTTGAGTTCTTTCGGAGAAAGGCGCTATGAAAATAAACATTATTATTGTGTTATTATCATTGATGGCTTTCCTCTGTTCATGCAGTCTCCTAAGAATTTGGTAGTTGGAAGATCACACATTTTATTACAATGTTGTAGTATGGTAAGAGCATTTCTTGGGCTATATAATCTGTTAACATATGTACTGATCTTCTTTAACATTGCTAGTATGCTTTCAATGTGCTGATAAGTGTATAATATTGTCTCTTAAACTCATGAGCAAGGCAGTTACAATGCTTAAGCAATTGTCAGATGTAACATTTCCAATATTTAGTTGTCTGGAAATTAACCTGTACTTGATTTCCCAGTTTTAAAGCATCTAGGATTTTGTTAGTAAAGGAAAAAAGCCTCAGATGCTTAAAAAATAATATTGATAAGACTCAACAGGGTATAAAAAACATTGATATTCACATTCAGTAGGTATAAGGAGGAGTAAGTGCTAGCTGCTGGCTCAGAAGTTTCTGTGTCCTGTTAAACAAAAAATATAAATAAAAGAAAAATGAAAGAGATTAAACACAAATCTAGGTTTCTACTAAGGGTCTATTAAAAATATGTTTGATGTTATGCCATACATCTATTTAATAAACTCAATAAAAACACAAGATAAAGCATATATACTGTAAATTATCAAAATAAATATTATCTACAGGTTGAGTCTCCCATATCTAAAATGCCTGAGGCCAGAAGTTTTTGGGAAGTTTTGCATACTATAATGAGATAACTTGGAGATGGGATAATAGTCTAAACACAAAATACATTTATGTTTCATACACAGTACACCTTATACACACAGCCTGAAGGTTCTACTATATGATATATTCAATAATTTTGTGCATGAAAGTTTATGTATATTGAACCATCAGAAACAGAGGTGTGACTATCTCAGTCCAATTTTGGATTTTGGAAAATTTTGGACATTGGAATTTAGGATATGGGAGGCTCAACCAGTATTCATAATAGGATTAGTACTTTTAATGATTAAATGTTCATATAAGGGGAGTGATAAAGTGGAGAGAGATACAGTATAAGGGAAGTTAAATAAGTTTCCAGATGTGTAGTGTATAGGAAGAGTAGACATAATCTGACTGATTGTGTCTGACTGATTGTGAACTGTGATCTCTGATTAAAGTTCTTGTGAAATGTCAGGGCACAGAACAGTATATATAAGCAGCCCTGCACACTGTTAAGAAGTCAGCATGTTCACTTCCTTCACAAACTCATCATGGAACTCAGAGGCCACTGGAGAGCCATGATCTTCTATGACTACAAGAGTGGTCTGTGAATGCAGAATAGTTTTGGCCAACTGCAAGCTGCTTTTGGGGAGGAAGTACAATCCTGAACCACTATGTTTGAGTGTTTTGTAGAATTTCAGTGTGGGAGATGTCCCTGGAAGACAGGGAGCAATGCCTTTGACCTGTGTCCACCATCAACGAGAACAATGTTGTTGCTGTGTGGGCCATAGTTGATGAGGACGCTAGGGTGAATGTGGTACACTATGAGAAGGAGAGGCATCCCATCTGAATCCATCCACTTGGTAAGCCACAAAAATCTTAGCCTATGCAATTTTTCTGCATGCTGGGTTATGCATCAGCTGACTTGAAAGCTGAAGGGGGCTCAGGTTACTTGGTGCTGCAACATGCTGTCCAGGTTTGATTGCGGTTGCTCAAACTCCATCTTGGAGATCATCAGTGGTGATGAATCTTGGATCTATAGTTTCAACCCCGAGACCAAACAACAGTTGGTCCAGTGGTCCCCAGTTGGAGGTGCACCACCACAGAAGTTCTGACATGAGTGCAGGGTGGCCAAGCAGATGGTGGCTGTTGTTGTATGGCCAAGACTAATCATGTAGCTACCATACCACTCATGGTGCCCTTCTCCATCATGACAATGCCCACAATGATCCATCATGACCTGCCCACAAGTAATGGATTTTCTGGCCCATGAACACATCCAGGAGCTTAGTCATCCACTGTACAGTCCAGACATGGCCCCCTGAGAGTTCTTTGTGTTTCCACAAGTCAAACACAAAATGCATTGGATTAGTTTTGAATTACATTTATCCAGCATGTAGAAGACATACCTTTTTGGACTGGTCCAGCTGCTTCACCAAGTGATTTGAGTGCATGCAACTTTGCATAGACTCCTCTGGTTAATACTGTATAGTTAACATTGTAAATATAATGCTTTTTGTGCATTCAGAAACGAATTGCACACCCCCTGTGAAGTTCCATCCAATCAGCTCCTAACTGCTATGTTACAGGCTGTGTTTGACAGTTATTAGCTGATTGGCTGGGATTTTTCTACACTTTATCAAGGTTTAGTACATCTCCCCCATACTTAGCTGATAAAATATTACTCCTTTTATATATGAATTGGTAAATTTAGTAAGCAACACTTTTCAGAGTTGCCATGTGTTTGGGGGTTTCATTTGCTGAATTTAAAGTGGCAATAACATTTAAACATAAAACCAGATGTATTGCATATTTAATATTACTGTTCCCTTAAATCCAGCGGCCAAAACTGACAAAGATATGATGACTTCAAAAAGCATTGTTTGGTAAATGTATCCATAGGTTTTTCAATTAGAATGTAGAGTCCTCTCAGCAATGTTCAACTCTCTTTCATAAGCTACAGTATCAGTGCTTTTTGGACACTTGCCCATCAAGTTGATATTCAGAAAGAATGTGAGACAAGGAACCTTTCTACACAAGGAGCTAGATAATAGCATATATTCCTAGGTGGACTGCTGACATGAGTACAAATTCTGTTATTGATATACATGTTGGTAGCATTTCTATAGCACCAGTGGCGGAACAAGCAAGCGGTGGGCCCAGGTGCAACAAAATGCTTTGGGCCCCCCCCCCCCCCCATCCCATCCAAGTCCACCCCATGGGCAGTGCGCGCCGTAGGCGCGCGCAAAAATACATAGTGGCGTGGCTTCGTGGGGAAGGGGTGTGTCCACAAAATAATACCAATTCATAAAACGGTGCACAGTAGTCTCCATTCTTCAAATTACGCCGCACAGTAGCACCACTACACCAGGTAGAGACCCTTTTACTCCTTACAGCGAACAGATTCCCCTTTTTACACATAACGGCAGACAGTGTGCACTTTTTACACATAACGGCAGACAGCGTGCCCTCGTTACACATAGCGGCAGACAGCATACACTTTTTACACAATGGCAGACAGCGTGCCCTCGTTACACATAGCGGCAGACAGCGTGCCCTCGTTACACATAGCGGCAGACAGCGTGCACTTTTTACACATTACGGCAGACAGCGTCCCCATTTTACACATTACGGCAGACACCATACACTTTTACACATAACGGCAGATAGCGTGCCCTTTTTACACATTACGGCAGGCAGATTCTACCTTTTTACACATAGCGGCAGGCAGATTCCCCATTTTTATACATAGCGGCAGGCAGATTCCCCATTTTTATACATAGCGGCAGGCAGATTCCCCATTTTTACACATTGCGGCAGGCAGATTCCCCATTTTTACATTGCGGCAGGCAGATTCCCCATTTTTACACATTGCGGCAGGCAGATTCCCCATTTTTACATTACGGCAGACACCATACACTTTTACACATAACGGCAGATAGCGTGCCCTTTTTACACATTACGGCAGGCAGATTCTACCTTTTTACACATAGCGGCAGGCAGATTCCCCATTTTTATACATAGCGGCAGGCAGATTCCCCATTTTTATACATAGCGGCAGGCAGATTCCCCATTTTTACACATTGCGGCAGGCAGATTCCCCATTTTTACATTGCGGCAGGCAGATTCCCCATTTTTACACATTGCGGCAGGCAGATTCCCCATTTTTACATTGCGGCAGGCAGATTCCCCATTTTTATACATAGCGGCAGGCAGTCCCCCCTTTTTACACATTGCGGCAGGCAGTCCCAACAAATAAAAAAAGAAAGAAAGAAAGAAAGAAAGAAAGAAAGAAAGAAGAATTATACTTACCCTCTCTGTTGGCTCAGGCTCCTCGGTGCAGCTTCCCGGGCAGTAGAGAAGAAGGAGGAGGGAGGTGAAGGAGGGAGCCGCAGCAGCGCTGTGTTACTGGTGGAGGCGCTGCTGCTGCTGCCCCTCTGCTTCCCTATAGGCTGTTCTCAGAGACAGCCTATAGTGAAGCAGAGGAGCAGCAGCAGCAGCGCCTCCACCAGTAACAAAGCGCTGCTGCGGCTCTCTCCTTCACTGAGAGACTGTGACCTGTTTGTATATGAGGGAGGGAGGGACGGACCCTCCTCCCTCCTTCGTGTGCGGGTGGCCAGAATCGTTCCTTATGACGGGCGGGTCACGGGAGCGCTGGTGTGCGGCTGCGGCATGACATACAATGAGTCATTGTGACTCATTCATGTAATGCCGGCCGGCGGCTGTGGGCCCTTGAGTGCGGCGGGGCCCCAGTGCAATGCACTGCCTGCCCCGCCAGTAGTTCCGCCCCTGTATAGCACACAGATGTTATGTAATGTTTTACAGAGATCATTTAGTCATTCATTACAGTCCTGGGCCCAGTGGGGCTTACAATCTATATTCTCCTCCACTTGGACACACATAGACATTGGGTTTTTTTTCTTGTCAAAGGCCAATTAGCCTTCCAGTACTTTATGTATTGTTTCCTGTCATCATTGTTGGATTCTTTTTACGTGGTCTTATTGTTAACTTAAAATTATTTAGATGAAATAATCATGTGACTCATGTTACATATTTTTATAGACCCTTAGTGGAATTATACTGTAGACTTACAGTATGTTTAAATGTTGTTTATTTTGTTAGGGTGAGGTTAGTTATGTATGATTTCTCTGACGTCCTAAGTGGATGCTGGGGACTCCGTCAGGACCATGGGGATTAGCGGCTCCGCAGGAGACAGGGCACAAAACTAAAGCTTTAGGATCAGGTGGTGTGTACTGGCTCCTCCCCCTATGACCCTCCTCCAAGCCTCAGTTAGGTTTTTGTGCCCGTCCGAGCAGGGTGCAATCTAGGTGGCTCTCTTAAGGAGCTGCTTAGAAAAAGTTTTTAGGTTTCTTATTTTCAGTGAGTCCTGCTGGCAACAGGCTCACTGCATCGAGGGACTTAGGGGAGAGAAGTTCAACTCACCTGCGTGCAGGATGGATTGGCTTCTTAGGCTACTGGACACCATTAGCTCCAGAGGGAGTCGGAACACAGGTCTCACCCTGGGGTTCGTCCCGGAGCCGCGCCGCCGACCCCCCTTGCAGATGCTGAAGATTGAAGGTCCAGAAACCGGCGGCAGAAGGCTTTTCAGTCTTCATGAAGGTAGCGCACAGCACTGCAGCTGTGCGCCATTGTTGTCACACACTTCACACCAACGGTCACGGAGAGTGCAGGGCGTTGCTGGGGGCAGCAATGTATAATACCTTATTCTGGCTAAAAATACATCACATATAGCCCCTGGAGGCTATATGGATGTATTTAACCCCTGCCAGGTCTCAGAAAAACGGGAGAAGAAGCCCGCCGAAAAGGGGGCGGGGCCTATTCTCCTCAGCACACAGCGCCATTTTCCCTCACAGAAATGCTGGTGGGAAGGCTCCCAGGCTCTCCCCTGCACTGCACTACAGAAACAGGGTTAAAACAGAGAGGGGGGGCACTTATTTGGCGATATGTATATATATATTAAAATGCTATAAGGGAAAAACACTTATATAAAGGTTGTCCCTGTATAATATAGCGTTTTTGGTGTGTGCTGGCAAACTCTCCCTCTGTCTCCCCAAAGGGCTAGTGGGGTCCTGTCCTCTATCAGAGCATTCCCTGTGTGTGTGCTGTGTGTCGGTACTTGTGTGTCGACATGTATGAGGACGATGTTGGTGAGGAGGCGGAGCAATTGCCGGTAATGGTGATGTCACTCTCTAGGGAGTCGACACCGGAATGGATGGCTTATTTAAGGAATTACGTGATAATGTCAACACGCTGCAAGGTCGGTTGACGACATGAGACGGCCGGCAAACCAATTAGTACCTGTCCAGGCGTCTAAAACACCGTCAGGGGCGTTAAAACGTCCTTTTTACCTCAGTCGGTCGACACAGACACAGACACGGACACTGACTCCAGTGTCGACGGTGAAGAAACAAACGTATTTTCCTTTAGGGCCACACGTTACTTGTTAAGGGCAATGAAGGAGATGTTACATATTTCTGATACTACAAGTACCACAAAAAAGGGTATTATGTGGAGTGTGAAAAAACTACATGTGGTTTTTACTGAATCAGATAAATTAAATGAAGTGTGTGATGATGCGTGGGTTTCCCCCGATAGAAAATTATTGGCGGTATACCTTTTCCCGCCAGAAGTTATGGCGCGTTGGGAAACACACCTTAGGGTGGATAAGGCGCTCACACGCTTATAAAAACAAGTGGCGTTACCGTCTCCAGATACGGACGCCCTCAAGGAGCCAACTGATAGGAGGTTGGAAAATATCCTAAAAAGTATATACACACATACTGGTGTTATACTGCGACCAGCGATCGCCTCAGCCTTAATGGGCAGCGCTGGGGTGGCTTGGTCGGATTCCCTGACTGGAAATATTGATACCCTTGACAGGGACAGTATTTTATTGACTATAGAGCATTTAAAAGATGCATTTCTATATATGCGAAACTCTGGCATCAAGAGTAAGTGCGATGTCCATATCTGCCAGACGATGTTTATGGACACGACAGTGGTCAGGTGATGCAGATTCCAAACGGCACATGGAAGTATTGCCGTATAAAGGGGAGGAGTTATTTGGGGTCGGTCCATTGGACCTGGTGGCCACGGCAACAGCTAGAAAATCCACCTTTTTTACCCCAAGTCACATCTCAGCAGAAAAAGACATAGTCTTTTCAGCCTCAGTCCTTTCGTCCCCATAATATCTGCCCAGGGATAGAGGTAAGGGAAGAAGACTGCAGCAGGCAGCCCATTCCCAGGAACAGAAGCCTTCCACCGCTTCTGCCAAGTCCTCAGCATGACGCTGGGGCCGTACAAACAGGTGCGGTGGGGGGTCGTCTCAAGAGTTTCAGCACGCAGTGGGCTCACTCGCAAGTGGACCCCTGGATCCTACAAGTAGTATCCCAGGGGTACAGATTGGAAATTCGATACGTCTCCCCCTCGCAGGTTCCTGAAGTTTGCTTTACCAACGTCTACCTCCGACAGGGAGGCAGTATTGGAAACAATTCACAAGCTGTATTCCCAGCAGGTGATAATCAAAGTACCCCTCCTACAACAAGTAAAGGGGTATTATTCCACACTATATTGTGGTACTGAAGCCAGACGGCTCGGTGAGACCTATTCTAAATGGAGTCACTCAGAGCAGTGATAGCGAACCAGGAAGAAGGGGACTATATGGTGTCCCTGGACATCAAGGATGCTTACCTCCATGTCCAAATTTGCCCTTCTCACAAAGGGTACCTCAGGTTCGTGGTACAAAACTGTCACTATCAGTTTCAGACGCTGCCGTTTGGATTGTCCACGGCACCCCGGGTCTTTACCAAGGTAATGGCCGAAATGATGATTCTTCTTCAAAGAAAAGGCGTCTTAATTATCCCTTACTTGGACGATCTCCTGATAAGGGCAAGGTCCAGAGAACAGTTGGAGGTCTGAGTAGCACTATCTCAAGTAGTTCTACGACAGCACGGGTGGATTCTAAATATTCCAAAATCGCAGCTGTCTCCGACGACACGTCTGCTGTCCCTAGGGATGATTCTGGACACAGTCCAGAAAAAGGTGTTTCTCCCGGAGGAGAAAGCCAGGGAGTTATCCGAGCTAGTCAGGAACCTCCAAAAACCAGGAAAAGTGTCAGTGCATCATTGCACAAGGGTCCTGGGAAAAATGGTGGCTTCTTACGAAGCGATTCCATTCGGCAGATTTCACGCAAGAACTTTTCAGTGGGATCTGCTGGACAAATGGTCCGGATCGCATCTTCAGATGCATCAGCGGATAACCCTGTCTCCAAGGACAAGGGTGTCTCTTCTGTGGTGGCTGCAGAGTGCTCATCTACTAAAGGGCCACAGTTATGCATTCAGGACTGGGTCCTGGTGACCACGGATTCCAGCTTGAAAGGCTGGGGAGCAGTCACACAGGGAAAAAAAATAAAAAAATTTCCAGGGAGTGTGATCAAGTCTGGGGACTTCTCTCCGCATAAATATACTGGAGCTAAGAGCAATTTACAATGCTCTAAGCTTAGCAAGACCTCTGCTTCAAGGTCAGCCGGTATTGATCCAGTGGGACAACATCACGGCAGTCGCCCACGTAAACAGACAGGGCGGCACAAGAAGCAGGAGGACAATGGCAGAAACTGCAAGGATTCTTCGCTGGGCGGAAAATCATGTGATAGCACTGTCAGCAGTTTTCATTCCGGGAGTGGACAACTGGGAAGCAGACTTCCTCAGCACGACCTCCACCCGGGAGAGTGGGGACTTCATCGAGAAGTTTTTTCCACATGATTGTGCACCGTTGGGAAAGACCAAAGGTGGACATGATGGCGTCCCGCCTGAACAAAAAACTGGACAGGTATTGCGCCAGGTCAAGAGACCCTCAGGCAATAGCTGTGGACGTTCTGGTAACACCAGGGGTGTACCAGTCGGTGTATGTGTTCCCTCCTCTGCTTCTCATACCAAAGGTACTGAGAATTATAAGACGTAGAGGAGTAAGAACTATACTCGTGGCTCCGGATGGGCCAAGAAGGACTTGGTACCCGGAACTTCAAGAGATGCTCACAGAGGACTCAGGGCCTCTGCCGATAAGAAGGGACTTGTTTCAGCAAGTACCATGTCTGTTCCAAGACTTACCGCGGCTGCGTTTGACGGCATGGCGGTTGAACGCCGGATCCTAAGGGAAAAAGGCATTCCGGAAGAGGTCATTCCTACCCTGGTCAAAGCCAGGAAGGAGGTGACCGCACAACATTATCACCACATGTGGCGAAAATATGTTGCGTGGTGTGAGGCCAGGAAGGCCCCACGAAGAAATTTCAACTCGGTCGATTCCTGCATTTCCTGCAAACAGGAGTGTCTATGGGCCTCAAATTGGGGTCCATTAAGGTTCAAATTTCGGCCCTGTCGATTTTCTTCCAAAAAGAATTGGCTTCAGTTCCTGAAGTCCAGAAATTTGACAAGGGAGTACTGCATATACAACCCCCTTTTGTGCCTCCAGTGGCACTGTGGGATCTCAACGTAGTCCTGGGATTCCTCAAATCACGTTGGTTTAAACCGCTCAAATCTGTGGATTTGAAATATCTCACATGGAAAGTGACCATGATGTTGGCCCTGGCCTCGGCCAGGCGAGTGTCAGAATTGGCGGCTTTGTCTCACAAAAGCCCATATCTGATTGTCCATTCGGACAGGGCAGAGCTGCGGACTCGTCCCCAGTTTCTCCCTAAGTTGGTGTCAGCGTTTCATCTGAACCAGCTTATTGTGGTACCTGCGGCTACTAGAGACTTGGAGGACTCCAAGTTGCTAGATGTTGTCAGGGCCCTGAAAATATAGATTTCTAGGACGGCTGGAGTCAGGAAAACTGACTTGCTGTTATCCTGTATGCACCCAAAAAACTGGGTGCTCTTGCTTCTACGCAGACGATTGCTAGTTGAATGTGTAGTACAATTCAGCTTGCACATTCTGTGGCAGGACTGCCACAGCCAAAATATATAAATGCCCATTCCACAAGGAAGGTGGGCTCATCTTGGGCGACTGCCCGAGGGGTCTCGGCTTTACAACTTTGCCGAGCTGCTACTTGGTCAGGGGCACACCCTGGCTGAGGAGGACCTGGAGTTCTCTCACTCGGTGCTGCAGAGTCATCCGCACTCTCCCGCCCGTTTGGGAGCTTTGGTATAATCCCCATGGTCCTGACGGAGTCCCCAGCATCCACTTAGGACGTCAGAGAAAATAAGATTTTACTTACCGATAAATCTATTTCTCGTAGTCCGTAGTGGATGCTGGGCGCCCATCCCAAGTGCGGATTGTCTGCAATACTTGTACATAGTTGTTGTTACAAAAAAATCGGGTTGTTATTGTTGTGAGCCGTCTGTTCAGAGGCTCCTACGTTTGTCATACTGTTAACTGGGTTCAGATCACAGGTTATACGGTGTGATTGGTGTGGCTGGTATGAGTCTTACCCGGGATTCAATATCCTTCCTTATTGTGTACGCTCGTCCGGGCACAGTATCCTAACTGAGGCTTGGAGGAGGGTCATAGGGGGAGGAGCCAGTACACACCACCTGATCCTAAAGCTTTAGTTTTGTGCCCTGTCTCCTGCGGAGCCGCTAATCCCCATGGTCCTGACGGAGTCCCCAGCATCCACTACGGACTACGAGAAATAGATTTATCGGTAAGTAAAATCTTATTTTCTGGTCCAAACTCAGTACATGTAAGATGACCTGCCAACACTTCACTTGTCCTCTTCTTAAAAGCCTTTAAGTTATTTCTGATGGCGACAGTGTGGTAAAGTAGGACATATACCCTCATTAGCTTTATTAAATATACTGTAGTACCTGATAGTATTCCGCCCCATAAGCGGCGTGTTCGTGGACATATCATTATAGCCGCGCAAGCAGCTTTAGCTTAAATTTGGAAACAATCTACCCCACCTACCTTATTAAAAGTTATACAGAAAATTAACTTCATTTTTGCTATGGAAACAGAATATTTGCCATATTCCTACTCCGCTACCTCCCCATTGGTTCATTGGTCACTCTGGCATGTATTCACAACAGAAGGAGAGGGTGCCCAATATTTTTCCAAGTAATATCAAACTGTTCAGTCTTAATGAGAGAGAACTGAAATATACAACTGATATATAAACTCCTAACCAGGTTATTGTATTGAACGGATTATATGCTAATGATAGTTTTACAGTTAATTGTTTTATTAAATAAGCTCTGTGTATCATTTCAGTTTGTAACGTTGTTTTATGCGAAGTTAAAATCTACAAGAAATGGGATTATCATTTTTTGAAGTCTTGACCTATTCCCCTTCCCCTTGCTGACCCCACTTTTTTCTTTTTTCTGTACCCCCCTTAAAAGTCTAATATTTTTCATAAAAATGATTGATGTTAAAAAAAACCTTTAAGTTATTAGTTATATAGATAACATCAATGATGATGGGAATGATGGTGTTTTTTTTTGTATACTTAAAAAAAATCACACTCTTGATGTTTAATGATATACATTAATCCTGGCTATATCCACTTCATACATTTTCTGTTTTGGCAATACCCAGAATACAAGCCATCTTTGAGAGCATATAGCATATAGCCCATTCAGCTATATACTCACCATATACTTTCCTTTGTGAAAGATTCAGCAAACGTGAAAGGCTGTATTTTTTACCTATGTAAGTAAATAGAGAGAGTGCTTTAGGATGTATTCTGCTGTACTTTATCGATCCATCTAATACTTCCAGCATCTGGTTGGTGGTGGCAGCTGTAGCTGGTTTGACATTTTTTAAATATTTACAAATACTATAATAATAATAATAATAATAATAATAATAATAATAATAATAATAATAATGTAATTGTTATCAGGTGCAGTTCAATTCCATAATAATCAACATGTTAAAGAAATCTTTTATTGCAAATATTATTTTCAGATTTTTATTGCAATGAGAGCTGCAGTCTCTTGATCAGGGAAGGGTGGGGATGGGGGGAAAGTGGGCCCGTGCCCCCCTACCTGTTATTTTACACATTTTTCCGAAGGTCAGCAGCAGCACTGGGACCCGCCACGGCTCTAAGAGCAGGCATGCGTCAGTCAACATGTGCTACACATAATGCCAGGAAGTTACTGTATAACTCATGTGCATTAGCCAAGGCACACAGACTGTGAAGAGGAGCCCGCCGGCTGCTGGCACTATGAACAGCCTCCCAGAAGACACAGTCATCGACTGCTAGTCAAGACCCACGGTATGGCTAACAGGTAAGAGTGATGGCTTTCTTTGTTGTATGTACCCCAAGCCCCCAGCATGATAAAAATAAGTGGTGTGGCATGCGTTGATGGCATATCTTGTGATGCCAAGACCCTTATAGCGTGGCTGCATCCCTTTCTGGGAGATCCCTAGCCTTTGCCGCACGCACAAATATAACTGCAACTGCTATCCTCCCCAAAGGAGACACACATTTCTGCCAAATAAAGTAAATGAATTTGTATCATCTAACAAAATTTTCCACCATCATACCCTCTGGCTATATTAAGTGTTAATGTGACATACACAGCAACATAATCTGTTCAAATTAACACATGTGCATTTGGAGAAAAAGGACATCAGCCTAGAAAGAATATATATTACAGGCACTGTAAGTGCCCTTTCCAAAGCTGCTGATATAGTACTGGACATTTTTGAATATTTGCTTATTGGCACCTTTATGCTTCATACACTGTTATTGTACTGATTCTGAGACAAATTCACCATCACTTAAATGGACTCAGTCATCTCTACTGCCTTATTTGCTTTTTTAGTTTCTTGTTTCTCTTCATTTCACTCCCTGACACTGTTTGTAGCCCTCAATTTAACTTAATTATAAAATAATAACCGCTGAATCTGTCCCAAATAAATATATTTTTCTTTTAATGGGTTCCATAAGATAATACAAAGAAAATTTGTAATGAATGCAGTATATTCACATTTATCTGTTCATTGATTCAAAGTTGTAATGTTCCTTCCAATGCAATTCTCTTACCCCAACTTTCTTCCCAGCCCACCTTGTACTTTTCTTTTTCATCCACTAGGGGTCACTGGAGTACTCTCGGGATATGGATGGGACGTTAGCAGGGATAGGCACATCTAAATATTTAAATTAGTAACCCTCCACCCCCTCCATACTCACAAGGTACTTCCGTGTTTTTCTGTGCCTCAGACACACGAGGAGGATTCTCCACAGTTTACTTCTATTTTTGACTAGATTTTTTATTTTTTATTTTTACACTCAATTCCTTCCCAGCTTATTAAGAAGCTTGGGTCCAGGATTGTAAAGGCTGATGAGTGTAGCATCTGGCTTGTCGGTGCTCAGGAGAGGAGCCACGCCATAGACCACAATCAGCAGAGATTATTTCAGCCTAGGGCTGCCTCAAGGAGCTGGACAGAGTTTACGGAAGAAGCCCTGTCATAGCCTCCACTGTCATCAGCTAATGAGTGGGCAGGCAGTTCACACTGCCTCCGCTCCTTTGCTGGGGGATCGGGCGGTCATCATGCTGCCCCACTGTGTGCATTTTTAATACCTTAGCGCACCAAGCTCCTGCCTCCCGATGCCTGCTACTCAGCCCAGCTGCGGACAGCCACGCTGCTGCTGCTGGGTGTCTGCCTCCACTGCCAGGCTCCCTCTGCTCTCCGGCTTCCTCCCGCTAGCTATGATCACGGCGGGAGAGGGGGAAGCACTACCACAGACTGCTTCCAGATAGTGGCGCTGCCGTAGCTCAGCCCTTATTCAGACCGCAGACAGCTCTCACTGGTGCTGCGGTCTGCCAGCGCTACGAGCAGCAACGCTGCTGAGGGGGAGATTGCGGGGGAAGAGGGGGGAGGATTATACCCGCAGCACCATGGCTCTGGGGAGGTTTGCAAACATTATGGCTATTAGTAATGACAGTCCCTGATATCTGGTTATTAAGGCCACAATATATGCATAGGAGGTATATATTACAGAGGGTTATACATAATCTGTTGTAACTGTGATTAGTATAACCTGACAATTTGGCTTTATTATACATAACAAGTACTGTATATGATGAAAGCACATGGCTGGATGCCATTCTAACTCAACTTCCTGCTTCTTCTTATAGGAAGTTTACTGCGGTCCTACAATACTCGGCCACTGGGGGAGCAGGAGTGTTAATAGGAATTCTGTACAGCATATTTCACTGATTTTAGTGTGTACCAGGTGCACTGCACTTCTGGGCTATACACACTTTAGATACATTTTTACTGAGTCGTGGGACTTGTCTTTATCTGTATACTGTCTGTGTACATATTGAGTAAAGCTAATGCAAAATCAAAAAAGCAGCTTGTCTGCGATGTCTGTCAGAATGTGTTACCTCATGGAACTACCACTTGCACAGTGTGTCTTGTCGATATGGGTACTAATACAAACCTCTACCCTGATCCGCCTTGGTCAATGATGGCAGGTGTGATGTCTGACTTACAATCAGAGTTGGCTGCTGCGCAAAAGGAGTGTGAAACGGCTAGATCTGAGGCTAGGTTAATACCATCTGATCTACCAGAGTGGGCTCAGGATATGTCAAGGACTTTGCACAGTTTACAAAAGTCCAGATCAGGAGTCAGATAGTGAGGTTACTGATAACCCGGCCATTGATAATCTTATCAGGGCAGTACGCCAGGTTCTACATTTTACTGATACTGAGGAGCCTCTTTCAAATGATGACGTTTTGTTTGCTAAAAAATGGAGAACACCGGTGTGTTTTCCTTATTCAGATTGTCTTAATAAACAGTTAATGGAAGCTTGGAAGCATCCAGATAAACGGTTTGCAGTGCTTAGATGGTTTTTGTCTAACTACCTGTTTCCAGAATCTATGACAACTAAATGGGAGAACCCACCAGCTGTGGATTCCTCAGTGTTAAAACTTTCAAAAAAGTTAGCCATTCCAGTCCCAGATGCAACAACTCTTAAAGACCCATCAGAGCGTAAGCTAGAGGGTATGCTAAAGTCAATGTACTGTATACAGCAGTAGGGGTGTTGCTTAGACCTGCTTTGGTTGGGGTTTGGGTTAACATGGCTGTCGTTGCATGGGCAACACAGCTCAAGTTGGGCCTACAACAGGATCATCCCTTAGACCAGCTTATACTTCTTGCTGATCACATATGTGAATCTGCTGAGTATTTAGGTATGGCTTCTTTGGACGTCGGCCAGGTTTGTTCTCGGCTTTCAGCTTCAGTAGTTGCGGCTGCTTTGGCTGCGTTCTTGGCAGGCAGAGGCAGAGTCAAAACGAGGAATAGAAGCATTGCCTTATACTGGTGAGACGTTATCTGGTCCTGAATTGGACAAATGGATTTCGCAGGCTAATCTGGGAAAATCAGTTTTCCTGCCATTGCCCGCAACAGTTCCTAAACATAAATACGCTGGACAGGCATTTAAATCTTTTAGACTTCAGTCCTTTCGATGCCGTGCTAGAGGATCAACCATACAGAGTAGATGTGGTAGGGGACGTGGTTTCCAACAAACCAATAATGGTCATCAGGACACAAAGTCTGCAGACAAGCCAGTGGCATGACGGGCTTCCAGCCCATCTCGGATCTTCAGTTGTGGGAGCATACTTTCAAACGTTTCACTTGGCGTAGTTTCAGTCATCCACAGATGAGTGGATCTGAAATTTAGTGTTCAAAGGTTAAAAATTAGAGTTCGATTGTCTACCACCAATGCATTTTTTCAAGACAGGCCTGCCTATGTCAGGAGACAAAAAGGCGGTTCTGCAGACCGTGATTTAGTCTCTCATAGATTCAGCAGTTTTGATCCAGGGTCCAGTTCACCAACAGGGTTAAGGTTATTATTCCAGACTTTTTGTAGTACCAAAGCCGGACGGCTCAGTCCAACATATATTAAACCTGAAGGGGCTCAATCAGTACGTGACTTACTACAGATTCAAGATAGAATCCCTGCGGTCAGTGATTGCAGGTTTAGAGCCACAGGAATTCATGATTTTGCTGGATCTCAAGGATGCGTACTTACACATTCCAATTTGGTCACCGCATCAGGCATACTTAAGGTTTGCTGTGCAACACAACCATTATCAATTTCAGGCACTAACATTTGGCCTCTCATCAGCGCCTCGGGTATTCACAAAGGTGATGTCTGTGATGATAGCTCATCTCAGATCCCTGGGAGTGATAATATTTCCATACTTAGACGACTTTCTCATCAAGGCTCTGTCTCCACACATACTTCTTCAACATGCCTTACTAACATACAATGTACTAGTTCAGCACAGTTGGATTGTCAACTTCAAGAAATCAAGCCTGGTTCCATGTCAAAGAATTAAATTCCTAGGAATGATTCTGGATACGGTGGATCAATGAATTTACATGCCAGAACCAAAAGCACAAAGTATTCGTCATCTGGTACAGTTAGTGCTCAAAACACGGACAGTCTCGGTGCATTTGTGCATTCGACGGTTAGAAAAGATGGTGGCATCTTTCGAAGCTCTCCAGTTCAGAGGATTTCACTCATGGCCTTTTCAACTGAATATTCTCGCACAGTGGTCAGGCTCTCATCTCCAAATTCATCAGATGGTGCGATTGTCTCCAACAGCAGGAGTATCACTCCTCTGGTGGCTCGACATACACAATCTCACTGCAGGAAAAAGGTTTGGAGTCTGGAATTGGATGCAAGTCTCAGAGGGTGGGGAGCAGTGGTCCTCAATTGTCAGCTTTAGGGTCTATGGTCAGACCGAGAGATATTACTGTCAATAAATGTCCTGAAACTCAGGGCAAATTACAATGCACTACGACAGGTAGTGCACATGCTCCAGTCTCACACTGTCCAGGTTCAGTCAGACAATGCAACAGCAGTCACATACATCAACAAACAAGGAGGAACTCAAAGTCGCATGGCTATGCGAAAAGGTGCTCAAATCCTGAATTGTGCTGAGCATCACCAAGTGATATTGTCATCAGTGTTCATTCCAGGAGTGGACAACTGGGAAGGGGATTATCTCAGCCATCAGGATTTTCATCCAGGAGAATGGGCATTAAATCCAGAAGTGTTCCAGATGTTGGTCCAGCGGTGGGGTTGCCCACAGGTGGATCTAATAGCATCTCGCAACAATCATCAAACTCCCCATTATGTGTCCAGAACAAGAGATCCAAAGGCAGTGGCAGTGGATGCTCTCACAATCGCGTGGCTGTACAGCCTCGTGTATCTATTTCCATCATTTCCACTGCTTCCTTGGTTGCTGAAGCGGATTAAACGAGAGTTCACAACAGTCATAGTAGTGGCGCCTCATTGGCCTCAAAGAGCATGGTTCTCGGATCTCCGCGGTCTACTCGCAGATGATCCATGGGCGCTTACACTTCGTCCAGAACTACTACTACAGGGTCCATTCCTTTACCCTGATTTAGTGCGGCTGCGTTTGATGAGGTGGTTGTTGAAACCGCTCTCTTAAGATGAGAGGGCATTCCAACCATGTTACGTGCTAGGAAGCCCGTTACAGCAGCTCATTATCACAGGATTTGGAGAGTTTATATAGGGTGGTGTGAAGCTCAGAAGTTTCCAATATCTTTTTTCAAATTATCCCGTCTGTTGCTATTTTTACAGACTGCGTTAGATGGAGGACTACGGTTATCTACACTAAAGGGGCAGGTCTCTGCATTATCAATTTACTTTCAAAGGCATTTGGCCCTTTTGCCAACAGTTCACACTTTCCTGCAAGGTGTCCTCAGAGTTCAACCTCCATTTATACCACCGACAGCGCCATGGGACTTGAATCTGGTTTTAGATTTTTTACAGTCTTCAATTTTTGAACCCTTACAACAAGTGGATGTTAAGTTTCTAACTTGGAAAACAGTTTTTCTACTAGACTTAGCTTCAACAAGGCGTGTTTCAGAATTGGGTGCCTTGTCATGCAAGCCAGCGTATTTGGTGTTTCATGATGATATAGAGGAACTTCGGACGAATCCCATTTTCCTACCAAAGGTGGTATCTTCTTTTCACATCAATCAACCAATCATAGTTCCTGTGTTATCAGAAGGGGCACGAACTCCAGCTACTTTGGATGTGGTACGCACACTCCGCATTTATGTAGCCCGTACAACAGTCCGTAAAACAGATACATTGTTTATTCTCTATGATGCAATCAAGATTGGTGGGTCAGCTTCCAAGCAGACCTTGGCCAGATGAATTAAGCTGACCATTTGGCAAGCTTACCTTCATGCTAGGCTACAACTGCCTACATCAGTTTCAGCTCATTCCACACGTTCTGTGGGAACTTCATGGGCAGCAGGTCTTGGAGCTTCTATGACGCAACTTTGCCATGCAGCTACATGGTCATCAGTGCCCATATCTGTGTGCTTTTACAAGTTTGATACGTTTGCGGAATCAACATCTAGCTTTGGCCGTCTAGTGTTACAGGTGCCAAACAGCTCTCCCGCCCAAGGGGGGAAACTTTGGTACGTCCCAAGAGTACTCCAGTGACCCCTAGTGGATGAAAAAGAAAATAGGATTTTGGTACTTACCAGATAAATCCTTTTCTTTGAATCCACAGGGGGCACTGGACACCTGCCCAGAGCAGTTTTCATCTGTCTTGTGGTAAGTTCAGTGGATCTTATGGTAACACAGTCTCACCGACTTGTTCAATGGTTAAGGTGATTGCTATCTATTGTCGCGTCAACTTTCTAGTTGTCCGTTATGTTATGTGTCAACTTTATCGTTGTTCGTTATGTTATGATTAGAGATGAGCGGATTCGGTTTTACTCGGTTTTACTCGGTTCTCAAAACCGAATCTTATTGGCTCACGGATGTCACGTGTTTTGGATAGCCAATAAGATTCGGTTTTGAGAACCGAGTAAAACCGAGTAAAACCGAATCCGCTCATCTCTAGTTATGATGTTATATGTAATTCTCCATTGTTCATCCTCTCTGTAGCTCCTGTTCGGCTCAGTAAAAACACTGAGGTACCTTGGGAGTATGGAGGGAGTGGAGGGTTACTAATTTAAATATTTAAATGTGCATGTCCATGCTAACGCCCGGTCCATATCCCAAGAGTACTCCAGTGCCCCCTGTGGATTCAAAGAAAAGGATTTATCTGGTAAGTACCAAAATCCTATTTTTTTATTTTTATGATCATTGGATTTTTCTCTCTTAAATCTCCTTTGTTATTACATGACAGTGGTTCATAGAGAGGCTCATGACAAAGAATGATTGGCATCAAGCATAATTACAATCAATATAAAGAGAACACAATTGGTTTCCTCATGATTGACCTGGCGATGCATTGCAGAATAATGAAATGAGTTATGCCAATCACAGATAAAAGCTATCAGTAACTATCAATCTTCCCTCAGTATGAGCAGCTTTTAGCTGCACCTGGAATGTTAAAGTGTTTCATCTGCACCTGGAATGTTAAAGTGAAAACACGATTTTGAAACAGAAAATTAATGAAGCAGTTAATCTTTTGATAGTGTTCTAGGTAAGCCTAGTTGTTCTCTTTCATTGACTATTCCCAAGGCTTAATTTCTGCAATCAAAGATACTGGTTCCCCTATCAAACATATATACTCTACATAGTTAAGATATAGAAAAATGACAAACCAGAAGGACTAGCAAAGTTTACCTAGAGAAAGACAAAACAAAATTGCAGCAAGGAAATTGCCAATTTACCTTGCAGACCCATAAATGTCAATCTTCTTCATTAACTAACTCAACCTTCCAAATAATACAGTTAACTATTTTTTACTGGATATATAATTTCTTTTCACTTTGTATCCATTTAATATATTTGCCACTACCTCCCTTGATACATAATTCTATAGGTTCAATGCATTCTGTGCTGATGGTGAACATGTGTTTCTTCCATTTGAAATGGATGTCTCCTTTAGTTTCTACCTCCACTGATCTGGAAAAGAAAAACGAATGTGCTCTTTATTTGTAATATGGTCTGACAATTGAGATGAGTGACAAAAATGTGTTTGAATTACACTACATGCTTATAATTCCTTCTTAATTCTAATAATCAGGTAACTGTGAACTACAAATAAGGACAGTGTATTTTTCATGACTATTAATAAATATATTAAAAATAATGGGAATAATAATGATCCAAGTGGTATACATTAGTAACTGTGACTCAGTCTGAATATTCTCCACTTAGTAACAATACTGCATTTTGTATGCTTAAACCAGCTTAACATCCATGTACTGTACATTCATGTTGCCCTAGCTCTATTATTTTCATCAGCATGTACCAATGTGTAATGAGTTATGGTTTGCTGATAGTTTCATAAGTACTTTTTTTCCAAGGCTATCACAGCTAGTAAATATTCCTATTTTGCTTATTAAATGGTTATTCACAAAAGTAACACAGACACTGAATATGGACATGGAGAGAATTCTACAAGTGCCAAGCATTGTGTTTTCTGGTAAAACATAGTGTCTGTTGTTTCTCTCAGATCAGCTCTACAAAAACATTATCGTATTTACCTTGTAAGCAAAGTAACCTTATTTCACTCAACTTCCATTGATGCCAGCAGACATATTGGACACAGTACTTAGGGGGCTTGGCCAAGTGGATGGGTTCATAGCCATACACCATTTCAGTGCCTGGGCCCTCTGTTTCGGTGGCCATAACATCTTCATCTCTTGAATATCCTGCATATATTCCTACTGTATTATGTTGTGATATAAATCTGGCAGTTATATGCACAAATCTCCAGATTATTGTGGTCCCATGGCTTAGTTGCAACATGATGCGACTATGGACCTAATTCAGACCTGATTGTAGATGTGCTAAATTTAGCACATCTACGATCAGTTTCACAGACATGCGGGGAACGCCCAGCAGAGGGCTAGTCTGCCCCGCATGTCTGGCTCTGAAACCCCCTGCACAGGTACAAAAGCATCGTACGGCGGTGATGCTTTTGTACCTGAGGAGTAGCTCCCTACCAGCGCAGTTCCTATGCACTGGCAGGGAGCTACTCATCGCTTCCTGGATTGCAGCAGCTGCATGTGACATCGCGCAGCCGCCATGGCCTGCCCCCCGCACAGACCGGGCACGCCTGCGTTGCCCAGACTGCGCCCCCAAAACGGCAGCCAAATGCCACTAGCCCACCCCCTCCTGCACAGCCTTGGCAATTGCTGGGCTGAGATGGCCATCGGCTCTCTGGAATACGCCGGTGCACTGCAGTGCCGGCGCATGCACAGTTCAGACCTGATCACCAACTTTGGGAAACGCACACCAGCGATCAGGCACTTGGTGGCTGCTTAGGCTGTTAGGACCAGACCACCGTGGTGATTAACCGAGTTGTCTAAGCTGTTCCCTTGAGTGTGAGTTTTACAACCACACATAATTTACCCTTGAATATGGCCTCATTAGCCATGCAGCCGTGGTACTGTCTGAACCTGATATATTGATTTGATCGAAAATCAATATATGACGCTTAAAGCATTATTTATAACTGGAAGCTTGTCTTGATAAAGATCCTAAAACTTAGGATCGAAACGTCGACTGAATAAGCCGTAATTTCTACCAATAAAGTCATTGTGAATAAAGAAAAGTTGCTGATATTTATTGACTGGATGAGTGCACCTCCAAACTGCTGGACTCTTGTCTAAAATGTATCATATAGTTATATTTTAGTTTAAATCTGTATTGTATAGTTATTTTTATGCTGTCAATTGCCCCATAAAAGTATCTCACAGAGAGAAATATAATGCATGATTCCAGCTGTTAGGTAAGGATAGCTGAAAGAAAGTGCAAAGCCCATGTGGAATACTATTTGTGTAAGAGCCTGTAGTGGCCGCACCCTAATTCATCATACACCTTGTATTCCCTGGGGTTGCCCATCCAAGTACTAACTGGACCCAACACTACTTAGCTTCCAAGATCAAATGAGAGTGGGTGTGTCCAGTATGGTATGGTTGTAGGTTTGATAATGCTAAGAGTTTACAGGTATTACCTTCACAAGTAGTGTACACATCAATAGATTTTTTTGTAATGGTATGGGTAGTCGGGCAAATAAACAGTTATGACTATAAGTTTAGATTTCCACCTCCATTCAACAGAGTGCCAATATAACACAATATAAACTGCTAGTACTAGTTAATTAGAAACAGAGAATAGTAAAGTTATGCCCAGGTACGACACAGTGTTAAAATGGTGTTATTGCTTGCAAACCTCATCAGCAAATTTGCAGAAAATCACAGTTGTGATTGCTTATATTGGTTTGTGAGGAGAGATGAACGGATAGATGTAACAGGTTTGTAAGGGGCAAAGGGGCAGATGTATTAACCTGGAGAAGGCATAAGGAAGTGATAAACCAGTGATATGTGCAAGGTGATAAAGGCACCAGCCAATCAGATCCTAACTGTTAATTTACATATTGGAGCGGTTTGTGTGGTACCTTTATCACCTTGTACATATCACTGGTTTATCGCTTCCTTATGCCTTCTCCAGGTTAATACATCTGCCCCAATGTTCCACTTCTACTGTTTTTGTGTGTGTGGAAATCACAGTGAACCTCAAAAATGAAAGGGCATGCTGAATGTCCCAGCCTGAACTTGAAGAAAGAGAGCACAGATGTGAAGTCTACTGTTGAGAGAGCCCAGAGACTGCCCCTGATGGAGAAATCAAGTGCAGGGGCAATGTATTGGGGCCCCAATGAGAGTTCCACTTGAAAACAATGATCTCAAGTAAAAGTCTGCAATTATGTGTTGTTGTGAAGAGAATATGTCATGCTTTTATTGATCAAGTTCCGTGTCTGCTGTCTCTGTGTTTGGAATGGTTTGCAGTGAAGCTAAGAGATGATAAAGCATACTATGAGTCACAGCCTGATCAGAAAAAAAAGAGAAGATATGAAATCTGCTAGTGTGGAAGCACATAAATACCCCTGATGGGAAAATCCAGTGCAGAGGTAAGTTGTTAGGATCACAATGACAGTACCATTAAGGAAAACTTTGGTAAGTGTTAGAGAAATAATTGTAACACTTATAGTAGGTGATGTGTGAAAGTGACTAATTAAGAGACTAGCAACAATTTAAGCAAATAATAACACACATCAGAGTGGCATCAAATGTACCAGAGTTATGGTAAGATAAATAGAGATGCAAGGAATTAAAATTTCATATCAATTAATAAAAAATGAGTAGGCTGTATACTTACACTTGATGGTATTACAAAGTATCAAATAGAAAATATGTATGTATGTTTTTGCATCAATGACATCATAAAATGGAATAAGTCCTCTATGCAGGGGATACACATAAGGTAAATATGCAAAAACATAAATGATGATATTAAGTTTTGGTTGATACAAGATCACATGATATTAAGTAGGACCGAATAGGACACTGCTGCTTTCCAAGGGTCAAAGGTCAGATGCACGTTTCACCACTGTTGGCTTGGTCACTGCTAGGGTGTGGCTTCATGGAAAATGTGATGTTAGAGGAAGTTCCACATTTACATCACTATGGGGCCATGTCCTTGCTGGAAGTACTCCACTTACATTACCCGGAGGATGCGCCCAACATACCCAGAGATACTAGGCTTCCTCTGAAGACTCTGGGGCAGATGTCCTAAGCCTTGGAGAGTGACAAAGTGGAAAGAGGTAAAGTGGAGGAGCCAGCAATTTGGGGTCACTCTATGGAAGACTGACAGTGGGGTGTGGTCTGAACCTCCCTTGTGATGCCTCTATGTCTACATACACTTTTAGATGACTATTATACTTCCATCTAGTGGAATTATAAGCCAGCAGTTTCATAACCCAGTATAACATTCTTTTGGAATATAATGCAGATCGGTTTGTATATTATTTGCCCTAAAAAACTAATCAGATTGGTTCGGTATGATGGGCCATTCGTGAACCCATGCTGACATAAGATGTCGTTCACAAGGAAGACTCAATGTGCAGCGCAAACCAATATTGTTTTTGCACCTAAATGGTCCAACCTACACCTATCATGATGCATACTTACTCACTGCAATGCAATATAAAAGTGTGCATACAAGTCTGAAGTAGTGGTAACGTCTAATGGCATTCTCTGTGCAGACATCTATAGGTCATATCAAAAGGCCAACCTCCTGCTACTTTAGATTCACAACTATCATTATATTTCCTTCTAAAATATAACTTCTTCCACATAACATATGGCTTAAATGAATCATGATAGTGAGAAAATATTAAAACACTCTTATTACATGTGACTTTTTTTATTATACAACTAAAACCCACCAGCAAAGCAGTTACAGAAATTTCTGCTGTTCTTAGGAATTATTTGAAACCCTAGTAATTGTGGGTTTTGTTTTCATAAAAAAGTCAATTTAAAGGTAAAATTATTTTTCCATATCCAGCTGGGTTGAGTGAGTTATGAACACTGCCAATTTAGAGTGGGTCTTTAAAATTAAACAGACAGGAAATATACATTAGCCCATGACACAAAGCAATGGCTGGAAGCTTAAGGAAATTGGAAAAGTATACTTATGTATCTGTTGGTGAAAATTCTTATTTTAATAGCATCACTAAAAATGATATTGTCTGTAAAATAGGTTGAAATCTGTTAAATTTTTTTTATAGCTGTTGAAAAACAAGTCACTAAATGACGTACAGTAAGCCTGGACCTGATTACCAACAACTGACGTTAATTAAGAGGCATGTTAAAAATTGACAGAGAAAAAGCTATTCTGTACAAAGTATTTAACCTTTTCATTTTAGATGCAGTTAATGGTAAAGGGCATTAGTAGCGTTGGCAGTCTTGCAGAATATAGAATTATGTCAAATGAAATATACTGAGAAAAATTGTTGACATTATGAGACTGTGTAGTTGCAGAGTTCTTAATAACATATTGTATACAATGAATATTGAAGGACAGCCAAGATTTATCATACAACACTATTCAACATATACTCTTTTCATTGCTGATGACTGTAATGCATGATTGGGCCTCAGGGGGTCAAAAGGAAAGCTAGTGGTTAGTGACAGAGCTGATGTTATAACATATAGTGTTTGTTGCTGCTGACCTTTATAGAGGTTAATGATGCTATTAAAAATCCATTAGGCTTCCCATTTTAACATTGGTTTTCAACCACAATTAATCAAGCGCTAACATGTTTTGGAAGAGAAAGGGTCTTATTATCTCCTTTATCTAGCATCTTAATGATATATTAGAAAAATATTTATTCATATGTTTATTGGGACAATTAGTACACCGTGGTTTGTTGTAAATGACTTTAAAAAAAATACAAAAAGTGAAACTATAAACTGATATGTACCATAAAACACTGAATTATGTTACACATTCTGATTAAAAACTGATAGAAGCCCTTCCTGATAATTCAGAATTATCTTCAAAACAGAAAAAGAACTTGAATTCAATTATCATATCCAGCTTTGACCCTATAAAGTCCTATTCAGCTCTCATGAATCATCTGGGATAGCACCGGAATCTCCCAACTATCTACTATACGAAGAAGGCTTGGAACAGCAGCTTCACACCACAACCAGTCACGAACACATCCCTTTCTTCATCACCATGCTGGTATTATAGTATTTTTGACTAAACATCCATAGATGTGTAATATATATATATATATATATATATATATATATACACAGTTGTGCTCATAAGTTTACATACCCTAGCAGAATTTGTGATTTTCTGGCCATTTGTCAGAGAATATGAATGATAACTCACAAACTTTTCTTTTACTCATGGTTAGTGGTTGGGTGAAGCCATTTATTATCATACAACTGTGTTTACTCTTTTTAAATCATAATGACAACAGAAACTACCCAAATGACCCTGATCAAAAGTTTACATACCCCAGTTCTTAATACCGTATATTGCCCCCTTTAACATCAATGACAGCTTGAAGTCTTTTGTGGTAGTTGTGGATGAGGCTCTTTATTTTCTCAGATGGTAAAGCTGCCCATTCTTCTTGGCAAAAAGCCTCCAGTTCCTGTAAATTCTTGGGCTGTCTTGGATGAACTGCACGTTTGAGATCTCCCCAGAGTGGCTCAATAATATTGAGGTCAGGAGACTGAGATGGCCACTCCAGAACCTTCACTTTATTATACTGTAGCCAATGACAGGTCGAATTGGCCTTGTGTTTTGGATCATTGTCACGTTGGAACGTCCAAGTATGTCCCATGTGCAGCTTCCGGGCTGATGAGTGCAAATTTTCCTCCAGTATTTTCTGATAACATGCTGCATTCATCTTCCCATCAATTTTGACCAAGTTTCCACTGCCTTTGTAGCTCACACATCCCCAAAACATCATTAATCCACCTCTGTGTTTCACAGTAGGAATGGTGTACCTTTCCTCATAGGCCTTGTTGACTCCTCTCCAAATGTAACATTTATGGTTGTGGCAAAAAGTTCAATTTTGGTCTCATTATTCCAAATGACTTTGTTCCAGAAGTTTTGAGGCTTGTCTCTGTGCTGTTTGGAGTACTGTAAGCGGGATGCTTTGTGGCATTTGCGTAGTAATGGCTTTCTTCTGGTGACTCGACCATGCAGCCCATTTTTCTTCAAATGCCTCCTTATTGTGCATTTTGAAACAACCACACCACTTTTTTTCAGAGAGTCCTGTATTTCAGCTGAATTTATTTGTGGATTTTTCTTTGCATCCCGAACAATTTTCCTGGCAGTTGTAGCTGAAATTTTTGTTGGTCTACCTGACCGTGATTTGGTTTCCACAGAATCCCTCATTTTCCACTTCTTAATTAGAGTTTGAACACTGCTGATTGGCATTCTCAATTGCTTGGATATCGTTTTATATCCATTTCCTGTTTTATACAGTTCAATTACCTTTTCCCGCAGATCCTTTGACAATTCTTTTGCTTTCCCCATGATTCAGAATCCAGACACGTCAGTGCAGCACTGGATGAAAGATGTAAACTTATGAGCACAACTGTATATATATATATATACAAAATAGAGAATTCAGCACTCACCATAGCAAGCTCACTTGTCCTCACAACATCAATAAATAAATGATGGGGGTGGGCATATTTGCAGTTATATTATATGTGATACAGTTGCCAGGTTTTAATTCTTTAGGCTTTGTGATAGTGTAGGACCTGCATGAAGGTGGGGTACCTTGAAAATCGGTATGCAGGCTTCCGTGCATTGGCCAATCCACCAACTAAACCCCCATCATTTATTTATTGATGTTGTGAGGACAAGTGAGCTTGCTATGGTGAGTGCTGAATTCTCTATTTTGTATGTATTTGGGAGGTGGCCATGGGCTGCATGCACCCCACCCTATGAGTGGTGAGTGCAGACACTGCACCCCGCTTCTGGGGTGGAGAGTGCTGTGGTTTTCTATATTTGTTTGTATATTTTGGGGTTAATCTTTGGTTAACTCTTATTAACCATGGTCACAGGCCTTTTCATGCACCCCTGTGTAATCTTAATTGTTCTAAACCTGTGTCAGCTGCTCCTTAGTAATTTATCGGCTGTGTCAGGTGACTAGTATGCCTTTAAAAGCCACTAGATATGTGGCAGGCATACATTAAACCTAGTGGGCATATTTGCAGTTATATTATATGTGATACAGTTGCCAGGTTTTAATTCTTTAGGCTTTGTGATAGTGTAGGACCTGCATGAAGGTGGGGTACCTTGAAAATCGGTATGCAGGCTTCCGTGCATTGGCCAATCCACCAACTAAACCCCCATCATTTATTTATTGATGTTGTGAGGACAAGTGAGCTTGCTATGGTGAGTGCTGAATTCTCTATTTTGTATGTATTTGGGAGGTGGCCATGGGCTGCATGCACCCCACCCTATGAGTGGTGAGTGCAGACACTGCACCCCGCTTCTGGGGTGGAGAGTGCTGTGGTTTTCTATATTTGTTTGTATATTTTGGGGTTAATCTTTGGTTAACTCTTATTAACCATGGTCACAGGCCTTTTCATGCACCCCTGTGTAATCTTAATTGTTCTAAACCTGTGTCAGCTGCTCCTTAGTAATTTATCGGCTGTGTCAGGTGACTAGTATGCCTTTAAAAGCCACTAGATATGTGGCAGGCATACATTAAACCTAGTGGGCATATTTGCAGTTATATTATATGTGATACAGTTGCCAGGTTTTAATTCTTTAGGCTTTGTGATAGTGTAGGACCTGCATGAAGGTGGGGTACCTTGAAAATCGGTATGCAGGCTTCCGTGCATTGGCCAATCCACCAACTAAACCCCCATCATTTATTTATTGATGTTGTGAGGACAAGTGAGCTTGCTATGGTGAGTGCTGAATTCTCTATTTTGTATGTATTTGGGAGGTGGCCATGGGCTGCATGCACCCCACCCTATGAGTGGTGAGTGCAGACACTGCACCCCGCTTCTGGGGTGGAGAGTGCTGTGGTTTTCTATATTTGTTTGTATATTTTGGGGTTAATCTTTGGTTAACTCTTATTAACCATGGTCACAGGCCTTTTCATGCACCCCTGTGTAATCTTAATTGTTCTAAACCTGTGTCAGCTGCTCCTTAGTAATTTATCGGCTGTGTCAGGTGACTAGTATGCCTTTAAAAGCCACTAGATATGTGGCAGGCATACATTAAACCTAGTGGGCATATTTGCAGTTATATTATATGTGATACAGTTGCCAGGTTTTAATTCTTTAGGCTTTGTGATAGTGTAGGACCTGCATGAAGGTGGGGTACCTTGAAAATCGGTATGCAGGCTTCCGTGCATTGGCCAATCCACCAACTAAACCCCCATCATTTATTTATTGATGTTGTGAGGACAAGTGAGCTTGCTATGGTGAGTGCTGAATTCTCTATTTTGTATGTATTTGGGAGGTGGCCATGGGCTGCATGCACCCCACCCTATGAGTGGTGAGTGCAGACACTGCACCCCGCTTCTGGGGTGGAGAGTGCTGTGGTTTTCTATATTTGTTTGTATATTTTGGGGTTAATCTTTGGTTAACTCTTATTAACCATGGTCACAGGCCTTTTCATGCACCCCTGTGTAATCTTAATTGTTCTAAACCTGTGTCAGCTGCTCCTTAGTAATTTATCGGCTGTGTCAGGTGACTAGTATGCCTTTAAAAGCCACTAGATATGTGGCAGGCATACATTAAACCTAGTGGGCATATTTGCAGTTATATTATATGTGATACAGTTGCCAGGTTTTAATTCTTTAGGCTTTGTGGTAGTGTAGGACCTGCATGAAGGTGGGGTACCTTGAAAATCGGTATGCAGGCTTCCGTGCATTGGCCAATCCACCAACTAAACCCCCATCATTTATTTATTGATGTTGTGAGGACAAGTGAGCTTGCTATGGTGAGTGCTGAATTCTCTATTTTGTATGTATTTGGGAGGTGGCCATGGGCTGCATGCACCCCACCCTATGAGTGGTGAGTGCAGACACTGCACCCCGCTTCTGGGGTGGAGAGTGCTGTGGTTTTCTATATTTGTTTGTATATTTTGGGGTTAATCTTTGGTTAACTCTTATTAACCATGGTCACAGGCCTTTTCATGCACCCCTGTGTAATCTTAATTGTTCTAAACCTGTGTCAGCTGCTCCTTAGTAATTTATCGGCTGTGTCAGGTGACTAGTATGCCTTTAAAAGCCACTAGATATGTGGCAGGCATACATTAAACCTAGTGGGCATATTTGCAGTTATATTATATGTGATACAGTTGCCAGGTTTTAATTCTTTAGGCTTTGTGATAGTGTAGGACCTGCATGAAGGTGGGGTACCTTGAAAATCGGTATGCAGGCTTCCGTGCATTGGCCAATCCACCAACTAAACCCCCATCATTTATTTATTGATGTTGTGAGGACAAGTGAGCTTGCTATGGTGAGTGCTGAATTCTCTATTTTGTATGTATTTGGGAGGTGGCCATGGGCTGCATGCACCCCACCCTATGAGTGGTGAGTGCAGACACTGCACCCCGCTTCTGGGGTGGAGAGTGCTGTGGTTTTCTATATTTGTTTGTATATATATATATATATATAGCTTTTGTCTTGTTATGTTTGTATTGTACTTTTGTGTGCATTTTGTACAGTGCTGCAGACCCATCATGACACCCTGTTAAAAAAGGTTATAATATTAATTATACAAGCAATGAACTAAGGCACTATTGAACCACTGAACCAACCAACCCCACTCTAGCCACATAACACCCATCCTCTACTCCCTTCACTGGCTGCCTGTAAGATGGTGAATCATCTTCAAGATTGGCTTAGTTTCAAAGCACTACATGACCAGGGCCCAAAGTACCTGAAGCAGCTTCTGATTCGATACTGCCCCACTCGATTACTGCGATCTATAGATTTAAGGACTTTTAGCAGTACCTAGAATCTCCCATAATTCATCTGGGGGTCGAGCTTTAAGTCATGTGGCTCCGACTCTATGGAACTCACTTCCCCATACAGTGCGAGAGGCACCAACTATAGAATCCTTCAAAAGTAGACTCAAAACTTTCCTGTTAACTCAAGCATTTCCATAATATCCCTTTAGAATCTACATGCTGTATTTTATGAAAAGCTGTTCTACACATCATTATTTTCTGTACTATATTATGCTATGTCTCTGTTAAGCAATTTGAGTTCTATTGGACAAAGAGCGCTATATAAATAAAATTCTTATTCTTATTCTGCAAATACGTAGCACAAATGGAAGGATGTGTACTGTACATCTGATGTGTACTGTACATCTGCATAAGATTATCAAATTGCATCATCCATTCCCTTGTTGGAGTTACAGTATAATAAAAATATTGTAATGAACCACATTGTGCACCTCACAATAATATCACAAAATTGCTTTCCTTGTCATACTATTTAGCAATGGTAATTCCACTGATATATAAAAAGGAGTTTCAAGTTGTTAAAATCCCTTGTGATAGCAACATTCTGATAATGTCATACAAGAGGAACTCTGTTATGTAGCATGTCCAGGTACAGGTTCAACAATTGTATCTTAGACAATGAGATACCACTCAAGATTTATGTTCTTATCTGCCACATGATTTATCAACTAAGTGTTACCTGGTTATTATTCAGGTAGAATGATAATATATATTTAGTAGAAAATGCTCTGTATCCAAACATATCCAGGATCATGAGTCTACCCAGTAAGATCTAGAAAACAACCAAGGTCCAAAGAAAGTGCGGAAAAGCTTGGACTGATAAAAAACACATTTTGAGGCTTACTATATGCCCCATCTTTTTCCACGTTCTGGTATATGTTCCATTAGTAATTATAATTATATGCACATAAATGAGTATATGCTGTTTTTGATTTATAGTATGTTAGTGGATTAATCAAAGATTTATCTGTTTTTAAATACAGTTTACTGGAATTGTTAAGATAGATCTTTTGGGTCTTCTTTTACATGCTTGCAGTAATGTTTTCTGTTTGATGGAGGAGAAAGTGGAAGACTAAATAGGATTATTTATCTATTTAAAATCAAGTACAGGTAGATTGTTAAAAAATTGGTGAAGGTATTCTGCTCTTACATTTCCACTGGTGAAGGAAATCATCATACCTTTTTCATGTTTGATTTGTCAAACAAAGGAGTGGATTTATTCAAAATTGTGCTACACAATGCTATATTTTCTGTTTTCAGACATCATACTGTACTTGCTCTTTTAACTAACTTACTAAGCAGTCGTTTTGCACTTAATGTGGTTTGCCAATTGGATTCCATCCTGCTGATTTATTAAAGCCCACAATGATTGAAAACTACTAAGAACACATACCTTAGTATAGAACATTGGTGCCTCATCAATGTTTTAACCATTATAGGAACCCCATCAGTTTCTAAGCCATATATTCCCAATCTCAGTCCTCAAGGTACCCTAACAGTCCAGGTTTTAAGGATGCCCATGGTTGAACACAGATGAGTACATAAAATTGACTGAGGTACTAGTTAAGTCATCTTAACACAAGCATGGATACCTTTAAAACTTGGATTGTTAGTGGACCTTGAGGACTGAGTTCATAGGCACACATGGGGAGGGAGGCGTTTCTATTTGCCCGGAAACACCCTTCTCACCAGCCTGGACTCCAGCCACTACATGCTGTATAAAGGTTGGGATGGAGCTGTTGCACATGCCCAGTGTCAGCAGATTTTCATTCCTAGGGGGGACATGTACTAAGCAGTGATAAACATGGAGAAGTGAGCCAGTGGAGAAGTTGCCCATGGCAACCAATCAGTTTCTCTGTATACTTTTATAGTATGCAAATTAAAAATGTTACATAAATGCTGAATGGTTCCCATGGGCAACTTCTCCACTGGCTCACTTCTTCACTTTATCAAAGCTTAGTACATCTCCCCTTGTCTGCTGTTTGTGTGTCTGTGGAGCTGAGTGCTCAATCATCTCACTAGAGAGAGAATCTGATAAATGGCTAACCGTGATCATTGGTCTTGCATATGCTTGAATTGCATTACAAAAACTGCACTTTGGGGCAGACTATAGCTTGTTACAGGCAAATTATATATCCTTCATGGGATGGCGACAATCGCTCTAAAATCAAACATTTGGAAACCCCCCTCAACAAATCCTGCATTTGCCCTTGAAGCTCCTTATATCGACCATGATTAGTGAGAGCTTAGGACAGTCTACCTCATGTGACTAAAAGTACTGATTGAACCAACTTGCCTCCATAATAGAAAGGCGCAAGACAAGGATTAAGGTGTACAGACTAAAGGGTCTATTTACTAAGCCTTGAACGAAGATAAAGTGGACAGAGCTAAAGTACCAGCCAATCAGCTCCTAACTGTTATTTTTCAAACTCACCCTGTGACATGGCAGTTAGGAGCTGGTTGGCTGGGACTCCATGTTGCTGATGCGGACTGAACAGGTCTTTAGCTGTGTACAGATTGACATAGTGAGGGAAATGCACTATATTTCTGTGTGCTTTCCATGCCCATTTTTTAAACAACTCTGCATCAGTCTTCTGATTCTGTGTGCTTTTTCTTTGGAATATGGTGTGCACCTGACATTTTTTTTAATGTTGTAGTCTGTAATGATGTTTCTATATTAATATAAATGCTCAATCCCCATACAATTTTGATTTACAATCAATACATTCCTGTTTTACTTTGACTATACATGAGGTTTTCAGTAGCTATGTTTTGAAAAGCAGCGAGTGTTCATCAATTATGTTATATTGAGTTTTCTACAATCTGTTATTTAATTTCGATTGTTTCATTCAGTTTGCCAGTGATAGAATTCATCGACTTATAGTGTCCTTTTCCTAGTGCCTTATATTATTTCAATTTTTGCACTTATCACAGCTATCAAAACTTAATTTACATCCAGCAGTGTATAGGAATACAGTAAGTAATGGAGATTTGTGTAAGTCAGTTATTTAGATGAAAAAGCAATACACATATTGCTGATATTAACAGTGCCCAGTTGCTGAAATTTCATACGGTGTTGAAAATTGCTAAACATAATTTGAAAATGCAGGATTTCTAGAGGGGGGTTTCCAAATGTTTGATTTTAGAGTGATTGTTGCCAGTCCATGAAGTATGCATAATTAGACAAGCTATAGTCTGCCACAAAGTGCAGTTTTTGTAATACAATACTTCGGATATATGCTGCCCAAAGATCATAGTAAGCCACTTACCAGATTCTCTCTCTGGTGCAATGATTGAGCACTCAGATTCACAGACACGAAAACAGCAGACTTGGGTGGTCATTCCGAGTTGATCGCTCTTTATTTTTTTTCGCAACGGAGCAATTAGTCGCTAATGCGCATGCGCAATGTCCGCAGTGTGACTGCGCCAAGTAAATTTGCTATGAAGATTGGTATTTTACTCACGGCATTACAAGGTTTCTTCTTCGTTCTGGAGATCGGAGTGTGATTGACAGGAAGTGGGTGTTTCTGGGCGGAAACTGGCCGTTTTATGGGAGTGTGTGAAAAAACGCTACAGTTTCTGGGAAAAACGCGGGAGTGGCTGGAGAAACGGAGGAGTGTCTGGGCGAACGCTGGGTGTGTTTGTGACGTCAAACCAGGAACGACAAGCACTGAACTGATCGCACTGGAAGAGTAAGTCTCGAGCTACTCAGAAACTGCACAGAGAAGTCTTTTCGCAATATTGCGAATCTTTCGTTCGCAATTTTGATAAGCTAAGATTCACTCCCAGTAGGCGGCGGCTTAGTGTGTGCAATGCTGCTAAAAGCAGCTTGCAAGCTAACAACTCGGAATGATCACCTTGGTGTGAAAATCTGCTGCTACTGGTAATGTGCAACAGCTCCATTCCACCCTTTATACTGCACCTAGTGACTGGAGTGCAGGCTGCCGCGAAGGGGTGTTTCCGGGTAGCAATTGAGCTAATATTATACCATATTCAATCTAAAAAAAATCTATATATCACTGTGGTGTCATGTGCTGTTAGGAGTGCTGCAGCTGTACATGGGAGTTGCTGTCCTGTCTGTCACTGTGTTGTACAGGGGCACTGTCCTGCATGCTGTGAAAATACAGGGGTGTTGTGAAAATACAGGGGTGCTGGTTCTGTCCTGTATGCTGTGAAAATGCAGGGGTGCTAGGAAAATACAGGGGTGCTGGTTCTGTCCTGTATGCTGTGAAAATGCAGGGGTGCTAGGAAAATACAGGGGTTCTGGTTCTGTCCTGTATGCTGTGAAAATGCAGGGGTGCTAGGAAAATACAGGGGTGCTGGTTCTGTCCTGTATGCTGTTAAAAATACAGATGTTTTGTAAAGGTACACTGGCCCTGTCTTGTATGCTTTCAAATTACAGGGGTGTTGTTAAAATACAGGGGTGCTGGCCCTGTCCTGTATGCTGTAAAAATACAGGGGTGCTGTGAAAGTACAGGGGTGCAGGTTCTGTCCTGTATGCTGTATAAAATACAGGAGTGCTGTGAAATTAAACGTACACTGGCCCTGTCTTGTATGCTGTAAAAATACAGGGGTGCTGTGAAAATAAATGTACACTGGCCCTGTCTTGTATGCTGTAAAAATTTAGGGGTGCTTGGAAAATAAATGTACACTGGCACTGTCCTATATGCTGTAAAAATACAGGAGTGTAGTTAAAATACTGGGGTGCTGGCCCTGTCTTGTATTGTGTAAATCCTTTTCTCTTAGTCTGTAGAGGATGCTGGGGATGCTTCAAGAACCATGGGATCCGGAGGAGACATGGGCACTATACAACTTTAAAAGGGGTGTGAACTGGCGCCTCCCTCTATGCCCCTCCTCCAGACTCCTGTTATAGGAACTGTGCCCAGGGAGACGGACATTTCGAGGAAAGAATTTATTGTTAAACCACGGTGAGCATTTTACCAGCTCACACCTCCAGTATGCCGCAGAACGTGGCATTCAATAGAATACCAGCCGACGGCATGAAGAATATGCAGCAATACGCTGACATAAAACGTAACATAACCTATGTGTGTAAACACAACCAGTAACAGCATAATGCATGCTATGGCCTGAATATAACTGACTTAAACACAACATGTGTGTAACCATAACCAATGACTGCAGATACAGTATGCACTGGGACGGGTGCCCAGCATCCTCTATGGACTAAGAGAAAAGGATTTGCCGGTAGGTATCAAAATCCTATTTTCTCATACGTCCTAGAGGATGCTGGGGATGCTTCAAGAACCATGGGGTTTATACCAAAGCTCTAGAACGGGTGGGAGAGTGCGGATGACTCTGCAGCACCGATTGACCAAACAAGAGGTCCTCAACAGCCAGGGTATCAAACTTGTAAACTTTGCGAAGGTGTTTGATCCCGACCAAATAGCAGCTCGGCAAAGCTGTAATGCTGAGACCCCTCGGTAGCCGCCCAGGATGAGCCCACCTTTCTGGTAGAATGGGCCTTCACCGATTTCGGTAACAGCAATCCCGCCGTAGAATGAGCCTGCTAAATCGTATTACTGATCCAGCATGCAATAGTCTGCTTGGAAGCAGGAGCCCCAATCTTGTTGGGAGCCCACAGGACAACAGAGCCTCTGTTTTCCTAACCTGAGCCGTTCTGGTGACATAGATTGTCAAAGCTATGACCACATCGAGAAACTTTGATTCCGCCAAGGCGTCAGTAGCCACTGGCACCACAATAGGCTGGTTTACGTGAAATGATGAAACCACTTTTGGCAGAAATTGCTGACGAGTTCTCAACTCTGCTCTATCTGCATGGAAGATTAAATAGGGGCTTTTGTGAGACAAAGCCGCCAATTCAGACACCCGCCTTGCGGATGCCAAGGCCAACAGCATGTCCACATTTCCAAGTAAGGAATTTCAACTCAACCTTACAGAATGGTTCAAACCAATGAGATTGAAGGAATTGCAACACCACGTAAGATTCCACAGTGCCACAGGGGGCACAAAGGGAGGTTGGATGTGCAGCACGCCCTTCACGAAGGTCTGAACTTCTGGAAGGGAGGCCAATTCTTTCTGAAAGAAGAGATAAGGCCGAAATTTGTACACTAATGGAGCCTAACTTTAGGCCCGCATCCACACCTGCTTGCAAAAAATGGCGCAACCGCCCCAGCTGAAATTTTTTCGTTGGAGCTTTCCTGGATTCACACCAAGACCTATATCTTCTCCAAATATGGTGGTAAAGCATCGCCGTTACTTCTTTTCTAGCCTGAAGCAGTGTGGGAATGACTCCACTGGGAATACCTTTTCGGGCTAGGATATGGCGTTCAATCTCCATGCCATCAAACGCAGCCGTGGTAAGTCTTGATACACGCACGGTCCTTGCTGTAACAGGTCCTCTCATAGGACGAGACCTGGGATCTTCGATGAGTAATTCTTGAAGATCTGGATAGCAAGCCCTCCTTGGCCCATCCGGAACAATGAGGATCACCTTAACCTTTGTTCTTCTTATGATCTTTATCCCGTCGGAAAGAGTGGAAATGGAGGGAACACATAGACCGACTGAAACACCCACGGTGTCACCAGGGTGTCCACCGCTATTGCTTGAGGGTCCTTTGACCTGGGACCATATCTCTGAAGTTTCTTGTTGAGGCGAGATACCATCATGTCTATTTGAGGAATTCCCCAAAGACTTGTCACTTTTGTGAAAACCACATGATGAAGACCCCACTCTCCTGGATGGAGATCGTGTCTGCTGAGGAAGTCTGTTTCCCAGTTATCTACACCCGGAATGAAGACCGCTAGTAGAGCGTTTACATGCCTTTCCGCCCAGCAGAAAACTCTTGTGGCTTCTGCCATTGCCGCTTTGTTCTTCGTTCCACCCTAGCGGTTTATTTACACCACTGCTGTTAAGTTGTCCGACTGAATTAAGACGGGCAGATTGCTAAGAAGATGTTCCGCTTGCAGATGGCCGTTGTAAATAGCCCTTAATTCCAGAATGCTTATTGCAGACAAGCTTCCCGGGTTGACCTTTTTCCCTGGAATTTCTTTTCCTGGAAAGACTGCTCCCCACCCTCGGATACTTGTATCCATGAACACCAGGATCTAATGCTGGATCCCAAACCTTCGTCCCTCTAGGAGGTGAGAACTGTGCAGCCACCACAGGAGAGATATTCTGGCTCTGGAAAATAGGATTACTTTCTGTGCATGTGCAGGTGAGACCCGGACCACATGTCCAACTGGTCCCGCTAAAACCACTCTGGCATTTAACCTGCTCACCGAATGGCCTCGTAGGCCGCAACCATCTTCTTCATCAACGGAACGTCTTGATGGATTTACACTGTTGCAAATTTGATCCGACTCTGGCTCCTCAGATCTCTTTCCACTGGAAAAACCAAACTCTCAACAGTTCTGTACCTAACCTTATTCCCAACTCCGACATCCATGTCATTGGGATCAACAGTGATTCTGGCACGTTCAGGAGCCAACCACTGTGTTGAAGAACTGTCAGAGAGAAAACAACGATTTGTACCACTTGTTTCTTGACCTCGCCGTAGTCAGGAGAGTGTCCCAGTACAGAATAATAATGGCTTTTACTATTGAAGGAAAATCATCATACTGCCATCAGTCCAGTGAAATGGCAATGACAATCCTGAATAGCAAACCCAGGTAAGCTTAATGCAGAAGAAACCGCACTTAAACTCTCTTTCTCCTTTTACAGATTGGAGATCCCTGCCCAGAGAGATTCCATCTTGTAGTTCAACATCTTAAGTAGAAATTGTTTGGGATTGTTCGGGCTCAGAAGCACGAAAAAGCTTGAATAACAGCTTTTTTTTCTGTGTGACAGGGAGAGCAGGACAATGTCCTGATCCTGACCCAACTCTTGTATGGCGTCGCATACTACCTCCCCATCCAGAGGAGAATCGGTAAGATCTATTTGAAAAATCAGTGACGGGAATCATCTGAAAACTCCAGTATGTCCCCCTTTGGACTCTATTCTTAACTCACTGGTCCTTGTCCATTCCAGCACTGACTGAAGAGTATTAGACGTGTTCCCACCGGTGTGGGCTTCCGCAAGATAGACCCAGCGACATGCATTGGATGTGGTAGAAACATAGGACGATTTCTGCTTCTGCGAACTTGAAAAGGCTGCTGACCTCTTACCTTTTCACCTTTCTCTACCTGCAAAGAAGGGGAAAAACTGTATCCATCCGGTCAAAATGACTGCATCCTACAAAAAATGCGTCACCAACCGTTTTGAGGGAACATAGCTTAAGAAGGTAGACTTACCAGTGGTATCTGCCGAGATCAACTTAACAAAGCCATCCCCAAACCAGGTTTCACCTTCATAGGGAAGATACTCCAGTACTTCTCGGAGTCAGCCTCAGCATTCCATTAGTGAATCCACAATGCCCTCCTAGCCGAGACCGCCGAGACCGCCATGGAATTGGCCCTCGAACCCAAGAGTCCCATACCTCTTGTAGTCGCACGGCAGTATGCTGCAATGTTCTAGATAAGACCCAACTTAAGGAGTATCCCATTTCTCCCCAGGGTAATTATATCGGATGACAAGGTAACCGACAATTTCTGAATACAAGCACTCTCCCATGCGCATGTAATGCAAATATAATAAAAGCATATAATTGAAATATCACTTAGCTTCCTGTATACGATCCTTGTGACAGGGCCCCGTGCAGAACAGGGGTTGACTTTCACTTTAGTCTATCCACGGCGGGAAAAGAATAAACACTCAGACTCCTCGTGAGGATTTGAGACCATCTTGTCACGGCTGACCTAGAGCTTTTTCAACAGAGCGACCAGCACATGAGAAGGAATGACTTTGCTTCAGCATTCATAATAAATTGTAATATGAATATACACATTTAAATACACATATACACACAAATATCTATATAAATATATCTCACATAGATATTTTTGTCAGGAACAGCAGGGTCCCTAGTGACTTTAATACATTCCTAATGTGTATGACACATATACTGAATGCTGATGTTGTGGATCTAATCAGGAGACATCATGGTCGACATAAGAAATAGTATTCGTTTCGATATCAGGGAGTAGTAACTGGGCAAAATAACATTTTTGCAACCCCTGGCCCTGTCTTGTATGCTGTAAAATTACAGGGGTGCTGTGAAAATACAGGGGTGCTGGGCCTGTCCTGTATGCTGTAAAAATACAGGGGTGCTGTAAAAATACAGGGGTGCTGGCCCTGTCCTGTATGCTGTAAATAAATCCAGGGGTGCATTGAAAATAAATGTACACTGGCACTGTCCTGTATGCTATAAAAATACAGGGGTGCTGTTGTTAAAATAAAGGTATACTGGCCCTGTCTTGTGTGCTGTAAAAATGCAGGGGTGCTGTTGTTAAAATAAAGGTACACTGGCCCCGTCTTGTATGCTGTAAAAATTATGGGATGCTGAGAAATTAAATGTACACTGTCCCTGTCTTGTATGCTTTAAAATTACAGGGGTGTTGTTGTTAAACTAAAGGTATACTGGTCCTGTCTTGTATGCTGTAAATACAGGGGTGCTGTGCAGTGGCGTAACTAGAATTTTTTTCCCACAAGCCAAAACATTCTCTGCCCCCCCCCCTCCGCCCCCACCCATAATTGCCACCAGTAAAGTGATAAATATGCCTGCGCTGCAAAAAAGGGGTGTGGCCTTGCTTAACTGGGTGTGGCTTTGCTTTAAGGGGCGTGACATTGCAGGAAAAGACTACCTAATACCCCAGTTTTGCCACCTGCATGCCCAGACGTTGGCCACCACAGGAAAAAAAATAATCCTGATTCATGCCCCTTACATTATTTGTCATTTTTACTTTCCTTATAGTAATGCCCAGTATACATTATGCCACATACTGCAATGGACCATAGACATTATTCTACACACAATAATGCCCATTACACAATATGCAACACACCGTAATTCCCCTGACACATTATGCCACACACCGTAATGCCTGTTATACATTAATGCACACACTGCAATGCCCCTGAGACATTGTAGCACATACAATACCTGTGATAAAGTACACCACACATCGTCATGCCTGGGACACATTGTGCCATGCATCACAATGCACGTTATACATTATGCTACACACTGCAATGCCCCTGAGACATTATAGCACATACAATGCCTGTGATACAGTACACCACACACCGTCATGCATGTGACACATTATGACACACACCACAATGCCCATTATACATTATGCCACACACTGCAATACCCCTGAGACATTATACCACAATGCCTGTGATATAGTATACCACACACCGCAATGTCCATGACACATTATGACACACACTGCAATGTCTTTGATACATAATGCCACACACTGCAATGTCCCTGATACATTATGCCACACACCGCAATGCCCAGTACACATTAAGCCCTACGGTAAAGCTTCTAATTACTTTTAAATTACCTGCTTGTTGCCAGGGGATCCATGCTCTTGGTTCCATGCACGATGCCAGTGGTTTTCATGCTCAGGGTGTCATGCTCATTGCCAGGGGTTTCATGTGCTAGGTGTTATGCTTGTTGCCAGGGGTATCATGTGCAGGGTGTCAAGCTCATTGCCAGGGGGTAATATTTGTTGCCAGGGGTATCATGCACTTGGTGTCATGCTCATTTCTAGGGGGTAATGCTTGTTGCCAGGGATTTCATGAGCTGGGTGTCATGCTTGTTGCTAGGGCTGTGCCCCCAGTGCCACATATGCACCCAGTGCCAGATATTCCCCCACAGTGCCAGATAAAAATATGCCTCCATAGTGCAAGAAACATATATGTCCCCAGTGCCACATATGCCCCCATAGTACCAGATACACATATTCCCCCAGTTCCAGATATGCCCCCCAGTGCCAGATACACATATGCCCCCAGTGCCCTAATATGCCCCCCCCCCAGTGCCAGCTATACATATGTCCCCAGTGCCAGATATACCATCACAGTGCCAGATAAAAAAAAATACCCCCATAGTGCCAGTTACACATATGCCCCCCAGTGCCAAATATGCCCCCCAGTGCCAGGTACACACCCTTCCCCCGCTGCTGTGCTGTCCCGGAAGGAGGGTAGTGGTTACAGTCTGGGAAGGAGCTGGAGGGCCCAGTGTTTGCCTCTCCTGTGTCTCCGTCAGCGTCTGTCAAATGAAATGCTTGTTCGTGAGCCAATCAGAGCTCGCGGACCGGCAGCTGTGGCTCCTGATTGGCTGTCGGTCCGCGAACTTTGATTGGCTCACGAACCAGCACTTCATTTGACAGAAACGCCGCCGGAAACCCAGGAGAGGCGCACGCTATGCCCTACGTATCCTTCCCAGACTCAGTCTCACACACAGCAATCAGTGGCGGCACCCCTGCAGGCCTGCGCCTCCAAGCCTCTGCAATGGCTGCAGGGGTGGTAGTTATGCCACTGGTGCTGTGAAAATAAATGTACACTAGCCCTGTCTTGTATGCTGTATAAAATACAGGGGTGCTGTGAAAAGAAATGTACACTGGCCCTGTCCTGTATGCTGGAAGAATACAGGGGTGCTGTGAAAATAAAGGGGCACTGTTCTGTGTGCTGTAATAATAAAGGGGTGCTGTCCTGTGAAATGGAGTACAAAACTTTGGAGGAAAAAATAGTGAAAGATCAGGAACCACTTCCAGTTGCTAGTACTAGTGCTGAAACTGCTGCTACCACCAGTCATGACATTGACGGTGCAATTCCATCAACGTCATCTGCTAAGGCCGATGCCCAATGTCATAGATGACATGTAAAATCGAAACTGAAGGGGGTGAAGAATCGGAGGATGAGGACGACATCTTTCCTTTGTAGAGCCAGTTTGTGCAAGAAGAGATTAATTGCTTCTTTTTTGGTGGGGACCAAAACAACGCAATAATGTCAGCCACAATCGTGTGGCAGACCCTGTCGCTGAAATTATTGGTTTGTTAAAGTGTGCATGTCCTGTTTATACAACATAATGGTGGGTGGGAGGGCCCAAGAACAATTCCATCTTGCACCTCTTTTTTGGCCTAAAAACAATATTGTGAGGTTTGATGTGTTCAGTATAGACTGGAAATGAGTGAAAATGAATGTTATTGAGGTTAATAATACTGTAGGATCAAAAATACCCCCAAATTCTGTGATTTCAGCTGTTTTTATATTTGTTTGTTTATAAATCCAGCTCCAAAACCAAAACCAAAACCCTAAAGGGTGGTTTTGGCAAAACCAATTCAGATCCAAAACATGAACGGTGATCCAAAACCAAAACACAAAACCTGAAAAGTGTCTGCCGCACATCTCTAAATTGAAATGATTTTCAATTGACAAGAGCATTAACATTTGTAGGAAATTAAAAGACTTTTAAGAAGAGATGTGCGCCAGCCCCCGTCATGGGTTTTGATTTTGCGATCTGTATCTCCTTCATGTTTTTGATCTGTGTTTGGTTTTGCCAATACTGCACTTGAGGGTTTTGGTTTTGGATCTGTATTTATTTACAAAAATCTTAAAAACAGCTAAAATCACAGAATTTTGGCCTGCATTTGTTCCTAAAGTGTTATTCAACTCAATAATTTCCAGTCATTTCCAGTAAATTTTTACCACCTCACAGCTCACAATATTGTTCAACAACATAGGCCAAAGGCTGATGGTTTAAACCAGGGGTGTCAAACTCAAATTCATCGGGGGCCGCATCAGCAGTTTGGTCCCCATCAAAGGGCCGGTTGTATCTGTAGGTCTATCCAAAATTTATCGCTCCACCTGCCTTATATGTGCCCAGCCATCTGCCCCCTTTTAAAGTGCCCAGCCATGTGCCCCCTTTTATAGTGCCCAGCCATGTGCCCCCTTTTATAGTGCACAGGTCCCCATTTTACACATTGCGGCAGGCACAGGTCCCCATTTTACACATAGCGGCAGGTACAGGTCCCCATTTTACACATTGTGGCAGGCACAGGTCCCCATTTTACACATTGTGGCAGGCACAGGTCCCCATTTTACACATAGCGGCAGGTACAGGTCCCCATTTTACACATTGTGGCAGGCACAGGTCCCCATTTTACACATAGCGGCAGGTACAGGTCCCCATTTTACACATTGTGGCAGGCACAGGTCCCCATTTTACACATTGCGGCAGGCACAGGTCCCCATTTTACACATAGCGGCAGGTACAGGTCCCCATTTTACACATTGTGGCAGGCACAGGTCCCCATTTTACACATTGTGGCAGGCACAGGTCCCCATTTTACACATAGCGGCAGGTACAGGTCCCCATTTTACACATTGTGGCAGGCACAGGTCCCCATTTTACACATTGTGGCAGGCACAGGTCCCCATTTTACACATTGCGGCAGGCACAGGTCCCCATTTTACACATAGCGGCAGGTACAGGTCCCCATTTTACACATTGTGGCAGGCACAGGTCCCCATTTTACACATAGCGAGAGAAAGAGAGGAAGTGAGAGGGGCTGACTTACATTTGAAGCGGTTCTCGCAGCTCTTCAGCCGCCTCTCCCTCCTCGTCTGCGCGGCTCCCTTCTCCCTCCTCCGACGGGGTTTCGTTGAATGCCGCGTTTGCGCCGTGACGTCACGACGCAATCGCGTCATTCCGCGAAACCCCGCCCCCCCCGAGCTGGGCACTCGGGAGAAGGGGGTTTCATGGCGGCGGCACCGCGGGCCATCAGACGAGGTCTGGCAGGCCGGATTTGGCCCGCGGGCCTTGTCTTTGACACCCCTGGTTTAAACAAAGCAACAGAGCAATGGCACAAACAAACAGCAGTTATTTCTGCTTAAAAATGTTTAGCAAATTAGTAATGTATTAGCAATAACTTATCAATCCAACTTGCAAGTTATTTCAATAGAAAACAAGACAGCACAGAAATTTGTGTAGAATATCATTGCTCTAAAGTAGTAGTAGTTAACAAACAGCAATGAAATAAATCCTACATCATCTGTAAAATATCAACAGCAGACATGGATACCCCCTGCTCAAGTGCTCATGCCCCCAGCACATGCCTATTATCAGGGCCTAATCTGTACCTCCCTCCTGGAGGCCCTGGACCACTGATGACTGGCACTTTGTGCCCATGTAAAGCCCCGATCAATCAGCCTTTTTGTAGAACTCAGTGTGGGTCAGATACAGTATGGGTTGGATACAGTGCAGGTTAGAGACATTGCAGGTCAGATATAGCTTGGGTTAGATACAGTGCAGGTTAGATACAGTGTGAGTTGGATACAGTGACAACAGGTGGGAGGAGTGCCCCTCATGATAAATGCCCCAGGTGGTGTCTCTGAGAAGGATGATGCCAGCGCTGTCTGCAGTTCTGGGGTGCAAGCTGTGTCCTTTGTGTGGGTGTGTCAATGGTGTCAGAAGTGCTAGAGTGCTGGTGGTGACCTCTACTTTGGTGTACTAGCAGTGTCAGCAGTGTTGGGGTGCCCAGCAGTGTCAGCAGCGTGGGATGTTTGCAGTGTCAGCAGTGCAGGAGTGCCAGTAGTGTCCTCTGTACAGGTGTGCCATCTGTGTCTTCTGTGTGTGTGGTGGTGCCAGCAGTGCGAGGGTGTAGGCAGCAGGTGGTGCCGATGGTGTCCTCAGTGGGGGGGAGATGACGGGCATGTCTTTAATGCTGTGCCCATTGATCTCTATGGGCAAACTTTAATTGGCTGACAGCCATGACAGAGTTATCTTATGTGGTGAGAGGAGTTGTCTCTCATCCAAATTACTCATGTTTCTGTGGGATCAGCTCCCTCCAAGGGAGGCTAAAGTACATCCTGTGCAGTCTGCACTAGCAGTGAAGGCTTGGGATTCCAGGTTTTCCAAGCTGCACAGATCCAGCAGGAACTCGTTGCTGAGAAACAGGAAGATTTAAAACTCTTATACACCCAGTGTTCTGTGCACTGATGCTGAATAGCAGCCAGTTAGTAGGATGGAGTCTCCTTAGTGCCAGGGACTGATGCTATTGGTGGTGCCAGAGGAGCCTAGTGGTCTGTGGTTGTATGCCATTGCAGCAGACTAACCACAAAGCACTTTGGTGCTGGGACATTTATTTTTCACCTGTATGTTTATTTAATGTGCCTGTTTGTGCAGGCGTATATAGTGATGTGCACTGGAAATTTTTCGGGTTTTGTGTTTTGGTTTTGGGTTCGGTTCCGCGGCCGTGTTTTGGATTCGGACGAGTTTTGGCAAAACCTCACCGAAAATGTTTTGTCGGATTCGGGTGTGTTTTGAATTTGGGTGTTTTTTTCAAAAAACCCTCAAAAACAGCTTAAATCATAGAATTTGGGGGTCATTTTGATCCTATAGTATTATTAATCTCAATAACCATAATTTCCACTCATTTTCAGTCTATTCTGAACACCTCACATCTCACAATATTATTTTTAGTCCTAAAATTTGCACCGAGGTCGCTGGATGGCTAAGCTAAGCGACCCAAGTGGCCGACACAAACACCTGGCCCATCTAGGAGTGGCACTGCAGTGTCAGACAGGATGGCCCTTCAAAAAAATTGTCCCCAAACAGCACATGATGCAAAGAAAAAAAGAGGCGCAATGAGGTAGCTGTGTGACTAAGCTAAGCGACCCAAGTGGCCGACACAAACACCTGGCCCATCTAGGAGTGGCACTGCAGTGTCAGACAGGATGGCACTTCAAAAAAATACTCCCCAAACAGCACATGATGCAAAGAAAAAAAGAGGCGCACCAAGGTCGCTGTGTGACTAAGCTAAGCGACACAAGTGGCCGACACAAACACCTGGCCCATCTAGGAGTGGCACTGCAGTGTCACGCAGGATGGCCCTTCAAAAAAATACTCCCCAAACAGCACATGATGCAAAGAAAAAAAGAGGCGCAATGAGGTAGCTGTGTGACTAAGATAAGTGACCCAAGTGGCCGACACAAACATCTGGCCCATCTACGAGTGGCACTGCAGTGTCACGCAGGATGGCCCTTCAAAAAAATACTCCCCAAACAGCACATGATGCAAAGAAAAATGAAAGAAAAAAGAGGTGCAAGATGGAATTGTCCTTGGGCCCTCCCACCCACCCTTATGTTGTATAAACAGGACATGCACACTTTAACGAACCCATCATTTCAGTGACAGGGTCTGCCACACGACTGTGACTGAAATGACTGGTTGGTTTGGGCCCCCACCAAAAAAGAAGCAATCAATCTCTCCTTGCACAAACTGGCTCTACAGAGGCAAGATGTCCACCTCCTCCTCATCCTCCGATACATCACCCCTTTCACTGTGTATATCCCCCTCCTCACAGATTATTAATTCGTCCCCACTGGAATCCACCATCTCAGGTCCCCGTGTACTTTCTGGAGACAATTGCTGCTGGTGAATGTCTCCACGGAAGAATTGATTATAATTCATTTTAATGAACATCATCTTCTCCACATTTTCTGGAAGTAACCTCGTACGCCGATTGCTGACAAGGTGAGCGGCTGCACTAAACACTCTTTCGGAGTACACACTGGAGGGAGGGCAACTTAGGTAGAATAAAGCCAGTTTCTGCAAGGGCCTCCAAATTGCCTCTTTTTCCTGCCAGTATACGTATGGACTGTCTGACGTGCCTACTTGGATGCGGTCACTTATATAATCCTCCACCATTCTTTCAATGGTGAGAGAATCATATGCAGTGACAGTAGACGACATGTCAGTAATCGTTGCCAGGTCCTTCAGTCCGGACCAGATGTCAGCACTCGCTCCAGACTGCCCTGCATCACCGCCAGCGGGTGGGCTCAGAATTCTTAGCCTTTTCCTCGCACCCCCAGTTGCGGGAGAATGTGAAGGAGGAGCTGTTGATGGGTCTCATTCCGCTTGACTTGACAATTTTCTCACCAGCAGGTCTTTGAACCCCTGCAGACTTGTGTCTGCCGGAAAGAGAGATACAACGTAGGTTTTAAATCTAGGATCGAGCACGGTGGCCAAAATGTAGTGCTCTGATTTCAACAGATTGACCACCCGTGAATCCTTGTTAAGCGAATTAAGGGCACCATCCACAAGTCCCACATGCCTAGCGGAATCGCTCTGTTTTAGCTCCTCCTTCAATGTCTCCAGCTTCTTCTGCAAAAGCCTGATGAGTGGAATGACCTGACTCAGGCTGGCAGTGTCTGAACTGACTTCACGTGTGGCAAGTTCAAAGGGTTGCAGAACCTTGCACAACGTTGAAATCATTCTCCACTGCGCTTGAGACAGGTGCATTCCACCTCCTTTGCCTATAACATTGCCAGATGTATAGGCTTGAATGGCCTTTTGCTGCTCCTCCATCCTCTGAAGCATATAGAGGGTTGAATTCCACCTCGTTACCACCTCTTGCTTCAGATGATGGCAGGGCAGGTTCAGGTATTTTTGGTGGTGCTCCAGTCTTCTGTACGCGGTGCCTGAACGCCGAAAGTGGCCCGCAATTCTTCGGGCCACCGACAGCATCTCTTGCACGCCCCTGTCGTTTTTTAAATAATTCTGCACAACCAAATTCAATGTATGTGCAAAACATGGGACGTGCTGGAATTTGCCCAGATGTAATGCACGCACAATATTGCTGGCGTTGTCCGATGTCACAAATCCCCAGGAGAGTCCAATTGGGGTAAGCCATTCTGCGATGATCTTCCTCAGTTGCCGTAAGAGGTTTTCAGCTGTGTGCATATTCTGGAAAGCGGTGATACAAATCGTAGGCTGCCTAGGAACGAGTTGGCGTTTGCGAGATGCTGCTACTGGTGCCGCCGCTGCTGTTCTTGCAGCGGGAGGCAATACATCTACCCAGTGGGCTGTCACAGTCATATAGCCCTGAGTCTGCCCTGCTCCACTTGTCCACATGTCCGTGGTTAAGTGGACATTGGGTACAACTGCATTTTTTAGGACACTGGTGAGTCTTTTTCTGAGGTCTGTGTACATTTTCGGTATCACCTGCCTAGAGAAATGGAACCTAGATGGTATTTGGTACCGGGGACACAGTACCTCAATCAAGTCTATAGTTGGCTCTGAATTAACGATGGATACCGGAACCACGTTTCTCACCGCCCAGGCTGCCAAGGCCTCAGTTATCCGCTTTGCAGCAGGATGACTGCTGTGATATTTCATCTTCCTCGCAAAGGACTGTTGTACAGTCAATTGCTTACTGGAAGTAGTACAAGTGGTCTTCCGACTTCCCCTCTGGGATGACGATCGACTCCCAGCAGCAACAACAGCAGCGCCAGCAGCAGTAGGCGTTACACTCAAGGATGCATTGGAGGAATCCCAGGCAGGAGAGGACTCGTCAGACTTGCCAGTGACATGGCCTGCAGGACTATTGGCTTTCCTGGGTAAGGAGGAAATTGACACTGAGGGAGTTGGTGGTGTGGTTTGCAGGAGCTTGGTTACAAGAGGAAGGGATTTACTGGTCAGTGGACTGCTTCCGCTGTCGCCCAAAGTTTTTGAACTTGTCACTGACTTATGATGAATGCGCTGCAGGTGACGTATAAGGGAGGATGTTCTGAGGTGGTTAACGTCCTTACCCCTACTTATTACAGCTTGAAAAAGGCAACACACGGCTTGACACCTGTTGTCCGCATTTGTGTTGAAATAATTCCACACCGAAGAGCTGATTTTTTTTGTATTTTGACCAGGCATGTCAATGGCCATATTCCTCCCACGGACAACAGGCGTCTCCCCGGGTGCCTGACTTAAACAAACCACCTCACCATCAGAATCCTCCTTGTCAATTTCCTTCCCAGCGCCAGCAACACCCATATCCTCATCCTGGTGTACTTCAACACTGACATCTTCAATTTGACTATCAGGAACTGGACTGCAGGTGCTCCTTCCAGCACTTGCAGGGGGCGTGCAAATGGTGGAAGGCGCAAGCTCTTCCCGTCCAGTGTTGGGAAGGTCAGGCATCGCAACCGACACAATTGGACTCTCCTTGGGGATTTGTGATTTCGTGATTTCGAAGAACGCACAGTTCTTTGCTGTGCTTTTGCCAGCTTAATTCTTTTCTTTTTTCTAGCGAGAGGATGAGTGCTTCCATCCTCATGTGAAGCTGAACCACTAGCCATGAACATAGGCCAGGGCCTCAGCCGTTCCTTGCCACTCCGTGTCGTAAATGGCATATTGGCAAGTTTACGCTTCTCCTCAGACGCTTTTAATTTTGATTTTTGGGTCATTTTACTGATCTTTTGTGTTTTGGATTTTACATGCTCTGTACTATGACATTGGGCATCGGCCTTGGCAGACGACGTTGATGGCATTTCATCGTCTCGGCCATGACTAGTGGCAGCAGCTTCAGCACGAGGTGGAAGTGGATCTTGATCTTTCCCTATTTTTTTAACCTCCACATTTCTGTTCTCCATATTTTAATGCGCACAACTAAAAGGCACCACAGGTATACAATGTAGATGGATGGATAGTATACTTATGGACGACGAGTGACGACACAGAGGTAGGTACAGCAGTGGCCTACCGTACTGCTATATACAGTATAATGGACCTGGTGGACACTGTCAGCAGACTGCTAAACTAGTACTACTAGTATAAAGAAAAAAAGGCACCACAGGTATACAATGTAGATGGATGGATAGTATACTTATGGACGACGAGTGACGACACAGAGGTAGGTACAGCAGTGGCCTACCGTACTGCTATATACAGTATAATAAATGGACCTGGTGGACACTGTCAGCAAACTGCTAAACTAGTATAAAGAAAAAAAGGCACCACAGGTATACAATGTAGATGGATGGATAGTATACTTATGGACGACGAGTGACGACACAGAGGTAGGTACAGCAGTGGCCTACCGTACTGCTATATACAGTATAATAAATGGACCTGGTGGACACTGTCAGCAAACTGCTAAACTAGTATAAAGAAAAAAAGCCACCACAGGTATACAATGTAGATGGATGGATAGTATACTTATTATTATTAATGGATGACGAGTGACTGACGACACAGAGGTAGGTACAGCAGTGGCCTACCGTACTGCTATATACAGTATAATGGACCTGGTGGACACTGTCAGCAAACTGCTAAACTAGTATAAAAAAAAAGCCACCACAGGAGTGTTTTTCAGGCAGACAAACGTATACTGGTGGTCACTGTCAGCAAAACTGTGCACTGTACTCCTGCTATAGCTGCTCCCCAGTCCCCACAATTAAGCAGTGTGAGCACTCAGCACAGATATATCATGCAGCACACTGAGCACAGATGGATGGATAGTATACTTATGGACGACGAGTGACGACACAGAGGTAGGTACAGCAGTGGCCTACCGTACTGCTATATACAGTATAATGGACCTGGTGGACACTGTCAGCAGACTGCTAAACTAGTACTACTAGTATAAAAAAAAAGCCACCACAGGTATACAATGTAGATGGATGGATAGTATACTTATGGATGATGAGTGACGACACAGAGGTAGGTACAGCAGTGGCCTACCGTACTGCTATATACAGTATAATGGACCTGGTGGACACTGTCAGCAGACTGCTAAACTAGTACTACTAGTATAAAGAAAAAAAGCCACCACAGGTATACAATGTAGATGGATGGATAGTATACTTATGGACGACGAGTGACGACACAGAGGTAGGTACAGCAGTGGCCTACCATACTGCTATATACAGTATAATAAATGGACCTGGTGGACACTGTCAGCAAACTGCTAAACTAGTATAAAGAAAAAAAGCCACCACAGGTATACAATGTAGATGGATGGATAGTATACTTATGGACGACGAGTGACGACACAGAGGTAGGTACAGCAGTGGCCTACCATACTGCTATATACAGTATAATAAATGGACCTGGTGGACACTGTCAGCAAACTACTAAACTAGTATAAAGAAAAAAAGCCACCACAGGTATACAATGTAGATGGATGGATAGTATACTTATTATTATTAATGGATGACGAGTGACTGATGACACAGAGGTAGGTACAGCAGTGGCCTACCGTACTGCTATATACAGTATAATGGACCTGGTGGACACTGTCAGCAGACTGCTAAACTAGTACTACTAGTATAAAAAAAAAGCCACCACAGGTATACAATGTAGATGGATGGATAGTATACTTATGGACGACGAGTGACGACACAGAGGTAGGTACAGCAGTGGCCTACCGTACTGCTATATACAGTATAATGGACCTGGTGGACACTGTCAGCAGACTGCTAAACTAGTACTACTAGTATAAAGAAAAAAAGCCACCACAGGTATACAATGTAGATGGATGGATAGTATACTTATGGACGACGAGTGACGACACAGAGGTAGGTACAGCAGTGGCCTACCGTACTGCTATATACAGTATAATAAATGGACCTGGTGGACACTGTCAGCAAACTGCTAAACTAGTATAAAGAAAAAAAGCCACCACAGGTATACAATGTAGATGGATGGATAGTATACTTATTATTATTAATGGATGACGAGTGACTGACGACACAGAGGTAGGTACAGCAGTGGCCTACCGTACTGCTATATACAGTATAATGGACCTGGTGGACACTGTCAGCAGACTGCTAAACTAGTTCTACTAGTATAAAAAAAAAGCCACCACAGGTATACAATGTAGATGGATGGTAGTATACTTATGGACGACGAGTGACGACACAGAGGTAGGTACAGCAGTGGCCTACCGTACTGCTATATACAGTATAATGGACCTGGTGGACACTGTCAGCAGACTGCTAAACTAGTACTACTAGTATAAAGAAAAAAAGGCACCACAGGTATACAATGTAGATGGATGGATAGTATACTTATGGATGACGAGTGACGACACAGAGGTAGGTACAGCAGTGGCCTACCGTACTGCTATATACAGTATAATAAATGGACCTGGTGGACACTGTCAGCAAACTGCTAAACTAGTATAAAGAAAAAAAGCCACCACAGGTATACAATGTAGATGGATGGATAGTATACTTATGGATGATGAGTGACGACACAGAGGTAGGTACAGCAGTGGCCTACCGTACTGCTATATACAGTATAATGGACCTGGTGGACACTGTCAGCAGACTGCTAAACTAGTACTACTAGTATAAAGAAAAAAAGCCACCACAGGTATACAATGTAGATGGATGGATAGTATACTTATGGATGACGAGTGACGACACAGAGGTAGGTACAGCAGTGGCCTACCATACTGCTATATACAGTATAATAAATGGACCTGGTGGACACTGTCAGCAAACTGCTAAACTAGTATAAAGAAAAAAAGCCACCACAGGTATACAATGTAGATGGATGGATAGTATACTTATTATTATTAATGGATGACGAGTGACTGACGACACAGAGGTAGGTACAGCAGTGGCCTACCATACTGCTATATACAGTATAATAAATGGACCTGGTGGACACTGTCAGCAAACTGCTAAACTAGTATAAAGAAAAAAAGCCACCACAGGTATACAATGTAGATGGATGGATAGTATACTTATTATTATTAATGGATGACGAGTGACTGACGACACAGAGGTAGGTACAGCAGTGGCCTACCGTACTGCTATATACAGTATAATGGACCTGGTGGACACTGTCAGCAGACTGCTAAACTAGTATAAAAAAAAGCCACCACAGGAGTGTTTTTCAGGCAGACAAACATATACCGGTGGTCACTGTCAGCAAAACTGTGCACTGTACTCCTGCTATAGCTGCTCCCCAGTCCCCGCAATTAATCAGTGTGAGCACTCAGCACAGATATATCATGCAGCACACTGAGCACAGATATGGTATGGAGCGTTTTTTTCAGGCAGAGACCGGATAAAAAAAAACTGGTGGTCACTATCAGCAAAACTCTGCACTCTACTCCGAGTCCTAACAGCTGCTCCCCAATCCTCCCCACAATTAGTAATAAAACAAGCAATCAATTGTCTCTTCTACAATTATAAACGGAGAGGACGCCAGCCATGTCCTCTCCCTATCAATCTCAATGCACGTGTGAAAATGGCGGCGACGCGCGGCTGCTTATATAGAATCCGAATCTCGCGAGAATCCGACAGCGGGATGATGACGTTCGGGCGCGCTCGGGTTAACCGAGCCATACGGGAGAATCCGAGTATGGCTCGAACCCGTGTAAAAAGGGTGAAGTTCGGGGGGGTTCGGTTTCTCGGAAACCGAACCCGCTCATCACTAATATCTATGCATGTTAAAGTGCAGTGTCTGTTGCCATTAAAGACTGCTTCATCGATGTATCAATGAGTCTTTTACATACATAGTATTCTCTTGTATGTGTTAAAAGTTGAGTGTGCTACTGTACAGTCTCCAACAAAATGGCTCTTAGGAAGGTTCATTATCTAACCAAGATGGCCACCAATAGTGTATCTGTCATGTGCAAAATCATTTTGCCTCTGTGTATGAGCAACATTTTGGAGGATGGATGTCCTCCACTTCTCCTGAAACTTGCCACTTCATCCTGCTATGAACATTGTTTCCAGAACCCTGCATCACTATTGTGGGAGAAAAATGTCACCTGCTTTTGAGCTGCCTATACCCTGCTCTGCTACGGGATCTGCTCCATTGCTGATCCTACTATTGTAATGGTGAGTATGGCTGTGTATTAACTGGTGTCACAATATACCATGGAGCCTGATTAAGTAACTAGATGTTTCATTGCCAACACAACACCTGCTAATGGGTATAGTACTCTGCCCACCCACAAGGCTGCACACACACTCTCAAAAGTATGCGTACATTCACTCCTAAATGATATATTCCTAAATTCCCTCCCGTTACATATACAAATCCCAAAAAAATCACTCCCCCTATCCTTCTGCAAATACTACATTCATATTCCCATAACACCCTAATCGTTCAAATAATGGTACCATGCACTGACCTTGCACAATACCATTTCACCCTCATATAAATTATCTCTGAACAGTAGAGGAAGTGACACAAATTTGCTTCTGATTGGAAACCAGCTGGCAATTGGCTTGCGGACATCACAAAGTTTAAACCGCCATCGCATATGCCGGGATTCGATCAAAGATGTTTCCCCAGCTGTTGCTGTTCTGCCAGCACTGGACACCATACTTGTTCCCAGTGCCGTCTGCCATATACCACCCCACTTTGAGTACTAGATGAAGCATAAAGCCATTCACAGTGTACTAGAGATGCTAGGCTTCAACTTTTCCGCACAGTAACTGGTTTTACACATATAAAAAATCTCAGATGAAGCCAAATGGAACTCAGCATGAGAAAAAAGTTGTGGATGCTTGCATCTGTGCTTTTTTTTTACACAGACTGAGACTCATTCACACACATACAACTGTCATACATACATAGTAGCATACATAGTTTCTGAGGTTGAAAAAAGACAATTTGTCCATCGAGTTCAACCTGTTAGTGATCTCCTACACTGTAGTATTTTTAAGACTAACTTTTTACTGTGGTGAATGTTTAGTGCTATGTCTATTCCTTTTTTTTCTTCTTGACTATTGTGCATGATTTACCCAGCATAAACCTGTATATTCTTATCCGATAGGAATTTATCTAGCCCATTCTTAGAAGCAATGACAGAGTCTGCCATTACTAATCTCTCAGACAGTGAATTCCAAATACATATGGGCCCTCATTCCGAGTTGTTTGCTCGTTCTTTTCCTTCGCAACGGTGCGATTTTCCGCTAACTGCGCATTCGCAATGTTCGCACTGCGGCTGCGCCAAGTAAATTTGCTAAGAAGTTTGGTATTTTACTCACGGTATTACGAGGTTTTTTCTTCGTTCTGGTGATCGTAGTGTGATTGACAGGAAGTGGGTGTTCCTGGGCGGAAACTTGCCGTTTTATGGGAGTGTGTGAAAAAACGCTGCCGTTTCTGGGAAAAACGCGGGAGTGGCTGGAGAAACGGGGGAGTATCTGGGCGAACACTGGGTGTGTTTGTGACGTCAAACCAGGAACGACAAGCACTGAACTGATCGCACTGGAAGAGTAAGTCTCAAGCTACTCAGAAACTGCAAAGTAAAATCTTTTCGCAATATTGCGAATACTTCGTTCGCAATTCTGCTAAGCTAAGATTCACTCCCAGAGGGCGGCGGCTTAGCGTGTGCACTGCTGCGAAAAGCGGTTAGCGAGCGAACAACTCGGAATGAGGGCCATTGTCCTTACTGTGAAGAAACCTTTCCATCTCTGTGCGCAAAATCTTTTCTCCGCTAACCTAAGTGGGTGTCCACATGTCCTTTGTGTTGATTTTACCAAAAACAAATCCCCTGCTAGCTTTGTGTTTTGTCCCCTTATGTCCCCTCTTAATCTCCCTTTTCTCCAGTGTAAACATGCCTAGCCTAGCAAGCCTTTCCTCGAATTCGAGCGTCTCCATCCCCTTTATCAATTTAGTTGCCCGTCTCTGAATTTTTCTAGTACCAGGATATCCTTTCTGTAGTATGGTGTTCATAATAGTGCACAGTATTCAAGATGTTACCTCACTAGTGATTTATATAATGAAAGTATAACATTCTCATCCCTTGCATCAATTCCATGCTTTGTGCATGCTGATACCTTGTTTGCCTTATTTGCTGCATTCCTAGTTTGGGCACTACATCTAAGTTTATTATCGATGTGAACACGTAAACCTTGTTCCGGTACAGAATCCCCAATTTTTTATCATTTAGTATGTAGATAGTATTATTGTTCTTACTACTGAAGTGCATTACCTTACATTTGTCTATATTGAGCCTCATTCTCCATTATTCTGCCCATGCTTCCAGTTCAAATAAGTTGTTCTGAAGAGACTCAGCATCCCCCTTAGAATTTTTAACCTTACACAGTTTGGTATCATCTGCAAAAATAGACACCATGCTCTTTAGACCTACTTCTAAATCATTTATGAAAATGTTGAACAATAGTGGTCCAAGTACAGACCCTTGTGGCACCCCATTTACTTCAGTCCATTTTTCTAAAAAGCTTCATTTACCAACACTCGCTGTTCCCTATTATCCAACCAATTTCTAACCAAAGTGCATATTGTGGTTCCTAGCCCCAGTTCTCACAATTTATAGATAAGTCTCATATGAGGTACTGTAGCGAAAGCTTTAGCAAAGTCTAAAAAGATTACAACTACCTAATTTCACTGATCTAGGTTCTCACTAAATGTTTCATAAAGCCTATTAGGTTAGTTTGACATTATCTATCCTTCACAAATCCATATTGGTTCCTATCAATAACCTTATTGGCTTCAAGGAACTCATGTATTATGGGGGTTCTTTGCTGTGGTGCGAACGGGTCAGAAATGCACATGCACAGTGGACGCATTGTGCATGCGCATCGTTGCCTGGCAACAATCGTCGTCAGGCAACTATGCCTCCAACGACAAATGTGATTGCAGCGGCGATCGCAAGATGATGGACAGGTGGGAGACGTTCCGGGGTGGATACTCACAGTTTTCCAGGTGTGGTGAGTCCAATGCAGGCGTGTTGAGGCGTTTGGAGGGCGGATGTCTGATGTCAGGACCTGGATCCGTCGCACAGGGTAAGTAACTCTTACCCAGGTCTTGTTTTGCAGGGAACTTTTTTAGCATAGCAGGGCTGCACAAGTGATCGCAGCCCTGCTATGCTAAAATACACTCCTCCATAGGCGGAGTTTAGTTGATTGCACCAGCAGCAAAAAGTTGCTTGGTGCGATAAACTTGGAATGAGGGCCTATATCCCTTAAAATACCTTCCTGTACTTGCCCCACTATAGATGTAAGACTTACTGGTCTGTGATGACCTGGTTCAGATTTACTTCCCTTTTTGAATATTTGCACTACTTTCACTATAAGTCAGTCTTTGGGAACCATGCCTGATGTTAGTGAGTCATTGAAAATCAAATATATAAGGGTCTTGCTAGTTCGGAGTGTAGCTCCATGAGAACCCTTGGGTGAATTCCGTCTGGCCCAGGTGACTTATTAATCTTAATATTTTTCAATCAGTCACAGACTACTTTCTCACTTCAATATGCATTTAGCAGTGGGACATTATCATTGCTGAGGTTATGCGTTACTCCCTCCATCTGGTCCTCTCTTGTGAATACAGATGAGAAAAACTTGTTTAATTTTTCCGCTATATCACTATTGTCTTTGATTAGGATGCCCAGCTTGCCTTTTAAAGGGCCTATACTCTCCTTTTTTAATCTTTTGCTGTTGATGTATTTAAAAAAACTTTTTGGGGTTTGATTTACTTTCTTTTGCTATTAACTTTTCTATTACTATTAAAGACGCTCGGATTTCTTTTTTGAATATTTTGTTGCAATCCTTATAGTACTAGAATGAATCCGCCTTCCCGTCTGATTTATACTTTTTGAATGCTCGCCTCTTCTTGGCCATTTGTTCCTTAAACTTTTTGTTAAGCCACATTGGTTTGGATTTATTACTCCTTTGTTTACTGCCCATGGGAATGAATTTACAAGTATAACTAGCAAACAATGCTTTTAATACCTACACACAAAGCAAATTGATCAGTTCAAGCTAGCAATGTAGTTTTGTCTCTTACAAGTGTTTTATTTATGCAAATGAGATGCACATTCTCATTCTGAGTTGCATGGGACCTGGAACATCGAAAGGGGCTATTTGGCATGAAACAACAGTAAGAAAGGGTACATCTGTACCTATATGCAGAACTGTGCAGTGGAGTTTTAGATTTTGAAATGACCCTTGTTGAGTTTTAAAATATTTTTTTTTTAATGTGGGTTGATGTCCGTTTTACTTTATATCCATTCTACTTCTTTCCTCTTAGAACAACAAACTTCCATATTTCCTTTACAGAAAAGACAGAGGCTTCCTTATGAACATCACTGAGCCAAGTAAAGCATAGTTATTCTGAAATTAATGGGGCACCCAGCTGGGTCTGTTTACTATACAGACGGAGAGAGTGAAGTGAGTTCTCCAAGTAAGCTGGCATGATAAGAGAAAATGCAGTAATAATATAAAAGCCATTGTGAAAATATAAAACTTTATGAAATGATTACTGTTTTAACTGAAACTACATATATTAATCTGATTTTACAAAAAATGGTAAGCGTTTCTTTCTGTCTGTTGAACTGTGAAGTTATGAAAAGTATTTAAATGTAATGTCTTAACAATAAGTATTTAGGACAAACAAAGATGGACATAATAGATGTAAATTCAGTTCTGTTATGTAATATTTCTATACATGTCCACATGGGAAACAGTTGCTATGACAATCATTTCTCAGTACAGGACATAGGGCCTAATTCAGACCTGATCGTGGCAGCAAATTTGTTAGCAGATGGACAAAACCATGGGGGTCATTAAGACCTGATTGTGCGCAGGCGTTTTTTTGCACTGCTGTGACCCGGTAATTGCCACCTACAGGGGATGGGGTAATCGCTGTGCAGGGGTGAGATCAGCAGTGCACTGAGCTGCACAACAAAAGTTTGTGCAGTTTCATCACAGCCCAGGACTTACTCAGCCGCTGCGATGATCCAGGCCGATGCTGACGTCAGGAATCCTCCTCCCGAATGGCTGGGCACGCCTGCATTTTTCCGGACACTCCCTGAAAATGGTGAGTAGCCACCCACAATCGCCTTCTTCCTGTCAATCTTCTTGCGATCATCGGAGTGATCCCTTTCTTCGTAAGTTCTGTTGCTGCCCGGCGATCCCCGTCGCTGGCGGCTGACACGCCTGCGCATTGCGGGGCATGCACATGCGCTGTTCAGACCCGATCGCAGGGCTGCGAAAAAAGGCAGAGTGTGAACGGGCTTGAATGACCCCCCATGTGCACTGCAGGGGGGCAGATATAACATGTGCAGAGAGAGTTAGATTTGGGGGGGGGGTGTTCAAACTGAAATCTAAATTGCAGTGTAAAAAAAAGCATCCAGTATTTACCCTGCACAGAAACAATATAACCCACCCAAATCTAACTGTCTCTGCACATGTTATATCTGCCCCCCTCCCCACAGTGCACATGGTTTTGCCAATCTGCTAACAAATGTGTTACTGCAATAAGGTCTGAATTAGGCCATTCATTATGTTGACATTTACATAATTTTAACATTAATTGTTAATGTTGACACAACTTCTATGTTTATGATGTCAACAGTAGCAAATGTTGACAGGCAAGATGTCAACATTTTCAGGGTTAATCTGCTGGGGGGGTGGGTTAGGCATTAAAAGGAGGGTAAGAGGTTGGAATTAGGGTTAAGGATAGGAGGAAAATACTAACCTTAATGCTGACGGATCTCATATCTGACATGGAAGCAGAGGTGGGCTGGACTGGGGGACAGGGTGCCATCTGCCCTTTGGGCCGGTACAATTTTTTCGTTGTAGAGCAACTGGTGTGCTCAGCATGCAGATTTCTAAAAGCTAGGAAGGTTCCTTTTCAAGCCTCCCAGCTGTCAAGCACAGTGGCGTGTCCCAGCTTTAGTGGATTCAAGTGGGAAGGCAGTGCAATTCCCTGAAAAATCACCTAAAGGCCTCCATTGTCCCAGCTTCCACAACAGCTTCCACATCTTCAACATCAACTTCCCCTTCCACATCTTCAACATCAACTTCGCTACAGGCCCTGCTCCTCACCGATGATGGATAATACATCACATCTGCAATGCCAACAGAGAAAGCAGCAGACAGCCAAGGTCAGCAGTTGATAGAATACGCAGGTAGTTATAGCACATACACCAGTAAAAGGTAAGCACTTTACTGTGGAACGATACCTGGGACCTGGTGAGTGTGGTAGTGGTGGAGGATGTTGGGTGGCAGTGCTGTAAAACATAATCACTCTCACCACATCCACTGTCTGCCATGTGTTACTACAACTAACCCCACCCAGTCCCTACTACTATCACAATCATCCCACCACCATATCCAGCTGTCATGAATGTTCCCACTACTATACTACATCTGTCATATTTGTCTCTGGTACTACCACTATAAGTACTACTAAACCCAGCATCATCGGTGTCCATAGTACTAATATTATCCCTCAGCTGTCATCCTGTTTGTTAATACTAATATTTTCTCTGAGTTGTCATACAGTATGTGTCCTTTTACTACTCCCACCCACCTGACATGAGTGCCTGCGACTATTACATCTGTGGACGGCGATAAGGATTACAATATTTATTGTTTGGCTAATGCATTTTTTATTTTCTATCATATTTTTTTATCTAATTTATTTAACTATTACGCATACATTTTATATCCATCCATTTGTTCTATTTTACTGGCACGCTTAGTAGGAAGGTCACTAGGATGCTTCCTATAATGTACATCAGTCACTAGAATGGTTCCTGTATTGTGTATCAGTCACTATAAAGTTTCCTGTACTGTATAAAAATTACTGTAATAATCTTTTGAATATATAATTTTTTCTAAACGTAGTCCACGTGGATAGTAAATGATGAAAAATATAAAAAAAACCTTGTGTCAATCATATGTATATCGACCATTGTCATCTTGACCTTTTGAACATCTTGACCTAAAGCATTGTTGGCCTTTTACATGTCGACCTTTTGACCATGTTGACCTTTTGTACCTGTTGACCTCATGCATATCACCATATGGGGTCAAGAAATAATACTGAAATAGAACCCAAGCGCTGCCTTTCAAGACCAGATCTTTCCATACAGGATCCTTTTAATATATATATAATTTCCGCTTCATACACATGTAATGCACTTCGAAAAGACCTTCCAAATGTCTCTTTCCCGTCTCCAAAGGGAGCATGCAAAAAAAGAAAGCGAGTGATGAGAATCCACACACTAATAGAATCTATGCCAAGTGGTGTACCCCTCAAGACACTGACCTTAAAGTAGTGCCTACAGTATGTGCACCAAAAGGTTTCTTTGTATGTATGGCCCATATGCATGACTTTAAATCCACACGTGTGACACAACAATAATCAGCACCCCAGCTTACCTTGAGATAATACCCTATGTTCATGTAAAGGTTTCTTTGCATTAGTCCTGGTTACTAGAGAGGCTGGCATCCATCCATGTATCTGGTTGCATATATCCTCAAATGGTGTAATAAACCATGGATCCAATGGTAATAAACAAAACCAACAGTTTATTGGTCATAGGACCACTTTTAAAAACAAACATAAAAATAGCAGCATGTATACAAATAAAAAATGGTAAAAAAGAAGAACACAAAACTGGGGTAATAACAGTGAAACCCCTGACTGGAGACATTAACCACCAGGTTGTCTGAGAAAAACAAATAAAAGGTGAGTAAAACCTCCAAAATCCGGATCTAAGGGAGATAATTCCACCAAAAATGTAGTACATAGTTCTTACATATCCCGGCCAACCATAGGTGGTGTCTCCGGTTCACTCTACACATACCACTGACGCGTTTCAGATATATACTACACTGGGAGCCATATTTATAATCCCCCTCCTTAAACACATGATTCATGTTTGACACCAAACTTAAAATTCTTGTAGTGTTTAAAAACAACCTCTCACTAATACAATCAGCTTCTCATCTAAAATAATACTTAGATACATAATCATCATCCTCTTTTAATAAGTGTATAATTCTATTGGTATAGGCAAAGTGACATCATCGGTGGGCAGGACTATGGAAGATAGTTCTCAAAAAAATCATTATACCAAGTCTTATTTGTCCATAAATGCTTTCACACCCACCAAGTAGCTCCCTACCTGGGCAGCCTAACTGCGCTGGCAGGCAGCTACCTGCCACATTCTGGGTCGCAGTGGGTGCGTGTGACATCATGCAGCGGCCACGGCCCACCCCTGCAACGGTCCGGATACGCCTGCATTGTCCGGACCGTGCCCCACCAATTGCGCTCTAACACTGTGGGCACCCCCCCACCCCGCGACCGCCTCTGCCTGTCAATAAGGCAGAGGTGATCGCACCAGTGAGATGCTTTCGCAACTCACTGGGGTGCATGTGCAGTGTGGTTACTGCACATTAGAGATGAGCGCCTGAAATTTTTCGGGTTTTGTGTTTTGGTTTTGGGTTCGGTTCCGCGGCCGTGTTTTGGGTTCGAACGCGTTTTGGCAAAACCTCACCGAATTTTTTTTGTCGGATTCGGGTGTGTTTTGGATTCGGGTGTTTTTTTCAAAAAACACTAAAAAACAGCTTAAATCATAGAATTTGGGGGTCATTTTGATCCCAAAGTATTATTAACCTCAAAAACCATAATTTACACTCATTTTCAGTCTATTCTGAATACCTCACACCTCACAATATTATTTTTAGTCCTAAAATTTGCACCGAGGTCGCTGTGTGAGTAAGATAAGCGACCCTAGTGGCCGACACAAACACCGGGCCCATCTAGGAGTGGCACTGCAGTGTCACGCAGGATGTCCCTTCCAAAAAACCCTCCCCAAACAGCACATGACGCAAAGAAAAAAAGAGGCGCAATGAGGTAGCTGTGTGAGTAAGATTAGCGACCCTAGTGGCCGACACAAACACCGGGCCCATCTAGGAGTGGCACTGCAGTGTCACGCAGGATGGCCCTTCCAAAAAACCCTCCCCAAACAGCACATGACGCAAAGAAAAAAAGAGGCGCAATGAGGTAGCTGACTGTGTGAGTAAGATTAGCGACCCTAGTGGCCGACACAAACACCGGGCACATCTAGGAGTGGCACTGCAGTGTCACGCAGGATGTCCCTTCCAAAAAACCCTCCCCAAACAGCACATGACGCAAAGAAAAAAAGAGGCGCAATGAGGTAGCTGTGTGAGTAAGATTAGCGACCCTAGTGGCCGACACAAACACCGGGCCCATCTAGGAGTGGCACTGCAGTGTCACGCAGGGTGTCCCTTCCAAAAAACCCACCCCAATCAGCACATGATGCAAAGAAAAAGAAAAGAAAAAAGAGGTGCAAGATGGAATTATCCTTGGGCCCTCCCACCCACCCTTATGTTGTATAAACAAAACAGGACATGCACACTTTAACCAACCCATCATTTCAGTGACAGGGTCTGCCACACGACTGTGACTGATATGACGGGTTGGTTTGGACCCCCCCCAAAAAAGAAGCAATTAATCTCTCCTTGCACAAACTGGCTCTACAGAGGCAAGATGTCCACCTCATCTTCACCCTCCGATATATCACCGTGTACATCCCCCTCCTCACAGATTATCAATTCGTCCCCACTGGAATCCACCATCTCAGCTCCCTGTGTACTTTGTGGAGGCAATTGCTGCTGGTCAATGTCTCCGCGGAGGAATTGATTATAATTCATTTTAATGAACATCATCTTCTCCACATTTTCTGGATGTAACCTCGTACGCCGATTGCTGACAAGGTGAGCGGCGGCACTAAACACTCTTTCGGAGTACACACTTGTGGGAGGGCAACTTAGGTAGAATAAAGCCAGTTTGTGCAAGGGCCTCCAAATTGCCTCTTTTTCCTGCCAGTATAAGTACGGACTGTGTGACGTGCCTACTTGGATGCGGTCACTCATATAATCCTCCACCATTCTATCAATGTTGAGAGAATCATATGCAGTGACAGTAGACGACATGTCCGTAATCGTTGTCAGGTCCTTCAGTCCGGACCAGATGTCAGCATCAGCAGTCGCTCCAGACTGCCCTGCATCACCGCCAGCGGGTGGGCTCGGAATTCTGAGCCTTTTCCTCGCACCCCCAGTTGCGGGAGAATGTGAAGGAGGAGATGTTGACAGGTCGCGTTCCGCTTGACTTGACAATTTTGTCACCAGCAGGTCTTTCAACCCCAGCAGACCTGTGTCTGCCGGAAAGAGAGATCCAAGGTAGGCTTTAAATCTAGGATCGAGCACGGTGGCCAAAATGTAGTGCTCTGATTTCAACAGATTGACCACCCGTGAATCCTTGTTAAGCGAATTAAGGGCTGCATCCACAAGTCCCACATGCCTAGCGGAATCGCTCCGTGTTAGCTCCTCCTTCAATGCCTCCAGCTTCTTCTGCAAAAGCCTGATGAGGGGAATGACCTGACTCAGGCTGGCAGTGTCTGAACTGACTTCACGTGTGGCAAGTTCAAAGGGCATCAGAACCTTGCACAACGTTGAAATCATTCTCCACTGCACTTGAGACAGGTGCATTCCACCTACTATATCGTGCTCAATTGTATAGGCTTGAATGGCCTTTTGCTGCTCCTCCAACCTCTGAAGCATATAGAGGGTTGAATTCCACCTCGTTACCACTTCTTGCTTCAGATGATGGCAGGGCAGGTTCAGTAGTTTTTGGTGGTGCTCCAGTTTTCTGTACGTGGTGCCTGTACGCCGAAAGTGTCCCGCAATTCTTCTGGCCACCGACAGCATCTCTTGCACGGCCCTGTCGTTTTTTAAAAAATTCTGCACCACCAAATTCAAGGTATGTGCAAAACATGGGACGTGCTGGAATTGGCCCAGATTTAATGCACACACAATATTGCTGGCGTTGTCCGATGCCACAAATCCACAGGAGAGTCCAATTGGGGTAAGCCATTCCGCGATGATCTTCCTCAGTTGCCGTAAGAGGTTTTCAGCTGTGTGCGTATTCTGGAAAGCGGTGATACAAAGCGTAGCCTGCCTAGGAAAGAGTTGGCGTTTGCGAGATGCTGATACTGGTGCCGCCGCTGCTGTTCTTGCGGCGGGAGTCCATACATCTACCCAGTGGGCTGTCACAGTCATATAGTCCTGACCCTGCCCTGCTCCACTTGTCCACATGTCCGTGGTTAAGTGGACATTGGGTACAGCTGCATTTTTTAGGACACTGGTGACTCTTTTTCTGAGGTCTGTGTACATTTTCGGTATCGCCTGCCTAGAGAAATGGAACCTAGATGGTATTTGGTACCGGGGACACAGTACCTCCAACAAGTCTCTAGTTGGCTCTGCAGTAATGATGGATACCGGAACCACGTTTCTCACCACCCAGGATGCCAAGGCCTCAGTTATCCGCTTTGCAGTAGGATGACTGCTGTGATATTTCATCTTCCTCGCAAAGGACTGTTGAACAGTCAATTGCTTACTGGAAGTAGTACAAGTGGGCTTACGACTTCCCCTCTGGGATGACCATCGACTCCCAGCGGCAACAACAGCAGCGCCAGCAGCAGTAGGCGTTACACGCAAGGATGCATCGGAGGAATCCCAGGCAGGAGAGGACTCGTCAGACTTGCCAGTGACATGGCCTGCAGGACTATTGGCATTCCTGGGGAAGGAGGAAATTGACACTGAGGGAGTTGGTGGGGTGGTTTGCGTGAGCTTGGTTACAAGAGGAAGGGATTTACTGGTCAGTGGACTGCTTCCGCTGTCACCCAAAGTTTTTGAACTTGTCACTGACTTATTATGAATGCGCTGCAGGTGACGTATAAGGGAGGATGTTCCGAGGTGGTTAACGTCCTTACCCCTACTTATTACAGCTTGACAAAGGGAACACACGGCTTGACACCTGTTGTCCGCATTTGTGGTGAAATACCTCCACACCGAAGAGCTGATTTTTTTGGTATTTTCACCTGGCATGTCAACGGCCATATTCCTCCCACGGACAACAGGTGTCTCCCCGGGTGCCTGACTTAAACAAACCACCTCACCATCAGAATCCTCCTGGTCAATTTCCTCCCCAGCGCCAGCAACACCCATATCCTCCTCATCCTGGTGTACTTCAACACTGACATCTTCAATCTGACTATCAGGAACTGGACTGCGGGTGCTCCTTCCAGCACTTGCAGGGGGCATGCAAATAGTGGAAGGCGCATGCTCTTCACGTCCAGTGTTGGGAAGGTCAGGCATCGCAAACGACACAATTGGACTCTCCTTGTGGATTTGGGATTTCAAAGAACGCACAGTTCTTTGCGGTGCTTTTGCCAGCTTGAGTCTTTTCAGTTTTCTAGCGAGAGGCTGAGTGCTTCCATCCTCATGTGAAGCTGAACCACTAGCCATGAACATAGGCCAGGGCCTCAGCCGTTCCTTGCCACTCCGTGTGGTAAATGGCATATTGGCAAGTTTACGCTTCTCCTCCGACAATTTTATTTTAGGTTTTGGAGTCCTTTTTTTTCTGATATTTGGTGTTTTGGATTTGACATGCTCTGTACTATGACATTGGGCATCGGCCTTGGCAGACGACGTTGCTGGCATTTCATCGTCTCGGCCATGACTAGTGGCAGCAGCTTCAGCACGAGGTGGAAGTGGATCTTGATCTTTCCCTAATTTTGGAACCTCAACTTTTTTGTTCTCCATATTTTATAGGCAGAACTAAAAGGCACCTCAGGTAAACAATGGAGATGGATGGATTGGATACTAGTATACAATTATGGACGGACTGCCACGGTTAGGTGGTATAAAAAAACCACGGTTAGGTGGTATATATTATAATAATAATACAATTATGGATGGACGGACTGCCTGCCGACTGCCGACACAGAGGTAGCCACAGCCGTGAACTACCGCACTGTACACTGGTTGATAAAGAGATAGTAGTATACTCGTAACAATTAGGATGACACTATGACGGTATAAAGAATGGAAAAAAAACCACGGTTAGGTGGTAGGTATATAATAATAAATAATACAATTCTGGTCGGACGGACTGCCTGCCGTGTGCCGACACAGAGGTAGCCACAGCCGTGAACTACCGCACTGTACACTGGTTGATAAAGAGATAGTAGTATACTCGTAACAATTAGGATGACACTATGACGGTATAAAGAATGAAAAAAAAAACCACGGTTAGGTGGTAGGTATATAATAATAAATAATACAATTCTGGTCGGACGGACTGCCTGCCGTGTGCCGACACAGAGGTAGCCACAGCCGTGAACTACCGCACTGTACACTGGTTGATAAAGAGATAGTAGTATACTCGTAACAATTAGGATGACACTATGACGGTATAAAGAATGAAAAAAAAACCACGGTTAGGTGGTAGGTATATAATAATAAATAATACAATTCTGGTCGGACGGACTGCCTGCCGTGTGCCGACACAGAGGTAGCCACAGCCGTGAACTACCGCACTGTACACTGGTTGATAAAGAGATAGTAGTATACTCGTAACAATTAGGATGACACTATGACGGTATAAAGAATGAAAAAAAAACCACGGTTAGGTGGTAGGTATATAATAATAAATAATACAATTCTGGTCGGACGGACTGCCTGCCGTGTGCCGACACAGAGGTAGCCACAGCCGTGAACTACCGCACTGTACACTGGTTGATAAAGAGATAGTAGTATACTCGTAACAATTAGGATGACACTATGACGGTATAAAGAATGAAAAAAAAACCACGGTTAGGTGGTAGGTATATAATAATAAATAATACAATTCTGGTCGGACGGACTGCCTGCCGTGTGCCGACACAGAGGTAGCCACAGCCGTGAACTACCGCACTGTACACTGGTTGATAAAGAGATAGTAGTATACTCGTAACAATTAGGATGACACTATGACGGTATAAAGAATGAAAAAAAAAACCACGGTTAGGTGGTAGGTATATAATAATAAATAATACAATTCTGGTCGGACGGACTGCCTGCCGTGTGCCGACACAGAGGTAGCCACAGCCGTGAACTACCGCACTGTACACTGGTTGATAAAGAGATAGTAGTATACTCGTAACAATTAGGATGACACTATGACGGTATAAAGAATGAAAAAAAAAACCACGGTTAGGTGGTAGGTATATAATAATAAATAATACAATTCTGGTCGGACGGACTGCCTGCCGTGTGCCGACACAGAGGTAGCCACAGCCGTGAACTACCGCACTGTACACTGGTTGATAAAGAGATAGTAGTATACTCGTAACAATTAGGATGACACTATGACGGTATAAAGAATGAAAAAAAAAACACGGTTAGGTGGTAGGTATATAATAATAAATAATACAATTCTGGTCGGACGGACTGCCTGCCGTGTGCCGACACAGAGGTAGCCACAGCCGTGAACTACCGCACTGTACACTGGTTGATAAAGAGATAGTAGTATACTCGTAACAATTAGGATGACACTATGACGGTATAAAGAATGAAAAAAAAACCACGGTTAGGTGGTAGGTATATAATAATAAATAATACAATTCTGGTCGGACGGACTGCCTGCCGTGTGCCGACACAGAGGTAGCCACAGCCGTGAACTACCGCACTGTACTGTGTCTGCTGCTAATATAGACTGGTTGATATTTAAAGAGATATTAGTAGTATACAACAATACTATACTGGTGGTCAGGCACTGGTCACCACTCCTGCAGCAAAAGTGTGCACTGTTAATTAATATAATTGTACTCCTGGCTCCTGCTAACAACCTGCAGTGCTCCCCAGTCTCCCCCACAATTAATTATAAGCTTTTAATTTATACATTGATGACTGTGCAGCACACTGGGCTGAGCTGAGTGCACACAGACTGAGTCACACTGTGTGACTGACTGTGCTGTGTATCGTTTTTTTTTTCAGGCAGAGAACGGATATAGCAGAGAGAAGTGAACGGATATATTATATTAAATAAAAGTTAACTAGCAACTGCACTGGTCACTGACTGTGGTAAACTAACTCTGTCTGCGACTCTGCACAATCTCTCTCTCTCTATCTAATCTATCTCTATTCTAATGGAGAGGACGCCAGACACGTCCTCTCCCTATCAATCTCAATGCACGAGTGAAAATGGCGGCGACGCGCGGCTCCTTATATAGAATCCGAGTCTCGCGATAGAATCCGAGCCTCGCGAGAATCCGACAGCGTCATGATGACGTTCGGGCGCGCTCGGGTTAACCGAGCAAGGCGGGAAGATCCGAGTCGCTCGGACCCGTGAAAAAAAACATGAAGTTCGGGCGGGTTCGGATTCCGAGGAACCGAACCCGCTCATCTCTACTGCACATGTACACAATGCTTAGGGCTTCAGAGTGCAATTGCTGTCGGTGCAGCAATCAGTTCTGAATTAGGCCCAATGTCTACATCCATCATATAAACTCTGATGAAATGTCTATATGTTAGCATGTTAACATATCATCCCGGGTGGCCCAGCAGTAACTTACCTGCTCTTATAACTGCAATTGTTCCAGAGTGGTTTCTGGATCCTGTGGTCATGTGACCATCACATCCATGCAGGATCAGTTTGGGGGGGCAAACATAAATAAGTGGCCCTGGCTTCTTTACCAGCATCCTACAATGTGGTCTTAATTTATCTAATGTGGGTGCGATTTAAAAACCAATTTCATGAGGAAGATCTTTACCAGCAATTACATCAAAGTATAGAGAATTCTGTAATGGTGGATTCCATTGGGAATGATTTAATATTGTGTGATGATGATGTTAACAATGATGAGGATGATAATGACAACTTTGTCCCACTGTAGAAACAAAACAATACTGTTAGCTGCCTAGAGCTCATTGGTATCTTATTTTGTGGGGGCCCAAACAAACCAAGCATTTCAGCCACAAAGGTGGCAGTCACTGAAGTCCTTGGTTTGTTAAACTATGCATGTCCTTCTTAATATCAAACATACTGTAAGGGACAATTCCATCTTATACCACTTTTCTTTTCTGCTAATTCTGTGTGGCAGTGTGTCGTGCGTGTGCTATAAAACTGCCATGTATTTGTACCACTGCTCTGTCACTTAGTAACTAGCTGGCTTACTACAGCCTCTGGCTGATATTGGTGAAAAAATAGTATCAGCTGTAAGGTGGCCAAAATTGACTGGTAATGGCTGGAAATTAATGTTATTGAGGTTAATAATAGTGTAGAAACAAAAACAGGCCCAAATTACATGATTTTAGCCATTTTCTGAATTTTTTAAAAATAATACAGATCCAAAACCAAAATACATGAGTGTGTTTTTATCAAATTAGAAGCAAAACCAAAACACAAAATTAATACACATCCAAAACTTAAACTAAACATGGAGTCAGCACACATTTCTAGACAGGTAAAGTGCTGGGTATATCTGAGCCCACTATCATTTGACATTTTACACAGATGATGGCATCCTGAACTCCTTCAGCACACTAGAGCTATATACATGAAAACACTGACAGGACAGAAAACTTGTACAGGAGACACAAAAATTAGACAAATCATGACATGCAATAAGAAAACACTCACCAATCGCAAAATATCTCTGAAAAACTCCTCCAAACTTCATGACCATGAAACTCCTCACTAGCCCTCAAAGTGTGCCTAGGTGGTTTGGGTAAGTTTTATAAGGGGTTTGTGATGTAGGTATAACATGTGTCCAGTTTTCACCAATAAAAAACCACTAGGAAGCGCCAGTTTTTGGTTTGTTTGTTTGTTTGTTTGTTTGTTTAGTTTAGTTTAGTTTATGGTTGGTTTCACAAGTCTGTGTCAACGAAATTAATGTTTACAAAAACTGACTGACATCACTGACATCACATCACTTGACACTGAAAACTAATGGTTAATAAATATAGATTTTTTAGAAATAAAATCAATGGCAATAATTGTTGATGTCGGTTGGTTTTGAATTAGAACCAAAACCCAACTTTTGGTAAATTTATATATAATTGTAAATTGACCCTTAAATATCTTCCACTTCCATGGCTGGGAGCAGGGGGAAGATGAATCTAGCAGTGATTGCCTGCTATGAACTACTTCACCACCATTCAACATCTCCACTCTTTGCACAGCTCTCGTAAAAAGAGGTAGAAAACCTGTTTTAGTCATTTTTGAGGACAACTCAGGGGAAAAATTTATTTCTGCTACTCTTTCCAAGCTACACCTCTTTAATATAGGGTGGGATGTATTGATGCACGAGTTTGGCGGCCATGCAGGATGCCAGCTGAACTCGGACGTTCTTTTAAAGGGGCAGTCACTTAAAAGGCAAAACCATGCCTTGTAAGTGACTGCATCTTTAATAAAACGTCCGAGTTCAGCCAGCACCCCGCACGGCCACTGAAATTGGGCGTCATTAGATCTGGTCCAAAGTCTTTGATTTAAGATACTGTATGTACATTCTTGTCTGCTTCTATTGTTTCCCACCTCTGTGCTTCCCCCACTTTTACCCCTCCACCAGTCCACCTCCCATTTTTCTGTACCCCAACTGAAAAACTGCTTAAATAGGTTTTATTGATGAAAAAAATACAATAATAAATAAATAAGGAAAATAAATATGACTATTTTTATACAATAGTTTCGATAAAAATCTACCAAACAGCAGTTGACTAAATGGTTAAAATAAGTACTGATAGAATGTTGTTACTGAGCATACAAATTTAACAATCCCTTTATCAGTGATTTTAATAAGTTTTTCCTGGAAATTTATATTGTGTACATTCCATCCCTGAATGTTATTTCCATCTAAACAAAGGCTCCATTGACTTTATTGTTGTTGATTTATAGCATTGCTAATACTATTGCTGAATTTAGGAACAGCGGTCTTTATTAATTCTTAGTTATTGCACTGCAGGCTAGGGAATTACTAGGGAATTACATTTGTTGATCCAATACAATACTGCAATTTCACCTTGACTGGTGTCTTTGTATATTTAAACTAATATTGATTGATTGTAAGCATTTACACCATTCGTATCTATCATGTTAATCAATACAATGTTTTATGTGCTGCATTTTTATGTTTTTTATTGTGAAAGCTGAACAAATGTAATGTTTATTGTCAATGTGCACGGTAAAAATTGAATCTTTCTTATCTCAAACTTAATATTTTTAGATTTTTTTACTTTTAATGCTTTATATTTTACAAGGTAATCCATATATTTTAAAATATTATTTTTATTATATTTTTTATTCTGTCCATTTCTAAACAAGTTGTTTGTGACACATTTAGTACATTTACTTACAACATTCTGTATGTGCTGCCCATGGTTGGACTGGCCCACAGGGGTACAGGAGAAACCACCGGTGGGCCCCACTGCCTGAGGGCCCACTCCTTGTATTATACATGGTATATATGTTGCATTACACTGTACAAGACTATTGTGCATTTCAAGCCTCTGTGGAAGCTGACCACACCCCCTTTGTAGGCTGGTCTCACCCCTAAGTATGGGCTCCTATCACTACATCTTCCCGGTGGGCCCTTCATACCGCAGTCCAACACTGGTGCTGCCTACCTTTCTTGGATCTACATGCCAGATTAATATTGTTAAATCAGTGTCCACCTTGGAAATTTCAGAAATAACCTTTCTACTGTAATGGATATTTAGTCCTAAATACTGTAGGCCATATTGTCATTTTTAAAATCACAAAGAGATGATAAAAAAACATGTAACCTTAAGTCTCCTACCATCATGATATTCTTCTTTGGCCCCCAGAGCCTCTGGAACATAATATACTTGATATTACTGTATCTCCTTTTGCCTCAGACACCACTGCTTTTGCCTTCTGCTTCTAATTTAATGTCTCAAATAAATGAGTGTATTAGAATTACACTAAAAAAGTATGTTCTAAAGAATATAGATGCCGGAATCCTGAAACCCGTCAGAACACTGGTACCAGAATCCCAAACAGGTGAACATCCTGATGCTGGAATCCTGACAACCAGAATCTCAAAGGTAAGTGTAGCAGGGGGGCAAATTCGGTAGGTTTAGATGCCACCTGGGGGTGATAGGGTTAGGATGCAGGGGGAGGGTTAGGCTGCAGAGAGGGGGAGTGGTATTTTGACCGTCGGCATCCCTTCTGCCGGTCACGCATACTGAGCCCCTAAAAACAACAGGTAGCAAATACTTGCAAATTTTCCATGCAGAAAATGTGTCCTTTGAAAATGTCCCTTCAATATTTAAGTCCAAAATAACTTATTAAAACTACAGTAGAAAACCATACAGCGCAAAAAAATCATAATATGGATTATAAAATATATAATATAATGATCGAATGCAACACAATCCTGAAGCAGTTTGACTTGTATGAACACAAATAAAGGAAATGTGGAACTACGCTTATGCAGAATGGAGATGATCGGGTCCAGGTATGTGAGAATGGGACCCACTGGAACATAGGGAATCTGAGGTGATCCGAGCAACAGCATGGATCTGCCTACCTGCTCCGAATACCAAATCGAGGCAAAACCTCAGGATCCCACTTTTGGATCTTGAGGAATTTCCTCGGGCACCAGTCCCATTGAATTCAATGGGCTGACCACTGAGTGGCTGAGAGAGCTGACTGTCATAGCTCTCAGCCAATCAGCGCTTTCCAACTGACTTCAATGGGGCAAGATGGGGGCCGCACCGCACTGATGACACTGCCACCAGCACTACCGACACTGCTGCCACTCCCACACTGCTGGCACCCCTGCACTGAGGAGCCTGGTAGCACTCCTGCACTGCAGACACAGCCAGCACCCCCGCACAGAGGACACAGCCCACACCCCTTCACTGTTGACACAACCAGCACCCATGCAAAGAGGATACTAGCAGCACCCCCCGCACTGCCGACACAGCCAGAACCCCCGCACAGAGGACACGACCAGCACTCTAGCACTGCCTACACCGATCGCAACCCCACACAGGGACCACAGCCAGCATCCCTGCACTGCCATCACCACCAGAATCCCAGCATAAAAGACACATCTGGCAACCCTGCACTGCTGATACAGCTGGCACCCCCACACAGAGGAAACCAGCTTCACCCATGCACTGTCAACACAGTCAGCACCCCTGCACTGCCGATACAGTCAGCACCCCTGCACAGTGGATACCACTAGCACCCCTACACTGCCTACACCACCGGCAACCCCACAAAGAGGACACAGCTGGCACCCCTGCACTGCTGACACCACTGACACACCCGCATAGAGGACAAAGCCGGCACCCCTGTACTGCAATACAGCTGTCACCCCCACACAGAGAACATCACCAGCACCCCCGCACAGAGGACATAGCTAGCATTCCTGCACTGCCGACACCGCTTGCACACCCGCACAAAGGACACGGCTGGCATCCTCCTCTACCAGGGACCTTTATCATTGGGCCCCCCTCTCGCCTGCTGTCACAGTAACTGCATTATTGGTGTATCCAACCCACACAGTACCCGACCTGCACTGTATCTAACTCACATTGTATCTACCCGCACTGTATCTGACCCACACTGTATCAAACCTACACTGTATGTGACCTACACTGTATCTGACCTGCACTGTATCAAACCCACACTGTATCCAACTCACAATGTATCTGACCTGCACTGTATCTGACCTACACTGTCTGTAAAAGGAGGAGGGGCCTGGACTGCACACTCTATATCTCCCTATGTGATTTAATTGTTTTTATGATTTAAAAAAAAAAATACAGATCCAAAACCAAAACACGGGGGGCGGCGCACATCTCTTATATAACGTGAATTGAACACTGGTAGGGCAGTAAATGTCAAGATACATTCATTACTACAGTAATAATTTAATGACAGTTATAAATACCAGATTAACTATATTACATATATGACTACTACAAAAATAATTTCATATAATATATGACCCTGAAAAGTAGTTAATCACATTAATGTAAAGAATAATGAAAAAGCCAATTAGGATTGTTCATTACAATGTTCCAATGAACACTATAACAAGGATACCAGATGGTAAGTACTTCAAAGTGGAACCACAATTCCCAGAATGTACAGTCAAACCAGCAAATATAGGAAAGCTGATTAATTACAAGAGAATCCGGCTGCTGTTAATGTTTCCAGGTCTGGCAGACGTACAGGTTGCCACCCGGTAGATAAATCTCCTTTGCCACCAGACAGACAGACAAGAGGGGAGAGCAAAACCGCTGCTAACGACTACAGAAAAGCACCTAGAAAGCACAATCCAACAAGCTGTATGGATCTTGTATATAAATCCTATTTACATGGTTTTAAAAAGAGGTTGAGTTATGGAGATGACCAGGGTAAGACATAAGGTTTGGCCTGTAGGTGAATCAGGTTGCTGTCAGGAGTTATAGAGCTACTGTATACATTACCACATTATCCTCACAACTGTGAAATCACTTTTGATCTCCTAGTGCCCACAGTTTAGGAAACCTTTAAAAAAAAATTTGTGATAGTGCACACCTATAGCCAGGTCAGAGATAACATGCAGCATACACAGACATCATTCAATTGTCCAATAAATGGAAAATCTTCCCCTGGCACTTGCCCTAGATGCAGAGAAAGGTTTTCCATTCTTGAAAAATGTTGCACTACAGGGCGGATTTATCAACCTATGCTTCCTGATAGAGCCGCCCTGTTGTGCTGAGAAACATGTTGAAGTTACAATGTCTTTCCTCTCCCAGCATCTGGTGAACTTCCAGCACTGAGAGTCAAAATACGTCACTAAGCCTGGACGCACTTCACATGGGTCATCATTAAAAATGATCTACCATCGATGAAGCCAGCACTCTGGTTAACATCTATAGCACAGCTGCAGCGTCACTCAGTGACCCACAGTGTTCTTCAACATCAGCGCTGCTATGGCCTGGCTCCTGAGACATGCTTACCACCTATTTCTACCAGCCCTGTTGGTCCCAGCAAGATGGACAGAGCATGAAAAGCAGCTGCATAGCGTCAGCTGTGAGATCATGGCATCCTTGGCTCCACATTATATTGCACCCACCCCAGCGGACATTGAGACTGACTGTTTCCATCTGAGTCTATACTACTTGGAATTGCACACTGGTAACTATCCACCTACCACTTTTATTATAAACTGAATACTGTTGCTGGAATAGGTCAGCGAGCCTTTTTATCCCTAAAATGACCGTCTCAAGCAGATTATTAACTACCAGCGAACTTTTTATTCGACCATATGCTATTAGTTCATTAGTTTACTATATGTCAGAATATTACAGTGTTTTTTTCTGCCATTGTACAATAGTTGCTATGACGTTTAATTTTCTCTACACCCCTATGAGGTTTATGAATTCATTGTTGTAATACATTTTTACATATTTTTTAAATACAGTACATTGTTTCATGTACAGTCAGACTCGGACTGTCCCACAGGGGTGAAGGGGAAACCACTGGTAGGCCCCACTGCCTGGGGGCCCCTCCTCCTCTAGTGATCAGGTTCTAGACTGTGCACTTGAATTATATATTATACATATGTTATCTTATACTGTACAGGATTAGGATGTATTCTCTACAGTACATTGCTGTCAATAATCTGGCACATTATCATGCATACACTAGCATTAATTACTATATAAATTATCAAGGAGTCCAGACCAGGTACTCTATAATGGTTAGCCACACCCCCTTTGGAGACTGGCCACACCCCCTTTGGAGGCTGGTCACACCTCTAATCATGGGCCCCTACCACTGCATACCTCCGGTGGGCCCTTTATGCTCCAGTCCGACACTGTGTACAGTATGTATCAGTACTGGTCATTTCTTTTCTGTTAACTTCCTAGAGGCTGACATACTGTACCTCTCTCCTAAGTGGCTGCTGATATACATTTGGTTAACAGAGCACTATTTAGTTCAGTGCCTAAAAAACATTCCCTTTTCTCTTTATCAAGAACCACAAGGTATTTGAGGCTAGAGGCATGCCAAGCATGTGCAAATATTTTTTTTCAGCAAAGCCACAGAATGAGAGTGGGTTGTTAAGTTCACTGTAACAGATTTTGAACAGCTGACTTTAAAGTTAGATAGAGTGCCAAATCTCTGGAATGCTGTCACTAGATTAGGGATGGAGATGAACTGATGGAGAGTACTGCCAAGAGGTCATTAGCAAAGAAGGCTAATTTATAGTCCACTCCCTTGACCTGGAGATCCATCACATTGGGATTAGAGTAAATTGCACATGCTAGGACCTTCATACAGAGAATGAAAATTAAGGGGGATAAGGGACAGTCTTGCTTAGTACCATTTCTAATCTCCACCGGATCATATAAAACACAGTTAATCCTGATCTGCACAGAAGGGAGTTGATAAAGTGACATAATTCTATGCAGACATTCAGGACCCAGTTCCAAGTGTGACAGAACCCCCTGCATAAATAACCAATCAACACTGTCAAAAACCTTTTTGACATCAGTGGAAAGAAGGATTACTGAGACAGGGCTAACAGTAGCTAGGTGTATAAGATCAATAACCTTGGTGGTGTTGTCTCAAACTTCCCACCTGGTCTGAGTGTTAGGGAATAAAAACTTGAGCCTTTTGGTTAGAAGTTTAGCAAATAAGTTAATGTCCATATTTAAGTAGTGAGATCAGACAATAACTGGTACACTGCGCTAGGTCTTTATCCATCTTGTGAATAACGGTAATGTGTGTCTCTAGGGATTGTGGGGAAAAATAGCAATTGCTTTCTCTTGTCAGTTGCTGCAAAACATATCAAGTCAAATTTGATTTTCTAAATGAATCAGTTAATAAATAGTAAAATCAACTTTACTCAATTAGATGTAATTAAACAATTTTAATCAATTAATTAGTCCATCATCAATCAATCAATCAATCAATCAGTGCTTTAACTGCCTGCCACTACATACTCTACTTCTGAAAATATTCTTTCTATAGGGTCATATAATTTATTAAACTGCCATCCTGTCTGCAACTGCTGTGCCGCAATGTTTCATCGATGTGCTATATTCTTAACATAACTGGAGTGTGCTTCTGCTTCTGCTGTGTTGCTTTGTTTAGCCAGCCAGCCTTTGGCTTACAGTATATTGGTGAACAATTTTGTGAGCTATGAAGTGGTCCAAATTGACTGGAAATGACTGGAAATTAATGTTATTGGGGTTAATCCCAAATTACATAATTTTATAATTTTTTCTTTTTTAAATCAAGATCCAAAACATGTAAGGTGATTTTGCCAAAACCAGAAAACACAGATGCCGGTTTTAGCAAAACCAAAACATGGGGATTGGCGCACATCTTAGTGCCCATGGATATTTCCCACGTTTTCAATATTGTCCAAATCCCATGTATTCATTTGTAGAAGCATTATTTTCTTAACTTTATAAGAAAATATATGATTTCATTTTCAAATACAGTACAAAAAGGGCATTTGTAGAAGCATTATTTTCTTAACTTTATAAGAAAATATATATGATTTCATTTTAACATACAGTACAAAAAGGGCATTTTTGTGAATTTATTCTCAGAAATAAATAGCTAGCAAAAATGAGTGAATATCATATTTTTTATTTTCCTGAATAATAGGATGTTTATGACAGATTTATATAATAGCTTGACCTTAGTCCAAGGAACAGATGTTCTTCCAGTTGTCAGTACTGTGTGGGAATTTATAAGACATTTTTTTTAAACTATATAGAGCTCCCTAACATTCTCATTCTTATATTTCCCTTTTTTTACACCTACTAGCTGACTACTGTATATACTTTTTTTGCACTATGAAAACATATATCAAGTCCAAACATGTTAGATTATCATTTAATATGCATTTTTACTAACATATGTAAGTTTTTTAATCTGTTAAAGTGTTTGACGTAAAAGATCTGGAACAACTACATTCTGGAAAATGCTAAAGAATTTGATGCAAAAACAAAAAATACCAATGTGTACGGAATGTTTTGGTTTTGTATTTGTATTTTTCTTCATGTTTTGAATCTGTATAGGTTTTGCCAAAACCACCCTTGCAGGTTTTGGATCTGTATTTTTTAGAAAAATCACAAAAACTGCTAAAATAATAGAATTTTTTTTTGTTCCTGCAGTTTTATTAACCTCAATAACATTAATTATAACTAATTTCTAGTCTATTTTGAACACCTCACAGCTTATGGTATTGTTTTCATCCAGTTTAGGCCAAAAGGTTGCACTGATGTGGATCCAGTTTCGGCCAAAAGGATGACTAAACTATGAGACAGCAGTTGAATGGCACAAACACGTGGCACATCTAGGCGTTGTACTGTAGTGGCAGACAGGAGAGCAGAATTATAAACTACATGTTGTATATTAAACAGGACATGCAAAGCTTAACAATCCAATCATTTCAGCAACAGGGACTGTCACTTGTGACTGAATTGATTGGTTTGTTTGGACCCCACAAAACAAGCTGGCAATTATTGAGGAGGAAATTGATGATTTAGGTGTTGGTGGTGGGGATTGCTGGCACTTGGATCCAACAGAGAAAAGGGAGCTAGGTGTCAGTGGACTAGTTACGTTCTTAGCAGGGCCATCTTAACATCAGTGTAGGCCCTGGGCAAAGCAATGCACTGGGGCCCCTACTTATCCTCCAGCGGTAGGAGTGTGTGTGTGTGTGTGGGGGGTTCTATCAGTGGCAGCTTTTAATGTCCCGCAGGTAGTAGAGGGTGTTTTATCTTCTCAGCATATAGGACCTGGAGCAGTTATTTCTGATAATTGCTCATTTACTGCACAGATGGTGGGAGATGGAGCAGGAGGAGGAACACTAAACTGTAGAAGGGGGCAATGGGCTGAATGAAGGGGCCCTGGTACATAACTTACAAGGTGGTAGGCGGCGTTTAATATGTAGGGGAGGGGTGGATAGTGGAGTGGGCTTAATATTCATCATTTTCCAGTGGGAGGGCAGCTTGCCTGACTGTAGTTATCTCTAGTTCCAGGAAATAGATTACTAAGCTTTCAATGGGAAATAAAACTAGAGAGTCCCACCTACCAGGGGGTACTGGAGACTTGGGGATCAGAGTTCAGGAGCCAGAGCAATCCTTAGATAAATCTATAAAACCGCATCCCAGGCATGTGGAGCTGGAGCAGGGTCCAGCTACTGGAAGGCTGATATCTCTGGTTCTGGGCAAGGTAATAACAGGTTGACAGTGTCCACCGAAAGGGGAGAGTCCCAGCATTTGGAGTAAACCATCATACAAACTCTAAGTAAGACAGAACCTGAGTTATCTGTCTGGGAAGAGCAATTAACAGGCTCAGATGGGGACCACTGCCTTGAAGTCAATATCTCTGGTTCCCCAGGACCGATTTTCAAAAATCTGGTATCCCTGGAAAGAGGGGACCCTCAGCTATCAGCATAGGGCCCTTAAACTCCTGGGGCCCTTGGGCAAGAGCCCATTGAGCCCATACGAAAAGACGGCCCTGGTTCTTAGCTGAAGTTTCTGAATGTATCAACAACTTGTGATGTATGTGCTGCAAGTGGCGTAACAGGGAGGAGGTTCCTACCTCTACTTACAATGGCTTTATAAAGGCTACATATGGCTACACAGTAATTGTCCGGGTGAAAAAGTAATAATTCCACACAGAAGAGGTGGATTTTTTTATCTTTTGCTCAGGTAAGACAATGGGCTTTTTCATACCTTGGGCAACAACTGTCTCCACTGGAGCCTTATTTAAACAAACCACATCCCCATCATTAAAATCCTCATCATCAACAATCTTATTAGAGCCAGCTACACCAATATCCACCTCATCCCGGTGTACTTTTACAGTGACATCCCCAATCTCAATGTCAGCACGCTGACTGGCGCTGCTCCTCCCAACACTTGTAGAGGGCGTGCAAATGGTGGAAGGTGCCTCCTCTTCCCGTACAGTATTGGAAAGGTCACGCTTATACATCGCAACCGCAGGCACACTTGGACTCTCCTTGGGGATTGGTGATATTTCTGAACGCATAGTTGGTTCCTGTGCTTTAACAAGTTTCATTTTTTTTATTCTTCTACAGGAAGGAGGGCTAACATGATGACTATGAGATGTAGAACCACCAGACATTAACACAGGCCAAGGCATTAGCCTTTCCTTGCCACTGTAGTGAATAGCATATTGCCAATTTTACGTTTCTCTTCAGCTAACTTAACTTTTTTTTAATTTATCACTGTAAAATATTGCTTCTTTGATTTTACACGCCCTCTGTGCCATCGGGTATCGGCCTTAGCCTATGATGTTGAAGGACTTGCATTGTCAAAGTCATGACTAGTCTCAGCAGCTTCAGCACTAGTAGTAGGAAGTGGTTCCTGATCTTTCAATTGTTTGTCCACCTTTCTATCAACACAAAGTGGGGTACAGCAACAGTGTCGCAAAAATGGGTCAGAAATATATATAATAATTACACGCTGCAATTGACTGCATCGGCAGCATCACACAAATGAGTCAGAAATATGTAGAAGTATTTTTTATATCACACACCGGTGGTTACAGTAAAAATAAAGCAGCCAGTATTTACCCTGCACAGAAAAAATAACCCACCCAAATCTAACTCTCTCTGCAAATGTTATATCTGCCACCCCTGCAGTGCACATGGGGGTCATTCCGAGTTGATCGCTCGCTGGCAATTTTTACAGCACAGCGATCAGGTGAAAAAATGGCATTTCTGCGCATGTGTATGCCCCACAATGCGCACGCACGACATACGGGTACAAAGCTGTATGTGGTTGTACTCAGGTTCTAGCAAAGTTTACCTTCGCACTGGCGGCCACAAGAAGACTGACAGGAAGGGGACATTTCTGGGTGTCAGCTGACCATTTTCAGGGAGTGTTTGGAAAAACGCAGGTGTGTCTAAAAAAGCGCAGGCGTGGCTGGGCGTTCGCTGGGCGGGTGTATGACGTCAAAGCCGGATACGAATAGGCTGAAGTGATCGCAAGCGCTGAGTAGGTTCAGAGCTACTCTGAAACTGCACAAACTGTTTTTGCAGAGCTCGGCTGCACATGCATTCGCACTTTTGCTAAGCTAAGATACACTCCCCAGTGGGCGGCGGCATAGCATTTGCACGGCTGCTAAAACTAGCTAACGGGCGATCAACTCGGAATGACCCCCATGGTTTTGCCCAAATGCTAACAAATTTGCTGTTGCGATCAACTCTGATTTACTGTACCCCCTAAGTACAGTATCTATTTCAAATTTATAAAAACAATATAACAATATGTTTAAACATATAGTATTTATCTCTTCCAGATATACTTTGTTACCCTCTGCAGTGTCTGACTATAGTCTTAATCATTTAGATAGAGGTATCTCAGATTTTTTTTTTTTATTGAATAAGCAGAGGGGAAATCAATGTAACTAACTCAGAGCACAATAAAAAGAAAATTAATTTATATTTTTCAACTCACGCTGACTGTTGTTATTCCTGTGTTAAAGGGTACGGTATTCAGTAAAAATAAGAGATTGTGAGGCTCCATTATCCACTGCCTGGCAATCCGCCCCCAAACAGGTGCTGCCCCTAGGCATGTGCCTCATTTGACTGATGGGAAATTCACCGCTGACTGGGCAAGGAGTTTCCTATAGGGATTACTTATGTGTCTGTTCATTTCTGCTGAAAGCGTTCACTGGTAAGTACTGAATAATTCTAATTTTCCTTGTAATGCAGATACTTCTCCCTGACAAAAATATATATTTGCATTTTGTATGCCAGTATATTTAATATACATTGTATGAGTTGAGGGGACACCAGATTTTGATTCATTTAAAGAGGAACATATGCTCTTTATACTTCTTTATTCTTTAAACTTTGACATAAAGAACAATGGACCAATTTAAGATGGTGCAAACTGAGGTCAAAAAGCTTTGCGGCAGGGCATGAGACATTGGTCTTGCCTTGAGGAATCTCAGACAGTTGTGGCATTGTTAGGATATTTGTATAAGGTTGCAATTCAATTAGAAGCTCAACCGTGATATGCTTTTTAGGAGCCACACACTGCAACCAGCAACATCACAATTTTTTCTTGCATCCCAGAGAGGTGCACAGGATAACTATTGAGCCTATAATGGTAAAATTTGTGTGCAGCCACACAACATGGGCTTTTTTGCAACATATCACCCCTAACTGAAAAGGCCTTGTATACATTTGCCAACATTCAATTATAGTACGGCTCATAAGGGACATGATTTCAGTTGGGAAATTTTCCTTCACTTTAATATTCAATTATTCTTCCTGTGTGTGAATATGAGAACTGATGATTACAAGATGAAACAAGTATTAATATAGATTTATCATCTGACACACCAGAAGATGTTCCCAGGCTGACATTCTGACACTTATGGCAAATGCCAAATTAGCTAATGGGCTGTCCCTGTTGCATGGCCAAGGCCAGCACCCATTAGCACATTCTCCCTATCACTATACACAGAAGTTCCATGACAGAACAATTGCCTGGGACTGAGTCAAGCTGCCACAGCACAGTGCTTGCCCCTTGTTCCTTACCAAACCTGGAACATCCTGCCAGGAATGCTGCTCTATTTTTCTTAGAGGCCTTTCTTTGGCCACTGATGTATGCTGCATTGTGAAGCACCTTCCTTCACCCCTTTAAACACATCCTGCTACATCTGACTATACATGCTCCAGCACCAGAGAGGACAGTGTTCCATAAGGCATCTGGGTGTCTTGGTATCAGTGTTGGCTACGACACTGCTTGTTTATCTACTGTGCTTTCTGAAAGATACTTTGGGGTATATTCATGAAGAAGTGAAAAGAGTGGAGTAGTGAGCCTGTGGAGAAGTTGCTCATGACATCCAATCAGCTGCTCTGTACAATAGTATAGTATGAAAATTATAAAGGTTACTTCAATGCTGATTGGTTGCCATGGTCAGCTTCTCCAATTGCTCACTTCTCCACACTTTTCACTACTTCATGAATAGACCCCTTTGGGAGGGGGGTGGGGGGTTGGGAGCTGCTAAGTCACCTACTGTACGTAGTCTGATCAATAGGGTCCCAAAGTACTTCAACAAATTATGGGTAATGAGACATTGTGGAGTGGAATGCAATTTTTGTCACCTCTCACATTTCAGTATCTGATAAAGAACAAATGTGGCAGATGTATTAAGGCTGGAGAAGGGATAAAGAACTGATAAATCAGTGACAAGTGCAAGGTGATAACGCACCAGCCAGTCAGCTCCTGTCACCTATCACTTTGCGCTTATCACTAGTTTATCACTTCTTTATCCCTTCTCCAGGTTTATACATCTGCTCTTGCCCCTGAACTGTGCACAGTAATATCTACAGTACTGTTCTTTAGTTTACTATAGCATTTTTAGTGTGTCAAGGTATGTCAGTAACTGTTTTAGGAAATTATATTCAAGTGTTGCCTACTATATGGCAAATGTATTCCTCATATATAATAATAATAATAATAATAATAATAATAATAATAATAATAATAATTTATACTACAATAAAAATGTATACTATAAGATCATGGAGTTACATGATCTAGTATGTTGGTGTTATTGGGATCACCTCTGATCTAAATAGGGCTTTCACACCAATGCTGTACGAGGTTACATAGTTACTGTTAGGGTCTCCTGCCCTGTGCTGCCACGTCGTCATGGCAACCGGGAGACAAGTGCTAGCGGAGTAACCTGAGCGCAGCTGATACTCCGGTTCGGGTCTTTTGCTGTGCAGTGGTTATAGGCTCTGTGCACGGCAGGGGATCCGGTGCTGGTTTTTGTGCTCACAGTCTGTGAGGTCTGAGTGGGGCGTGGACAGCACCTGCTTTATAAGGCCTCTTCTCAGGGTAAGCAGATGCTGCTGAATCTTTGTTGGTTAGTCAGTTCCTGAAAGTTAACCAGTACTGTGTAGCTTTGTATTTGTTTGTTGCTTACTGCAAATAGGCCTGGGGATTTGGTATTACACTCTGCCAATCCAGACCTAGCAGTAAGACTGGAGTCAGTCGTTTAGCTTGCTGGGGTTCTGTTACTACTCTGTGAACTTAGCAAGTTTGCGGCTGTATTCTAAGACTTGCCTGTCTAATCCTGTCTCACTGTGCTAGGTGTCAGGGGTCAGTTTAGTGGCAGTAAGCTGAACCTGTGCACTGCAAGTGAGAATTAGGATTGTGGAGACTCTCCTTGTGTCTATCATTCCATCTCTGACCAAGGAGTTTACTGCCACACCCGTTGGTAACCCTTTAGGGTTTTGCTGTTGCCCTTAGCAACAGCATTTCGGGTTCTCTACGTATTAAAACACAACATCTTGCTTTTCCCATCTGAGCAGTTCTAATACAAGGGAGATACCCAGTTCCTTAGCCTCTGGGCTTCTCTGTTCACCTTGTGTGTATTTTGTTACCCTATCACCTTCTGTGTACGTTATGTCATATTCCCCAGTCTGTCTGTGAGTCCATTTGTTTTGCATAACAGTTCAAACACCAGTACATTCCTGCAGGCACTGGAGTGCATAACAGTTCTGACACCAGTGCTTTCCTGCAGGCACTGGTGTGCATAACATATTCAGCAGCCTAATACTCCTGTTGAAATTTTGTGGGAATATGGAGCATACCCCTCAAAATACGTTGCAACAGGTGGTCGATCAGGTGCAGGTCCTGACTCGACAATTTAATGATTTGTCCATTAAAATGCACACCTCCCAGGCTGCTGGCGGAGCTCCCGCAGCAGCAGCACCTGCAGGGGTTAAGGAGCCGAAAGTAAATCTCCCGGATCGTTTTTCTGGAGATCGCTCGCAGTTCTTTTGTTTCAAGGAGAGCTGCAAGCTATACTTCCGGCTTAGGCCTCAGTCTTCTGGGTCGGAGATTCAGCGGGTGGGCATAGTGATTTCCTTGCTACAAGGAGACCCACAGGTCTGGGCATATGGGTTGCAGCCTGACTGTCCGTCGCTTAAAAGTGTTGATGCTTTTTTTACGGCACTGGGCATGTTGTATGATGACCCTGACAAGACGGCATCAGCCGAGGCTCAGATTTCGATCCTTAAGCAAGGGCGAAGGCCAGTTGAGGTTTACTGTACGGAGTTTCGGAGGTTGGCCCATGATACCCAGTGGAATGACCCAGCCCTGAGACACCAGTACTGAAGAGGTCTTTCTAACCAGATAAAGGACCAACTGGTACAATATCCCTTGCCTGATAGCTTGGATCAGCTCATGCAGTTATCCATCCGGGTGGATAGACGGCTGAAAGAGCGTAGGCTTGAAAGGGAGACTGAGATTTCCTTCCCAAGGGAACCTCAGACTCTGAGGAATTTTCCGAGGAGCCTATGCAGATTGGGGCTACCCGCCTCTCCTCGCGTGAGAAGACGCGGAGGAGACAGCAGGGGTTGTGTTTGTACTGTGGGAATAAAGGTCATGTGGTAGTATCATGCCCAGAAAAGCCGGAAAACTTCAGGGCCTGAGGGTGATGGGAAATATCCTGTCAGGCCAGAAGTCAGAATTTCCCAAGAAGACTTTTATCATTCCGGTGACCTTGAAGATCCTCGGTCAAACTGTCAAGACTGAGGCCTTTGTGGACAGTGGGGCCGACTGGGTTTTTATGGACCGCCAATTCGCCCTGAAACACTCTGTTCCCTTAGTACCCTTGGCATCGGAAATTGAGATTTGTGGGTTAAACGGGGAACCATTATCCCAAGGTAAAATTTCTTTGTTTATTGGAGCCACACACTCTGAAAAATTGTCCTTTTATGTGACTGTCTGTACTTTTGCCCCATTGGTGTTGGGGTTACCCTGGTTAAGGGCCCACAATCCTCAATTTGACTGGGTCTCTGGGGAGATTCTTAGTTGGGGTACTGATTGTTTCAGGAGTTGCTTGAGCCTTCCAGTCAGGCTCTCGCAGCTAAGTTTGCCAGGATTGCCAGGGTGTTATGCAGATTTTGCGGACGTGTTCTCCAAAAAAGTTGCAGAGGTACTACCTCCCCATCGCCCCTATGACTGTGCCATTGATTTGTTGCCAAATGCTAAGCTTCCCAAGAGCAGGTTGTACTCCCTGTCACGTCCTGAGACTCAGGCTATGGCAGAGTACATTCAGGAGAACTTGGCTAAGGGATTTATCAGACCTTCACAGTCTCCAGTTGGGTCGGGGTTCTTCTTCGTGGGTAAAAAGGACTGTTCGTTGCGACCCTGCATCGACTTCAGGGAATTGAACCGTATCACGATTAAAAACTCATACCCACTGCCTCTCATTTCGGTCTTGTTTGACCAGCTGCGTACTGCCACCATTTTTTCTAAGATTGACCTACGCGGTGCGTACAATCTAATCCGAATAAGAGAGGGGGATGAATGGAAGACTGCCTTTAATACCCACTCAGGGCATTATGAATATTTGGTGATGCCTTTAGGGCTCTGTAATGCCCCGGCAGTCTTCCAGGATTTCATGAATGATGTGCTCAGGGAATATTTGGATAGATTCTTAGTTGTATACTTAGATGACATCCTAATCTTCTCCCATTCCCTGGAGGAACATCGGAAGCATGTACGCTTAGTCCTCTAGAAACTCAGAGACCACCGGCTTGGGGCGAAGCTGGAGAAGTGCGAATTTGAAGTTCAGCAAATCGCATTTCTAGGATATATTATCTCCCCAGAAGGTTTCCAAATGGAGGGTTCCAAGGTACAGGCAGTCCTGGATTGGGTGCAGCCCACTAGTTTGAAGGCGCTTCAGCGTTTCCTGGGCTTTGCGAATTTTTATAGACGATTTATCGCTGGATTTTCGTCTATAGTGGCGCCCTTGGTGGCACTCACTAAGAAAGGGGCGGATGTTGCTCACTGGTCTTGTGAGGCTAAAGCAGCTTTTGCCCGTCTCAAGAGGGCATTTGTTTCGGCCAAGGTGCTGCGACACCCAGATCCAGAGCGTCCTTTTGTGGTGGAGGTGGATGCCTCTGAGATGGGTATTGGGGCAGTGCTTTCTCAGATGGGAGTGTCTGATAATCGCCTTCATCCCTGTGCTTACTTTTCCCGTAAATTTTCGCCTGCCGAGATGAATTATGACGTGGGTAACCGGGAATTGTTGGCTATTAAGGATGCACTCGAGGAGTGGAGACACTGGCTTGAGGGGGCTAAGTTTGTGGTCTCAATTCTCACTGACCATAAGAATCTGGCATATTTAGAGTCAGCGAAGCATCTCAATGCCAGGCAGGCACGATGGGCTTTGTTTTTTGCTCGCTTTAATTTTTTGATAACATATCGCCCTGGGTCAAAAAACATCAAGGCTGATGCGCTCTCGCGGAGTTTTGCTCCAATCCAGGAGACCACCGAGGAGCCGTTGCCCATTGTTTCCCCATCATGTATTAAAGTGGGCATTACCCAGGACCTCTTATCATTAGTCCTTAGAGCACAGGAGCAGGCTCCTCCAGACCTTCCGGTAGGTCTTTTGTTTGTGCCTCCTAGGTTAAGACAGCGAGTGTTCCTGGAATTCCATGCCAAGAAGTCGGCAGGTCACCCGGGTATTGCCAGAACTCGGGAGTTGCTATCTAGGGCGGTGTGGTGGCCCTCGGTGGCTAAGGATGTGGATCAGTAGGTTCGGGCATGTGACATCTGTGCCCGAAATAAGACTCCTAGAGGGGTTCCTGTTGGCCCATTACATCCACTCTCTATCCCATCTAAGCCATGGACCCACATTTCAATGGATTTTGTGGTGGACTTGCCCAAATCCTCAGGGATGACAGCCATCTGGGTTGTCGTTGACAGGTTTTCGAAGATGGCGCACTTCGTTCCACTGGTTGGGCTGCCATCGGCCAGACGCCTGTCTGAATTATTTATGCTGCATGTTGTGCGTCTCCACGGGTTGCCACTTGATGTGGTCTCTGACCGCGGATCCCAGTTTGTGGCCAAATTCTGGAGGGCATTTTGTTCCGATCTCCAGATTTCTGTCAGCTTGTCGTCAGGCTACCATCCGCAGTCTAATGGGCAGACTGAAAGGGTGAACCAGTCCTTGGAGCAGTTCCTCAGGTGTTATGTCTCCAAGTGTCAGACTGACTGGGTTGCTCATCTGTCCATGGCGGAGTTTGCCTATAACAACGCGGCTCACTCTGCTACAGGGATCTCTCCCTTCCTTTGTGTGTATGGGCATCATCCTAAGGCCAATTCTTTTGACCCCCTGGACTCCACGCCTGGTGGTTCCTCTGTGGTTTCGGTCCTTATAGGTATTTGGCGGAAAGTGAAGAAAGCCCTTGTGTCTGTGTCATTAGTGACCAAAAGGGTTTTTGATAAGCGGAAAAGACCCTGCAGCTTCAAATTAGGAGACTTCGTCTGGTTGTCTACCAAGAATTTGAAGTTGAGACAGCCATCTCATAAGTTAGGCCCCCGGTTCATCGGCCCTTATAAGATCACCAGGGTTATCAATCCGGTGGCATTTCAGTTAGATCTGCCCCGTTCTTTGGGTATCAATAAAACATTTCATTGTTCCCTTTTAAAACGGGCGATTAGTAATCCTTCTTCCAGTGGAAGACCTTCCCCTCTTCTGATACGTGGCCAGAGGGAGTTTGTTGTTGAAAGGATTCTTGACTCCAAGGTGGTTCGGGGTCGGCTGTCATTTTTGGTGCACTGGAAGGGGTATGGCCCGGAGGAGCGGTCGTGGGTGCGCAGTTGTGATCTTCATGCCCCCAGACTGATACGCTCTTTCTTCTCGCAGTTCCCCGATAAACCCGGTGGTAGGGGTTCTTTGACCCCTCGTCAGAGGGGGGGTACTGTTAGGGTCTCCTGCCCTGTGCTGCCACGTCGTCATGGCAACCGGGAGACAAGTGCTAGCGGAGTAACCTGAGCGCAGCTGATACTCCGGTTCGGGTCTTTTGCTGTGCAGTGGTTATAGGCTCTGTGCACGGCAGGGGATCCGGTGCTGGTTTTTGTGCTCACAGTCTGTGAGGTCTGAGTGGGGCGTGGACAGCACCTGCTTTATAAGGCCTCTTCTCAGGGTAAGCAGATGCTGCTGAATCTTTGTTGGTTAGTCAGTTCCTGAAAGTTAACCAGTACTGTGTAGCTTTGTATTTGTTTGTTGCTTACTGCAAATAGGCCTGGGGATTTGGTATTACACTCTGCCAATCCAGACCTAGCAGTAAGACTGGAGTCAGTCGTTTAGCTTGCTGGGGTTCTGTTACTACTCTGTGAACTTAGCAAGTTTGCGGCTGTATTCTAAGACTTGCCTGTCTAATCCTGTCTCACTGTGCTAGGTGTCAGGGGTCAGTTTAGTGGCAGTAAGCTGAACCTGTGCACTGCAAGTGAGAATTAGGATTGTGGAGACTCTCCTTGTGTCTATCATTCCATCTCTGACCAAGGAGTTTACTGCCACACCCGTTGGTAACCCTTTATGGTTTTGCTGTTGCCCTTAGCAACAGCATTTCGGGTTCTCTACGTATTAAAACACAACATCTTGCTTTTCCCATCTGAGCAGTTCTAATACAAGGGAGATATCCAGTTCCTTAGCCTCTGGGCTTCTCTGTTCACCTTGTGTGTATTTTGTTACCCTATCACCTTCTGTGTACGTTATGTCATATTCCCCAGTCTGTCTGTGAGTCCATTTGTTTTGCATAACAGTTCAAACACCAGTACATTCCTGCAGGCACTGGAGTGCATAACAGTTCTGACACCAGTGCTTTCCTGCAGGCACTGGTGTGCATAACAGTTACATAGTTGTTGAGGTTGAAAAGACAGATGTCCATCGAGTTCAACCTGTATAATAAATGTTTTTTTTTTTTTTTTAAACTTAATTAAATGCTGTATCCTTGGATATTTTTTTCCGCTGGGAATTTATCTAATCCATTTTTAAAGTTATTGATAGAGTCCACCATTACTACCTTCTTCTGCAAGGAATTCCAAATCTTTACTGTTCTTACTGTGAAGATCCCTTTTCTCCATTGTGTATTGGAATTTTTTTCTTCTAACCTCAGGGGGTGTCCTCGTGTCCTATGTAGTGTTTTTTTTTTTTAAACAAATCATTTGATAAATCCTTGTATTGTCCCTTAATGTATTTAAAAATATTAATAATGTCTTCTCAGTCGCCTCTTTTCCAGTGTAAACAAATCTAACCTTTTAAGTCTTTCCTCATAATCCAGTGCCTCTAACCCCTTAACCAGTTTGGTGGCTCGCCTCTGAACCTTTCCGAGTTTCAAGATATCTTTTTTATAGTGAGGTGCCCAGAACTGCATACAATATTCCAGGTGTGCCAATGAATTATACAGTGGTAGGATTACACTCTCATCCCTTGTCTCCATTCCCCGTTTAATGCATGCTAACACCTTATTTGCTTTTGTTGCTGCATTTTGACATTGCGTACTGCTACCAAGTTTATTGTCGATGAGCACTCTCAAATCTTTTTCAACTACTGTTATCCCTACATTTTCCCCATTTAGTTTATAGGCTGCCTGATTGTTCTTAGTCCCAAAGTGCATAACTTTACATTTGTACGTATTGAACCTCATTCTCCATTTATCCGCCCAGACCTCAAGTCTAGATAAGTCATTCTATAGAGACTCGACAGCCTTGTCTGAATTAATTACTCTACATAGCTTAGTATCATCTGCGAAAATTGATACTGTGCTTTCCAGTCCCTCTCCTAGGTCATTAATGATTATGTTAAACAACAGTGGTCTGAGTACTGAGCCCTGTGGTATTCCACTGAGCACTGAAGCCCATTCAGAGTACATCCCATTAATCCACATCCCTATGGAACAGCCAATTATTCACCCAAGTACAAATAGTATCACCTACCCCAAGCTCCCTTAATTTGAGAATTAGTCTCTTATGTGGAACTTTGTCAAAGGCCTTAGTGAAGTCCAAAAAGATCACATCCACTGCATGACACGATCAATATTATCGCTAACTTTCTCGTAGAAGCTTATTAAGTTAGTTTGACAGGATCTGTCCTTCACAAAACCATGCTGATTCCTAGTAATAACCTTGGAGGTATCCAAGTACTCAAGTATGCTGTCCCTTAATATAGCTTCTAGTAATTTCCCCACTATAGATGTCAAACTTACCGGTCTATAGTTACCGGGATGAGTTTTAATACCCATTTTAAATATTGGGGCTACCTCTGCTATACGCCAGTCCTTTGGTATCATTCCTGATCCACTTGACTCTCTGAAAATTAAATATAGGGGTTTTGATATCTCTACATTAAGTTCCATAAGAACCCTTGGGTGTAGTTCATCGGGCCCAGGAGATTTATTTATCTTAATTTTACTTAGTCTCTCCCAGACTACATCCTAATTTAACCAAGTAACTAGCATCGGGTCATTTTCGTAGCTTATGTTATGCTCCACTCTCGTCAACCTGTCCTCATTCGTGAATACTGAGGAAAAGAATTTATTAAATAAATCTACTTTATCCCTATCATCATTAATCAAGACATCACACTCGCCCTTTAAAGCCCAATATTCTCCCTTTTTAACCTTTTCCGTTTATGTACTTAAAGAACTTTTTGGGGTTTGTTAAACTCTCCTTTGCAATTTGTTTTTCTTTTTCTTTTTTTGCTGCTCTGATTTCTTTTTTGCATGTTTATTACATTCCTTGTAGAATTGGAATGATTCCACCATTCTGTCAGACTTAAATGCTTTGAAAGCATGCCTTTTTTTATCCATTTGTTCCTTGACCCTCTTATTAAGCCACATTGGTTTGAATTTCCTACTCCTGTTTTTGTTGACTATGGGAATATACAAATGAGTGTACTTATTGAGCGTAGTTGTAGAAACATCCCAAATTTCAGCAGTATTCTTACCATGTAATACAATTTCCCAATTGATGTCCCTCATTGCTTCAGCATTGTTTCAGCAATATGAAATTAGCTTTCTTAAAGTTAAAAGTTTTAGTTAGACCCTTATATTGTTGTTTTTGGAAGCTGATATCAAATGTGATCATATTGTGATCGCTATTTCCTAGGGTCTCCCCTACTTTTGTATTTGATATTATTTCCTCATTATTAGTTAGTACTAGGTCCAGTATAGCCCTATGCCTAGTTGGTTCCCCGATTACCTGGGACAAGTAGTGATCTTTTAGCATGTTTAAGAATCTAGTACCCCTAGTTGTATTTACTGTTTCGGTGTTCCAGTTTATGTCTGGGTAATTAAAGTCCCCAACAATTATGAGGCCCCCATGCCTGCAGCTTTTTCAATTTGCTGACAGAGTAGTAATTCATCAGACACACTAATATCTGGTGGTTTATAGCATGTCCCTATTAGAAGTTTCTTTGTATCTTTTCCCCCACTCGAAATCTCAACCCAGAATGACGTTATCTCCAGTCCCCTCATAAATGACTTAATTTAAAGATGGTTTTAAGAAAGGTTTAACATATAGACAAACACCTCCTCCCTTTTTATTAGTACTACCTCTCCTGAAGAGGATGAATCCCTCCATGTTTGCCGCCCAGTCATGTTAATCGTCCCACCATGTCTCTGTAATGTTTATTATATCATATTGGTCATTAAGTGCAATTGTTTCTAATTCCCCCATTTTACTTGTTAGGCTTCTTGCATTTGTAATCATACGCTTAAGTTTGGTAATTCCCTGATCCATGAGTTTGTTGTGGATAACGTTTCCTTAGGAATCTGAGTTTCCCTTAAATTACTATCACTGACTATTTTTCTACTTCCCTCCTCTCCACCCTCATTATACTTTATACATCCCATTTTACTTTGCTCTCTAGTTGTCCCACTAATTCTCTCTAATCCCTCCCCCAGGCACCTACTGTAGTTTAAAATCTTCTCCAACCTTCTAACCATCCTTCCCCCAGCACCGCTGCCCCCTCCTCATTCAGGTGCAATCCATCGCAACAAAAAAGATGGCGCCTGACTGAGAAGTCTGCCCAGTGTTCTAAGAACACAAACCCCTCTTTACTGCACCAGTCCCTGAGCCACACATTTACCTCCCTAATCTCCCTCTGCCTCCCTGGACTAGCGCATGGCCCAGGTAATATTTTCAAATATTACCTTAGATGTCCTTGCCTTTAATTTTTGGCCTAGGTCTCTATAATCTTTCTTAAGGACATCCCACCTACCCCTAACTTTGTCATTGGTGCCAACGTGCACCAAGACCGCCAGGACATTCCCAGCCCCACCCAACAATCTTTCTACCCGGTCCGCAATGTGCCGCACCCGAGCACCCGGGAGACAACAGACTGTACGCGATCACGGTCCCGGTAGCAGATTTCCTTGTCTGTTCTCCTGATAATAGAATCCCTTCCACTACAATCTGGCTATGTACCTCACTTTCTTTTGTTCCCTTTGTCCTGGAGGGACAGCTCCTCCGGTTGCTAGAGGGAACGGTCTCCTCTAGTGCCGTCATTTCCTCACTGCCCTCCCCAGAATCTTCGTCCTATTGGGCAAATTTATTGGGGTTTGGCAGATTGGAGATGTCCTGTCTCCCCCTCTTCTTCCGTCTAACCATGACCCAGCTAGCTACCCGATTATCCTCATCCTCGTCTACCGGTGGCCCCCCTGCAACTCCTCCACCATTCTATCTAAGCTCTGCTCAAGATTGTGAATCTCCATCAGTCGCGTAACGGTTTGCTCTAGATCAGTTACCTGGGCTTCCAGGGCAACCGTTCATATATGTATTCACACTGGGCCGGTTGCTCCAGGTGCACATACATCTTGCACGACATGCACTGAGTGAGATCCTCAATCACGGCCACCCCCATTTTGTTTAAGAAAAAAAAACCTCTGACTCCTTGTACCTTTAGAAAAACACTACAGTACAATACAGCGATACAGACTATGCAATACAATACGAACAGTACAGAATATGCTACACAATATGATACTATAGCCTAGCTGTGGAGGGAAACAATTTTCAACACTGTAAAGTAAGTGGTAATGCAATGTATAAAAGATGTATCAATAGAAAACAGTCAATAAAACAGTCAATACAATAATAAATATGATACTTGCGTGTCCGGGGGGTCACGATCACCAGCAGCACTTACTCACTGCTACTTGCTCCCCCTGAGTTGGCTCTTCCCAGCAGCCTTGATCCAGCCTCAGTCAGCCCCTGCCACTTCCACTCTCCCAGCATCTTGCTCTGTTCCCGCCGCTGCCCACATTCATCCACGCTGATGGGACCACTTTTTTTTCCGGCTCCCCCCTGGTGCCCGGCTTGCGGCTCGGCTCCCTCGTGCACTCGCTCATGCACTCACTTGTGCACGCACGCACCCTCGAGCGAGTCACTTCACTTGCGCTTCCGCCCTCAGCCTGCACAGCCGCTTCCACCACTTCCGCCCACAGCGTTCGTCTCTCACAGGGTCAGCACGCTCCTCTCGCAGGGTCAACTGTCATCCTCTCACAGGGTCAGCTGTCATCCAACAATGAACAGCCGCTTCCACCCACAGTGCTCGTCTCTCACAGGTTTATAAGTCGGTGTGTGAAAAATGTTATTGGAAAACTATAATATCCAATAAATGACATGATCAATTCACCCTTGCTTTCCAGACCAACCTAGAAGATATAAAATAGGGTGTATTTTACATGAGCATCTCTTTTATTTCATAGAGAGTGTTTTCCAGGCCATTTTGCCATACATTTGGAACTGTAAATCAGTTACTCTAAACACAAAAGCTGTGTGTGATCTAATTATTTTGTGCCAAGCTGAATTATTTAAACTTGTGAACTGATATAGACTTAGTGGAAAGTAGTATGCGTATGTATTTATATTTAATAGATATATAATATGTTTATAAATAACTGAAACTGGCTCTCACATTTGTACTTGACCTCACTAACATCTAAACTATCAAGAATTGCAAAGCTTCCCCCTATCAAGTATTGCAAAGCTTCTTGGGACATAGGCAACCCCCAGGCCCTGGCCATTACCTTGGTTCTATTTAACATAATATGTACTGTGAGCACTACAGTGATGCTTGATGTTGACATTACTCAAAAAATATCTATATAATTAGGTTAAAAAAAATCAAGAGTCAAAAATAAGAGGTAACTGTTTAATGGCTTTATGCCCTCTAAATGCCGGATTTTAGTTCCTATCTGGACCTGCCAGCAGGATATGTGTATACACAATGTAAAGTCACTAGAAAACAAGCTACTGCAAGTACAGTATGGACAAGGTTTCTAAAAGGAGAAAAAAGTCATCTTTGAAGCCCTTTTGCCTCCATGGATCAAACTGAAGGGCTTGATATGAATTTTTTTTCAAAATGTTCCAACTAAAGATCTCCAAGTGGGTGTGGTATGGAAGGTTGACAGTAACTAGGTCGACAGTGTCTAGGTCGACCACTATGGGTCGGCAGAAACTAGATCGACAGGGTCTCTAGGTCGACATGGTCTAGGTCGACAGGTCAAAAGGTCGACATGAGTTTTTGATATTTTTGTGTGTCATTTCTCCATACAGTGACTGGGAACACCAGTTAGTGCACCGTATCCCCTTGCATGGCTCGCTTCGCTCACCATGCTTTTAGATTACTGTTCCCAATCGTAGTCTGCATGGATCGTTAAGTAAGAAAAAGTTAAAAAAAGAAAGAAATTGTGAAAAACTCATGTCGACCTTCTGACCTGTTGACCTAGAACATGTTGACCTAGAGACTGTCGACCTAGAAATCCTGTCATACTAGTTACTGTCGACCAATAGTGGTCGATCTAGTTACTATCGACCTAGTTACTATCAACCTAGAGACCGGATCCCCTCTAAGTACAGAAATGTGAAGAGGACATGGAAGAGATCCTAGACCTGGAGGACTAGGCTCAAATAAGATCAGCAATAGCTGAAAGCTACTGTACATATTATAAGGATGGACTGTCTTAGGCTTTTTGATTCTGTACGTTTAGACTACAATAATAACTTCCATCTTCAGGAATGCTGCTGTTTCATTATCTGTTCATCAAGTACTACAACTAGTGATGAGCGGGTACAGTTCCTCGAAATCCGAACCCCCCTGAACTTCACCCATTTTACACGGGTCCGAGGCAGACTCGGATCTTCCCGCCTTGCTCGGTTAACCCGAACGCGCCCGAACGTCATCATCCCGCTGTCGGATTCTCGCGAGATTCGTATTCGTTCGGGGGGGGGGGGGGGTTCGGATTTTGAGGAACCGAACCCGCTCATCACTACTCCATATCAGAGTGCAGAATTTTGCTGACCACCAGTATATATATAGCAGTACGGTACAGTAGTCCATTGCTCTCTCTGTGCTCGACCTCTGTGTCGTCAAGTATACTACAAAAGTTCAGTAAAATGACCCAAAAATAAAAAGTAAAAGCATCTGATGAGAAGCGTAAACTTGCCAATATGCCATTTACGACACGGAGTGCCAAGGAACGGCTGAGGCCCTGGCCTATGTTCATGGCTAGTGGTTCAGATTCACATGAGGATGGAAGCACTCATCCTCTCACTAGAAAACTGCAGTGCCACTCCTAGGTGGGCCAGGTGTTTGTGTCGGCCACTTGGGTCGCTTAGCTTAGCCATCCAGCGACCTTGGTGCACCTCTTTTTTTCTTTGCATCATGTGCTGTTTGGAGACTATTTTTTAAATCTGCCATCCTGTCTGACACTGCAGTGCCACTCCTAGATTGGCCAGGTGTTTGTGTCGGCCACTTGGGTCGCTTAGCTTAGTCATCCAGCGACCTCGGTGCAAATTTTAGGACTAAAAATAATATTGTGAGGTGTTCAGAATAGACTGAAAATGAGTGGAAATTATGGTTATTGAGGTTAATAATACTATGGGATCAAAATTACCCCCAAATTCTATGATTTAAGCTGTTTTTGAGTGTTTTTTGTAAAAAAAAATGAATCCAAAACAAACCCGAATCCGACAAAAAATTTTCAGGGAGATTTTGCCAAAACGCTTCCAAATCCAAAACCAAAACACAAAACCCGAAAAATTTCCGGTGCACATTACTAACTGCAACACGGAATCTTGCAGCTATTCCTGGCACCTACTGCCACCTATGCCTAGGACTTCCACCTTACAGCATATTCTGTCCAGTACATTGTACTAGTCAACTAGTCTTGTGGTGCTGCATGTGCTTTACTTCTCCCTGCTAACCTGTGCTCAGCTGTTTTTTTTTTTACTCCTTTTACCCTAGCCTGCTTTATGAACTTCTTTGTATTTGCAAACTGCATTTGCTCCTTTCTGACTACTGGGATTTGAATGAACAAAACATTATTTAGCCCAGAGGTTCTCAAACTCGTTCCTCGGGGGCACACACAGTGTATGTTTTGCAGGTAACCCAGCAGGTGCACAGGTATATTAATTACTCACTGACACATTTTAAAAGGTCCACAGGTGGAGCTAATTATTTCACTTGCGATTCTGTGAGGAGACCTGCAAAACATGCACTGTGTGTGCCCCCGAGGACCGAGTTTGAGAACCTCTGATTTAGCCCAACCTTAGCTGGGATCAGCAAACCTTTATTATTCTGCTACTATGGGGTATATTCAATTAGTGTCGGATCCTCTATGATGGAAGGATCTGAAACTTCACTATTCAATTTCTGGGCATTTCCGACAGATTTGTGCCTGTTTCTAGCAATGCCAATCCGACTTTTTCTTAAGTCGAATAAGCATTGTCAAAAATAGTGCTAAAAACCTGTCGGAAACGCCTGCAAATCGAACAAAATACATGGATACGCAGCTAATCTGCAAGTCAGAAAATTGGCAACAGACTTGCATACTGTAGGTTGAATCCAGATTCGACCTATAAAAGTTGGAAAATGCAGTTTTTCCGACTTATCGAATTAATTGAATTCACCCTTATACAGTATATCCACAGCCACATCTCTGGTAAACTGCATTGTACTTTACAGAGATTGATCTATCACTAGTCTGTCTTGCATTTTTCCATAGAACAAACCCTGATTTATTTAGTAACAGGCAGTTGTGTTTACAGCTGGATAGTTTCAGAGACTTATCATATTGCCTACCAATTTTGACTTCATCAAGTATTCTTGTGCATAGCTGTGCTCTTAACCCTACTATGCCATCCTACACCTTCTGAGATTTATGATGTTTTTCTCCAGTTCAGTTTCTATTCAGTATCCTGTACTCTGATTTCACAATGCTTATCATCCAGGATTACTATCTAGCTTGTTGTAGATTTATTACTGTGCATGGTCACCTGATTTTCTGCTATAGACCAAGGACCTAATTCAGAGGTGATTGCTGCAATGGTAGTGATCGCACTCTGATGCCCTTTGTGAAGTGCGCATGCGGAGTGGGCGCACTGCGCACACTGCGTATGCACACCCAGTGAGATGCAAAATCATCTCACTGGTGCGATCGCCTCTGCCTGTCAATCAGGTCGCAGGGCGGGAGGGGGCATGCCAACAGCGCTAGAACGCCGTTTGGGGGGGAGTACGGTCCGGACAATGCAGGCGTGTCTGGACCATTGCTGGGGCGGTCCGCGGTGGCTTCGTAATGTCACACGCAGCTGCTGTGACCTAAACAATGGTGGTTAGCCACCTGCCAGCATAGCTAGGCTGCGCAAGCAGGGAGCTACTCGCCGGGTGCGAGAGCATCACTGCCATATGATGCTTTCACACCTTGTGGGGGAGGGGTAGGGCCTGACATGCGGGGCGGACTAACCCTGTGCTGGGCGTCCCCCCGCATGTCAGAGAATCTGATCGTAGATGTGTTAATTTTAGTATGGCTACGATCAGCTCTGAATCACCCCCCAAGTTTCCATTATTCTGAGATTTGTGCTCCTTTAATACTCCTGTTACTGTGATACTATTTACTAAACTGTCCTAATTTGACCTTCCATATATTGTGCTGAAACTACTGTAGCATACAGCACCATAACACGTAGGTGTCAAAATAAGGAAAAATTCTTATAAACTTATGTACAGTATAGATGGTGGCTTGCTCCAGCAATGATTTCTGCAATCTACCTTTCCTCTACTGACCATTGTGGAGAAAAAAAACTGTGCCAGGGGTACCCTTCCCAATCTCTAATGTCATTGCACTGTGATAGCTAAATGTTGGCATTATGTGCAAAAATATAATTACTTTGATTAGGGGAATCTGCTTGCTGTATTGTTAGTCTTATAGGCTTCTCTCCTTTCCCAGATGTGCCTAGGAACGCAATTAACTGACTTGGCATGTTCTGAATGCAGAGGAGTGCAAAGAAAATGGGTCTCTTGATGCTCATAAAAGTGATAAGTAGATTCTCATTTATAGATCACTTTGAATACATAATGTTAGTCATTCATACAGTCCTAATAATTTCAACTGTATTTTATCAGTATGCTTAGCCTGCTTTGAAATCTAACACCGAGTGCATTATAATGATATTTACATATATCTACAGTAAGGGTATTGTTTATCCTAGCTCAAACTACAGTATCTTCTGTATATCGCCTCATTATCCCCTGTTATTTGCTGCCGTTTACTAACATTCCCTCTCACTTCTTCTGCAACCTAAAATACATTGCTTTCTATACTGCCAGGGTCATTTGTTATCTAATGTAAACTCCCAGTCGCATGCTGGCTAGGACCCTAAGGAGACCCGGCATACTTACATTCAGGATGCCAGCAGTCAGAATTCCGGTGCTGGCATTTTGATCCATGTAGGGATGCTGGTTTCAGCATTATGACTGCCGGCATCCTGAACACCGGTATGCTAATTGGAACCCTGTAAACACACGACTTACATAATTATAATAATAGCGCTGTCAGCCTGTCTCCAGGTATCGGAGCCTGCATTTAATTGTCAGGGTTCCAGCTATGCTGTGATTCAGCTGTCTGCAGCATGCAGAATCAGTGTTCACCAGTGGGTACAATCACACAGTCCAGCAACAGCGGTGGGTACACTGTTGCTTTCTCCAGCACAGGTTGAGTCATACCGGGTCGAAGCCATTCTGTCCCCTATTGTAGGTGTTAACAGGACCCCTGGGACAGAGATGATTAACTCTGCAGCAGCAGTTGGTATGTTGCAGAGCAACATTGGAAGAGCAGCGGTCACACTTCTGTGTGTGGGATCTGGCTGTGAACCACATAGATGCTGCTGTACATGCAGGTGCCCATATAGGGCTTGAAGCTGGAGGCAAGTGTCTCCATTACCTCTGGGAGATATGCCTGTGCTCTAATAATCATGTACTTTTAATGTGTTAACTTACTGGCAATGGTTTGGCCTTGATATGTTCTGTCTGTTGCTAAGTGGTATAACCCTCCTCCTGCCCACAATTTCTCTTTTGTAGCTCCTCTCACCTTGACTTACCAAAACTCAATAGAATACATTTATATTAAGTAGAGATTGGCTGCAGGCACTTTTCGTGTTTTGTGTTTTGGTTTTGGATCTGGATCCCCGCTCGTGTTTTGAATCTGGATAGGTTTTGCCAAAGCCGTACTTTTGGGTTTTATTTTTGGTTTTAGATCTGGATAATTTTTGAAAAAAAAACATAAAAAGAGATAAAACCACAGAAGTTGGTGGTAATTTTGATTTTACGGTATTATCAACCTCAATAACATTAATTTCCACTAATTTCCAGTCTATTCTGAACACTGAACAACTCACAATATTGTTTTTAGGCATAAAAGTTGCACTGAGGTAGCTGTATGACTAAGCTAAGCGACACAAGTGTGCGGCACAAACACCTGGCCCATCTAGGAGTAGCATTGTAGTGGCAGACAGGATGACACTCATTGGCGTTTCTATAATGGGTGCAATGTGTGCGGTGCACACGGCCCCTGTGTCCAGGGGAGCCCACACCGCACACATTGCACCCATTTAAATACTCACCTAACTAGAGTCCAGCGGCAGGCGCAGCGTCTGCGGTGGAAAACACCGCCAAAATGGCCACCGCGCATGCGCGGTAGCCAAATTGGTCTCCGGATCATGGCGGGCACCATGTTTCCGGAGACCTGCGCATGCGCAGTAGACTCTGGCACATTGCCGGAGTCTACAGTGCCGTTCAGAGGAGGAGGCCCACTCGGAGGTGCAAACGGGCCCCCTCCTCTGTAGAAACGCCCCTGATGACACTTTAAAAAACCTAGTCCACAAAAAGCACATCGTGCAAAGAAGTAAAAGAGGTGCAATTAGGTAGCTGTATGACAAAGCTAAGTGACAAAAGTGTGCGGCACAAACACCTGGCCCATCTAGGAGTGGCACTGCAGTGGCAGACAGGATGGCACTTAAAAAAAACTACACCCCAAACAGCACATCATGCAAAGAAGTAAAAGAGGTGCAATGAGGTAGCTGTAGCTAAGCGACACAAGTGTGTGACACAAACAGCTGGCCCATCTAGGAGTGGCACTGCAGTCCCACTGCACTAATGGCGGATACCAGACGCAGGTCTAACACCAACATAGCTGTCAAGGCCTCAGTTATCTGCTTTGCAACAGGATGACTGCTGTCATATTTCATCTTCCTCACAAAGGACTGTTGGACAGTCAATTGCTTAGTTGAAGTAGTACAAGTGGTCTTCCGGCTTCCCCTCTGGGATGACGATCAACTCCCAGCAGCAACAACAGCAGCGGTAGGAGGAAGTGGTTCTTGATATTTACCTATTTTATCCTCCAAATTTTTGTTCTCCATTATATTTCTGGAGTTATATAACAAAAGCAAAGGAGAGCGTACCTCTACACCACACAGGGCAAACTCTGTAAAAATTATTTGGATTAACTATTAATAACCCCTTTATTTGGAGTAAATAATATACAGCACAGGACAGCACCACTGAACTTATATGTCAGCACCACTGGACTGGACATATATGGCAGTGCCACTGGACTGGATTTATAAGGCAGTTTCACTGGACTTACAGGTATATGGCAGTAACACTGGACATATACGGCAGTATCACTGGACTTATACAGCAGTATTACTGGACTTATACGGCAATATCACTGGACTTATACGGCAGTACCATTGGACAAATTCGGCAGTATCACTGGACAGATATGGCAGTACCACTGGACTGGAATTATATGGCAGTATCACTGGACTTATATGGCAGTATCACTGGCTTTATATGGCAGTATCACTGGACTTATACGGCAGTACCACTGGACATATACGGCAGTATCATTGGACATATATGGCAGTAACACTGGTCTGGATTTATACAACAGTATCACTGGACTTATACAGCAGTACCACTGGACATATACGGCAGTATCACTGGACTTATACAGCAGTACCACTGGATTTATACGGCATTATCACTGGGCTTATACGGCAGTACCACTGGACATATACGGCAGTATCACTAGACATATACGGCAGTACCACTGGACTCTATTTATACGGCAGTATCACTAGACTTATATGGCAGTACCACTTGACATATATGGCATTATCACTGAACTTATATGGCAGTATCACTGGACTTATACGGAAGATTCACTGGACATATATGGCAGTATCACTGGACTGGATTTATACAGAAATACCACTGGACTGGATTTATACAGCAGTATCACTGGACTTATACGGCAGTACCACTGGACATATATATGGCAGTATCACTGGACATATATGTCAGTACCACTGGACTGGATTTCTATGGCAGTATCACTGGACTTATACGGCTGTATCACTGGACTTATAGTGCAGTACCACTGGACATATATGGCAGTATCACTGGACAAATATGGCAGTACCACTGGACTGGATTTATATGGCAGTATCACTGGACTTATATGGCAGTATCACTGGACATATACGGCAGTATCACTGGACTTATACGGCAGTATCACGGGACTTATACAGCAGTATCACAGGACATATACGGCAGTATCACTGGATTTATATAGCAGTGTCACTGGACTTTTGCGTCAGTACCACTGGACTTATACGGCAGTATCACTGAACTGGATTTATACAGCAATATCACTGGACTTATACGGCAGTACCACTGGACATATACGTCAGTATCACTGGACTTATATGGCAGTACCACAGTACTTAAACAGCAGCACGGGGACACCACCACTGGACTGATGCAGCACAACACAGCACCACTGGACTGGGCTTATACAGCAGCACTGGACATATGGCAGCAGAGGACACCACCACTGTGACTGGACTGATGCAGCACAAGACACCACCACTGGACTGATGCAGCACAACACAGCCCACTGGACAGGACTTATAGAGCAGCACTGGACATATGGCAGCAGAGGACACCACCACTGAGACTAGACTGATGCAGCACAAGACACCACCACTAGACTGATCCAGCACAAGACAGCACTGGAATGACACACATAAGACAGAGCAGGTCGCCACACCACTTTCCTGCTCAGACAGACATTGAGGATAGAGACACGTCCTCTCACTACACTCTCCAGGACTGGAGTGAAAAATGGCGGCGATGCGCGGCTCCTTATATGGAATCCAAAACCTGCGAGAATCTGACAGCGGGATGATGACATTTTGCCTCGTTCTGGTTTCCGAGTCTGGCGGGAAGTCCTGAGCCAGACTTGGTTTCGGGCTCGGGATGTGATGTTCGGTAGGGTTCGGTTCTCAGAGAACCGAACCCGCTCATCTCCAATATTAAGTAGTAATTTTACCTTCCTTTAGAGTAATTTAAATTGAAATACTGTAAACATTTTGTTTGTGTAATTATATCAGTTAATTTCTGTGTTTGGGATAAGTAATTTTCCAAACCAATTTTATTGTATTTTAAAGATCCTTAAAATTTCCCTCTAAACATTTTCGACAAAATTTTGCAGATCAGTTGAATTTAGAAATGATATCATGGTTCTTTTGGGTGATTTATGTGCTAAACTGATGTAAGACACTGGTGATATTGCCATAGCTTCTAAACTACTAAAGATGAAAGGCCCATATAGACGTGCCAATGTGGGAGAGATGTGTGCTGAGCGAACTGCTCAGCACACATCTCTCCCCCCGCTCAGCACAGCGCGATGTGTGCTGAGCGTGCGGGCGGAGACAGGGGGGCTGCTCACTTCACCCAGCGGGTAAAGCGAGCAACCCGCTAGATTGGCCTGAATGTAAGCCAATCTAGCAGCAGTGATAGCCCTGCGCATCGCTATCGCTCTAGGGGGTACACGCGGAGCGATCATGCTTAAATTCTACGCAATCTGGTCAGATTGCTTAGAATATCGCTCCGTGAGTACGCCCCTTTATGACATTTACTAAACCAGTGCACAAGGACTATAAAGAGAGACTCTTGGACTAATTAACCTAATCCATTGGAGTGCTGTCTCTATGCAGAAAATCTTCACCCTCAGTTATACAGTATATTTGTGCCCAGGGGCAGATTTAGGTGTGAGGGCGCCCCTAGGCACAGCAGTAACAGCCGCACCACACCTGCCTAATTTTATTCTTTTTATTGATTGGTTATAAGCCCTTATTTGATGACAGCTAAATTATTAGAATAATTACAAATTAGTGGACATATTTACTAAGTAGATCAGCTTACAGGGCAGGATGTGCATGTCCTACCCATTTACACTCCATTCAAGATGGCATATGACACAGTACAGTGGAATTATTTTGCAGTTACTGGTACTTTTGGACTGCAGTACAAATACAAGCATCCAAGTGCTGCTCCCAAACATATGCCATCCCTAGGCACATGCCTCATGTGTCTAATTGGAAATTTGCCTCTGTTTGTGCCACCTACACCATATGACCTTATAAATTGGAGGTGGGGTAGACTTCTTTCAAACTCATGCTATAGTAGTTTTGATTGCAATTAGAATTTGTTCCAATATGTAGCAGTCATTGTTAGCTAAACCAGGAGGCTTAACATGGAGTAGAGCCAAGGAGAGGGAGGGATGCAAGCAATCATCAAAACTTTGGATTCCAATTCATTAATTTTTCGGGTTTTGTGTTTTGGTTTTGGATTCGGTTCCGCGGCCGTGTTTTGGATTCGGACGCGTTTTGGCAAAACTTTCCTGACATTTTTTTGTCGGATTCGGGTGTGTTTTGGATTCGTGTTTTTTTTACAAAACCCCTCAAAAACAGCTTAAATCATAGAATTTGGGGGTCATTTTGATCCCATAGTATTATTAACCTCAATAACCATAATTTCCACTCATTTCCAGTCTATTCTAAGAATGCCAAATTGCTTTCTCACAAATATTTAAAATGCCGGCTCTAATATATATTGCAGACGCCAGGCGCATCTTATTACCATATACGATAAAAGTGTGCTGTACATCGCAAAACACTGTATCCCATAAGAGAAAACAATACACCCACATATTATCTGAGTTCCAAAGCTCATTGATGTATATATTTGTTATTAAAAGAGGATATGGATTCAATATATATTACAAAGTACAGTATACCTATAGTTACATGGTTACACTCACACAGTAAGCAGTTAAAACATACAATTACATACAGTTACATACAGTTACATGCCATTACATACAATACCATTATCCTTAAGTTATATAAATTTGTCTTTCCATATCACTCTCTCTCTCTCTCTGTAAAGGAATGCTGGGACTCCATCTTCCTCTGAGACCAAAACAGGAACTGAGCTGGCAATAACTCCATCATCGTCTCAGACCTTACAGCAACTCTGAGACCAAAAACAGGAACTACCTTCCTGTGTGATCAGCAATGTGTTATCTAGTTTGGGAGAGGGGACTCTCTCTCATTCATGATGAGTCACTAGTTTCTTTGTATATGCTGAACAGGTTCAGCCTTGGGGACGTACAAAGAGCTGGCCTGAGTTTCCTGTCCACTACCTGTTTGGTCTATGTATTGTTCTAATAAAAGTGATTTTAGCTTTCATACATGTAATCATAATTATCCGCTGCAATGTCCCACAACTTCACAACAAGCATCAAATGAATCTACACATCAATCTGGTTGCTTCAATAGTAAACATGACCGGTCTATCTGGTTTCGTTCAAATAATACACATACATGACACCACTCCATCATATACAATTCTAAATCATCATGATATCTGGCGCTTGATACCACCACAATTATGTACTGCATGAAATAAGTGTTGAATCCATCTCTGTGGCATGTCCTTGTAAATGCGTGTGTTACCATATATTGCTGTGCTCGCTGCGCGTATTTGCAAGTATAGCGACTTATATGTGTGTAGTTTGTATGTTCTCTTAAAGTAATATTTTTTACTTCGGCAGTCCACCCTTTGGCAGTAAACAATAACTGCCATCAATTATTAACATAAGAAAAAAATATTTCATACCATAATCGGTGACCTAGACACAAGTATGTATGCATTTCGCAAATCAGACACTTGACTATATTTGGGGAAGACAGGGAGGAGGACGAGACATCCTCTATATGCACTCGGCAGTCACGGGACCACTGGTTGGGTGTGGGACAACATTCAACCTATAGAGTATGCTGGGACAGTGCTTTGGCCTATAATGTCTGATTTGCGAAGTACATTTCACACATACATGTACCTACGTCTTTGTACACTGATATTTGGATTCAATTGAGGTTCTGCTGGGTAGGTGAAGAAGACACAAACAAATCGTGACAGTGACATATAAAATTTTCATGATCTACATATTCCTATCATTTTCTGAACATTGTTTCCATTTCTGGAACGTATGCTAGGTCTGTTTAATCATTGAACAAGGGTTATAAGTAGTGTCCTTCCTAAATAACATAAACCTTCGGAGTTCGGGGAGAGCCACTCATAAACCTTTCTTCCACATGTATTAATGAGCTCTTTATCTGCAATGTGTGAATAGCCATTGTCTGATTGTTCCTGATTACCTCTGAACTCCATAACTACTAGACCTTTGATTTTTCTCTGATTTTAACAAACTGATCGGCTAATCCTGGGATCCTATAAGGAAATCACTCCATCCTAGAGAACCAGTTCCAGTCCCACACTCGACTCCTCATAAAAAAACCTTGCAAAAATAGAATATCCTGAAAGAAAATGTTTGTCAGCGGGAAAGAGAGAAAAGAGAAATAGAACAAAACAACTCTTGTTCATAACAAATCAATTACAATGACTGGTCTTTCTGCAGTCCTTTAGTACGCTCAGGTAGTGTTCAACAGTGCCGCCTCTCAGTCTTCACGGAACAGAGTCTCTGGTGATACTTTTGCGATCTCTTTGCCTTGCTCTTTAAACACACAGTTCACTTGGAACACACAGTTCACTGTGCTCTCCACCTTGCTCTTTGAACACACAGTTCACTTGGAACACACAGTTCACTTCGAACACACAAACTCGATGAATGTGAGCAATAAACTACTTTGTCACGAGTTCTCTCCGGGTCAGCGACCTCATAGCAGCGGGATGAGTGGACCCAAGTCTTTCTTTCGGTGACCTTTAGTGCTGTCAACATAACTTGGTATAGTCCTTCCCACCTGTCTATTAGGCAACCTGAGCGTAAGAACAATCACACAGTCTCTTGGTTCACAATCAAGACAGTTAGCATTTGGCATACCAGCAATCAACAGTTTCAAGTTCTTTTGTCAAGTTCTCAAATGCTGGCTCATCTCAACAAGGTACTGTACTGTCACCTCATTGGTGTATTTCTGATCATTGTGCGGATCAATCATGACATGAGGTTGTCTTCCAAAAACAACCCCAAAAAAACCCACAAATACCAAAACCAAATTTCGAAGAGGGTGATTCGTTAAGTGAAGATCTGGGAGTGGTTCCGAAGCTACATAATACTAGTGGCAGTATCTATGATCACAATAGTACAATTTCAAGCTTTGCTCCTACTTCTAGGGGTACCATTATCTACACACAAATTTCTGCTCAATTTTTCTTAGCGGTAAACACAGCAGCATCCGTGGTGGCAGGAAATGCCTCTACCCAGTTTGAGAAAACATCAGTGCACACCAATACATAACAATAATTCCTAAAGGGTGTTAACTGTATGAAGTCGATTTGTATTTCCTGAAAAGATCCGTCTACAGGAGGGATATGGGATTGCTCTGTTGGTATTGCTTTACCAATATTCTTCCTCAAGCAAGTAAGACAGGTCATTGCTCTCTTACCTGCATGAGAATAGAATCCTGGCGCACACCAGTAGGCTCTCATCAGCCTGCACCTACCTTCTTTGCCTAGATGAGTCAGACCGTGTGCCACCTCAGCTAGACTTGGAAGGTATGCTCCGGGGGCTACTGGCTTACCATGTCCACCTGCCCACAGTCCTGAGGACTCCTGGCCATACCCCTTTGTCCTCCAGACTGCCTCTTCCTGCAGGGAAAAAAATGTTTTTGTATCTTAATTTAACTATCGTGTGTTTGCAGTGTAGAGTACCATGAGCATAACTCAAAAAAAAAGAAAAAAGAAACATCTCTAGAGGAGAGAAAGAAGAAGAAAATGAAAAAGAAAATGTCAGGTTTGCCATTCACCAACAGGCATATCAGTGTCTATACAAAATTTCCCTTCACCAGTATTCCCATTCTCCACCTTTTGTGCATGACAAGACACACTGCAGTAATACTGGTGTTATCGTGCTGTTGAGATATACTGGGTTCGGGCAGAACTCTGAAGGACCTAGGCATGTGGAGTTTGAACTGTACTTGGGCCCATGTATTGTACCACCCTGTGTGAACGCAAAAGATGAAGAGGAAACTGTAGAGAAACAGAATAGAGGTTGGTGACAGATAAGTTTGTAGAGGTGAAGAAGATTTTATAAAAATTTGACAACTGAATTGGGCACTACGGGGAAGTGATTCTCTACTTGTTCTACTCCCCTTAAAAAAAAATTGTGTGTGTCTTATCTCTACTGGGACTATCCCAGCCATCAATCCAGTGTCCTGTCCATCCTAAGTTCACAGGGAACCCGGTATCTGTGAGATAATTTCCTCTACCTGTGATGGACATGCATCTAGAACAGTAGAATGCGACATTAGTCTTCAAGTTTTATCAAAGGGTAATGTTGCATTTATTTTGTTCTTCCCATTAGCCGAATCTGTGTTTTCTATATGGCTTATGATTCCTTACTATATGTCCCTTGGTCCCGTCTATGTGTTTAATAATGTGGCTTGTGTTTTCTGTCTAGGGGATCTATATTGACTATGTGTCCTACTACTCCTACAATCTCTGGCAAAATGCCCTTCCTTCCTACAAGTGTAACATATTATTGACCATTAGGGACCTGGGGTTTGGGCTGATGGGTCTTTCCTGTATGTGCCAGTATACTTACCGTCCTCAACCTCTCCACCTGTTGTTCTCTGCGCCTAGCACTATTCTTGTGATGTTCAATAGCACACTATCTAAGATTAGCTACTGTGACCCCTTTCCAATTTTGCAAAGAAGTCTGCACCCTGACGCTCAATGCCTTATTGAGCCCATCCATTTGCACAGAGACAGCCACCTCCCATTTGCCGAATTAGTGTTTACCAGTGGTCTTATCCAGATGGAGAGTTTTCTATTACTGCAAGAGACAAAAACAAAAAAAAGTTTAACAAGCTTCTAGATCATGCAAAGTATTTAATTCAATCCTTCTCATCCCGTATTAAGGGTCTGTACATGGTCCAACAAACATTTCCAAGCTCATCTTTACTAGGGGCATTACTAGGAATGAATACTCCTTATATGGTAACTGAAAGAAATACCCTGGGGTTACCTTGTCTCTGTCTGCTTTCCTACTGGCAAATACTAATGTGCGGACAGGTTTTTTCTCCATTTCTGATGTTACTTTCTTGATTTTTGTTTGTTTGTTTTACTATATATGTACACGAATGATACCATACTTACCTGTTCCACTGGTCTCAGCCACTTCCCCCACAGGCTACTGCTCTTCTTTTACCGGTTGGATAATCCTCTGGGTGCATGAGAAATGGCTGAAAACGATCAGGTCACCTTCTCCTTCTAAATAAAGCTTCAACATTCATTAGTACATATATAGGTTACAGTCATATTTTTCATATTTTTTATTATTTTCTATAGTTTGTATGCTGGCCGTAACTGCTTTCACATCTGCATAAGGCGGTGTACTCGCATTCTCTTTTTTTTCTTCCTACTTATTTATTGTTGCTACAAGTTCAAACAGTTCCTATATTTCCATTCTTGTCTTATATGACTTTGGTTAGACATACCACCTGCAATACCTTAGGATCAAACTCGCCAATCCCTCTTGCTGTCACAGGTTTAAACAATTTGTATATCTGACCCTTTGTTTTCGGGATTTTATCAGACATATTCTTATCCTTAAGTTCTGCAATACCTCTGGTTCAAAGCTGCCCACCCTAGGGAATGGTACCCTTTCTTTGTCAGTAATTCGTACCCATTCAGACAAAAAGTCTTCCATGTGTGATACATATTTACCACACATAACAAACCTCGCTGACCCCTTGGGCCGCGGCTCTTCAACCTGAACCCTGGCTACAAAACGTCCACCGCTTGTGCAATTGGATCCCATAGCGGACTTTTTCCTTTTTACGCAAACCCCAATGCACAATACGAATAAACGGTGAAAGTTCTTAGAGCGCTTTCACTCACTCCTTCTCCGCCGAGTACCACGACTCACTCCAATAGTGACCACCGCGAACCCAGTGAGGCTCCTATCTATTCACTGGAAGTGTTTAGGAGTGACTTACCTATTCCAGTGAATATACACCGCTGGAGATTTTCCTGAGAGAGACCAGCGAAAACTCCCTATACACTTATACACAAATCACGCTTGCATATGCTCTACACAGCACCGATACCGCGATTCTACGCAAAAGCTCGTAAAAGGGTATCAAGTTGTGCTGTATATATCGCACCCACAAACGCGCGGTCCAATTGCACAGCGTATAGGTACTTGTTACCTATCTGCCGTACAACCACGGGTCAATGTACAAATTGTGACCCTCAGCCCGGAGCGTAATACAAAAACCTTTTTACTTCAATACTTCCCAATACTTATGCACTATCACGCTTCTTTGCAAATCACCTCATGATTTGCGTATTAAACCTTATACTAACTAGTGATGAGCGGGTTCGGTTTCTCAGGAACCGAACCCCCCCGAACTTCACCCTCTTTACACGGGTCCGAGCCATACTCGGATTCTCCTGTATGGCTCGGTTAACCCGAGCGCGCCCGAACGTCATCATCCCGCTGTCGGATTCTCGCGAGATTCGGATTCTATATAAGCAGCCGCACGTCGCCGCCATTTTCACTCGTGCGTTGGAAATGTTAGGGAGAGGACGTGGCTGGCGTCCTCTCTGTTATTGTTGAACTTGATTGTGCATTATTGCTTAATTGTGGGAGGGCTGGGGAGCAGCTGTATAATATAGAAGGAGTACAGTGCAGAGTTTTGCTGATCAGTGACCACCAGTTATCCGTTCTCTGCCTGAAAAAAATGCTCCATATCTGTGCTCAGTGTACTGCATATATCTGTGCTCACACTGCTTAATTGTGGGGACTGGGGAGCAGCTGTATTATATAGCAGGAGTACAGTGCAGAGTTTTGTTGACAGTGACCACCAGTATACATTGTCTGCCTTAAAAACACTCCATATCTGTGCTCAGTGTGCTGCTTTATTGTGGGGACTGGGGACCACCAGTATAATATTATATAGGAGGAGTAGAGTGCAGAGTTTTGCTGACCAGTGACCACCAGTATATAATATATAGCATTACGGTACAGTAGGCCACTGCTGTACCTACCTCTGTGTCGTCATTAAGTATACTATCCATCTAGATTCTATACCTGTGGTGCATTTCAGTTGTGCAGTTTGCTGACACAGTGACCACCAGTATACTATATATAGCAGTACGGTACGGAAGGCCACTGCTGTACCTACCTCTGTGTCGTCATTAAGTATACTATCCATCTACATTCTATACCTGTGGTGCATTTTAGTTTTGCAGTTTGCTGACACAGTGACCACCAGTATACTATATATAGCAGTACGGTACGGGAGGCCACTGCTGTACCTACCTCTGTGTCGTCATTAAGTATACTATCCATCTACATTCTATACCTGTGGTGCATTTTAGTTTTGCAGTTTGCTGACACAGTGACCACCAGTATACTACTATATATAGCAGTACGGTACGGAAGGCCACTGCTGTACCTACCTCTGTGTCGTCATTAAGTATACTATCCATCTACATTCTATACCTGTGGTGCATTTTAGTTTTGCAGTTTGCTGACACAGTGACCACCAGTATACTATATATAGCAGTACGGTATGGAAGGCCACTGCTGTACCTATCTCTGTGTCATCATTAAGTATACTATCCATCTACATTCTATACCTGTGGTGCGCCTCTTTTTTTCTTTGCATCATGTGCTGTTTGGGGACAATTTTTTGAAGTGCCATCCTGTCTAACACTACAGTGCCACTCCTAGATGGGCCAGGTGTTTGTGTCGGCCACTTGTGTTGCTTAGCTTAGTCACACAGCGACCTTGGTGCGCCTCTTTTTTTCTTTGCATCATGTGCTGTTTGGGGACAATTTTTTTGAAGTGCCATCCTGCCTGACACTGCAGTGCCACTCCTAGATGGGCCAGGTGTTTGTGTCGGCCACTTGTGTCGCTTAGCTTAGCCATCCAGCGACCTCGGTGCAAATTTTAGGACTAAAAATAATATTGTGAGGTGTGAGGTGTACAGAATAGACTTGAAATGAGTGGAAATTATGGTTATTGAGGTTGATAATACTATGGGATCAAAATGACCCCCAAATTCTATGATTTAAGCTGTTTTTTAGGGTTTTTAAAAAAAAAAAAACTTGAATCCAAAACACACCCGAATCCGACAAAAAATTTTCAGGGAGGTTTTGCCAAAACACGTCCGAATCCAAAACACGGCCGCGGTACCGAATCCAAAACCAAAACACAAAACCCGAAAAATGTCCGGTGCACATCACTAATACTAACGTGAGTCAGCCACTTCACGCCACCAAGCCTCCTCTTACATGATGTACCACACGGCGGGATCCCGATTTCCCGGGGTTCAAATATCCACTCACTCCTATGTTCGCTCACTCAAATACACTTTGTTTTTCTGTACAGAAAATTTGGATTCATTCAGGTTGGCAGCTTTACCCCAGAGGCAATTTAAAAAAATGTTTTTATACTAATTTTTTTTTATATTAATCTGCTTTAGAAACCGGGCAGTTTTGTGCTATTGTAGCGTGGCTACTGTCCCACCTTTAAACTAAACAAACTATTGTGTAGTTTTATTATGCGCACACAACCCTACGCAAGCTTGAGTAATTATGCAACCATGCGTACCTCTATGCCACGTGTGCGGCCTTGCGCCATGTGCACGTTTTTGTACGCTGTCCTCACGTTCCGTACCACGTGTACCAATGTGCGTACGCAATAAAATAACTCACACAACTTCGATAAATGTGAGCAATAAAAACTACTATTGCCCACTAAACACAACACACACTTGTTCCATTTAACCCTATTAAGACTGGGCCAGAACTGCGTTTTGTGTCTTTATACTTACTTCCTTAAACACTGTTATTTTAGTTTTAACTATATAGCAACAAATGTATTCGGTTTCACACAGATCTAAATGAATCTAGCAATAATCAATTATTTAAATGATATGATTCAGATTGGATAGCTATCCTGCAGAACATACACTGATATAAATATACACATAATTATAATAATATTATATATATGTACCATTCACTGGTCTCCAATGAGACTCATTTACCCATTCAGTGCTTCTAATTTGCATATCAACAGAGGTTCATATATGCCTGTTCACGAGGGTAGTGGGATAGGTTAATTAACATTTCAATGGCTATCCTAAACTAGCAAGCAGAGTTAACTAAATCCTAGAGGTAAAAGAAAAAAAAAAACCTTTTTTTTTATATTTGTGTGTAATTCTTACATCAAGTATTCATCTATTAACTCTCACTAGGCCCAGCTGAAACTATTTGTAATTGACTATGGCATGGGTTAAATAAATGCATTGGTAACTCATAAATGGTGTTTGATGTGACCAAGGAAAGCTGATTATTCTGAGCAGAATGAAAATCAGCTATTTAGAAAATGACCTTCCTAAGATGGCCACTGCTCCTCCCCCTTCCACATCCATGAGGATTACAAAAAATGGTGGACAGGCCATGTGGTTAGTCCAAAATGGAGGATAGACCATGCGGCTTCCTTTGTCACAAAGAAATCACACATCATACAAGCACCAGAAGTTATTTTAGGCCTGAGTTAAAAAAAAACTATATCAAGGCTATGCAGCAACTTTTAAACCTACTTAACAGATAAACAATCCAATCTGAATTAAACACAATATGACTTATTTGAACCTTTTTTTGCAACAATAAAAATACATTTTAGCATCTTAAATATTTTGAGAAACGCATTGTCCCTTGAAATTTCATATCATTGGCTTACTGATACCACAACAATACATTAACGTGGATGTTATTTTCATCAGCTTCGCAATGCGTCTATCGGAGCCGGTCAATTACAGCCATGTTTGTAATGTACAGTGCATCATTAAGACCCTGATATCCCGTAAGAGCCCTCATCTAAGAATGCCAAATTGCTTTCTCACAAATATTTAAAATGCTCTAATATATATTGCAGACGCCAGGCGCATCTTATTACCATATACGATAAAAGTGTGCTGTACATCGCAAAACACTGTATCCCATAAGAGAAAACAATACACCCACACATTATCTGAGTTTCAAAGCTCATTGATGTAAATATTTGTTATTACAAAAGGATATGGATTCAATATATATTACAAAGTACAGTATACCTATAGTTACATGGTTACACTCACACAGTAAGCAGTTAAAACATACAATTACATACTGTTATATACAGTTACATGCCATTACATACAATACCATTATCCTTAAGTTATATAAATTCGTCTTTCCATATCACTCCCTCTGTCTGTAAAGTAATGCTGGGACTCCATCTTCCTCTGAGACCAAAACAGGAACTGAGCTGGCAATAACTCCATCATCGTCTCAGACCTTACAGCAACTCTGAGACCAAAAACAGGAACTACCTTCCTGTGTGATCAGCAATGTGTTATCTAGTTTGGGGGAGGGGACTCTCTCTCATTCATGATGAGCCACTAGTTTCTTTGTATATGCTGAACAGGTTCAGCCTTGGGGATGTCCAAAGGGCTGGCCTGAGTTTCCTGTCCACTACCTGTTTGGTCTATGTATTGTTCTAATAAAAGTGATTTTAGCTTTCATACATGTAATCATAATTATCCGCTGCAATGTCCCACAACTTCACAACAAGCATCAAATGAATCTACACATCAATCTGGTTGCTACAATAGTAAACATGACCGGTCTATCTGGTTTCGTTCAAATAATACACATACATGACACCACCCCATCATATACAATTCTAAATCATCATGATGTCTGGCGCTTGATACCACCACAATTATGTACTACATGAAATAAGTGTCGAATCCATCTCTGTGGCATGTCCTTGTAAATGCGTGTGTTACCATATATTGCTGTGCTCGCTGCGCGTATTTGCAAGTATAGCGACTTATATGTGTGTAGTTTGTATGTTCTCTTTATGTAATATTTTTTTGACTTCGACAATTCTGAACACCTCACACCTCACAATATTATTTTTAGTCCTAAAATTTGCACTAAGGTCGCTGGATGACTAAGCTAAGTGACCCAAGTGGCCGACACAAACACCTGGCCCATCTAGGAGTGGCACTGCAGTGTCAGATAGGATGGCACTTCAAAAAAATAGTTCCCAAACAGCACATGATGCAAAGAAAAAAAAAGAGGTGCACCAAGGTCGCTGGATGGCTAAGCTAAGCGACCTAAGTGGCCGGCACATACACGTGGCCCATCTAGGAGTGGCACTGCATTGTCAGGCAGGATGGCAGATTTAAAAAATAGTCCCCAAACAGCACATGATGCAAAGATAAATGAAAGAAAAAAGAGGTGCAAGATGGAATTGTCCTTGGGCCCTTCCACCCACCCGTATGTTGTATAAACAGGATATGCACACTTTAACAAACCCATCATTTCAGCGACAGAGTCTGCCACACGACTGTGACTGAAATGACTGGTTGGTTTGGGCCCCCACCAAAAAAAGAAGCAATCAATCTCTCCTTGCACAAACTGGATCTACAGAGGCAAGATGTCCACCTCCTCCTCATCGTCCGATTCCTCACCCCTTTCACTGTCTACATCCCCCTCCTCACAGATTATTAATTCGTTCCCACTGGAATCCACCATCTCAGGTCCCTGTGTACTTTCTGGAGGCAATTGCTGGTGAATGTCTCCACGGAGGAATTGATTATAATTCATTTTGATGAACATCATCTTATCCACATTTTCTGGAAGTAACCTCGTACGCCGATTGCTGACAAGGTGAGCGGCTGCACTAAACACTCTTTCGGAGTACACACTGGAGGGTGGGCAACTTAGGTAAAATAAAGCCAGTTTGTGCAAGTGTTACGATTCACCTGCCTCTAATGTTTGGCAGGTGAATTACAAAGGAGAGAATTACTACTGGAGGTGCAGGCAGATGCAGTGTGACATAGAAATGGTTAACCAGACTGGACTGGGGAATACAGTAATAACTTGAGCACGTTGTAGCAGAATTAAAGGTAAGCAGACTATGGACTCTCCCTTTAATACTGAAATGTGCAGAAGCACACTTACACTGATTATGGACAGCAGGTGAGTAATATAACAGCTAAGAGCCAGGACTTGATTACAGGACTAGAATGTATAACAATCACTGTTGCAGGAAATGAATGTCCACAGAAGTGCAGGAATACTAAGTATTTATTATAGCAGTGGTATAATGAGGTACGGCAGAGGAATCACAGTAACAATCCAGGGTACAATATGAGCTAAGAGTAAATTGGTTTGCAGACTGAGAATTGCAGCAGAGTAATGAGACAGTTGAATAAAGAATCAGAGTAATATAATCCACGGAACTGATTGCAGGATTTGTATAATAAAGCATAACAGCATGCAGGCATAGAGGAAGTCCATAGTAACATGTAACACGAGTAGTGAATACTAGAGAATCCACAGAGCACAGTGAAAGTCCATGATACTTAACTAAATAGTTCCGGCATGAACATGAGCTGGCAAGAATGGTTGTGGCAGGATTACATGAACTGGAAAACCAGGCTTCTCTGCATGAACAGGAGCTAGGACGAAGACACCAGGCAATGCAGGTAGTTCAGGCAGGAAAGTAGTATAATATCACCGGCGTCTGAGAACTCAGCTAGCTGGCCTTTAACAGCCACACTAACCAATGAACAAGGCCAGGCTGGGAGTGTTCACTAGTAATAACAAACCCTGTGCACCTGCTGAGCTGCATGTACACAGAGCCAAGGAACAGAACACATATGGATCAGCTGACACCAGATACATACTGAACAGAATCCTAACATTACCCCCCCCCCCTTCAGGGTGGACTCCGGACACCCGAACAGGACTAAGGGAAACAAAAAGTCTTAGAGATAAATCATAAATTCAAGATCTCCGACGATGCTTCTTCTTACGGGACCGTTTTGGTTTTACCACTGGAAGCATAAAGACATTGTCATAGCTTACAGGTGACTCCAGTAACAAAGCTTCTTCAGCTACTGAGTCATAATCCGAATTGGAGTCAACCTCACAAGGCAAAACCACAGCTTTCTTAGCAGGAGATAAAAACTTGACAGACTGAGCAGATGATGAGTTCAAATGACAGGAATTTTCAGAAGACCAATTGTACAGGGAGGTGAATGACATATAGCCAGAAGTTATGTACTTGGTTTGTTGTTTTGGAGAAGATTTAGGAAGCCTGCAGTTTTTGTGATGAAAAGTCATTTGTGCGCTGGTTCCTCAAAGGTGATCCGACTTCAGTAATAGAAGGTTCTTTCGTGGACAAGGCAGGACTCCCAGAACATTCAGAAAAATCTATTTCAGGACCACTAAATCTTTTAATAACAGCATTACTGAAGGCTTTCAAGTCTTGAAGAACAGGATCATTGGAAGAGATGAGTGGTTTAAGCCATTTCAGAGCCTCCCCCTTGAAGGCCATGCCCAAGAATAGAATTACCTCAGCATCAGAGGAAAGGCATGGACCCAATTCCCGAACGTGAAGTAACACATCTCGAAATTGCTCCAACTTCCCATTAAAGATAATAGGGTCTGGGTCTTGGTCAGGATCAACAGAATGAGAGTCTTTAGCAGGACCAACAGACTGGAATTTCATTTCAGGCTTGACAGAAGGAAGAACTTTCTCAGGACCAACAGGACATGAAGCCTCTACTTGAGACTTACAAAACTTAAGGTTCTTCCCGGGAACCGGTAGGGCAGGAAATTTCTCTTTAGGATCAGCAAGACATGGAGACTCATTAGCAGAAGCAGTTAACTTAACTTTACTGACCGGAACAGGTAGACTTTGACTGGAAATAGATACGACAGAATTTGAATCTATGGACAACTTTGAACAGTCTGATTTTGGGGTGAATCTTTGTTGTACCGCTTTAATGAAGGCAGGAAGATCAGTGAGCAATGGATTTTTGGACTTGATGAAGGGTTTGTCCCAGTCCAAAGCTTCCCCTCTGAAGGATCTGAGGAAATAACTAACTGCATTGGCAGGAGTGATGCTGATTGACGAGTCTGATTTGATGTATACGAGATACTGACGAGCCAGGGCACGGAATTGGGCAAGATCTCCTTCAAAGACAATATTCCCTGGAGTATTACAATGGAGATCTTTCTTGGAACTAAAGCTAAAAGATGCGACATGATAGTGTTTGGAGGCATTTTGGATACAGTATGAGAAAGCTGTGTTCACACTGGAAATCAACTCTGAGGCACAATGTTTAACACTAGAACTTGAATCAGATGCCCTTTCTAGGGCTTCAGAACTGGACACAAAAACTGGAACCCATCATGGGACTTCAGGGTTTGATGACCCTTTTGGTGAGAGGCCATCAACTACCCTTATGGAATCTGGACAGGCAGAACCCCCTCCTGGGGCAGGACAGGCAGAACCCCCTCCTTGGGCTGGACAGGCAGAACCCCCTCCTGGGGCTGGACAGGCAGAACCCCCTCCTGGGGCTGGACAGGCAGAACCCCCTCCTGGGGCTGGACAGGCCTTGGCATGACCTCTGGCAAGGCGGGCACCTCTCGGACCTCTGGCAAGGCGGACACCTCTCGGACCTCTGGCAAGGCGGACACCTCTCGGACCTCTGGCAAGGCGGACACCTCTCGGACCTCTGGCAAGGCGGACACCTCTCGGACCTCTGGCAAGGCGGACACCTCTCGTAACCTCTGGCAAGGCAGACACCTCTCAGACCTCTGGCAAGGCGGACACTTCACGGACCTCTGGCAAGGCAGGCACTTCACGGACCTCTGGAAAGGCAGACTTGGATGACTGAGTGACCCTGAAAGACAAGACAACATTTGGACTGACCGTTGACACGGCAGTCCTCGCAGTCCCCACTCCCCCAGGGTACCCCGGCCAGGGGTGACTAGTTGGATATTTAATGCCACGGCCGTAGGGCACTGCATAAAAGTGACCCCCGGCTGTGGCATTATCTGTCCAGCTAGTGGAGCCCGATGCTGGTGTAAAAAATACGGGGGACCCCTACTCTTTTTGTCCCCCGTATTTTTTGCACCAGCACCAGGCGCAGAGCCCGGTGCTGGTTTTAAAAATACGGGGGATCCCTGCCCAATTTCCCCCCCGCATTTTTGGAACCAGGACCAGCTCGAAGAGCCCGAGGCTGGTTATGCTTTGGAGGGGGGACCCCACGCCATTTTTTTTCGTGTTTTTCCCGTTTTTCCCCGTTTTTTTAAATTGCGTCAAAATCCGGCAAATCGGCTGTTTTTCACCCGCGGGACTGTCGAATCCGTTTTTCATTGAATATGGTGAATTCCGGCAGCCACCTGCCGGAATTCACCTGTCGAATTGTGTCGAATTTAAAAACGGCGATAATTTGCCGCGATTCGCCGTGAATTGCATATACCCCTATATGTTGTTGGCCGATCTAACCTTTGTCTCCACTATTCACTCAACTCTGCTGGTTTCAGACTTAATGCCTCAACATGTATTACCAGAAAGTGTGTTTTTTTATGTTGGACTGTGTTTTGCTTTGGCCTTCAATAAAGATATCCCCCCCCCCACTCACCCCCACCCAATAAAAAAAAGAAATCCATACAATGCTCATATAAATGCCTACAATAGATTGTATAAAATAATATTTTTGGGAGACATTCTACTGCAGCCTGCAATTAAACTGCCAAGCTTACTAATTCAATTATAAACAAATTAGTGTGACTATTATTTATATACACTATATATTAAAGAAAATATATTGACACCATCATTTGTAGGATGGAAGGGAAAACAGCATCCTCATGCCGTGAGGCAAGGGCAGGCGGGTCTTCATGCCGTGAGGCAAGGGCAGGCGGGTCCTCATGCCATGAGGCAAGGGCAGATGGGTCCTCATGCCGTGAGGCAAGGGCAGATGGGTCCTCATGCCGTGAGGCAAGGGCAGACGGGTCCTCATGCCGTGAGGCAAGGGCAGACGGGTCCTCATGCCGTGAGGCAAGGGCAGACGGGTCCTCATGCCGTGAGGCAAGGGCAGTGGGAACCCCTCCTGGGGCTTTGGCACACGAGTCCCCTCCTGGGGCTTTGGCACACGAGTCCCCTCCTGGGGCTTTGGCACACGAGTCCCCTCCTGGGGCTTTGGCACACGAGTCCCCTCCTGGGGCACAGCCACTCGAGACCCCTCCTGGGGCACAGCCACTCGAGACCCCTCCTGGGGCACAGGCGGTGAACACCTCACTGCTGATAAGAGACTTAATAGTCTCCTGCTGGTTCCCAAATTTAAGTTCTGAGCCCCTCGTCACAGGACTCCAATTGTAAATAAGAGTTTTCTTTTGGGCAAGCTTTTTGGGAGAAATAGGGTCTGGAAGAACATTGAGTGATTTATCAGCTTGAACCCTGGAAGGCTGAAGTTTATCACTATTTCTGAACCTGCATAATGAACAGTCTTTAATCAGGTGTTCAGCACTCCCACAATAGAGACAGAGACCATTCTCAATACGCCGCTGGCGTTCAGCTTCAGAAAGCCTGGGTCGCAGGTAACTCCGAAATCTCCCTTCACTCCAACCTGACGAGGGAATTTCAGTAGTGGGGAAGCAAGAGTCTGTAGTCACATTGGTCTCAGAAACCTTAGAGTAAGCTTTGAAAAGGTCCAGAAAACTCCCAAAAATTTCTGGTATCAATTGAGTTAGACCAGTAAAAAACGTTTGTAACTGCTCAATTTTCACGAACAAATTACTCAGTCGCTCAGGATTCACTCCACCATGGGACAGAGAGGACCTGGAACAGTTGCAAGAAAATGTACCAACAATATTGTCCTCACCAGGCTGATTATGGCAAGGATTAACTGCCTCCAGGACACTTTGAGAGGTTGGAATACTCTGCTGCTGCAGCAAATCCACACGAGAAGATATTCCTAAAAAGGCTTGTAACAGCAGTGTCTGTGTACTCATGCCGTGAGGCAAGGGCAGTGGGAACCCCTCCTGGGGCTTTGGCACACGAGTCCCCTCCTGGGGCTTTGGCACACGAGTCCCCTCCTGGGGCTTTGGCACACGAGTCCCCTCCTGGGGCTTTGGCACACGAGTCCCCTCCTGGGGCACAGCCACTCGAGACCCCTCCTGGGGCACAGCCACTCGAGACCCCTCCTGGGGCACAGGCGGTGAACACCTCACTGCTGATAAGAGACTTAATAGTCTCCTGCTGGTTCCCAAATTTAAGTTCTGAGCCCCTCGTCACAGGACTCCAATTGTAAATAAGAGTTTTCTTTTGGGCAAGCTTTTTGGGAGAAATAGGGTCTGGAAGAACATTGAGTGATTTATCAGCTTGAACCCTGGAAGGCTGAAGTTTATCACTATTTCTGAACCTGCATAATGAACAGTCTTTAATCAGGTGTTCAGCACTCCCACAATAGAGACAGAGACCATTCTCAATACGCCGCTGGCGTTCAGCTTCAGAAAGCCTGGGTCGCAGGTAACTCCGAAATCTCCCTTCACTCCAACCTGACGAGGGAATTTCAGTAGTGGGGAAGCAAGAGTCTGTAGTCACATTGGTCTCAGAAACCTTAGAGTAAGCTTTGAAAAGGTCCAGAAAACTCCCAAAAATTTCTGGTATCAATTGAGTTAGACCAGTAAAAAACGTTTGTAACTGCTCAATTTTCACGAACAAATTACTCAGTCGCTCAGGATTCACTCCACCATGGGACAGAGAGGACCTGGAACAGTTGCAAGAAAATGTACCAACAATATTGTCCTCACCAGGCTGATTATGGCAAGGATTAACTGCCTCCAGGACACTTTGAGAGGTTGGAATACTCTGCTGCTGCAGCAAATCCACACGAGAAGATATTCCTAAAAAGGCTTGTAACAGCAGTGTCTGTGTACTCTCAAAGTTCTGCAGCTTGCTCTGAAGACCCGGAACTGGATCTGCAACATGAGTCTGACCGGCTGAGATCTGGACTGAACTTGAAACGACTGGGTCCATTCTGAGCATACTACTCCAGTAGTGTGTTTTATGGCCGGTGATAATGTTACGATTCACCTGCCTCTAATGTTTGGCAGGTGAATTACAAGGAGAGAATTACTACTGGAGGTGCAGGCAGATGCAGTGTGACATAGAAATGGTTAACCAGACTTGACTGGGGAATACAGTAATAACTTGAGCACGTTGTAGCAGAATTAAAGGTAAGCAGACTATGGACTCTCCCTTTAATACTGAAATGTGCAGAAGCACACTTACACTGATTATGGACAGCAGGTGAGTAATATAACAGCTAAGAGCCAGGACTTGATTACAGGACTAGAATGTATAACAATCACTGTTGCAGGAAATGAACGTCCACAGAAGTGCAGGAATACTAAGTATTTATTATAGCAGTGGTATAATGAGGTATGGCAGAGGAATCACAGTAACAATCCAGGGTACAATATGAGCTAAGAGTAAATGGGTTTGCAGACTGAGAATTGCAGCAGAGTAATGAGACAGTTGAATAAAGAATCAGAGTAATATAATCCACAGAACTGATTGCAGGATTTGTATAATAAAGCATAACAGCATGCAGGCATAGAGGAAGTCCATAGTAACATGTAACACGAGTAGTGAATACTAGAGAATCCACAGAGCACAGTGAAAGTCCATGATACTTAACTAAATAGTTCCGGCATGAACATGAGCTGGCAAGAATGGTTGTGGCAGGATTACATGAACTGGAAAACAAGGCTTCTCGGCATGAACAGGAGCTAGGACGAAGACACCAGGCAATGCAGGTAGTTCAGGCAGGAAAGTAGTATAATATCACCGGCGTCTGAGAACTCAGCTAGCTGGCCTTTAACAGCCACACTAACCAATGAACAAGGCCAGGCTGGGAGTGTTCACTAGTAATTACAAACCCTGTGCACCTGCTGAGCTGCATGTACACAGAGCCAAGGAACAGAACACATATGGATCAGCTGACACCAGATACATACTGAACAGAATCCTAACAGCAAGGGCCTCCAAATTGCCTCTTTTTCCTGCCAGTATACGTACGGACTGTCTGACGTGCCTACTTGGATGTGGTCACTCATATAATCCTCCACCATTCTTTCAATGGTGAGAGAATCATATGCAGTGACATTAGGCGACATGTCAGTAATCGTTGGCAGGTCCTTCAGTCCGGACCAGATGTCAGCACTCGCTCCAGACTGCCCTGCATCACCGCCAGCGGGTGGGCTCGGAATTCTTATCCTTTTGCTCGCACCCCCAGTTGCGGGAGAATGTGAAGGAGGAGCTGTTGACGGGTCACGTTCCGCTTGACTTGACAATTTTCTCACCAGCAGGTCTTTGAACCTCTGCAGGCTTGTGTCTGCCGGAAAGAGAGATACAACTTAGGTTTTAAATCTACAACGTAGGTTTTAAATCTAGGATCGAGCACGGTGGCCAAAATGTAGTGCTCTGATTTCAACAGATTGACCACCCGTGAATCCTGGTTAAGCGAATGAATGGCTCCATCCACAAGTCCCACATGCCTAGCGGAATCGCTCTGTGTTAGCTCCTCCTTCAATGTCTCCAGCTTCTTCTGCAAAAGCCTGATGAAGGGAATGACCTGACTCAGGCTGGCAGTGTCTGAACTGACTTCACGTGTGGCAAGTTCAAAGGGTTGCAGAACCTTGCACAACGTTGAAATCATTCTACACTGCGCTTGAGTCAGGTGCATTCCCCCTCCTTTGCCAATATCGTAGGTAGCTGTATAGGCTTGAATGGCCTTTTGCTGCTCCTCCATTCTCTGAAGCATATAGAGGGTTGAATTCTACCTCGTTACCACCTCTTGCTTCAGATGATGGCGGGGCAGGTTCAGGAGTGTTTGGTGGTGCTCCAGTCTTCGGCACGCGGTGGCTGAATGCCGAAAGTGGCCCGCAATTCTTCGGGCCACCAACAGCATCTCTTGCACGCTCCTGTCGTTTTTTAAATAATTCTGCACCACCAAATTCAATGTATGTGCAAAACATTGGACTTGCTGGAATTTGCCCAGATGTAATGCACGCACAATATTGCTGGCGTTGTCCGATCTCACAAATCCCCAGGAGAGTCCAATTGGGGTAAGCCATTCTGCGATGATGTTCCTCAGTTTCCGGAAGAAGTTGTCAGCTGTGTGCCTCTTATGGAAAGCGGTGATACAAAGCATAGGCTGCCTAGGAACGAGTTGGCATTTGCGAGATGCTGCTACTGGTGCCGCCGCTGCTGTTATTGCTGCGGGAGGCAATACATCTACCCAGTGGGCTGTCACAGTCATATAGTCCTGAGTCTGCCCTGCTCCACTTGTCCACATGTCCGTGGTTAAGTGGACATTGGGTAAAACTGCATTTTTTAGGACACTGGTGACTCTTTTTCTGAGGTCTGTGTACATTCTCGGTATCGCCTGCCTAGAGAAATGGAACCTAGATGGTATTTGGTACTGGGGACACACTAACTCAATAAATTCTCTAATTCCCTGTGAATTAACGGTGGATACTGGACACACGTTTAACACCACCCATGCTGCCAAGGCCTGAGTAATCTGCTTTGCAGCAGGATGACTGCTGTGATATTTCATCTTCCTCTCAAAGGACTGTTGGACAGTCAATTACTTACTGGAAGTAGTACAAGTGGTCTTCTGACTTCCCCTCTGGGATGACGATCGACTCCCAGCAGCAACAACAGCAGCACCAGCAGCAGTAGGCATTACACTCAAGGATGCATCGGAGGAATCCCAGGCAGGAGAGGACTCGTAAGACTTGCCAGTGACATGGCCTGCAGGACTATTGGCTTTCCTGTCTAAGTAGGAAATTGACACTGATTGAGTTGGTGGTGTGGTTTGCAGGAGCTTGGTTACAAGTAGAGATGAGCGCCTGAAATTTTTCGGGTTTTGTGTTTTGGTTTTGGGTTCGGTTCCGCGGCCGTGTTTTGGGTTCGAACGCGTTTTGGCAAAACCTCACCGAATTTTTTTTGTCGGATTCGGGTGTGTTTTGGATTCGGGTGTTTTTTTCAAAAAACACTAAAAAACAGCTTAAATCATAGAATTTGGGGGTCATTTTGATCCCAAAGTATTATTAACCTCAAAAACCATAATTTACACTCATTTTCAGTCTATTCTGAATACCTCACACCTCACAATATTATTTTTAGTCCTAAAATTTGCACCGAGGTCGCTGTGTGAGTAAGATAAGCGACCCTAGTGGCCGACACAAACACCGGGCCCATCTAGGAGTGGCACTGCAGTGTCACACAGGATGTCCCTTCCAAAAAACCCTCCCCAAACAGCACATGACGCAAAGAAAAAAAGAGGCGCAATGAGGTAGCTGTGTGAGTAAGATTAGCGACCCTAGTGGCCGACACAAACACCGGGCCCATCTAGGAGTGGCACTGCAGTGTCACGCAGGATGTCCCTTTCCGAAAAACCCTCCCCAAACAGCACATGACGCAAAGAAAAAAAGAGGCGCAATGAGGTAGCTGTGTGAGTAAGATTAGCGACCCTAGTGGCCGACACAAACACCGGGCCCATCTAGGAGTGGCACTGCAGTGTCACGCAGGATGTCCCTTCCAAAAAACCCTCCCCAAACAGCACATGACGCAAAGAAAAAAAGAGGCGCAATGAGGTAGCTGTGTGAGTAAGATTAGCGACCCTAGTGGCCGACACAAACACCGGGCCCATCTAGGAGTGGCACTGCAGTGTCACGCAGGATGTCCCTTCCAAAAAACCCTCCCCAAACAGCACATGACGCAAAGAAAAAAAGAGGCGCAATGAGGTAGCTGTGTGAGTAAGATTAGCGACCCTAGTGGCCGACACAAACACCGGGCCCATCTAGGAGTGGCACTGCAGTGTCACGCAGGATGTCCCTTCCAAAAAACCCTCCCCAAACAGCACATGACGCAAAGAAAAAAAGAGGCGCAATGAGGTAGCTGTGTGAGTAAGATTAGCGACCCTAGTGGCCGACACAAACACCGGGCCCATCTAGGAGTGGCACTGCAGTGTCACGCAGGATGTCCCTTCCAAAAAACCCTCCCCAAACAGCACATGACGCAAAGAAAAAAAGAGGCGCAATGAGGTAGCTGACTGTGTGAGTAAGATTAGCGACCCTAGTGGCCGACACAAACACCGGGCCCATCTAGGAGTGGCACTGCAGTGTCACGCAGGATGTCCCTTCCAAAAAACCCTCCCCAATCAGCACATGATGCAAAGAAAAAGAAAAGAAAAAAGAGGTGCAAGATGGAATTGTCCTTGGGCCCTCCCACCCACCCTTATGTTGTATAAACAAAACAGGACATGCACACTTTAACCAACCCATCATTTCAGTGACAGGGTCTGCCACACGACTGTGACTGATATGACGGGTTGGTTTGGACCCCCCCCAAAAAAGAAGCAATTAATCTCTCCTTGCACAAACTGGCTCTACAGAGGCAAGATGTCCACCTCATCTTCACCCTCCGATATATCACCGTGTACATCCCCCTCCTCACAGATTATCAATTCGTCCCCACTGGAATCCACCATCTCAGCTCCCTGTGTACTTTGTGGAGGCAATTGCTGCTGGTCAATGTCTCCGCGGAGGAATTGATTATAATTCATTTTAATGAACATCATCTTCTCCACATTTTCTGGATGTAACCTCGTACGCCGATTGCTGACAAGGTGAGCGGCGGCACTAAACACTCTTTCGGAGTACACACTTGTGGGAGGGCAACTTAGGTAGAATAAAGCCAGTTTGTGCAAGGGCCTCCAAATTGCCTCTTTTTCCTGCCAGTATAAGTACGGACTGTGTGACGTGCCTACTTGGATGCGGTCACTCATATAATCCTCCACCATTCTATCAATGTTGAGAGAATCATATGCAGTGACAGTAGACGACATGTCCGTAATCGTTGTCAGGTCCTTCAGTCCGGACCAGATGTCAGCATCAGCAGTCGCTCCAGACTGCCCTGCATCACCGCCAGCGGGTGGGCTCGGAATTCTGAGCCTTTTCCTCGCACCCCCAGTTGCGGGAGAATGTGAAGGAGGAGATGTTGACAGGTCGCGTTCCGCTTGACTTGACAATTTTGTCACCAGCAGGTCTTTCAACCCCAGCAGACCTGTGTCTGCCGGAAAGAGAGATCCAAGGTAGGCTTTAAATCTAGGATCGAGCACGGTGGCCAAAATGTAGTGCTCTGATTTCAACAGATTGACCACCCGTGAATCCTTGTTAAGCGAATTAAGGGCTGCATCCACAAGTCCCACATGCCTAGCGGAATCGCTCCCTTTTAGCTCCTTCTTCAATGCCTCCAGCTTCTTCTGCAAAAGCCTGATGAGGGGAATGACCTGACTCAGGCTGGCAGTGTCTGAACTGACTTCACGTGTGGCAAGTTCAAAGGGCATCAGAACCTTGCACAACGTTGAAATCATTCTCCACTGCACTTGAGACAGGTGCATTCCACCTACTATATCGTGCTCAATTGTATAGGCTTGAATGGCCTTTTGCTGCTCCTCCAACCTCTGAAGCATATAGAGGGTTGAATTCCACCTCGTTACCACTTCTTGCTTCAGATGATGGCAGGGCAGGTTCAGTAGTTTTTGGTGGTGCTCCAGTCTTCTGTACGTGGTGCCTGTACGCCGAAAGTGTCCCGCAATTTTTCTGGCCACCGACAGCATCTCTTGCACGCCCCTGTCGTTTTTTAAAAAATTCTGCACCACCAAATTCAAGGTATGTGCAAAACATGGGACGTGCTGGAATTTGCCCATATTTAATGCACACACAATATTGCTGGCGTTGTCCGATGCCACAAATCCACAGGAGAGTCCAATTGGGGTAAGCCATTCCGCGATGATCTTCCTCAGTTGCCGTAAGAGGTTTTCAGCTGTGTGCGTATTCTGGAAAGCGGTGATACAAAGCGTAGCCTGCCTAGGAAAGAGTTGGCGTTTGCGAGATGCTGCTACTGGTGCCGCCGCTGCTGTTCTTGCGGCGGGAGTCCATACATCTACCCAGTGGGCTGTCACAGTCATATAGTCCTGACCCTGCCCTGCTCCACTTGTCCACATGTCCGTGGTTAAGTGGACATTGGGTACAACTGCATTTTTTAGGACACTGGTGAGTCTTTTTCTGACGTCCGTGTACATTCTCGGTATCGCCTGCCTAGAGAAGTGGAACCTAGATGGTATTTGGTAACGGGGGCACACTGCCTCAATAAATTGTCTAGTTCCCTGTGAACTAACGGCGGATACCGGACGCACGTCTAACACCAACATAGTTGTCAAGGACTCAGTTATCCGCTTTGCAGTAGGATGACTGCTGTGATATTTCATCTTCCTCGCAAAGGACTGTTGAACAGTCAATTGCTTACTGGAAGTAGTACAAGTGGGCTTACGACTTCCCCTCTGGGATGACCATCGACTCCCAGCGGCAACAACAGCAGCGCCAGCAGCAGTAGGCGTTACACGCAAGGATGCATCGGAGGAATCCCAGGCAGGAGAGGACTCGTCAGAATTGCCAGTGACATGGCCTGCAGGACTATTGGCATTCCTGGGGAAGGAGGAAATTGACACTGAGGGAGTTGGTGGGGTAGTTTGCGTGAGCTTGGTTACAAGAGGAAGGGATTTACTGGTCAGTGGACTGCTTCCGCTGTCACCCAAAGTTTTTGAACTTGTCACTGACTTATTATGAATGCGCTGCAGGTGACGTATAAGGGAGGATGTTCCGAGGTGGTTAACGTCCTTACCCCTACTTATTACAGCTTGACAAAGGGAACACACGGCTTGACACCTGTTGTCCGCATTTCTGGTGAAATACCTCCACACCGAAGAGCTGATTTTTTTGGTATTTTCACCTGGCATGTCAACGGCCATATTCCTCCCACGGACAACAGGTGTCTCCCCGGGTGCCTGACTTAAACAAACCACCTCACCATCAGAATCCTCCTGGTCAATTTCCTCCCCAGCGCCAGCAACACCCATATCCTCCTCATCCTGGTGTACTTCAACACTGACATCTTCAATCTGACTATCAGGAACTGGACTGCGGGTGCTCCTTCCAGCACTTGCAGGGGGCGTGCAAATGGTGGAAGGCGCATGCTCTTCACGTCCAGTGTTGGGAAGGTCAGGCATCGCAACCGACACAATTGGACTCTCCTTGTGGATTTGGGATTTCAAAGAACGCACAGTTCTTTGCGGTGCTTTTGCCAGCTTGAGTCTTTTCAGTTTTCTAGCGAGAGGCTGAGTGCTTCCATCCTCATGTGAAGCTGAACCACTAGCCATGAACATAGGCCAGGGCCTCAGCCGTTCCTTGCCACTCCGTGTGGTAAATGGCATATTGGCAAGTTTACGCTTCTCCTCCGACAATTTTATTTTAGGTTTTGGAGTCCTTTTTTTACTGATATTTGGTGTTTTGGTTTTGACATGCTCTGTACTATGCCATTGGGCATCGGCCTTGGCAGACGACGTTGCTGGCATTTCATCGTCTCGGCCATGACTAGTGGCAGCAGCTTCAGCACGAGGTGGAAGTGGATCTTGATCTTTCCCTAATTTTGGAACCTCAACATTTTTGTTCTCCATATTTTAATAGGCACAACTAAAAGGCACCTCAGGTAAACAATGGAGATGGATGGATTGGATACTAGTATACAATTATGGACGGGCTGCCGAGTGCCGACACAGAGGTAGCCACAGCCGTGAACTACCGCACTGTACTGTGTCTGCTGCTAATATATAGACTGGTTGATAAAGAGATAGTATACTCGTAACTAGTATGTATGTATAAAGAAAGAAAAAAAAACCACGGTTAGGTGGTATATACAATTATGGACGGGCTGCCGAGTGCCGACACAGAGGTAGCCACAGCCGTGAACTACCGCACTGTACTGTGTCTGCTGCTAATATATAGACTGGTTGATAAAGAGATAGTATACTCGTAACTAGTATGTATGTATAAAGAAAGAAAAAAAAACCACGGTTAGGTGGTATATACAATTATGGACGGGCTGCCGAGTGCCGACACAGAGGTAGCCACAGCCGTGAACTACCGCACTGTACTGTGTCTGCTGCTAATATATAGACTGGTTGATAAAGAGATAGTATACTCGTAACTAGTATGTATGTATAAAGAAAGAAAAAAAAAACCACGGTTAGGTGGTATATACAATTATGGACGGGCTGCCGAGTGCCGACACAGAGGTAGCCACAGCCGTGAACTACCGCACTGTACTGTGTCTGCTGCTAATATATAGACTGGTTGATAAAGAGATAGTATACTCGTAACTAGTATGTATGTATAAAGAAAGAAAAAAAAACCACGGTTAGGTGGTATATACAATTATGGACGGGCTGCCGAGTGCCGACACAGAGGTAGCCACAGCCGTGAACTACCGCACTGTACTGTGTCTGCTGCTAATATATAGACTGGTTGATAAAGAGATAGTATACTCGTAACTAGTATGTATGTATAAAGAAAGAAAAAAAAACCACGGTTAGGTGGTATATACAATTATGGACGGGCTGCCGAGTGCCGACACAGAGGTAGCCACAGCCGTGAACTACCGCACTGTACTGTGTCTGCTGCTAATATATAGACTGGTTGATAAAGAGATAGTATACTCGTAACTAGTATGTATGTATAAAGAAAGAAAAAAAAACCACGGTTAGGTGGTATATACAATTATGGACGGGCTGCCGAGTGCCGACACAGAGGTAGCCACAGCCGTGAACTACCGCACTGTACTGTGTCTGCTGCTAAAATATAGACTGGTTGATAAAGAGATAGTATACTCGTAACTAGTATGTATGTATAAAGAAAGAAAAAAAAAACCACGGTTAGGTGGTATATACAATTATGGACGGGCTGCCGAGTGCCGACACAGAGGTAGCCACAGCCGTGAACTACCGCACTGTACTGTGTCTGCTGCTAATATATAGACTGGTTGATAAAGAGATAGTATACTCGTAACTAGTATGTATGTATAAAGAAAGAAAAAAAAACCACGGTTAGGTGGTATATACAATTATGGACGGGCTGCCGAGTGCCGACACAGAGGTAGCCACAGCCGTGAACTACCGCACTGTACTGTGTCTGCTGCTAATATATAGACTGGTTGATAAAGAGATAGTATACTCGTAACTAGTATGTATGTATAAAGAAAGAAAAAAAAAACCACGGTTAGGTGGTATATACAATTATGGACGGGCTGCCGAGTGCCGACACAGAGGTAGCCACAGCCGTGAACTACCGCACTGTACTGTGTCTGCTGCTAATATATAGACTGGTTGATAAAGAGATAGTATACTCGTAACTAGTATGTATGTATAAAGAAAGAAAAAAAAACCACGGTTAGGTGGTATATACAATTATGGACGGGCTGCCGAGTGCCGACACAGAGGTAGCCACAGCCGTGAACTACCGCACTGTACTGTGTCTGCTGCTAATATATAGACTGGTTGATAAAGAGATAGTATACTCGTAACTAGTATGTATGTATAAAGAAAGAAAAAAAAACCACGGTTAGGTGGTATATACAATTATGGACGGGCTGCCGAGTGCCGACACAGAGGTAGCCACAGCCGTGAACTACCGCACTGTACTGTGTCTGCTGCTAATATATAGACTGGTTGATAAAGAGATAGTATACTCGTAACTAGTATGTATGTATAAAGAAAGAAAAAAAAACCACGGTTAGGTGGTATATACAATTATGGACGGGCTGCCGAGTGCCGACACAGAGGTAGCCACAGCCGTGAACTACCGCACTGTACTGTGTCTGCTGCTAATATATAGACTGGTTGATAAAGAGATAGTATACTCGTAACTAGTATGTATGTATAAAGAAAGAAAAAAAAACCACGGTTAGGTGGTATATACAATTATGGACGGGCTGCCGAGTGCCGACACAGAGGTAGCCACAGCCGTGAACTACCGCACTGTACTGTGTCTGCTGCTAATATAGACTGGTTGATAAAGAGATAGTATACTACTAATATTATATATACTGGTGGTCAGGTCACTGGTCACTAGTCACACTGGCAGTGGCACTCCTGCAGCAAAAGTGTGCACTGTTTAATTTTAATATAATATTATGTACTCCTGGCTCCTGCTATAACCTATAACTGGCACTGCAGTAGTGCTCCCCAGTCTCCCCCACAATTTTAAGCTGTGTGAGCTGAGCAGTCAGACAGATATATAATATATATAGATGATGCAGCACACTGGCGTGAGCCTGAGCAGTGCACACAGATATGGTATGTGACTGACTGAGTCACTGTGTGTATCGCTTTTTTCAGGCAGAGAACGGATATATTAAATAAACTGCACTGTGTGTCTGGTGGTCACTCACTATATAATATATTATGTACTCCTGGCTCCTGCTATAACCTATAACTGGCACTGCAGTAGTGCTCCCCAGTCTCCCCCACAATTATAAGCTGTGTGAGCTGAGCAGTCAGACAGATATATATAATATTATATATAGATAATAGATGATGCAGCACACTGGCCTGAGCCTGAGCAGTGCACACAGATATGGTATGTGACTGAGTCACTGTGTGCTGTGTATCGCTTTTTTCAGGCAGAGAACGGATTATAAATAAAACTGGTGGTCACTGGTCACTATCAGCAAAACTCTGCACTGTACTGAGTACTCCTAATGCTCCCCAAAATTAGTAAATCAAGTGTCTCTCTAATCTATTCTAAACGGAGAGGACGCCAGCCACGTCCTCTCCCTATCAATCTCAATGCACGTGTGAAAATGGCGGCGACGCGCGGCTCCTTATATAGAATCCGAGTCTCGCAATAGAATCCGAGCCTCGCGAGAATCCGACAGCGTCATGATGACGTTCGGGCGCGCTCGGGTTAACCGAGCAAGGCGGGAAGATCCGAGTCGCTCGGACCCGTGAAAAAAAACATGAAGTTCTGGCGGGTTCGGATTCAGAGAAACCGAACCCGCTCATCTCTAGTTACAAGAGGAAGGGATTTTGTTGTCAGTGGACTGCTTCCGCTGTCACCCAAAGCTTTTGAACTTGTCAATGACTTCTGATGAATGCGCTCCAGGTGACGTATAAGGGAGGATGTTCCTAGGTGGTTAACGTCCTTACCTTTACTTATTATAGATTGACAAAGGCAACACACGGCTTGACAAATGTTGTCCGCATTTCTGTTAAAATAATTCCACACCGACCTGGTGATTTTTTTTGTAATTTGACCAGGCATGTCAGTGGCCATATTCCTCCCACGGATAACAGGTGTCTTCCCGGGTGCCTGACTTTAAGAAACCACCTCACCATCAGAATCCTCCTTGTCAATTTTCTCCTCAGTGCTAGCAACACCCATATCCTCATCCTGGTGTACTTCAACAGTGACATCTTCAATTTGACTATCAGGAACTGGACTGTGGGTGCTCCTTCCAGCACTTGCAGGGGCGTGCAAATGGTAGAAGGCGCCACCTCTTCCCGTCCAGTGTTGGGAAGGTCAGGCATCGCAACCGACACAATTGGACTCTCCTTGGGGATTTGTGATTTAGAAGAACGCACAGTTCTTTGCTGTGCTTTTGCCAGCTTAAGTCTTTTCATTTTTTCTAGCGAGAGGATGAGTGCTTCCATCCTCATGTGAAGCTGAACCACTAGCCATGAACATAGGACAGGGCCTCAGCCGTTCCTTGCCACTCCGTGTCGTAAATGGCATATTGGCAAGTTTTCGCTTCTCATCAGATGCTTTTAATTTAGATTTTTTTTTTTTAATGCAATGTATTTATTGAAGAGATTTCGACTAAATCAATACAGGTCGAACAGGAGATGATGACACCAAATAAATTCAAAAGAACACATATGATATCCCATAGGATATGTAAAAACATAAAAAATAAGGGGTACATCAGCAATACAATAGAAATATCAACAACAAATTTTCTGTAGTTTAACAAAACGAAAAGAGAAAAGGAAAGAGAAGATCAGGGATGAAAAGAGAAGGAAAAGGAGAAGTGGGAGGGTGGGGAAGGAAAGGGAGACCACTAAGGTGGTATCCATGGTTAGATTGCTACACAGGGGGCGGCCATCACTACCAACAGAGCTAAACATAGTAAACAATTGCTCGATGAGTTTGGCACCTGAACAATAAGGTTTCAACACAGTATATCACACCCGGGAAATAGAGGTTTTAACATAAGTGAACCAGGGTTCCCAAGTCCTCATATATTTATCCGACCTATCACGCAAAGAAGCTGTACTTTTCTCTATCGTGGAGATATACCATATTTTGGACAATAACATGCTCATAGGGGGGATATTGGGCTTTTTCCAGCATTTAGCTAACACACATATGGCAGCATGAAAAATTTGGAGTACCAGACTACCCGCATGGCTACTAATGTTAGACAAAGAAAGGCCCAGCAAAGCCGTCCAAGGACCCAATGTTACTTGGGTGCCAAGAACAGAACCAATAAGGGTCTCCACTTGGACCCAGAAAGGGCGGATTTTGGGGCAGGACCACCAAATGTGTTTGATGTCTCCAATCTGACCACACTCTCGCCATCACAATGGGGAGGACCCAGGGAGAATCCTATGCAATGTCGCTGGGACCAGATACCATCTGGTATATACTTTATAGGAGTTTTCCTTTACTAGAGAGGAAATAGAGGACTGGGCGACATTTTCCCTAATGATCTCCCAGGAATCCTCCCCAGGTGGGGGGCCCAAGTCCTGCTCCCATTTACTTTCATGAGGCAGTGTATCTGCTGATTTCAAGGAGCGTAATAGACTATACAATATAGAGATAATACCTTGTCGCATAGGAGAGTAAACACAAAGACGTTCAAAAGGGGTAAGTTGGTGGATAACCTTAGATTTTGGAAGGGAATTTAAGAAAGAGCGGAGTTGTAGAAATTCGTATAGAACAGGTTGGGTGATACCATATTTGTCACTTAAAGTGTTTAAGGAGCGCCAGGAAGTACCTTCAATAAAATCAAAGACCAGTTGCGGACGTGGGTGCAGGTGAAACCATGAATGGGAACATAGGGTGGAGCCAGGAGGGAAATCCTGATTATCCCAAATAGAGGTGATGGGGGATGGGGACGTTGAGAGACCGTAATGCCGAATGCAGAAAGACCATAGGGAGCAGGTGAGTTTTGTAGTGGGAACGCACGATTGTATCTTCTGATTAGGCTTAACAGGTGTAAGTAATGAAACCAAAGTGGAAACCTTGGCTGACAAGAGTTCAATTTGTATCCAAGGTAAGTGGGGTGATTGAGAGAACCATGTAAGTGCCTGGCTCAAGTGAGTGGCATGATAGTATTTGCGGATATCTGGTAAACCTCTGCCTCCAGCCTCCGAGTCCCTTATCAGGGTGGAGGTCTTAACTCTAGGGGGTTTATTAGACCATATGAATTTTAAGAAGAGTTTCTGCATTCGACACAAAGCCTCTGTGGGGATGCATACCGGGATTGTTTGGATCAGATATAAAAGCCTGGGTAAGATGTTCATTTTCACTGAGACTATACGTCCAAACCAGGACATGATCTGTTTGTCCCAAGCTCGTAGATCAGATTCAATACAATTAAAAAGGGTTGGGAAATTCTCGGAATACAGAGACCCATAGTAACTCATGATAAACACACCTAAATATTTAATTTTCTTAGAGCGCCAGGAGAAATTAAAGTAAGCGGAAAGGAGAGACCTGGTTTCCTCGCTGAGATGCAAGGGAAGGGCTTCCGACTTGGAATAGTTGATGTGGTACCCTGAATAATGAGAATATGATGATAGAGTTTTAAATAGGTTAGGGATGGATGTATGGGGAGAGGACAGAGTTAACAGGACATCATCCGCAAATAATGATAATTTAAACTCCACATCCTCAACTAATATACCTTTAATATCAGGGTTTGCCCTGACCATACATGCCAGGGGTTCGATAGTCATAGCAAAAATTAATGGTGACAAGGGACACCCCTGACGCGTACCGTTGGTAATTTGGAATAAGCAAGAATCCTTGCCATTTACCCGAACTCTAGCCGAAAGGTTGGAGCAGAGTGCCTGAATGCCCTGGAGTAGGCTTCCTCCCAGGCCGAACCTACGCAAGGTAGCAAACATAAAGGGCCACAGTATTTTATCAAAAGCCTTCTCTGCATCAAGCGAGAGAAGGATAGAAGGCATTTTAGCTTTGTTAATAAGATGAACTAAATTAATAGTTCTTCGGGTATTGTCTCTAGCTTGTCGGCCCGGGATGAAGCCCACCTGGTCAGCATGTATCAGTTGCAGGAGAACTGAGTTCAACCGTAGCGCCAGGATTTTGGCAAACAATTTGATATCGTTATTTAACAGGGAGATAGGGCGGTAACTAGAACACAAGCTGGGGTCTTTCCCTGGTTTGTGTATTAAGACAATCCGAGCCTCCAGTGTATGGGGGGGACAGAGGATCACCCTTGAGTAAACCATTAAAGAGCCTGCAAAGGTGGGGCAGAAAGATCCCCTTGAACTACTTAAAATACATAATAGACATACCATCAGGCCCAGAGGCCTTGTCTGGCTTCTGAATCTTAAGGGCATTGTCTATTTCATCAACCGTTATCTCCTAACCCAACTGAGACATCACCGAACCACTCAAAGACGGTAAGTTGCATTTATCCAAAAGGGACTCAATCCCCTCGCTGAATCTCAGTGAAGGTGAGGAAGCCGCTTCTGCATGGTATAGCGATTTATAGTATTCCTCGAATTCACTAAGAATGTGGTCAGGCTTATGTGTCAATACCCCTTGTTTAGTACGGATAGACAAGATATTCTTGGAGGAAATTTGGGCTCTCAGCTTCCTGGCAAGAAGTTTGTCTGCCTTATCCCCTTTTTCATAGTAAATCTGATTGAGGCGCCTAAGGCATTGTTCCGTCTTATGAGACAACAACATATTGAGTTCACCCCTAACTTTCAGTAGCCGATCTATGTCAGCTGGGTGCAGGGAGGACCTGTGAATTTCTTCCAGAAGATGGAGTTGGTCAGTCAAATCCAGAATCCTCTGGGAAAGTTGTTTAGTGAGCCTAGCTGCGATCTGTATGAACTGGCCCCGAAGGACCGCCTTGTGAGCCTCCCACAAGGTCATATCGGACATACCAGGGGTCTGATTCAAGCTAAAGTAATCAGTCAGTACCTGAGTGACTTGTGGCAGAACATCAGTATACTGGAGAAGAGCGTCATTGAGGGACCAGGAGGGAGGAGAAGTGCGGGACAAACCGGAGAGAATCAAAGATACCGGGGCATGCTCAGACTAAGTAATTGGGTGAATAAGACATTTTTGGATCTTAGAAGTTAAATCTCTCCCAATCATAATCATATCAATCCTCGTATAAAGATTATGCACCGGTGAAAAAAAAGTATAGTCTTTGATTAAGGGGTCAAGAACTCTCCAAGAATCGAAGAGTAGGTGGTTTTTAAGTAGTGACAACAGGGCTCTAGAATTATGATTTCCTGTATGGGATTGGGAAGGGGGAAGGGAATGGGAGCGGTCAAGGCTGTGGTGGAGTATGGTATTGAAATCCCCTGCCATTAAAATATCACTTTTTCTATATTGGGCAATCTTGGAGTCTAAGGATGCGAAGAATGAGGCCTATTTAACATTAGGGGCATAGACATTAATCAGAGTAACAGGAACATTATTAAGCTTGCCCACAATAATGAGAAATCTACCCCTTTTGTCTCTAATAATTTTTTATGACTCTAAATGTAAGTGAGTGGGAATCATTATGGCGACCCCCCGTTTCTTCTGGGTATGAGCGCATGCATGTATAACTACCGGGTGACATTTAGGTCGCAATTCGGGTGGGAAGTACCTCTGAAATGCGTCTCCTGGAGGAACACCAGATCTCCCCCAGCCTGTTTTAGAAAAAGAAATAATTTAGTCCTCTTTTGGGGGCTATTAAGACCCTTCACATTGTAAGTTATAACGTTAACCGACAGTGTATATAAGAGCAGAGCTATAGCACCCCTAAAAACACAGGGTTGGTCTCCTGAAGAAACAAGGGGAAGAGGAAAGGGAGAAGGTAGGAAAAGGAAAGAAAGAGGAGAAGAGAGACATCGAGAACAATAAAAACAGAACAAATGCAACAACAAACCGAGCCAAAGACCCATTGTACTCGTCGTACGGGTCCACACGTTTGAGCTCCCGTATGGGATATTAAGGGAGAAAATTTCTCCCTTACGCTCAAAACCGGCTATAATGGCTCAGTGGAGGGCGTGGCGTCACACACCTATGAACCTACGGGGAGAAAAAAAAAAAAAAAGGAGAACGAATAGGGCGACCCTGGGGGGTCAGAGCAACATTTGATAACAGTAAATCACATCAGAACCGTATGAACAGTGACAACATGGGCTCAATCAGAGAAGCTCAGTAAAAAGAAAATAGAGAACCTCTAAAATACAAAACACTATAGTATATAGTAATATACAGTAACCCATCAAGGCAGCTCGTGGAAGATAGTTCACGGAGGGTCACGTCTGGAAGAGGTTTTTGCCAGGACTGTCGACCAAAGACGGCGAGGTGCACATTGCGGGAGAGGTGAGCTTGGGGTGCATTGAGGACCCGGTACATCCTGTGGGGGAGAGGGCTTGTCAGGTGCCGGGGGGGCAAGTTCAGTTTCAGAAGAAGCCGGTGGGCCTCCTCCTTGGATCGTGTCAGTAGCCGCTTCCCATCAAGCTGCACTATCAGGGCGAAGGGATAACCCCATCTGCATCTGATTTGATTCTCCCTGAGGATCTGTGTGTATTCCTTCAGATCGAAACACCTCTTAAGAGTAATAGGGGATAAGTCCTGAAACACCAGCAGCTTATGCGTTTCAAACAGACACAAGTCCTTGTTACGAGCAGCAGTTAGAACTCTATCCTTAGTTTTGAAATAATGACAGCGTAAAACCACATCTCTCGGAGGGGACGATGATGACGGGTTTTGGTGTAGGGAGCGATGAGCCCTATCTAGGAGGAAAAGCTCAGGCGGAGTGTCCTGCAAGAGATGCTGAAAGAAGCGGGTAAGGAAATCTTCCAGTTGGGCAGGTTCCACCGACTCCGGGATATATTTAATGCGATATTTAATGCGCAGATTGTTACGTCTTGCGCGGTTATCTGCGTCCTCTTTTTGATCTTGGAGGAGGTAAATGTCTTCCTGCATGACAAAAACAGAGTGCTCCATCTCATGCTGGAAATTGATAACTTCGTCAATTTTCTGTTCGACGTCATTAGTACGAGCACCGAGGTCCGAGATCTCATCCTTGAGACAAGAGATGGCCTTGTGGATCTCCGAGTGAAAAGCTTGTTTCAACGACTTCATCTCATTAAGGATAGAGGAAATGCAGTCTTTAATAGAAGAGTCTAGCACAGGTGATTCTTCCTCAGATTCCGAAATAGGAGCAGGTTCTGGGGCGGATGGCGGTTTAGATGAGTTAGGCTTCATTTTTTTAATTTAGATTTTTGGGTCTTTTTACTGAACTTTTGATTTTTGGATTTTACATGCTCTCTACTATGACATTGGGCATCGGCCTTGGCAGACAACATTGATGGCATTTCATCGTCTCGGCCATGACTAGTGGCAGCAGCTTCAGCACGAGGTGGAAGTGGATCTTGATCTTTCCCTATTTTACCCTCCACATTTTTGTGGACTACTGTACCGTACTGCTATATATTATATACTGGTGGTCAGCAAAATTCTGCACTGTCCTCCTACTATACTGTATATACTGCGCACAACTAAAATGCACCACAGGTATGGATGGATAGTATACTTGACGACACAGAGGTAGGTAGAGCAGTGGACACTGTACCATACTGCTATATATTATATACTGGTGGTCAGCAAAATTCTGCACTGTCCTCCTACTATATATACTGCGCACAACTAAAATGCACCACAGGTATGGATGGATAGTATACTTGACGACACAGAGGTAGGTAGAACAGTGGACTACTGTACCATACTGCTATATATTATATACTGATGGCCAGCAAAATTCTGCACTGTCCTCCTACTATATATACTGCGCACAACTAAAATGCACCACAGGTATGGATGGATAGTATACTTGACGACACAGAGGTAGGTAGAGCAGTGGACTACTGTACCGTACTGCTATATAATACTGGTGGTCAGCAAAATTCTGCACTGTCCTCCTACTATATACTACAATGCAGCACAGATATGGAGCATTTTTCAGGCAGAGAACGTAGATATTTTCAGCACACTGAGCACAGATATTTGCAAGCACACTGAGCACAGATATTTGCAGCACACTGAACACAGAAACTGAGAGAACGCTGCACGTCCTCTGCCTATCATCTCCAATGCACGAGTGAAAATGGCTGCGGCGCGCGGCTCCTTATATAGAATACGAATCTCGCGAGAATCCGACAGCGGGATGATGACCTTCGGGCGCGCTCGGGTTAACCGAGCAAGGCGGGAGGATCCGAGTCTGCCTCGGAACCGTGTAAAATGGGTGAAGTTCGGGGGGTTCGGATTTCGAGGAACCGAACCCGCTCATCACTACAATTCAATAACCTTTTGCCACAATGCCTGAATAAAAGGACATCCCCAAAATATATGAAACACATCTCCCACAATCATACAGTTCTGCCACACAACATGTAAATTGGCAGGGGTGAGGAATAAACAATGGAGAATCTTTTATTGTAACACTTATATTGTAATGTTGCAACATCGACAACCCATGTGTAATTAAATATACAGTTTTTCATTGCTGGGAAAAGATGGACTCCTGTAGAGCCAATTCCCCTTGAATTTGAGCCTTGGACTCAATCCCTGGACTATCACCACCATAATAGGCATACCAGAAACCATTATGTCCTTTAATATTGTCCCACATTAATTGTGCCACAATTCCAATGGTGTTATCCAATGCATGTCTGCCATGAACAAAGCCCACCTACTCTAAATGGATCAATTGAGACATCAATGGAGACAAACATGTGGCTATCAATTTGGTATATACTTTGATATCTGTGTTAAGTAAGGCTGGATTAAGGCTGAATTAAGTAATAAGTGTGGGAGCAACTGTATCCACAAAACATGTATAAAATGAGTTAGTGAAGCTGTCCAGACCAGGGGCTTTCCCTGTAGGTAGCAATTCACTTACAGCAAGAGATGTGCACAAGACACTTTTTGGGGTCTTGTGTTTTGGTTTTGGATCTGGATCTCCATTTGTGTTTTGGATCTGGATTGGTTTTTCCAAAACCACCCTTTCGGGTTTTGGTTTTGATTCTGTTTTTTTTGTAAAATAAATAAATAAATAAATAAATAAAAACAACTAAAATAACAGAATTTGGGGGTGTTTTTGTTTATACAGTATTATTAACCTCAATAACATTAATTTCCACTCATTTCCAGTCTATTCTTGACACCTCATACCTCATAATATTGTTTTTAGGACAAAAGGTTGCAACCAGGAAGCTGGATGATTAAGTTAAGTGACAAAAGTGGGTGGCACGAACAAGTGGCACATCTAGGAGTGGCACTGCAGTGGAAGACAGTCTTACAAACTATGCCCATAAAATGCACCAAAGAGCGCATAATGCAAAGAAAAGAGGTACAAGATGGAATTGTCCTTGAGCCCTCCCACCCACCCTTATGTTGTATAAACAGGACATGCACACTTTAACAAAACCAATCATTTCAGTGACAGGGACACACCTGTGGCTGAAATGATTGGTTTGTTTGGGCCCCCACAAAAAAATAAGCAATTGATCTCTCGCTGCACAAACTGGCTCTACAGAAGTAGGATGTCATCATCATCCTCTGATTCTTCACCCCATCAGGGTGAGAGTGTGTGCATCCTCGTCTTCACAGACTGTTACTTTGTCCTCGCTGGAAACCACCATCACAGGTCCCTCTGTATTATTAGGAGGTAATTGCTGGTTCAGGTCTTTCTTGTGGAATTTGTCATTCATTTTGATGAACATCATCTTTTCCACATCTTGGGGAAGTAAACTCCTACGCCGATTGCTGACAAGCTTTCCGGCTGCGCTAAAAGCTCTTTCTAAGTACACACTGGGGGTGTGGGCAACTTAAGTAAAGCAAAGCCAATTTGTACAAGGGCCTCCAAATTGCCTCTTTTTCCTGCCAGTATTGAAACATACTGTCTGACATGCCTATTTGGATGCTATCTCTGAAATAATCAGCAACCATTCTTTGAATGGTGACAGCATACATATGCTTCATATGGTACAGCAAAAGTGTTGCACAAATGAGTCAGAAATATATTTTTGCTCTGGATCACAAACAGAGGATATATAATATATAGCAGTAGGGTACAGCAGCTCCAGTACTAGTAGTCACTGAGTGATGCACCAATAGAAATATATTTTATTATTTTTTGCTTTGGATCACACACAGAGGATATTTACCAGTAGTGTACTGCAGCAGCAGAACTAGTAGTCAGAGTGACACACCAATAGAGATATATTTTTTGCTCTGATCCCACACAGATATATAGCAGTGGTGCACGGCAGTACTGGTAGTCATCACTGAGTGACGCACCCATAGAAATATAATTTTTGCTTTGGATCACACACAGATATATAGCAGTAGTGTACGGCATCCACAGCACTAGTAGCCAGAGTGACGCGCCAATAGAAATATATTTTTTGCTTTGGATCATACATAGATATATAGCAGTAGTGTATGGCAGCAACAGCACTAGTAGTCAGAGTGACGCACCAATAGAAATATATTTTTTGCTCTGGATCACACACAGATATATAGCAGTAGTGTATGGCAGTACTAGTAGTAATCACTGAGTGACGCACCAATAGAAATATATTTTTTGTTTTGGATCACACACAGATATATAGCAGTAGTGTATGGCAGCCACAGCACTAGTAGCCAGTGATGCACCAATAGAAATATATTTTTTGCTTTGGATCACACGTAGTTATATAGCAGTAGTGTATGGCAGATGCAGTACTAGTAGTCAGCACCAATATTTTTTTGCTTTGGATCACACACAGAGGCTATAGCAGTAGTGTATGGCAGTACACAGCCCCTTATAGATAGAGAACAACACCTGGTCCTATACACAGCCACAGTATGCTATATGCAGTGCACTGTCTACTATGCAGAGCCCTAACACAGTGACTATCACAGCACACCTACACAAGCAGCACCCCAGGTTAACTCAACTCTCCTGCAGTAACCCATCTGCTCTCTCCTGCCCCCTTCCCTAACATATATATATCTTCTCTCCATTTATATTAGATATAAAATCAGTTGACAGGTAGAGGTCTTAATTTTAATTTCACTTAACAGACAATTTTCACTTTTTGTATATGTCTAAATGTATTGTCCTCAATTCGTGATGGAATTTTTAACAATATGAATATAGTAAAAGGTATATTTTAAATTTCAACTTCTCAATGTGCGCCAACAAAGAGACAATCTTCTCTTTCGATTTGTGTGACTATCTATCTTGTGTCTTGTAGCACCGCCGAGAATCCATTGAATAGGTACAATTCATTTATAGTCATTAATCAGGGTTATCTTTATACACTATATATATATATATATATATACAATTATTGGCATGGTGCAGAGTTTAATTCCCCCTTCCACATTCCCTTTTCCCATCCTTCTATGAATCAATTTTTTGGCTGGTTGTCAGCTTTCTTTATCTTTAGCACAGTCATATTGTTATATTTCTATCAATTATAAGATTAAATAATTATCATTTTTGAGAAACTCATCCTCGATTTTAACCTCATTACAGCAAGGCTCTTTTCAATTTGACCAAAGATCTACATGAGAGACGAGAAAATCTTAAAAATAGTCTGGATTTGAAGTCTGGTACAGATACCGAAATGGGAGATCCTTTCAAAAGAGATTGGTCAGATGAACTCTATTTATTGAAACAAACTCTTATGAAACATCGCAAAACATGGTGGAACAAAACAACATTTGACAATTATATCGGCCATAACATAACACCAAGGGGTTTGAAACCAAAAGTCTTTCCTGCATACGAACTGGCCAATATTGAACTCAAGAATGAATGAGAAAAGATCCTAACCCAATACTTCAGGGACTTGATAAAGATCTTGATTAGGCGTTATTAAATTCTATTGAACCAATATGCTCAAGAAATAAATACTTTGGGAGAGTGATTGAAAAAGTTTGAATCTCTGGTTCAATTTCAAACAATATATAAGAAATTTAAAAAAGGAAGTAGAAGAATTTGAGAAAAGTATTGTACAGAAGAAAAGGAGGAATTCCATAGAGATAAGAACGATATTGCTGATAATCATGCATACAGGTGGAAATCATATCCACCACATAATAGAAATCAGAACACCAACTATACAACATTTGATATAGACTCCTCAGAGGGAGAAGGTCCCCAAACTTTAGCATTCAATGACCGAAGGAATTTTTTAGACAAAACTCCCAGAGAAGTCAGGGATGGTATCGGCTTCGACCATATAAGATCAGGAGGGGTACATGCAGAAAGGAGAAAGAGATGAACGTGGCTGGCAAGAGGAACCACGGGAACAAAGAAGATACCAGAAATAATGGAGGATAATTTGAAAATCATTAATTTGACAGATAAGGTACTTACTACCCAACAGATCTCTTTACCATCTAAAGGATTTTCCTTTTCCCTAACACTGAAACCAGACAGGTTTGAATGTGAGAAAGATTTACATCTTTTCACTAGGAAAATTCTTCTGAAAAAATACTTCTGCAATCAACATAAATTATTGAAGCAGAACCAGATGGATGACAAACTAAATCAAACATCATCTCTCACTCCAGATGATCAGAGAATGATCAACATTTTGGTAGAATAAGAGCAGGAGGATGAAGACAATGGTCAAATTCTACAACAATTTGATAACACCAAAATAAAAAGTAAGTCAACCTTTTAAACTGATTTCCAAACCTGTCCAGTGGTAAAATCATTTTTAGATTTGGTGGCTCAGGATTTAGATGGCTTATTCTTTAACAAATCAAAATATGGAATGACAGATGATAACCTTACCGAAGAGGAACAATTTGCACTCCAGCAGATTCATCATTGCAAAGATGTAATTATAAAACCTTCCGGTAAGGGAGGGAATGTCGTTCTTTGGCCTAGAAAAATGTATGTAGAAGAAATAAATAAACAACTGAATGACAAATCCTGCTACAAACAACTTACATTTAATCCAACTTCAGATTTTCAAGAGATATATAACAAAATCATATTGAAAGCTTTTAAAAATGGAGTCATCTCAAAGAAAGATTTTGAGAAACCGGTAATTCCGACACTAAACTTACTCCCAAAAATACACAAAAATGATCAAGTTCCACCAGGCAGACCCATTGTCTCAGGGGTAGGGTGCCTAATGGAAAAAGCGAGCATATATGTTGACCAATTTCTTTGTCATCATGTGTTAGCCCTACCTTCCTATACGAGACACAGTGGATGTTCTATCCAAGCTTCAGGGGCTCACGATGAATCCGGGCACCTGGTTGGCCATATACAATGTGGAAATCCTATAAACAAGCATTGATCACCGCAAAGGAATGGACAGTCAAATATTTGCTAGATATGGGAAAATACGAGGACTTTGATGCTTTCCTCCTTACATTAATACATTTTATTTTGACCAAAAATGATTTTACCTGTAACGGTAAATTCTACCTTCAAGTTAGGGGCACAGTGATGGGGACTACCTGTTCCCCAATCATTACCTGGGTAGACGGGAAAAGGAGACAGTCTTTGGTGAACATCAAGCTAAAATATACGGAACACATCCTACTTTATCTGAGATACATAGATGACATCCTAATCCTGTGGAAGGGAGATGAATATATGCTGGAAGAATTAATCTGCATCCTGAACACCAACGACTCTAATCTTAAACTGACAGAAGAAGTCAGTCAGAAAGAGGTACAGTTTGATGCTGCATTGGTTATATTCCTACACAAACAGGCATCTTCTGGACCAGGTGATCTCCTACATGAATAATAAATACCGACTGAAGACACTGTCTTCCCTGAGAGGATCTGTTTCTTCAAAGGTTCCCCATTGCTGTGAAACCAATATGTAGGTAAGGTGTATTTGAAATAGAATGAAAAGGAATGCTCCTGTAGTGCCGAAAACGGGTGGCGTGTCATGCTGATATGTCCCTGTTTCGAGTAGCCAAGTTTTTTTTTTGCTCAAAGTACCACTAAGACATTTTCTCTACTTGCACCACTGCCCACAACATCATTCCACAGACACTCACCATCACCTACCAGACCTTACTGCCTACCGCCCCGTTGTAAGGCTACACCCACTTTTCAAGGAGAACGTGCAAAAGAACATCCCCCTTCCCCATTTTGGTGCCCCCTTGTCATTTTTTTTTCTGGATCTGCCCCTGTATAAGAGGCACTACTACTATGGGCATTGTGTAAGGGGCACTGCAAGTATCGGCATTTTGTAAGGGGCACTACAGAGTGAAGAGGCAGGCTGAGAGACACAAATTGAGGTGGATTGTGAGAGTGGCAAGGAGACACAGGCATGAAATGATGGTGTGGATGACAGGTGGCACAGGGAGGGGATGATGGTGGGGGTTAAAGGATGATGCAGAGAGGAGATGGTGTGGCTGAGAGACGAAGGGGGCAGGAGGTGACACGAGTCTGGTTGAACCTCTGTTGCATGATGATGATCTTAGTTATATTCCTGCACAAACAGGCATCTTGTGGACCATGTAATTTCCCACATGAATAGTGATTATCAACTGAAGACGCAGTCTTACCAGGGAGGACATTTCTTTAGAGGTTCCCAGTTGTAAGAAACCACCATATAGGCAAGGTGCATATGGAAGGGAAAGTAATGCTCCCAGAGTGATTAGAAACAGATGGTGTGTCATGTTGACACCCCCCATTTGTAGTGGCCATGTCCCTTGTGGTATGTGATATTTATTGCATTGAGTGCCAATAGGCGGTGCTAAACGTGCCCAATAGGCGATGCTAAACACACCCCTCCGATGGTGCACCCCCTAATAAAATGTTCTGCGCACGCCTATGGGTACAGTGTGCCTCCCACCGTAGACTGTACTTAGAATGGGAGACGCATATTGGATGAATATATGATGCAGCGCGTCTCCCGGCATACATCCAAAATGAGAGATGCAGGATAGGATGAACACGTCACATGATGCCAGAGACGTCACACATAACAAATGGTCCGTGCGTCTCCCTTGATTTGTATGAGGGATGCACGATTGGAGGACATCATCATGTGATACAATAGCTCCATTTCAATTGGCCATCAGATATCAATTTATCCCTGCTGGGGATTACAATCGGTTTCGTCTGTGAACAAGTTCCTCACAAAACACGTGTCAGCGGCGCTATGGCCGCTACCTTATACTTAAATATACCTGTAATCTATTTTTCCGCAATCCGTGTTGTGCAACCTATGATGGTTAAGCATATATGGAGACTAATAGGAACGCTGAACAGACAATAAAACACTGAGAAGATAGAGTAACATACTGTGGCTTTATCAGGCGGCGTTATGACCGCTGCCTTATAAGGGAATGTATATGTAATAAGATCATTTGGTCTGTGGTGTATAGTTTATCATAATTTAAAAATATAAATATATTTGTGAAGATCAAAAGGAATGCTTAATAGACAATGAAACCCAGAGAGGAGAGAGCAATATATATTGTAACTCATAAATGTATGTGCATGAGGCACCTTAAACAATCACCCACACTAAACCTACTATTAGTGCTGTGCTGAACATAGATATTATGATGTCAAGATGTAATAATATACAGATCTACAATATATCTGCATATCAAATTAGATTTTTTTTTTCATAATCTACACAGTGGCACATCCAAAATATCAAGTCATCACAAAACACGGAGGTTTATTGTACAACGAAATTTATTTAGTCCAGAGAGTATAAAAAGATGCTATTACCAGCTCCAAACCACAGATTGATACAAATGTTACCAGCTATTAGCTTAAAACTATAAAATGTTACAAATGTGTCAATTAACAGCGACACATTGCTGGTGAATCGGGAGCAATAACTAGCTGACTGTACAAACAGCCCCCTTTTCACTATTACAGATTGATACAAATGTTGGAAGCTATTAGCTTAAAACTACCAAAATGTTACAAATGTGTCATTTAACAGCTGCACATTACGGGTTAATCAGGAGCAATACTGAGCTGACTGAGTAAACAGTCCCTTTTCCTTCTTTTATTAACATATGGTGTAACTGAAAGTCCATTCAATTCAGGAGAAATAAGAGTATATATACTGTATATACATACTGTAAGAGGGAGAGTATTAACATGACAGATATACTGTATGGTGACAAATAGAGTTTGCTCAGTGTGATAATTATGAATAATAGACATGAGCATATTTATAACTCATTCTACATGTACTTATCAATGGATGCATTTAATTTATAAGCTATAAAGAACATTGGATCAAATAAAATTAATACATCATCTCAATATTGATATATTGTATAATTATCGGTCTATTAAGCTCAGCAAATACAATGAATAAGAGCTATAATTATAGCCGACAAATAACCTCACCCAATAGGGTGTGATTATATAACAAATTGCAGCATATTATGTGAATACTTCTATACTATTTTGTTCATAATAACTCCTTGAGGAGACACCTACAGTAGATTTATACTTGCCTGTCTAGTGAATATATATATACAGGTTGAGTATCCCATATCCAAATATTCCGAAATACGGAATATTCCGAAATACAGACTTTTTTGAGTGAGAGTGAAATAGTGAAACCTTTGTTTTTTGATGGCTCAATGTACACAACCTTTGTTTAATACACAAAGTTATTAAAAATATTGTATTAAATGACGTTCAGGCTGTGTGTATAAGGTGTATATGAAACATAAATGAATTGTGTGAATGTACACACACTTCGTTTAATGCACAAAGTTATAAAAAATATTGGCTAAAATTACCTTCAGGCTGTGTGTATAAGGTGTATATGAAACATAAACGCATTCTGTGCTTAGATTTAGGTCCCATCACCATGATATCTCATTATGGTATGAAATTATTCCAAAATACGGAAAAATCCGATATCCAAAATACCTCTGGTCCCAAGCATTTTGGATAAGGGATACTCAACCTGTATATATTTACCATAGAAAATAAATTTACTCAATAGGGTGTGACTATATAACAAACTGCAGCATCCCATGTGAATATATTAATGCTGTTTTGATTATAATAACTCCTTAAAGGGATATCTACAGTCTATTTGCACTTACCTGTTTTAAATGAATATATATATATATATATATATATATATATTTATCATAGACTGAACATATAAAAGGTGTTATATCTCCCTTAATACTCTCTTACACACTTACCGTAAATCGATGGTTAGGAAATACCATACCTTGAATATTTATGAGTGGATCTGATTTCACATATTCTTACCATAAACTGATTTTCTAAAAGAAGTTACAATTTTGAATACTTACCTAGACATATAGGGAGGAATTCAATTGTTTGAAAAGTTGGTTGTCTGTTTTTTTCCTGTCTGTTAGATAGGAAAAACAGACACCCAACTGACTTTTCAAACAACTGAATACCCCCCATTGAATTTCAAATATATATACAGGTTGAGTATCCCTTATCCAAAATGCTTGGGACCAGAGGTATTTTGGATATCGGATTTTTCCGTATTTTGGAATAATTGCATACCATAATGAGATATCATGGTGATAGGACCTAAATCTAAGCACAGAATGTATTTTTGTTACATATACACCTTATACACACAGCCTAAAGGTCATTTTAGCCAATATTTTTTATAACTTTGTGCATTAAACAAAGTGTGTCTACATTCACACAATTCATTTATGTTTCACATACACCTTATACACACAGCCTGAAGGTCATTTAATACAATAGTTTTAATAACTTTGTGTATTAAATAAAGTTTGTGTACATTGAGCCATCAAAAAACAAAGGTTTCACTATCTCACTCTCACTCAAAAAAGTCCGTATTTCGGAATATTTGGATATGGGATACTCAACCTGTATTGCTTCTCTCGATTTATATGAAATATGAAATCAGTTGACAGGTAGCAGTCTTGATTTTAATATCACTTAACAAAATTTTTACTTTTTGTATATGTCTAAATGTACTGTCTTCAATTCGTGATGGAATTTTTAACAATATGAATATAATAAAAGGTATATTTTAAATTTCAACTTCTCAATGTGCACCAACAAAGAGACAATCTTCTCTTTGGATTTTTGAGATAGAGAACAACACCTGGTCCGATACACAGCCACATTATGCTATATGCAGTGCACAGTCCACTATGCAGAGCCCTAACACAGTAACAGTCACAGTACACCTACACAAGCAGCACCCCAGGTTAACTCAACTCTCCTGCTGCAACCAACCCCTCTGACCTCTCCTGCCCCCCTTCCATAACATTCCTATCTGATTACAGCACAGAAGGACCACATCCTTTAACTGTGGACTCTCCAAGTCCATATTGAAGATGATGCAGACCACCTGGAGTATATATAGAATCCAAAACCAGCAATATTCGACAGTGGGATGATGTTGATCTGCCTCATTTTCAGATCCCAGTTAGGCACGTAAAAATCGAGCCTGACTCAGATCCAGGATTGGATCTCAAAGTTCGGGGGGGGGGGGGGGGGGGGGTCGGTTCTCAGAGAACAGAACCCACTCATTCCTACCTGTTTGCAATTCATTTACTTCTCCATTTAAACATGCTTTGAACTAATCTACATTTTTATCAGTTGTACCAATGTCATCTCTAGACACCAGCTCTGATATTGGAATCCGGTCACCATACTAGAGGTCGGAATGATGGCAGTCGAAATGCCAACGCCAGAATACTAACACTGGTCAGAACACCGACTTCAGGATCCTAGCATGGATTACAATGTCAGCACTGGAATCCCGACTGCTGGCATCCTGATTGTAAGTATGCTGGGGAGGGTTAGGGTTAGGCTTCGGGGGGTGGGGTGGGGGGGTTAAAGTTAGGCTTTGGGTAGGAAGGGTTAGGGGAGTAGATGTGGGGGATTAGACTACCTACCTACCCGGGTTTCAGGATTTTGCAAGTCTAGATGCTACTGTCTGTATTCTCACTGCCAGCATAAAAAGCGCCGGGTTCCTGATACCTTCCACAATTAATGATATACTCCTAGTACATCTTGGGCAGCTACACTCTCTGCATTGTTTGTACTGTAACAATCACTGCACACTTTTCCACTAAGTAATCTTGCTTACTATAGCTTCATAATATAGGTAAAGCACTCCATTTTAGTTTAAACAAATTTTCACAGTGATCATTCTACAACACTCAAGCTAAATTTGTCCAGGATCTTTGAGACAAATTACTATTTGCTTTTCTAAAAAAAACCTCTCTATATTATGTAAACCTGCTATTACGGTACATACGCATATGTGTCTTAAGAAACTATGGCCCTCATTCCGAGTTGTTCGCTCATTGCCGAATTTCGCTATATTGCGATTAGTCGCTTACTGCGCATGCGCAATGTTCGCAGAGCGCATGCGCTTAGTTATTTTACTCAAAAGTTAGGTATTTTACTCACGGCATTACGAGGATTTTTCTACGTTCTGGTGATCGGAGTGTGATTGACAGGAAGTGGGTGTTTCTGGGCGGAAACTGGCCGTTTTATGGGTGTGTGTGAAAAAACGCTGCCGTTTCTGGGAAAAATGCGGGAGTGGCTGGAGAAATGGGGGAGTGCCTGGGCGAACGCTGGGTGTGTTTGTGACGTCAAACCAGGAACGAAACTGACTGAACTGATCGCAGTGGCAGAGTAAACGTCGAGCTACTCGGAAACTGCTAAGAAATTTCTATTCGCAATTTTGCGAATCTTTCGTTCGCAATTCTGCTATGCTAAGATACACTCCCAGAGGGCGGCGGCTTAGTGTGTGCAATGCTGCTAAAAGCAGCTAGCGAGCGAACAACTCGGAATGAGGGCTTATGGGCTGATCTGGAACAAACCATGTTGCCATGCAGGGGTTGCAAATACATTTATTGTTTTGCATGCAGGGTAAATACTGGCCTTTTTTTGCGTGTACAGTATCCCATAAGTTCTGGAAAGCTTTATTTGTACACTGATACTGTATTTAATTTGGAGTTTGAACACAACCCTCCCAAATTTAAATCTCTCTCTTTTTTATGGTTTCTTTTTTTCATTGTGCATTTTCAATTTGCTCTTTACTTGAGCTTATATGTTTACTACCATATTATTGTCCTTTGCATATTGAATAGGCATTCCCAACCTCGATCCTCAAGGCACACTTAACAGTCCAGGTTTTAGTGCACCGTCGTCCCAAATCTCGGGTTTTGGGTTCTTGTTTTGGATCTGTATCTCCTTCGTGTTTCGGATCTGTATTTATTTTTGCCAAAACCTCCATTGCAAGTTTTGGATTTGTATTTTTTTTTAAACCATAAAAAAAGCTAAAATAACAGAATTTGGGCCTGTTTTTGCTCCTACAGTATTATTAACCTCAAAAACATAAATTTTCACAAATTTTAGTCAATTTTAAACACCTTACAGCACACAATATTGTTTTCATCCAGTTTAGGGCAAAAAGTTATACTGAGGAAGCGCGATGACTAAGTTAGGCGACAGCAGTTGGCTGCACAAACATATGGTACTTAAACTTCCAACATGGCACATCTAGGAATCAGAATGGCACTACAGTGGCAGACAGGGTGGCAGTTTAATAAACTATGCAAATGTTGTCACAGTCAGCAATGCTCCAAACAGCATATATTGCAAAGAAAAGAGGTACAAGATGAAATTGTCCTTGGGCCCTCCCACCCACTAGGAATAGTAATTAAACACTGCGGTTTAATTTCAACAATAAATGTATAAGTAGGGAATAAAATATATTACTGTGGTACCACCTTCACCCACAGCATCACACAATGTATATGTGCGTCAGAAATAGTGATCAAACACTGAGGTTGACATTCACCAACAGTGTTGCACAATATGTGTATGAGTAGGAAATAACTATATTACTGTGGTACCACATTCACCCACAGTGTCGCAGAATAAGTATGTGCATCAACCTTCACCAACAGTACGTCACAATGCGTGTATGAGTATGAAATAATAATATACTGTGGTCTGACTGGCAGTGTCACAGTTCTTATGAGACTAAAATAAAAATTGTATAGTACACTGAGGTACAGCACAAATAAAAAAAAATATATATTTTTATAATTATATTTTTAGGCTTTTTGTTTTTACAGTAGCTTTTATTATTTTAATTTTACACTGGGGCAGAGCCCCTGGATGGATACACAGAGCACCCCTTTCAGATACAACAGACAGATAACTTATTTTTCAGATACAGCAGATAGAGCACTCCTTTTTCAGATACAGCTGACAGAGCACCTTTTTTCAGATACCGCAGACAGAGCACCCCTTTCTGATACAGCAGAGCGGACACCTCTCTTTCAGCTACAGCAGACAGAGCACCACTTTCAGATACAACAGAGCACACCTTTTTCAGATACAGCAGACAGAGCACCCCTTTCAGATACAGTAGACAGAGGACCCCTTTTTCAGATACAGCAGACAGAGCAACTCTTTTTCAGATACAGCAGACAGAGTACCCCTTTCAGATACAGCAGACAGAGCACCCGCCCCATGCCAGACTACACAGTAACGAGATGGACACATCCATCCAGTACATTCTCCACAGCTGGAGTGAAGATGACACCAATCACCGGGGACCTTTATAGAATACAAAACCCACGAGAATCCGACAGCGTTTTGGGATCCGAGTAAGGTGGGAAGTCCTGAGACGAATCTGGACTCGGAATGGAAAGTTTGGTTCTCCGAGAACCAAACCTGCTCATCTCTATTAATTAGTACCTCAGTTATTTTGATTTAACCATTTGTGCTGAAGCCTGGATATCACTAAAATCTGCACTGTTAGTGTGCCTCGAGGCCCGAGGCTGGGAATGCCTGACATACAACTTACTGTAATTTTCTTCCACCTTGGAGTACATTTATTGTTTTATTTGTTTGTCTCATTTGCTTTTATTTTGAGCTATTTATCGCTTATTCATATTATATTCTCCATTAAATATTTTGTTGTGTTAATCCTCTTGTTCCTATCTTTCCTATTTAAGGTAGAAGAGATTTATGCATTTCAAATTGCCAATGGTATAAAAACTTATTGTTCCTATTAATTCCCCTTTCATTGTGAAAATATGTCTGTATCACTGAGAATCATCAAATCTGGAGGAAGATATATCCTTTTTCTCATTATTCCCTCGTTTACCTTCTCCCCTAGTGCCCAGTTCTCGTTACCATCCCTTCTGTTAATAAGCTTAAGGAGTTTGAGGGCAAAAGGAAAGAGAGATGGGTCAGTAGCTGGAGATAGTGTTAGTATCAAGAGTGTGATTTTTAGTAATGGATGAGACAAGGGTGGGCAGGCAGGCAATAGGAGAGAGATAGTGGAGGAATTGAGAGGGGATAGGGTCAAGGGAGTAGGTGGAATGCAGAAGCATCAGAAGAGGTCCATGACTACATCTCCAGATAATGGGGAGAAAGTCAGAGTTGGTAGGATGACTGGGGAGGGATAGGCTGGGAAATAAGGGAGTGGGATGCTAAGAGTCTGGTGGGATACGATGTCTTGACATATGTAGTCAATTTTAGATGTGAAGTGGATGGCAAAGTCAATGGCAGAGATTGAAGAGGGGAAAGTTCCTCCACTGTCGCTCGACTGTTTATGAACACTTTGCAGGTATCTAGTGCATTTTAAGTGCCAAGATTGAGGTGGATCTGTGGGGGTGAGTAATGATTGCCAGAGCAACAGAGTAAAGATCAGAAGTAAGTGAGGCATTGTACAGTATATGCAAGTGGCTTGTTCAGGACAGGAAAAAGAAGCAATGGTGGAGAGAAGTGAGTCAAGCAGGGAGGATAAGGATACATTGGGGGCTATTCAATTGTTTGAAATAACAGTTGGGTGTCTGTTTTTTCCTATCTAAGAGACAGGGAAAAACAGACACCCAACTGACTTTTCAGACAATTGAATTCCCCCCAATGTCTCTAGCCTCAATATTATGCTAAATAGGTTAACTCATTATGCTGAATAACTCTACTATACTGTTTAAATATAAAAAATTATTAATACTGAGTTCATCTTGTTTATTTGTGACATAATATTGCAAATGTAAATACAAGAAAATCGAACATAAGTAACTCGCACTTTATATTTTCCATACTGCATCAAGTAAATGACGCTAATTTATTGCATTAAGATTTTAAAGTAACTAAAAATTGTTAATGGTTTTTAGATCATATCTATAGCAATCTAAAAAGTTTATGGTTCTTGTGAAGGTCACGTCATCATTTGATTCTAATACTGCACAAATTAATCTATATATTTGTAAAGAATGAAGAAGCTTTCAGTGAATGTTTTTAGTGTTGCAGAAAGTTTGATCCAATATTGTAGAATTGTAAAAATACAGTTTAGTTTGATACAAAAACACTGTACTCAGGGGCATTTTATCATAGGCATGAGTCTGTGTACCGTCTCCATATGTCCCACCCCACACACCAGCACACAAACATTGAGCAATTTGGTAATGTGCCATAGTCTGCATCATGTTTCCAGTAATCTCTACAATGCACATGTGCAAATCTCCAGGGAAAATGGTGGCTGCACCATTCTTCCAGTGATTTATATGCACCAGAGCCGAAGATGTAAGTATAATGCATCAATTTGTGTGGATCAAGCCACCTGGACCTAAGGACCATTGTGCACCATGCTCCATGCACAGATTATACTATGCTCATGACCTTACATTCCACCTAAAAATAGCAATGCAGCTACTGTATGTTTCATACATTTGCAAATATATGAAAGCTACCAGGCCAAGACAAGGATCTCTGTTCCCTATGCTTGATAATAGTAGCACTCGCTCTGGGTCATATATTATAATATTAACCCTTTCATGCATGAATTATGATAATGTAATGCAATATTGTTTCTAAATTCTTTTAGAGCTCAAAAAAACAAAAAAAATATTTTTTTTAATCTATAAAAATAAAGAAGTTATTCATGTGTCAACTTGAGAGGACAGTATGCATCTGCAACATAAAACATTACCCTATTATCATTATTTTTGCTAAAGGTAAAATAAAGTATATGGTTTGGTTCCAATTTGTTCTTATTGTGTTGCTTATTGTATTTTTTCTCCAGTAAGAAAAAAAATCTCTAGGTTGAAAACAATACATTTATGCATACGTATGGATTTATTCATCCAAAAACAACTATTTATAACCCAAATATTTTCAACCACAGTACTTCTGAGCTTGCATCATACCTAGAAAGTTTGGGTTTTTCAGAAAGTAAATTTGATTTGAATGCTTGGTATGAAAGCTGGAGAAGCACTATTGACACACAGGCTCAAGGCACTGCATATCTCACTTGGTCTACCACTTTGATGTTGCTCCATAAAGCCAGTGTTGATTAATGATTGAGCAATGGATGCATTGAAATTCAAAAATCACATCAAGAAACAGAAAATGTACACCAAAATGTACCATCTCCTGTTTTTGTGTCTGTGTGGGTACATCGCCACACTCTCATCCTTGAGACTCAGTGCCCCCATGTGCAAGTTATACCACTCTGTGTCTAACCATGTTGCTAGATGCACTTGATGTCTGGAGACAATAAAAATAATACTAATGCAGTGTCTGCCACTACCGCTATAGCTGCTACCTATGATATAATTTACAAAGATAACATATAATGACACATAAAAGGCCATCAGCTGTCAAAACTGGCACACATGGCTATTATATTAGGAACATATAAGGGTTATACCTATATACCAGGATAAGTTTAGCATGCAGTATGGATTTTTATTTTGCATGACATCCTCTGAATTGGACACATGATTTACATCAATTGTGAAAAAAATGAGTGTTTAACACCATACCATTTTATACCCTAAACGTTACTTTCCTTACTTTTATTTTTGTTCCTGCTCTGCTATCTTTAAGTAAAAATATTATTCAGAATTCCCTGAAGTGCTCGGTGCTGGTGAACTTTTCTCAACCATTTTATTTTGCCCTTATTGTTTTTGTAGGAATTAAAAACTGACGCTGGGTAGCATCTCTTCTAATTTTGGTAGAGCTCCTAGGAAGAGGACTTAATGTATATGTGAACACCCAACCACATTTTCTGAAACACTGCCTATCGCTTCCCCTTCATTGCTCCCAAACACCCACAGAGATCTGTACATGTGCAGTACAGATCCTGTGTATTCACAGACCTGATAACATTGGCGATGTATGCAAACCAGGAAATTTGAATACCGTACTTCTCTAAATCTGGCACAGAGGCTACACCAAACCACAACCTCTAGGAATGGGGACTCTTAGCTAATTGGGTCACCCTACTAATATAGTGTTCTAGGGGTTAGATATGAGCAATATTTGCTCAGACCACTTGCTGAATCCTTATACAGTTTACAGATAATAAGTGATGTAATACCAGTTAAACCTATTTTTATGCATAGGAAGGCACCCGCCTTAAAAGATATACTGGTTAGTAGCAGCATAGAAACCAGACAAAGTGAAAGGACAAAGGGTTTCCATAGATGCTGAAGTTGTCTCGTGCAAAATTGTGAAGTCTGATAGCCTTAAATTAACAGAATTCACAGTAATTGTCAGAACTTATCCTGTCAAGGAATTTATTGAATGCCACTCAATGTCATTTATGTTCCAGACTGTGCATGTGGCCTTGTATATGTAGGCAAAACTAGCAGATGTTTGAAAGTAAGACTTATGGAACACATATACATTATTCATAAAGGGCTAGAAACTCATAATTTGTCAGCCCATTTTAAGAGGCATCACAATGCAAAAGATGGTTATATTAAAAATGTCTGGTGTTCAGCAAATTCAACCTAAATTGCGAATAAGGGACTTATTGTAGAAATGAAGCAGATCCATCATTTGCCAACCCTTGTACTCAAGGGATCCCTAAGTTAAAAACATTTGGGCCCAGATTTATCAAGTCTTGGAGAGTGATAAATTGCATGGTATTTAAAGTACCAACCAATCAGCTCCTAACTGTCATTTTTTAAACACAGCCTGTAACAAGACAGTTAGGAGCTAATTGGCTGATACTTTATTACCATGCAATTTATCACTCTCCAAGGCTTGATAAATCAGGGCCTAAATGTTTTTTAACTTAAGGATGCCTCTCTTTAATAGACTGAGTTTTCTTTCCCAAAAGTTTTTGCTGCACTTTATTGCATCTCTTGTACAGTATTTGCACAATTTGCATTTGTCCTGCATTTTTATATGGGCTTACAAATAGTAACATTGACTGTCTGTTTATTTTTTTTAACATTATATTATCAGAAAGACTGAATGGACAGAACAATGCATATTTGCATTTTGCCAGATATCCAGCTTCCTCAGGGCAAGTTTTTGCTATCCAGAAGAAGCCGAATATCTAGCGGAAATGCAAATAGGCATTCTTCTGTCCACTAAAACTTTCTGATAATATGTCTAAATAATGTTAAAATGTTGGATTGATATAACTGTTACTGTATACCGCAGTGGCGCTCTGGTCTCGGTTGAATCCAAGCAAAAGTGTATGGCACTGTGCTGTTTCTTAGTGCTTATAAACACCTATACTCAGGGCTTAAAGTGGTCTTGGAGAGGTGGGGGAACTCACCTCACCTGCAATGCCACAGAAAGGGTGTGGCCTCACAAGGAAGGGGCGTGGCCACACAAAAGTACCACCAATTCAAAATAATGCTTCACAGTAGCACAATCTTATTCACATTGCCCGCCCCACATACTAGTGCCCTTTACACACAATGCCCACAATTTTCAGAGTCCCCCCTTTTACACAGTACGGCAGACAGCGTCCCCTTTTACACAGTACGACAGGTAGAGCCCCTTCCAGGGGCAAACGCAGGATTTTATGAGGGGGTTATATATATATATATATATACACATATATATACACACACACACACTCAGAGTCTTGAAAGTGCAAAAACAGACAAAAAGAGTGACATGGCAAGAGAGGGTGAGAGAGACATGGAGATAGAGACATTGCAAGAGAGAGAGAGAGACATGGCAAAAGAGAGAGAGATGAAGAGGAGACATGGCAAAATAGAGTGACATGGAGAGAGAGAGAGGGACATGGAGAGAGAGAGAATATCAGCAGCAGAAAGACTGGGCACCCAGAGCTGTGAATTGTGGCAGCAGTTACCTGGAGGTCTTCATGAGGAGGGAGAGTTGACTCTCCTACCAGACGCCCAGGCAGGGGCAAACGCAGGATTTTCTTGGGGGGGGGGGGTTCCGTTCACGTATGCATGTACATATGTTGTGATTATATATATATATATATATATATATATATATACACATATACATATATATATACACATATACACACACACACACACATACATGCACTTCTGTACATATACATACATACTTACACACAGCATACATACATTCATGGCGTACTTTCAAAAACATATATACAATACATAACTACTCGGATCAAACATACACACTGCAGACACACACACGGAGCATACATGCATGCATACACACACACAGAGCATGCATACATATACACACAGAGCATACATACACACAGCATATACACATACACACAGCATGCATACACACACACACACACAGCACATACACACACATAGGATACATACACACGGCACATGATACACACATAGGATACATACACAGCACATGATACACACACAGGATACATGCACACAGCACATGATACACACAGGATACATACACACAGACACATGATACACACACAGGATACATGAACACAGCACATGATACACACATAGGATACATGCACACAGGACATGATACACACATAGGATACATGAACACGGCACATGATACACACATAGGATACATGAACACGGCACATGATACACACACAGGATACATGAACACAGGCCATGATACACACACAGGATACATGAACAAAGGCCATGATACACACACAGGATACATGAACACAGGCCATGATACACACACAGGATACATGAACGCAGCACATGATACACACATAGGATACATGAACACAGCACATGATACACACACAGGATACATGAACACAGCACATGATACACACACAGGATACATGAACACAGCACATGATACACACACAGGATACATGAACACAGCACATGATACACACACAGGATACATGAACACAGCACATGATACACACACAGGATACATGAACACAGCACATGATACACACACAGGATACATGAACACAGCACATGATACACACACAGGATACATGAACACAGCACATGATACACACAGGATACATGAACACAGCACATGATACACAGCACATGATACACACACAGGATACATGAACACAGCACATGATACACACACAGGATACATGAACACAGCCAGGGCCGGCTCCAGGCCTACTAGCACCCTGAGCGAGAAAATGTAAAAGCGCCCCCCCCCCCCCCCCCCCCATGCGCGCGCCGAAGGCGCGCGCGCTCCCGGAAAAGTGGGTGTGGCCTCTGGAAAAGTGGGCGTGGACTCGTAACTTCATATCATCAAACTGTAAAAATATTTTCACACAATTAGCAGCCTTACACATAGCCACAGTAGTGTTCCTTACACACAATGTCTCCAGTATAGTGCCAGATACACATAATGTGCAGTGCCAGATAGACATGACATGCCTCCCAGCAGTGCCAGATAGACATGACATGCCTCCCAGCAGTGCCAGCTACACATGACATGCCCCGCAGCAGTGCCAGCTACACATGACATGCCCCGCAGCAGTGCCAGCTACACATGACATGCCCCCCAGTAGTGCCAGCTACACAGGATAGTGTTCACTTTTTAGGGCATGGTGCTGATCACAGGGAGGGCACATTTTTAAGTTAGGAGGGCAAAATGATGTACATACTGCTTGTTGTTCCCACACCTATATGTCAAAGCATGGACAGTGCGCGCCGAAGGCGCGCAGCAAAAATTAATGGGAGTTACTTCGTGGGGAAGGTACGTGGCCACATAATAGTGGCAATTTGCATTACACCACACAGTAGTGCAGCTAATACACACTGCACCAGGTAGAACCTCCTATACACTTTGCGCCAGGCACAGCACTGAGACACATTGCCTAGCCACAGACGCCTAGCGGGAACACTACATGACATGCCCCCCAGCAGTGCCAGCTACACGTGACATGCCCCCCAGCAGTGCCAGCTACATAAATGGCCACACAGTGCCAGATATGCACCCACAGTTCAGATACATAAATGCCCCCAAAGTGCCAGATACATAAGTGCCTCCACAGTGCAGATATGCCCCCCACAGTGCCAGATACATGATGCCCCCGCAGTGCCAGATACATAAGTGCCCACACAGTGCCAGATATAAAAATGCCCACACAGTGCCAGATATGTCCCCACTGTGCCATATATAAAAATGCCCGCACAGTGCCAGATATGCCACCACAGGGCCAGATACATAAATCCCCCCAGTGCCAGATACATAAATGCCCACATATTGCCAGATGCATAAGTGCCCACACAGTGCCAGATGCATTATTGCCCCCCACAGTGTCAGATACATTAATGCCCCCAGTGCCAGATATGCCCCCACAGTGCCATATACATAATGCCCCCACAGTGCAGATATGCCCCCACAGTGCCAGAAACATAATGCCCCCACAGTGCAGCTATGCCCCCACAGTGCCAGATATATAATGCCCCCACAGTGCAGATATGCCCCCACAGTGCCAGATATATAATGCCCCCACAGTGCAGATATGCCCCCACAGTGCCAGATACATAATGCCCCCACAGTGCAGATATGCCCCCACAGTGCCAGAAACATAATGCCCCCACAGTGCAGCTATGCCCCCACAGTGCCAGATATATAATGCCCCCACAGTGCAGATATGCCCCCACAGTGCCAGATACATAATGCCCCCACAGTGCAGATATGCCCCCACAGTGCAAGAAACATAATGCCCCCACAGTGCAGCTATGCCCCCACAGTGCCAGATATATAATGCCCCCACAGTGCAGATATGCCCCCACAGTGCCAGATATATAATGCCCCCACAGTGCAGATATGCCCCCACAGTGCCAGATATATAATGCCCCCACAGTGCAGATATGCCCCCACAGTGCAAGAAACAATGCCCCCACAGTGCAGCTATGCCCCCACAGTGCCAGATATATAATGCCCCCACAGTGCAGATATGCCCCCACAGTGCCAGATATATAATGCCCCCACAGTGCAGATATGCCCCCACAGTGCAAGAATCAATGCCCCCACAGTGCAGCTATGCCCCCACAGTGCCAGATATATAATGCCCCCACAGTGCAGATATGCCCCCACAGTGCCAGATATATAATGCCCCCACAGTGCAGATATGCCCCCACAGTGCCAGATATATAATGCCCCCACAGTGCAGATATGCCCCCACATGAATAAACATAATGCCCCCACAGTGCCAGATATATAATGCCCCCACAGTGCAGATTTTAACTTACATGGCATTGTCACTGCGGACTGCGGTGCTGGGAGCCGGGAGGGGGAGTACTGCTGTGGGCCCAGGCAGGCAGGCAGGCGGGCGGCTGGACGGATGAACGATTCCGTCTGCGCTGCGCGGCGCCGGCGTCTAACGTCAGACGCCGGCGCCGCACAGCGCGCTGCGCGCACACACACACAGTTTGAAGGCTGGCTCCAGGCAGGAATATGGCGGCCGCAGCGTGCGGCGCCCTAAAAGAGTGGCGCCCCGCGCGGCCGCTCCAGTCGAACATGCCTGGAGCCGGCCCTGAACACAGCACATGATACACACACAGGATACATGAACACAGGCCATGATACACACACAGGATACATGAACACAGGCCATGATACACACACAGGATACATGAACACAGGCCATGATACACACACAGGATACATGAACACAGGCCATGATACACACACACAGGATACATGAACGCAGCACATGATACACACATAGGATACATGCACACAGCACATGATACACATAGGATACATGAACACAGCACATGATACACACATAGGATACATACACACAGCACATGATACACACAGGATGCATGCACACAGCACATGATACACACACAGGATACATGAACACAGCACATGATACACACATAGGATACATACACACAGCACATGATACACACACAGGATACATACACACAGCACATGATACATACACACAGCACATGATACACATACAGGATACATACACACAGCACATGATACACACTGGATACATGCACACAGCACATGATACACACATAGGATACATGAACACAGCACATGATACACACATAGGATACATGAACACAGCACATGATACACACATAGGATACATGAACACAGCACATGATACACACATAGGATACATGAACACCGCACATGATACACACATAGGATACATGAACACAGCACATGATACACACATAGGATACATGCACACAGCACATGATACACACATAGGATACATGCACACAGCACATGATACACACATAGGATACATGCACACAGCACATGATACACACGTAGCTTATAAACACATAGCACCCCCCCCTCTTCCTTCCAAACACCAGGGCAGTGGGTTCCTCACCCGGCCAACTAAGCCCCCCCCCCCTACACTTAAAACAAATACCTGTGCTCAACTGCAGTACAGTTCACTGCAAACATTTCCGTCCTGCCTCACCCGGCCGGCCAGCTCTGTCACATGGGAGGTCTGCCTGGGAGGAGCTGCAACTTTCTCTGCAGCTACTGTTGCTCCCCGTACATTCAGCCAGCCTGCCTCCGTCCTCTCCTCAGTTAGTAGAGGCAGCTGCACAGTCTATTTGCGGGGGGGGGGGGGGGGGGGGGATCGGGCGTTACAGCCGGCGGCTCAGTCACACTCCGGCGGCTGTGGCTGCGGCAGAGGGGGGGAGTGAGGGCACTTTGAACCTGGCGCCGGCTGAGCGCCATTCACGGCTCCTGGACCGTCAGCTAATGAGAAGCTGCCACTTGGCAGCTTTTCATTGGCTGGCGGTCTGCGAGCCGTGATTGGCTCACGCCAGATTTTGAAAAAGCCTCATCTACTTCTAATTGGTGCTGCAGCCGGTCCGCGAGCCGCGATTGGCTGGCGGCCGCTGCCACCTTTATAATGGAACAGGGACATGATGCTGTGGCCGGGCGGAGGCGGAACTGGTTCCGCCTGCAATTAGAGGTGACGGAACGCAGTTCCGTCCCGTTCCGGCCCACTTTAACTACTGCCTATACTACCAAGGAGCCGTATCAGTGTTTAACAAAAAAAAGCTGCACTAGTGTTCGAAGTGTCTATAAGGATTACAAATTATATCAATGTCCACCAGCAATAAGCATGTTATAAGTGACCATACAAGCAAGGAGCCCCTTCATCATTTATTAACAAGAAGCCCATCAATATTCAGTAGCAGTGATACTGGTAGGGAGTCACACTAGTGTGTAATGATTAGAAGTTACATGGACATGTGTTAGCGGCTAACGAGAAGATGCACAAGTACATATTTACATATTTATTGAACCGTACTAGTGTTTTTTTAATTTTTATAATAGAATGCCGTGCAGCATGTATCTGTGGCCATTTAATCAAGGAGCCGCAATAGTGTCCACTCATAAAAAGATGTATCTAGTTTCATTAGTGGCTACACTCAGGGGCGTAACTAGACCATAGTGGACCCCATAGCAAAATTCAGAAAGGGCCCCTCATGTATTCCACAAGCGTGACAGGGATGGTGGCAGAGAGGGGAATGGAGGGCAGCACCAGGCAGGGTGTACACTGAGGTGTTAGCTATACATATATATATATATATATATACACATCTGGGAGTCTGGCTCTCCTATTACAGTAACTTACTGCGCCGGGTGCACGCACATAGTGGGAAAGATGCACAGCGATCGGTGTGGCACTCCAGGCGTCAAGATAAATGCACATGAAACAGGTCATTTAAAAGGCAACATTTCAATGCCGTTTAATAAGGCATTTTCATCAGGTCAAACAAATACAGGCAAGTGCTTATTTATATACTAAGTGAGTGTACCCAGCGTGCGTGTGTTCCTGGAACTCGGATCACCGCCCGGGTCCGTAAGCGCATCTCCTGATGTCAAACACCAAGATGTCATCCTGTAGTGCCCATCACCATGACAACACATAAATAAATTGAGCTGTATAATGATAAGCCAATACAATGAAAACTCAATGGGGTATATTTACAGGTGGTCTTCAGTATGCCGACTGACGGGATCCCGGCGCACAGTATACCGGCGCCGGAATCCCGATAGCTGGCATCCCGACAGCCGGCATACCGACACTTATTCTCCCTCGTGGGGGTCCACGACCCCCCTGGAGGGAGAATAAAATAGCGTGGCGCGCCACCGTGCTCGCAAGGGGCTAATTTGCGCTCGCCACACTGTCGGTAAGCCGGCAGTCGGGCTCCTGGCGCCGGTATGCTAGTCGCCGGAAGCCCGACCGCCAGAATACCATACTGAACCCATATTTACTAAGGTTCCGATTTTGGTAGAGTTTTTTTTTTTTTTTCCAAAGTGTTATTTCGGGAATTTACCAAACAGAAATATCGGCAGAGATGACGGCATTCGTATTTTTTTTTGACGGTAAAGTTCACAAATACGAATGAATACACCATCGGTCAAACACGGCTGTTTAGGTATACAAAACGGTAATTTACCAAACCTTCGTATTTGTCATCTCCACCATGAAAGGGCATTTGCAACCGTGAAAAATGCGAATCGTTAAAAAACGCAAAAAAATAGACCTGCTTATGTAAAGCATGTTTACAGATGTAGCCACCTTTATCTTGAGTGGCCGCGGCGGTTGTCCCGTTCGACCATACGCAGCGTACTGTGGCGTAGCGAGGCGCGCCTAGCCACAGAGAGGCTATCTAATCGCACGGAGACAGACATTTGACGTTTGGCGTTACCTTTACGTGTAATACCTGCGATCAGCCACCAGATGTCGCTTTTTACAATCACCACTGCGCATGCGTGTGGTCTCCCGTAAAATACAATACTGACATACATAATAAGGACTACTTTACTAAGGCGTCTCATTACGCTGCATACAGCAAATACTGTACTCATTACGCTGCATTATTTAATACAGTACTGTATATACAGTACGACACCGACGCAAATACAGTAGTACAGCATACAGTATATGATCCATCTACAATACTTTATGAATACTGTATGTGAGCGTCCAAGTCCCGCAGACAAAACACAGTACTGTAAAACCAGTAGTGTACACTGTCGCAAATGGATGTGTGTTACAAGTTCACTATTGCCTCTCAAGATTAGGAATTTTCTACAGTATGTTATCGTCCTAATCCCGTAGCCATTACAGCATAATCAAAACCAACGGATTTATACATTTGTCTGCGGCGAAGTGGTGAAGTGTTTCGCTTCCTATACTCAGAGTCCAGGGTTCGATTCCTTAAGTACGAATGCATGTTACTGTAGTTTTTTTCAGACACTTTATTATTTTTTTTATTCACATACTGTAAACCAGGGCATACAGTAGCTGCATGAGCGGTTCTATGCGATCGAGTCCGGTGTACCATAATGTGCAGGTTCTATGCAGGTTAAGGTACTATGCTTCGTACACAGTACACATACAATTCTGTAGCTGGGCAGACTGAATAGAAATGGCTACCACCTATGACTCCTTGCCCCACAGAGGCCCTAGGCTACGGAGCAAGTAATAGTCCAGATTGTACAGACTATGGGGCAATGCTGAAGGAGCGTCACAATCCCCTAGCTAAAATACACAGTATGCATATTATGGTACACCGGACTCGATGACATACTGTAGCACACTGGCAAAATGGCCGCCGCCCCTGAACCCTTGTGCAGGTTATGGGGCAATGCTGAAGGAGCGTCACAATCCCCTAGCCAAAATACACAGGGGAGGGATAAGCTACTGTAGGATTGCATACAGTATTACGGTACACCGGACTCAATCGCATAGCACACTGTCAAAACGACCACTACCCATGAACCCCCACCTCCTGAACCCCCACCTCGTGGCAGGCAGCAGTTGGGTATGGAATGAGAAATGGCATAAGCTGTGCAGGCTACGGGGCGATGCTGAAGGAGCGTCACAATCCCCTAGCCAAAATACACAGAGATACTGTAAGCGAGGTCTATGCACATTACAGTACTGTACGTTACACCGGGCTCGGTCGCATAGCAAACTGACAAAACACAAGTTTTACAGTACATACAGTAAAGCAGGCCAAAGCTGCAGGAGAGTTTCTACTGTAAAGGTTCTATGCACCGTACGGTAATGTACACATACCTGTACAATTCTATAGCAGGGCAGACTCAATTGAAATGGCTACCGCCTGTGACTCCTACAGTAGCTCCTAGGAGGCACTCAGCTATGGAGCAAATAACAGCACAGATTTTGCAGGCTACGGGGCAATGCTGAAGGAGCGTCACAATCCCCTAGCTACAATACACAGGGGTGATAGAGATAATCGAGTGGCTGGAGGGGGGTCCCCTTGATTTAAGGGGCCCCCACTCCTCCAGGGTACTCCGGCCAGGTGTGACTAGTTGGGTATTTAATTCCATGGCCGCAGGGACCGGTATAAAAGTCTCCCCCGGCTGTGCATTATCTGTCCAGCTAGTGGAGCCCAGTGCTGATTCAAAAAATATGGGGAACCCCTACGCTTTTTTTGTCCCCCTTATTTTTTGCACCAGGACCAGGCGCAGAGCCCGGTGCTGGTTCTAAAAAGATGGGGGATCCCGTGTCCATTTTTTCCGTATTCCTTCCGGAATTCGACTGCAATTGCATATACAGTACTGTACCCCTTAATGTCACTGCTTACAGTATACAGTATTTAGACATGAGCTTGTGTACAGTATCTGTCATGAGGTGCTTTTTTCACTGACACTATAACTTTTTTCTATTGTGATATACTGTACAGAGGCGGCAAACTAGCCAAACGGGAATAATCAGCTTCTGCAGAATAAAATGAGATGCTACAGTACATGCCTATATTCTGTGAGTGACTGCGGCTCTATGAAATTAAATCAGAAAATTTAAATATGAAATGCATTACTAATGTGTGGCATTACTGTACTGTATGTGTATAAGGTGTACTACAATATTTTCTGGTGTAACATAAGGAAAGGGCACTACTGCATGGTCTAATGCAGTGGTTCTCAAACTTGGTCCTCAGGACCCCACACAGTGCATGTTTTGCAGGTAAACCAGCAAGTGCACAGATGTATTCATTACTAACTGACACATTTTAGAAGGTCCATACAGTAGGTGGAGCTAATTTTTTCACTTGTGATTCTGTGAGACCTGCAAAACCTGCACTGTGTGGGGTCCTGAGGACTGAGTTTGAGAACCTGTGGTCTAATGTAAATAAAGATGAATGTGGTGGGGTGTAATGTGAATAAGGGGCATTACTGTTAGGAGTAATGTGGTACTATGATATGATGTCATGAGAATAAGAGACACCACTGCATGATATAATGTGAATAAAGTTGCAGTACTGTGTTGTGTCATTTCATCTTCGGGTATTATTGTGTTACCATGCCCCTTCCCAGCAAGAACATACTGTACACTGTTTTGGGCTGGCACTAAATGTGCACATTGTTCTTATTTAGATTATAGGGGGTAGGAGCGCCAAAATGGGTGATGGTGCTGGGAAAGGGGTGCAGGGTTAGAGGCGGAACTACGTAGCATCTGTGCAAGAGGGCATCAGCCAAAATCTAGCCTAGGGCATCATGTTGGTCAGGTTTGGCTCTGATAATACTGTATACTGTACTCTTACTGTACTTTGCATTCAATACAGATACTGTTTGCACACAGGTTTTACATGAATCATTGGCAATGCTGCAGGAGTGTCTCATTAGGCAATCTAAAATATACCACGACTATGGGTGGGGATACAGTAGGGAAGTTCTGTCACCATAAGCTGTCTGCTGTGTATAGCATATTTCCATCTGAGATGCATTTGTGTGTTTGTAATAAGAAAAAAACATTTTACTGTACATTTAGTGGATACAGTATTTCTCCCCCATAATGACGTATCATACTGTACAGGTACCCTCATGTACTGTACCGTACCATACTGTAAAATTGAATATTTATTGGAAAAACATCAATATTAATGTAAAAATAAAGTATTACAACATCCGATTCCATGTACTGCACTGATCAAAATGTACAGTACTCTTATTCAGGACTTATAAAACTGAAAATAACTGTTCATACAGTACACATCAATAACATTACTACTGTATAATATTCTACATTAGTTTATGCAATAATCAGACAAAGGCAATTTTATCATTTTTTTTAATAATGCACCAATTTAAAATTTTAAACAGAAAATACAGAACTACATATTTGTGGCTTGACCATTTCTTTCAACTACAACAGGTAATACTTTATACAGGTGATTTATATAATTATTACAATGTTCAGGTGTGAGTACTTCTAGCCAAAATTTCTTTATCCCATCCACCAGTTGCTGTTTTGTTGTTGGCTTTGCAACACTCCTAACGTACCTCTTCAATTGAGCCCACACTAATTCGATTGGGTTCATGTCTGGTGATCTATATAAAAATAAAAAAAAAGCGTATAGAAAAAATTAATTACATTACAGTAAATAGAGAAAATTAAACATACAATATTGTACTGTTTATTAAACAAAATTTTTTTTTACAGTACTAGAGTGCTATCCAAAATTTTACTTGTACACTGTTGAAAGAATACTCACTCTGGTGGTGTGCGTTCCCAATTCATACCTTTCTCTTCCATAAATTTGGCTGAGGCGGAGTGTTTAGGATCATTGTCTTGGAATATCCTATGGTGAGTTGGGTAATGTTTATTCACAAATGGCACCATACATTTCTCTACTATTGTTTCTTGGAAATATTTCTTATCCATGATTCCTACAGAAATCAAAAAATGTTGTTCATTAATAAGCAACTCCTTTTATTGTGCAGTTACACGTACTCTACAGTACAACATGTATTTTTACAGAACACAGGCACAGAATAAAGTATAGTACTGTACCTTCGAAAAATAATAGGGGACCAGCTCCTAATCGTGATATGCCTCCCCATACATGGATTTTCAATGGATGCTTTGGGCGTGGTTTTAAAGAGATATGGTTACGTTTCCTGAATGACATTCTGGAGAACCGCTCAAGGGCAACAGACGATTCATCTGTGAAAATGACATCATCAAATGTTTCACCACTCTCAATCCATCGCCGTGCCTGTTCCACTCTCTTTTCTTTATTCACATCTCTTATCATTGGAGATATCCTGTGAAGAGCCAAAAATAATGAAATCAGATACAGTTATGAAATTACAGATTTACAGATTACTGTATATACAGTAGACTGTATGTGCAGTATACTGTATTATATACCTACTGTATACATTAAACTGTACATACAGTACATTAAGTTACATACAGAGTAATATATATATATATACATACTGTACATACACACAAACACACACACACACACACAGTATACAGTATGTAATCATCACAATAAGCCGGCAATGCTTCATTGCTGTCTCTGAGTGCCTATACAGTAGGTATCTCTTTTGGGATAGAATATATACAGTATATACACACACACATACTGTATATAGTATAAAGTACACACTCTGTATAATGATTTATGGCATTATTATATCACGTATCAAGGGATTATTAACAGTGCATTTACTGTATGGTTTATACTGCTTTCAGTATTTTACCTTGTTGCGCCAAAGGTCCATCCCATTTTCCGTCGCATCCTTCTGATGCTGGTGGCCGATATGTCCAGGTCATACTTGGAATGGAGAATTCGTTTTATTTGCAGAGCAGTACGCTCATCATCCTCACGAGTTAGTTCCTCCACAATTTGTTGCACTCTCCTACAGTACAATACAGTATGAAAAATATGAATTCATGAACAGCACAATCACAGTTACAATTGATGAAGTTTTTATTTTATTTCAAAAAAATTGTTTATGGTATAAAGCAAGTCATTTAAACATTACAGTAGTGTACAGTACGTACCATGTGCATTTTGTAGGAAATACAAATCTGGGCGTTGTTCTCTCGAATGCATGATAGCGCACCGTTTCTAAAGTGACTATAATGCCACTTTCCTTGAGCCATGCATGGATCTCTTTGATGGTTTTATTTTCTTTTTTCATGTTGGCGATTATCTTGCTCATCGTTTTGTTGATAGTTACTGGCATGTTGTCCAACTATAATTCCTGTATGGAGAGAAAACATTTGTGAATACTGTAGTCTAAAATTTACACATCTGAAAATGCATAAGAGTTTTATGATAGAAGTTAATACTGTACATGTTTACTATCCAGTACCTGATGTTCAAATTTAAGTATTGTATACTGTACAGTACTGAAAATACAACTTCAGTGTTATGGACTGTATGAAACAGATACAGTACAGTAAATAACCCTCCTTGGAAGTGCATGGGCCCTGTGAGACTTACAGTAGTGTACAGCATAAGGGTCGACTGACATGATGTACAAGCATTACATACAGTACATGTCAGTACTGTATGTAAATTCTTCAATTATTGCCTAACAACAATGCTGCTTACTGTATATTAAATACTGTAGGCCTAGAAATGTGCATCTCAATATAGTAGTTAAAAACACAGGGGCCTATGTGGATAAGCGAGTTCTATGCACACTAAAAATGGCCACCGACCGTGAACCCCCAGCACGTGGCAGCGCTCGGATATGTAGTGAGATACAGTATGGCATACATTTCACAGTTCAGGGGGCAATGCTGAAGGAGCGTCACAATCCCCTAGCTCAATTACATTGGGATAAGCGAGGTCTATGCACACTACGGTATACCGAGCTGGATCGCTTAGCAACCTGACAAAATGGCCGCCGACCGTGAACTCCCAGCACGTGGCAGCGCTCGGATATGTAGTGAGATACAATATGGCATACATTTCACAGTTCAGGGGGCAATGCTGAAGGAGCGTCACAATCCCCTAGCTCAATTACATTGGGATAAGCGAGGTCTATGCACATTACGGTATACCGAGCTGGATCGCTTAGCAACCTGACAAAATGGCCGCCGACCGTGAACTCCCAGCACGTGGCAGCGCTCGGATATGGAGTGAGATACAATATGGCATACATTTCACAGTTCAGGGGGCAATGCTGAAGGAGCGTCACAATCCCCTAGCTCAATTACACTGGGATAAGCGAGGTCTACTGTATGCACATTACGGTATACCGAGCTGGATCGCTTAGCAACCTGACAAAATGGCCGCCGACCGTGAACTCCCAGCACGTGGCAGCGCTCGGATATGTAGTGAGATACAATATGGCATACATTTCACAGTTCAGGGGGCAATGCTGAAGGAGCGTCACAATCCCCTAGCTCAATTACATTGGGATAAGCGAGGTCTATGCACATTACGGTATACCGAGCTGGATCGCTTAGCAACCTGACAAAATGGCCACCGACCGTGAACTCCCAGCACGTGGCAGCGCTCGGATATGTAGTGAGATACAGTATGGCATACATTTTAAAATACACCGGGATAAGTTGTACAGGCCATGGAGCAATGCACAGGGACATTCATCATTTACGTACAGTATATAAATAATTGTAAACCGTAAATGAAAGAATTACCGGTCAAATACTGTATGACGAAACTGTGTCAATGAGCTGGAACAGTATGGCCTGTGAAGAAGTTTTCGAAGGCAGAAACGGAGAGCAAATTATCAGGAGATTTCTGAAAGGTCGGAGAAGATCCACACAGCAAGTCTGCTTACGAGGAAACAGCTTTGCAAAGTGGGTAGCGGGGCGGTGATTTATGTGAAACCTGTGTGCATCCTTCCATTGACTGTCTTACAATGTAAATAAAATAATACAGTGCATTATTACAGAAAAAAAAAAAAAAAAGAAAGAAAGCACATCATGTCTCGAACCCTGGACCCCCAGTGAGGGAGGTGGGAGCCTTCACCCCTAGCCCACGACGCCTCATGAGAGATTTCTAATTTCATGTGTGAAAGTACTGCAAACAGCGCCCGGCCCTCGCCCCATTGCTGTTGGTTTATGCCTTAGAGGACTCGGACGCTCGCATTTGTAAAGCACGGTGTTTTCCTCCGCCTCCTGCTAGCCTGTTGCCCTTCCCCCATGGGAGCCTGCACAGATCATGCAGTAGACAGGGAGGGAATGCAGGTCATGTGCAATACACAAACGCCCACTGTAGTACTATTTTGCTCACTTACAGTACCGTACTGTAGGTTGCATTTAGCGTAAAGAATCGCTCCTGCAGATGTACTTTGATTTATGTGAAACCTGTGTGCATCCTTCCATTGGATGTACTGTATTGGAGAGAAAAAAAAATGTTAAAGTGAATGTCACGGGAACACATTAAAAATAAGGTTGGCACTTCCTTCCCATTGGTGTTGGTTTACAGTATGCCGTAGTGTACTCGGACGCTCATGTAATTGCATTTCAAAGGCACAGTATTTTCCATCGTCTCCCCCCTACCCCCATCGCCCTTCCCCCCTGGGGGCCTGCACAGGGAGGAAATTCAGGTCCTGTGCAATGCACAAACGCTGAAGATCTACAGTACTGTTTTGCTTAGTTGGTAGCGCCAGAATACACTCATTTCATTCACGCTGTTTGGGTGCATTTAGCGTAAAGAATCGCTCCTGCAGATGTACTTTGATTTATGTGAAACCTGTGTGCATCCTTCCTTTGACTGTCTTACAATGTAAATAAAATAATACAGTGCATTATTACAGAAAAAAAAAAAAAAAAGAAAGAAAGCACATCATGTCTCGAACCCTGGACCCCCAGTGAGGGAGGTGGGAGCCTTCACCCCTAACCCACGACGCCTCATGAGAGATTTCCAATTTCATGTGTGAAAGTACTGCAAACAGCGCCCGGCCCTCGCCCCATTGCTGTTGGTTTATGCCTTAGAGGACTCGGACGCTCGCATTTGTAAAGCACGGTGTTTTCCTCCGCCTCCTGCTAGCCTGTTGCCCTTCCCCCATGGGAGTCTGCACAGATCATGCAGTAGACAGGGAGGGAATGCAGGTCATGTGCAATACACAAACGCCCACTGTAGTACTATTTTGCTCACTTACAGTACCGTACTGTAGGTTGCATTTAGCGTAAAGAATCGCTCCTGCAGATGTACTTTGATTTATGTGAAACCTGTGTGCATCCTTCCATTGGATGTACTGTATTGGAGAGAAAAAAAAAAATGTTAAAGTGAATGTCACGGGAACACATTAAAAATAAGGTTGGCACTTCCTTCCCATTGGTGTTGGTTTACAGTATGCCGTAGTGTACTCGGACGCTCATGTAATTGCATTTCAAAGGCACAGTATTTTCCATCGTCTCCCCCCTACCCCCATCGCCCTTCCCCCCTGGGGGCCTGCACAGGGAGGAAATTCAGGTCCTGTGCAATGCACAAACGCTGAAGATCTACAGTACTGTTTTGCTTAGTTGGTAGCGCCAGAATACACTCATTTCATTCACGCTGTTTGGGTGCATTTAGCGTAAAGAATCGCTCCTGCAGATGTACTTTGATTTATGTGAAACCTGTGTGCATCCTTCCATTGACTGTCTTACAATGTAAATAAAATAATACAGTGCATTATTACAGAAAAAAAAAAAAAAAAGAAAGAAAGCACATCATGTCTCGAACCCTGGACCCCCAGTGAGGGAGGTGGGAGCCTTCACCCCTAGCCCACGATGCCTCATGAGAGATTTCTAATTTCATGTGTGAAAGTACTGCAAACAGCGCCCGGCCCTCGCCCCATTGCTGTTGGTTTATGCCTTAGAGGACTCGGACGCTCGCATTTGTAAAGCACGGTGTTTTCCTCCGCCTCCTGCTAGCCTGTTGCCCTTCCCCCATGGGAGCCTGCACAGATCATGCAGTAGACAGGGAGGGAATGCAGGTCATGTGCAATACACAAACGCCCACTGTAGTACTATTTTGCTCACTTACAGTACCGTACTGTAGGTTGCATTTAGCGTAAAGAATCGCTCCTGCAGATGTACTTTGATTTATGTGAAACCTGTGTGCATCCTTCCATTGGATGTACTGTATTGGAGAGAAAAAAAAAAATGTTAAAGTGAATGTCACGGGAACACATTAAAAATAAGGTTGGCACTTCCTTCCCATTGGTGTTGGTTTACAGTATGCCGTAGTGTACTCGGACGCTCATGTAATTGCATTTCAAAGGCACAGTATTTTCCATCGTCTCCCCCCTACCCCCATCGCCCTTCCCCCCTGGGGGCCTGCACAGGGAGGAAATTCAGGTCCTGTGCAATGCACAAACGCTGAAGATCTACAGTACTGTTTTGCTTAGTTGGTAGCGCCAGAATACACTCATTTCATTCACGCTGTTTGGGTGCATTTAGCGTAAAGAATCGCTCCTGCAGATGTACTTTGATTTATGTGAAACCTGTGTGCATCCTTCCATTGACTGTCTTACAATGTAAATAAAATAATACAGTGCATTATTACAGAAAAAAAAAAAAAAAAAGAAAGAAAGCACATCATGTCTCGAACCCTGGACCCCCAGTGAGGGAGGTGGGAGCCTTCACCCCTAACCCACGACGCCTCATGAGAGATTTCCAATTTCATGTGTGAAAGTACTGCAAACAGCGCCCGGCCCTCGCCCCATTGCTGTTGGTTTATGCCTTAGAGGACTCGGACGCTCGCATTTGTAAAGCACGGTGTTTTCCTCCGCCTCCTGCTAGCCTGTTGCCCTTCCCCCATGGGAGCCTGCACAGATCATGCAGTAGACAGGGAGGGAATGCAGGTCATGTGCAATACACAAACGCCCACTGTAGTACTATTTTGCTCACTTACAGTACCGTACTGTAGGTTGCATTTAGCGTAAAGAATCGCTCCTGCAGATGTACTTTGATTTATGTGAAACCTGTGTGCATCCTTCCATTGGATGTACTGTATTGGAGAGAAAAAAAAAAATGTTAAAGTGAATGTCACGGGAACACATTAAAAATAAGGTTGGCACTTCCTTCCCATTGGTGTTGGTTTACAGTATGCCGTAGTGTACTCGGACGCTCATGTAATTGCATTTCAAAGGCACAGTATTTTCCATCGTCTCCCCCCTACCCCCATCGCCCTTCCCCCCTGGGGGCCTGCACAGGGAGGAAATTCAGGTCCTGTGCAATGCACAAACGCTGAAGATCTACAGTACTGTTTTGCTTAGTTGGTAGCGCCAGAATACACTCATTTCATTCACGCTGTTTGGGTGCATTTAGCGTAAAGAATCGCTCCTGCAGATGTACTTTGATTTATGTGAAACCTGTGTGCATCCTTCCATTGACTGTCTTACAATGTAAATAAAATAATACAGTGCATTATTACAGAAAAAAAAAAAAAAAGAAAGAAAGCACATCATGTCTCGAACCCTGGACCCCCAGTGAGGGAGGTGGGAGCCTTCACCCCTAGCCCACGACGCCTCATGAGAGATTTCTAATTTCATGTGTGAAAGTACTGCAAACAGCGCCCGGCCCTCGCCCCATTGCTGTTGGTTTATGCCTTAGAGGACTCGGACGCTCGCATTTGTAAAGCACGGTGTTTTCCTCCGCCTCCTGCTAGCCTGTTGCCCTTCCCCCATGGGAGCCTGCACAGATCATGCAGTAGACAGGGAGGGAATGCAGGTCATGTGCAATACACAAACGCCCACTGTAGTACTATTTTGCTCACTTACAGTACCGTACTGTAGGTTGCATTTAGCGTAAAGAATCGCTCCTGCAGATGTACTTTGATTTATGTGAAACCTGTGTGCATCCTTCCATTGGATGTACTGTATTGGAGAGAAAAAAAAAAATGTTAAAGTGAATGTCACGGGAACACATTAAAAATAAGGTTGGCACTTCCTTCCCATTGGTGTTGGTTTACAGTATGCCGTAGTGTACTCGGACGCTCATGTAATTGCATTTCAAAGGCACAGTATTTTCCATCGTCTCCCCCCTACCCCCATCGCCCTTCCCCCCTGGGGGCCTGCACAGGGAGGAAATTCAGGTCCTGTGCAATGCACAAACGCTGAAGATCTACAGTACTGTTTTGCTTAGTTGGTAGCGCCAGAATACACTCATTTCATTCACGCTGTTTGGGTGCATTTAGCGTAAAGAATCGCTCCTGCAGATGTACTTTGATTTATGTGAAACCTGTGTGCATCCTTCCATTGACTGTCTTACAATGTAAATAAAATAATACAGTGCATTATTACAGAAAAAAAAAAAAAAAAAGAAAGAAAGCACATCATGTCTCAAACCCTGGACCCCCAGTGAGGGAGGTGGGAGCCTTCACCCCTAACCCACGACGCCTCATGAGAGATTTCCAATTTCATGTGTGAAAGTACTGCAAACAGCGCCCGGCCCTCGCCCCATTGCTGTTGGTTTATGCCTTAGAGGACTCGGACGCTCGCATTTGTAAAGCACGGTGTTTTCCTCCGCCTCCTGCTAGCCTGTTGCCCTTCCCCCATGGGAGCCTGCACAGATCATGCAGTAGACAGGGAGGGAATGCAGGTCATGTGCAATACACAAACGCCCACTGTAGTACTATTTTGCTCACTTACAGTACCGTACTGTAGGTTGCATTTAGCGTAAAGAATCGCTCCTGCAGATGTACTTTGATTTATGTGAAACCTGTGTGCATCCTTCCATTGGATGTACTGTATTGGAGAGAAAAAAAAAAATGTTAAAGTGAATGTCACGGGAACACATTAAAAATAAGGTTGGCACTTCCTTCCCATTGGTGTTGGTTTACAGTATGCCGTAGTGTACTCGGACGCTCATGTAATTGCATTTCAAAGGCACAGTATTTTCCATCGTCTCCCCCCTACCCCCATCGCCCTTCCCCCCTGGGGGCCTGCACAGGGAGGAAATTCAGGTCCTGTGCAATGCACAAACGCTGAAGATCTACAGTACTGTTTTGCTTAGTTGGTAGCGCCAGAATACACTCATTTCATTCACGCTGTTTGGGTGCATTTAGCGTAAAGAATCGCTCCTGCAGATGTACTTTGATTTATGTGAAACCTGTGTGCATCCTTCCATTGACTGTCTTACAATGTAAATAAAATAATACAGTGCATTATTACAGAAAAAAAAAAAAAAAGAAAGAAAGCACATCATGTCTCGAACCCTGGACCCCCAGTGAGGGAGGTGGGAGCCTTCACCCCTAGCCCACGACGCCTCATGAGAGATTTCTAATTTCATGTGTGAAAGTACTGCAAACAGCGCCCGGCCCTCGCCCCATTGCTGTTGGTTTATGCCTTAGAGGACTCGGACGCTCGCATTTGTAAAGCACGGTGTTTTCCTCCGCCTCCTGCTAGCCTGTTGCCCTTCCCCCATGGGAGCCTGCACAGATCATGCAGTAGACAGGGAGGGAATGCAGGTCATGTGCAATACACAAACGCCCACTGTAGTACTATTTTGCTCACTTACAGTACCGTACTGTAGGTTGCATTTAGCGTAAAGAATCGCTCCTGCAGATGTACTTTGATTTATGTGAAACCTGTGTGCATCCTTCCATTGGATGTACTGTATTGGAGAGAAAAAAAAAAATGTTAAAGTGAATGTCACGGGAACACATTAAAAATAAGGTTGGCACTTCCTTCCCATTGGTGTTGGTTTACAGTATGCCGTAGTGTACTCGGACGCTCATGTAATTGCATTTCAAAGGCACAGTATTTTCCATCGTCTCCCCCCTACCCCCATCGCCCTTCCCCCCTGGGGGCCTGCACAGGGAGGAAATTCAGGTCCTGTGCAATGCACAAACGCTGAAGATCTACAGTACTGTTTTGCTTAGTTGGTAGCGCCAGAATACACTCATTTCATTCACGCTGTTTGGGTGCATTTAGCGTAAAGAATCGCTCCTGCAGATGTACTTTGATTTATGTGAAACCTGTGTGCATCCTTCCATTGACTGTCTTACAATGTAAATAAAATAATACAGTGCATTATTACAGAAAAAAAAAAAAAAAAAGAAAGAAAGCACATCATGTCTCAAACCCTGGACCCCCAGTGAGGGAGGTGGGAGCCTTCACCCCTAACCCACGACGCCTCATGAGAGATTTCCAATTTCATGTGTGAAAGTACTGCAAACAGCGCCCGGCCCTCGCCCCATTGCTGTTGGTTTATGCCTTAGAGGACTCGGACGCTCGCATTTGTAAAGCACGGTGTTTTCCTCCGCCTCCTGCTAGCCTGTTGCCCTTCCCCCATGGGAGCCTGCACAGATCATGCAGTAGACAGGGAGGGAATGCAGGTCATGTGCAATACACAAACGCCCACTGTAGTACTATTTTGCTCACTTACAGTACCGTACTGTAGGTTGCATTTAGCGTAAAGAATCGCTCCTGCAGATGTACTTTGATTTATGTGAAACCTGTGTGCATCCTTCCATCGACTGTCTTACAATGTAAATAAAATAATACAGTGCATTATTACAGAAAAAAAAAAAAAAAAGAAAGAAAGCACATCATGTCTCGAACCCTGGACCCCCAGTGAGGGAGGTGGGAGCCTTCACCCCTAGCCCACGACGCCTCATGAGAGATTTCCAATTTCATGTGTGAAAGTACTGCAAACAGCGCCCGGCCCCCGCCCCATTGCTGTTGGTTTATGCCTTAGAGGACTCGGACGCTCGCATTTGTAAAGCACGGTGTTTTCCTCCGCCTTCTGCTAGTCCTCCATTCCCATTATGCATTAGCGAACTCAGACGCTCATATATTTTAAAAGCACGGTGTTTATACATTGTACTGTACATTCTTCCTTTTACACAATTACTGTAGTTGCGTCTCCATACACATACAGTACTGTACTCCATACTTTTTCCACCGCCTCCCGTTACGCCTACAGTATTGCCAGAGCTGTAGATCAATCCGCCGCTATACTGTACGATCGAAAGTACTGGATTAGTGGAGCATTAGCCACACAGTGGTGGAGATGTGTAATGCATGATGAGTATCTAGATCGTCTCAACGCGCCTGCCTGTGATTAAACTCAGCTATCGCCTTAGCGTGGCTAAACGCCCGTCTCGGCGGAGAAACAGTCAAGATAAAGTTGGCTACATCTGTACATGTGTTTCAACTTCACCATTAATCACACCTGCATTTTTGAGCCTTTAAAAAGGGCCTAAGCACATTATTCAAATCCCTCACTCTGAAATGGCTGCTGGCCTGTGTAGCAGTGAATTTTTGTGTGCTGTGGGATTCCTGAGACTGCTCGATCACTCTGGAAGAAACCAGGGCCATGAAACTGAACATGGAGTGCAGGTTGATCAGGTTCGGCGGAGGCCTCGTTTTTTTAGGGGGCGTTTAAACTTAAACGCATGGACCGATGACCAAGTCATACAGATGTTCCGGCTCCATAGAAACAACATTTTCCATCTGCATGACCTTGTCAAACTGGGCCTAGACCCTGAGACAGCACGCTCTCGCTCTGTCTCAGGCCTGCACAAACTCCTGGCTGTGTTGCACTTTCTGGCTACTGGCAGCTTTCAGGCTGTGTGTGGCGATGTCATTGGAATCTCACAGCCCACCTTTTCCAAATACTTAAATTAGGTGAGGTATACCATACATACTACTCTATGTCAAAGTATTTTATGTATAATGTTACATTTTACAGTCTTGTTGTTATTAGGGCTCATGTCACTCACCTTATTTTTTTCAAATGTACACACAGGTGTTGGATGCATTGCAACCCCACATAGATTCCTCTATCTGCTTCCCTACCCAGGAGTCTCAGTGGCATGCAGTCAGGGTAGCTTTCTATGGGCTTTCTGGCATCCCCAATGTGCTCGGTGCCATAGATTGCACACACGTTGAGCTGAGACCACCTAGGGGCAGGTAGTATATTTATACTAATAGACATCTTGACCACACCACTATTGTCCAGGTGGTTTGTGATGCAAGCCTTAAAATAATGAGTGTTGTTGCGGGTTACCCTGGCAGCTGCCATGACTCCTTCATCCTCAGTCAGTCATCCCTCTTTGATAAATTTGAGGCTGGACAAATGTCCGATGGATGGCTGCTGGGTACATAACTAGATATATGTGTAATTTTTAATAAATATAAACTGTACATTATGTCAGCAATGTGTGACCGAATACCTACTTTACAATCTATCGTATATTTTTTTCCAGGTGATGGGGGACATGGCTGTTTCTCTTGGCGTCTGACTCCATTGTCCCGTCCTGATTCCCCTGCTGAACACAATTACAATAATGCACATAAGTCCACGCGGAATGTGATAGAAAGATGTTTTGGGGTACTGAAATCTAGGTTTCGGTGTCTTGATAAGTCTGCTGGCCTTTTGTTGTTTAGTCCCTTAAAGGTGACTAGGATTGTGTTCTGCTGCTGTTTTCTTCATAACATGTGTTTGCAACAACATCTGCCACATGTTGAGGATGATGAAGAAAACAGTCAGCAAGTAGGGGAGTTAAAAAACATCTGGCGACACTTTGAGTACAGATGTAGGGAGGCAGGTAAGGCAAGAAGTGATCCTGTACCATTTTAGTGGTAAGTATTTGTGTTTGTGGTGTTATTGTAGTATTTTGTTCGTTCCGCCTCCCAAATGCCTTTTCTATATATATGTCTGTCTCTCTCTCTCTCTCTCTCTCTCTCTCTCTCTCTATATATATATATATGCATTTATATATTTATCTACATATATATATATATATATATATATGAACTAAGCCTTCCTCTCATATCAAAGATGTTTTTTTATTTTTTTATCTTTCCTTGCTTGTTTGTTTTGATTATGTGTATTATGTGTGTTGCTCATGTGTGGTTGAGTAAGCCAAACATGTTTTATATAGGAATTGACATTTATTGGCCATTTGGCCTTGTTTAAGGCCACATGATTGTGTGGCCAATCCACAGAGTACCAATACAAGGCATTAACTCACACATTTTTTTTTGGTGTACGAAGAACCAGCGTAATGTTTGTTGCCAAAACCATAAATTAAACAAATTACATCTTCATAATGTGGATACATGAGCATTGTAATTGTGACCAAACATGCTGTACTGAGGTCTTAACTAAAGTGCAAATGTTAATATACAAGATGTTGTATTCTAGCAAGTAATAAGGACTGCATAATATCTGATTACAGACCAATACATTTAGAGTCTTGTTTGTAATTAGGACTGCAAAGGAGGATGATGACCTTTGTCTAATTTTTTATTTTTAAAATATAATTAGGCCTGCATATTTGAGTGATACTGATCAAGACATAATGGCAATAGACTAATGTTAGAAATATGTCTGACCAACATTGTCTAAATTGTAACATTCCCAAAAATTAAACATGTATTCTCTATTTGAGGCATTAACTAATCAGGTTACTCATGAGGGTAATTATTTATTTTTAAATTTGTTTAATAACTGACTGTTCCTGTAACACTGACAGTGATTCAGACTTCCAACATTTAACATAAAGAGTGTTGTAAATTTTGTACAAAGCTCCATTTCAGTGTTGATCATACACTGCAACTGACAGTGTTTTCGGCACCGAAACAGATTGCATCTGCAGAGGCAAACTTTATTTTTTGGGGGGAACTTAGGAGGTTGCAGAGGCTTGCCCAGGCACGTTTGTGTGTGTTCGGCTGGATCTACTTACTGGGGAGGTAACTGGTGTCATGCTTGGCGTTGTGTTTCCTGAGATGGAGTTGCGTTCAGTTTTGTGGTTACTGCAGTGTTATTTTCTATTATGCGGCTTAGGCTTTCAGTTATCATTTGGTTATTTTGCAGAATGTGTATGAAGTTTTGTTGTTGTCGGTGTTGCTCATCCATGATTCTTTGGAATGTGTTAATCATTTGTATGTTGTCAGCACGCATTTGCTCCATAGTATTTGCCATTCGACTGACTTGAACATTTAGTTGGCTACTATTCCAACTTATTTTTGGAAGGTGATGTGGCAGACTTGCCAGAAATTGGCTTTGTCTGCGCAGACACTCCAGATTATTTCCCTATTGAGTTGCACAACTGTCCCAAAATGCCTGATCCTGTGTTTGAACCTGTGGTGTTGCTTTTACTCATTTGTGGTGCAGGTGTACTTTGTGGTGGAGGTGTACTCACAGGTGGTAGGTTGGTTTGGGTCGGGTCTGTTGGCTGGAGTTGAAGGATAAAGGTTTCCTCCATTTCTGTGTCCTGCTAGGTACTCGGAGGCATGTTGTCAGCATCTGTATGTGGTTTAATGTGACAATATTTTAGTAATGGTAGACATATATTTGCTGTTATGTTTCTGTATAGTTTTGTGTAGAACATGCATGATAATATGACATTCAAATGTTTTGTTGTATGTTTGCAACAATACTCAATTTGCATTAAGGTCAGGCATATGTGCTGTTTTATTTTTTGGATTATTTTTGGTGGCAAACACAAAACAAACAGGAATACAAAGAAACAACTTACTGTCCAAACACAGTTATTTGGAAAATAAGTATAAACCACTATTTGCCTTGGTTGGGATAGATATATGAATGGAATACCAGATCTAAACAGTACATGTAAAGATGTAAACAATCACCATTGGCAAAGGATGCTAATTTGGGTAAGCTTTCATTTATGCTTCGGATGCGTACTTTTTCTAGCAAAATACTACTGTTTGCCTCAAGTGTACACACATATAGATATGTGGTTGCTGGTGTTGATCCTGTCAAAGTCTAAAAATATTACAGAACACACATCCCGTACAAACTGCACACACATGCCCACTGCGTGTGCACTTGTTCTGCAGTGCGTGCACATGTACGCACTTTGCATATGGTCGCTCCCACAGACCTGCGCATCGGTGTGTGGTATGGGTATTTACGTCAGAGTTTGTGTACGCATGGAGGGCCATCAGAACACATTACATATTTAATCCAAATAGTGCACAATGTACACATAGTCTCCTTGCACCACATCAGAAAGTTATAGCTGTTTAAATGGTTGCAGAACAAAGGGATTCACCTTTACAGGATAAGAGGGGACAGACTAAGGTTATAAGGTGATATTTGGTATCCAGCTGTAGGGTATTTTAAGGGTAACATTCCGGTGGTGGTCTGCGGAAGATTGCATGTTCCTGCGGATAGTTATGTGCAGAAGCAGAATATAGATATAAACTGTATTTACTGTATATTATGTATGCGGCGGGAATTCAGAGGAGACCACCCACAAAAGCAGTTGAGAAAGACATTGCCTACCTTTTCAAAACAACCTATGACCTCTCCTGTACTGTAAAAGTGCATCCCTGTGTCCAATGGACAAAGGGATTACAGTATCCATTGTATTGCTTTTGGAAGACTTGTATAAATATAGCCTGCTGCAGCCCGGCCAGGCACAAGACTCACAACGTTATCTATTTGTTTACGGAGGACTGGACCAGGAAGCGCACGCGAATATTCTCACTTATGTACATTGACTGTAGCCATTATTCTGTTATATATATATTGTCTTGTATTGTAGTATATAATTTGTATTGTAAACCCCTTTTCAGAAATAATCCACTGTTGTGTCGGAACCCAGCGGTAAACTCACAATTGGTGTCATGTGCTCATTGCCCTGCTAAGGTTTAAAGTGTATTATTACTATTATTGCATAGCATTGCTGTAGAAGGTTTAAAGTGTATCTCTGGGTGTGTATGCGCTGCGAGCACTTTGTACCGTCAGCACGGCGTGTGTACGCAAAGTCCGTACACTACGGAACCCTTTTACGCTAATAGCGTAAAAGGTGCGTAGTGTGAATTAAGTATAGCGGCCACAGCGGCTAAAGATTTAAGGTGTGTTTAAGGTATAGCTTTCATTCCTGTAAACATAATCAGCTTTATCAATTGGGGGCATCGTCCGATTTTCCACATTTTTACTGCTTAACAGGTCACAAGCAGACATAATCTATCAGCATAAGGGTGGACGGGGATCCTACGTATCCTTTTCTTGGTCGGTGGATATACTGAAAACCCTACTTAATTGCTGATTAGATGATGTCTGCTCTGTATGGTTTGTAGGGATGCTGGTAAGAACTCGTAAGGTAAGCAGGAACAAAGCTATTTAAAATCTGTGAATTTATTTTTGGCGCCAAATGCGTACACAAAAAAAGCGTACACCCATACTCTGTGCATACTCTCCCACATTGTTGCCATAACATTCAAATTACTAGATTCATAATATAAACAAAGGAAGTAAGTGTAAAACACAAACGCAGTCTGGCCTAGTTATAAAGGTTTATACAGAAAAGAAACTGTGTGGCATGTTAAGTGAGCAATTATAGTTAATATTGCTCACATTTATAGAAATTGTATGATTTGTGCTATTGCGGACGTACGGTTTTGTACACGTGTCTCGGACAAGGTACAGAACTGCACACGCGGCGTAAGCACGGTCGCGTGTTTACGCAAATCGCGTAAGAATACGGTCGCTAAGTACAAATTACACAATAGTACGTTTAGTTTAAAGGTGAGACAGTAGCCACGCTACAATAACACAAGATTGCCCAGCTTCCAAAGTTTAGTATAAAACCCTTATTTACTGTATTGCCTCTGGGAGTAAAGCTGCTTGTCTGAATGAATGATAATTTTCTATACAGAAAAATCAAAGTGTAATTGAGTGAGCGAATGCTGGAGCGAGTGGAAATTTGAACCACGGAATTTGGAATCTCAGTGTGTGGTACATCAAGTGAGTGGAGACTTGGTGGCGTGAGGCGGCTGACTCACGTTAATATAAGGTTTAATACGTAAGTCGTGAGGAGACTTACACAGGAGCGTGGTAGGGAATTGTGAAGTGTTGTGACCCATATAGTTTTTTTTTTATACGCTCCGGCTGAGGTTTCGCAGCCTGTAAATCGATTCCAGTGGTCGTACGGCAGATAACTAACAAGTACCTATACGCTGTGCGATTGAACCGCGCATTTGTGGGTGCGATATATAGCGCAACGTGATATCCTTTTTACGAGCTTTTGCGTAAAATCGTGGTATCATCAGCGCTGTATAGAACATACGCAAGCGTGATTTGTGTATAATAAAGTGCATAGGGAGTTTTCGCTGGTCTCTCTCAGGAGAATCTCCAACGGCCGATACTCTACTGGAAAGGGTAAGTTATTCCTAAAAACTTCCAGTAAATATAGGTCACATAGGGCCCTAAGTTGGGTACATTGCCTTCGCTATCGACAGTGTATGGTAGTACTGGCCAATGTGGGCGGTGAGCGGGTGAAGAGCACTCGGAGAACTTTCACTGTTACCTTATATTGAGTATTTTGGTGTTTGTGGGAAAAGGCCCACAATTATGGGAGCCAGTTGCTGAAGTAAGGGACGTTTAACCAGGGTTCAGGTTGTAGAGCCGCGGCCCATGGGGTCAGCGGAGTTTAAAGGAAAAAGTATTGAAGACTTTTTGTCTGAATGGGAATGTGTGACTGACAAAGATAGGGAACCATTCCCTAAGGTGGGCAGCTTTGAACCAGAGGTACTGCAGAATGTAAGCAGGAAAATATGTCTTCAAAAATCCAGAAAACAAAGGATTAGACATAATGATTGTTTAAAATTATGGCAACAGGAGGGGGATATACAAAGAGAACAAATTCGCAAAACAGGTTCAAAACCTAGCGTGAATGAGAACACAAACACACCAGTGTCGACACAGGTCGAAGGGGAAGAGATGGCTACAGTCAATTATATATATCCGTAAACGATAGTAGTATGCAAAAACAATGTATTAACCCTAATTTTTGCAGGATGTATCCTGTTTTGAAGTCATTTCCAGGTTATGGGTCACAGGAAGATGAAGGATCCAGCCAAATCGCAGCTCTCCTCCAAGCAGTCACTTTGCAGGACAATCAGGTGGGGTCTGTCCAACCAGGTAGTGCAGTAACAATATTCCCCAATGAAAGAACTGGTGAGGTCACAGCTACCGGTAAGTATGAGACAGTTCATTGCACAGAGACAGCAACACCACACAGTAAACAGATTAGGAATGGAATGGTAGAATTACACCCTGTCTTGGGAACAGTAACTCCCAATGGGGGAACCGATAGTCAGGGAGTAGTCCTCACCAGGAATAATGCAATGTATTGCCCGTGGACCAAAGATGAGCTGCGATCAATCATTTCAGAATTCCCCGACCCTCGGAAGGATTTAGCTAGATGTCAGAAATTTATCAGAGATCTGGGTAATGCGTATGTACCGACAAACAAACACTGGCGGATACTTTTGAAAGCATGTCTACCCCCTAATATTGACACCCAAAAATTTATCAATGATTGTAGATTAGAGTTGGATAGTCTTATGACTGACAAACACAATCAGGAGAACTTAGAGCAAATTAACAGGCAACTAGAGTTGTATTTCCCCACAACTGTTAAGTGGAGAAGAATTTTCTCCATAAAGCAGAGGGAAAATGAAATGACATCTGAATATTTCCATCGGGCCCTGCAAATAATGGATAGATACATGGGGGTATCGGATACAGGGAACGATACGAATTACAGGGAGGTGGCTGTCTCTGTGCTAATGGACGGACTCGATAGGACAGTAAGGGACGGAGTGCCTAGTTGGAGAGGAGTCACAGTAGCTTGCCTTAGAGAGTGCGCAATTGTACACCACAAGAATATGGCTGAGAGATTGAAAGTATACAGGCTCTTACACCAAAGTATCATCAGCCTAAACCCCAGACCCCTGCTGTTTGGAAAAGACCGAGAACATGCTACATTTATACATTTGTAGGAAGGAAGGGCATTTTGCCAGAGATTGTAGGTATAGTAGAACACATAGCCAATGTAGACCCCTAGACAGAGAAAACAAGCCATGTTATTAAACACATAGACGGGATCAAGGGACATATAGTAAGGAATCACGATACATATAGAAAACACAGATTTGGTTAATGGGAAGAACAGAATAAATGCAACTTTACCTTTTGACAGAACTTACTGGGGTTAGGAGGAGGCCTCTAAACTTCTGCTTCTCTCTCTAGCAGAAGTGATCTCTAATTAACTTAACAGGAGTTTTGTTAGAGATGGTAAACATATTGAGTGCTCCCACCCAGGAAGCACAAAATACGTTAGATACCCACGAAGACTAATGTTGCATTTCACTGTTTTAGATGCATGTCCATCACAGGTAGAGGAAATTATCTCAAAGATACCGGGTTCCCTATGAATTTAGAATGGACAGGACACTGGATTGATGGCTGGGATAGTCCCAGTAGAGATATAACACGCATAGAATTTTTTTTAGGGGAACAGACCGATTAGGGAATCATTCCCCGTAGTGCCCAATCCAGATGTCAAACTTTGTAAAATCTTCTTTGCCTTTACAAACTTACCTGTTACTAAACTCTGTGATTTGTCTTCAAAGTTTCCTCTTCATTTCTTACGTTCACTGACAGGATTATAGTTCAAACGCCACATGCCTACTCGGTCTTTCAGAGCTCTGCCTAAATCCAGTATATCTCACCAGCATAGGGACACCAGTATCAGTGTGCCTGGTCATGCACAAAGGGTGGAGAATGGGAATACTGGTGAAGGGAGACTGTGCATAGATACCGATATACATGATGGTGTGACAGCCTGATGGTGAACGCAAATCTGACAAATTTTCTTTTTATTATTTGCCCTCTCTTTTCACTTTCCACAGATGGTTTACTTCACACAACTGATAATACACAACAGTTAAACACATTGAAATGCAAGATTTATGTTCCCTACAGAAAGGTCGCTGACCCGGAGAGAACATAGTATCACTGGAGTGTCTGTTCCGGAAAAGCTGAGAGGCAGGACTGTTGAGACGGCACCTGAGCGCAGAGAACAACAAGACCAGAGGTGGTTGTCGCACCAGTTTTATTTTTTATTTTCTCCATCTCCCACTACCCTCCTTCTCTACTTCTCTTTCTCCCCCTTCTTGTTTCCCTACTCTTCCCTTAACAAGATGGACTTACCACAAGAGACTGCGTTCGGTGAGGGTCCCAGAGAGGTCGAGAAAGGATCTGGAATGGGTTCTGATGGCGAGGATGGATTTGTAGAATCTCAAGAGCAACACATCACTCGAGCAAAGGCGAGTATCAGAAAGCGATCTGGTAGTCAGGGAGGTCGGAAGCTCTGTGAAGGATTATTGGCTGAAGAAAATTGCATTTGTAGGAATTGTGAGAACATAGTCGAGGATGGGTGCATCCAGAGATGTCAGTCCAGCCTTAATATCAACATGGACCGTCATCCATTGAGTGATTACCACTCACTAGTGGGTAAGGTCTTAAACCAGACAGAATGCTGGGTGTGCTCACAAGTACCTCAAGGTCAGAGCAAGTCAGGATTAGTACCGTACCCTTTAGCAATAGATGAGGTACTCGAATTACGGGGTGGGAGACCGGTGGACAAGAAATTCAATATTTCTAGGCTCCCTAGTTTGAAGCTCCACCAGTATCATGTAGATAGATCCTTATCATGTTTCAATATTTCCAATGACCAAAAACCGTGAAATTGGGAAGTGACGTGGAATAAACAGACAATGGCCTTTTCGCACAGAGCTGATAGGATACCCATAGACTCTGAACTTGTACGCCAAATAGCCAACAGTGGAAGGTATTTCCGGTATAGGTATGCTCGAGGAAGCAAGACCATGTGGGTTGGAGAAGTATCACCAGGGTACTGTACTCATATCATCCAGCCTGATACCTGTACTGAGCAGATGGGAGAACTAGGGATTGGGTTTTTCACTTGGAAAGTTTGTAATATGGTAATGTCATATTCTGTCCCCTATGTTCTCCCCGATGATGCCTATTTCATGTGTGGGAGGAAGGCGTATAAGAGGCTTGCCCCGAACTCAGAGGGATTGTGTTATGTTGGAAGAGTGTTGCCAGAGGTCATGACCATAACCCATGATAAGATGAAAGATGTTCAATGCAGTGCTCAGGCTCCTTATACTCATACTCACTATGAACACATCGTCAAGAGACACCTCATAGAGAGGACAGAGCACGTAGCCTCTGATTTGATCCACGAATCCACCGGGATTCAATTCCTTCTCGCATTAGACATCATCCGTACTGCCAGAGGAATTAAAAAATTATAGGTATATCCATGCGCTAGCGAACTTGATAGATAATATCACTGAGATGTATGACGACACCTTTAGGTATACGGGTAGGGAGTTACAAGCTTACAAGACGGAACTGATCCAGCACAGGATGGTCCTTAATTATATCACAGCCGTGACGGGTGGGTACTGTGTCACTTTGGCAACTCAGTATGGTGTGAAGTGCTGTACGTATATTACAAACAGCACTGACGACTCCACAGAGATCATCGATCAAAAGATGGATGATATATTGCAGTTGAAGTGGGAGTTCTGGAGGAGACACAACCTTACCCTGACCGCTGTGGGTAATGAGCTGACCGGCTGGGTCTCATGGTTGAACCCACGAAATTGGTTCTCAGGATTAGGAGAGTGGGCTCAAAATGTTATTATGAGTGTAGGGAAGTTTCTCCTTTGTATCCTGGGAGTCGTCATAATTATTGGCTTGATATTTAGGTGTGCTCGAATTCTGACGCGGCGCAAGCACGGCACAAATTTGATGAGTTTAAGGAGCGAGGGTATTGTAATAGCAGCAGATTTAATTTACGACCCATCCATAGAGACAGTGTTATGATAAGGATTGCAAATGAATTCCATGGCCTGTTTCTTTCACCCGTTTTTCCTTTGTCTCCCCCTCTGCCCAGATACACCCATCCGGAAAAGACATCAGCCCTACCCAAGAATGTTTATGTAAATGTTATGTGAATGTATTTTAGATATGTGTCTTATCTTCATCTCTACAACCTTCAGTTAATGACACACATAGGGGTAAATTTACTAAGGTCCCGATTTTGACCGAGCTGCCGTTTTTTCATCAAAGTGTCATCTCGGTAATTTACTAAGCAATAATCACGGCAGTGATGAGGGCATTCGTAATTTTTTGGAAGTCCAACCAAAAAAATACAAATGAATACACCATCGGTCAAAACGCGGCTGTTTAAGTATGAATCTCGGTAATTTACTAAGAAGTGCAAAGTATAAAAAAAACAAACACTGCCGTGAAAAATTACAACTCGTAAAAAAGTGCTAAAAAAAAACAGACCTGCTTTTTTTTTCCGTGATTGGATAGGCATGCACGGATCCATGAGATCCGTGCATGTATATCAGTGGGAAGTGGTGGGAAAGTGATTATTTTCTCAATAAAAATTGCGTGGGGTCCCCCCTCCTAAGCATAACCAGCCTCGGGCTCTTTGAGCCGATCCTGGTTGCAGAAATATGGGGAGAAAAATGACAGGGGTTCCCCCATATTTAAGCAACCAGCATCGGGCTCTGTGCCTGGTCCTGGTTCCAAAAATACGGGGGACAAAAAGAGTAGGGGTCCCCTGTATTTTTAAAACCAGCACCGGGCTCCACTAGCCGGACAGATAATGCCACAGCAGGGGGTCACTTTTATATAGTGCCCTGCGGCCGTGGCATCAAATATCCAACTAGTCACCCCTGGCCGGGGTACCCTGGGGGAGTGGGGACCCCTTCAATCAAGGGGTCCCCCCCCCAGCCACCCAAGGGCCAGGGGTGAAGCCCGAGGCTGTCCCCCCCCATCCAATGGGCTGCGGATGGGGGGGTTGATAGCCTTTTGTGATAATGAAAAGATATTGTTTTTAGTAGCAGTACTACAAGGCCCAGCAAGCCTCCCCCGCATGCTGGTACTTGGAAAACCACAAGTACCAGCATGCGGCGGAAAAACGGGCCCGCTGGTACCTGTAGTACTATTACTAAAAAAATACCCCAAAAAACACAAGACACACACACCGTGAAAGTAAAGATTTATTACATACATGCACACAAACATACATACATACTTACCTTATGTTCACACGAGGGTCTGTCCTCTTCTCCAGTAGAATCCAAGGGGTACCTGTTGAATAAATTCTACTCACCAGATCCCGGGTCCCAGGGTCCTCGGGGCAACCATTTGTAATCCAGGTACTTGCATAAAATAAGAAAACGGAAAGCCGAGCCACGAACTGAAAGGGGCCCCATGTTTTCACATGGGACTCCTTTCACCGAATGCCAGAAACCCACTCTGACTGATGTCTAAGTGGGTTTCTTCAGCCAATCAGGGAGCGCTACGTTGTAGCACCCTCCTGATCGGCTGTGTGCTCCTGTACTGTCTGACAGGCGGCACACGGCAGTGTTACAATGTAGCGCCTATGCGCTCCATTGTAACCAATGGTGGGAACTTTCTGCCCTGCGGTTGACCTAAAGTGACGTCAACGCTGAGCAGAAAGTTCCCACCATTGGTTAAAATGGAGCGCATAGGCGCTACATTGTAACACTGCCGTGTGCCGCCTGTCACTCAGTACAGGAGCACACAGCCGATCAGGAGAGTGCTACAATGTAGCGCTCCCTGATTGGCTAAAGAAACCCACTTAGACATCAGTCAGAGTGGGTTTCTGGCATTCGGGGAAAGGAGTCCCATGTGAAAACATGGGGCCCCTTTCAGTTCGTGGCTCGGCTTTCCGTTTTGTTATTTTATTCAAGTACCTGGATTACAAATGGTTGCCCCGAGGACCCTGGGACCCTGGATCTGGTGAGTAGAATTTATTCAGCAGGTACCCCTTGGATACTACTGGAGAAGAGGACAGACCCTCGTGTGAACATAAGGTAAGTATGTATGTATGTTTGTGTGCATGTATGTAATAAATCTTTACTTTCACGGTGTGTGTGTCTTGTCATTTTTTGGGTATTTTTTTAGTAGTAGTACTACAGGTACCAGCGGGCCCGTTTTTCCGCCGCATGCTGGTACTTGTGGTTCTCCAAGTACCAGCATGCGGGGGAGGCTTGCTGGGCCTTGTAGTACTGCTACTAAAAACAATATCTTTTAATTATCACAAAAGGCTATCAGCCCCCCCATCCGCAGCCCATTGGATGGGGGGGGACAGCCTCGGGCTTCACCCCTGGCCCTTGGGTGGCTGGGGGGGGGACCCCTTGATTGAAGGGGTCCCCACTCCCCCAGGGTACCCCGGCCAGGGGTGACTAGTTGGATTTTTGATGCCACGGCCGCAGGGCACTATATCAAAGTGACCCCCGGCTGTGGCATTATCTGTCCAGCTAGTGGAGCCCGGTGCTGGTTTTAAAAATACGGGGGACCCCTACTCTTTTTGTCCCCCGTATTTTTGGAACCAGGACCAGGCGCAGAGCCCGATGCTGGTTGCTTAAATATGGGGAACCCCTGTCAATTTTTCCCCCATATTTCTGCAACCAGGATCGGCTCAAAGAGCCCGAGGCTGGTTATGCTTAGGAGGGGGGACCCCACGCAATTTTTTTTTGGGATTTTACAGTGTTTAATTTAAAAAAAAAAAAAAATGAACCCCAGCACGGATCACACAGATCCGGCCGAGATTCATTGTAAAAAAGTCGGCAGTGTTTTGCTAATCACTGCCGTAAAAAAAAAAAAAAAAAAAACACGAATGACATCGACATCGGAACAAAAGAAAAATCCGAATACGGCAGCTTAGTAAATCCGTCGTAACAAATTCAAAAAGTTGCAGTTTTACACTTTCGATGTCATTCGTGATTGAACTTTGACCTGAAACGGGAAAATACGAATGTTAGTAAATTTACCCCCATGTATCATCAACTAAATGTGCACCCCATTTGTTGGAACAAGAAGCCAAAAAGAGCTCGGTAGTATTTGTCAGCCCACTTACAGACCCTTAATACAGGATAAGAAGGATTTAATGTATACTTCGCAATACCTCGAAGCTTGTCTAAAACATATACGGCACGATGATACATGCCCCTCAGACATGGATTCATACATACATGCTTTTTACTATCCCACTAGGTCATACATTTCCCACCTACAACTCTCCTCCGACCATCCAATCGTCTGTAGATATTGTATTGATATTTTCTGTTTAGTGATTAGATAGTGGCAGTTATTGGTGACTGCCAAAGGGTGGACGGTCAAAGTCTAAAAATATTACAGAACACACATCCCGTACAAACTGCACACACATGCCCACTGCGCGTGCACTTGTTCTGCAGTGCGTGCACATGTACGCACTTTGCGTATGGTCGCTCCCGCGGACCTGCGTATCGGCGCTTGGTATGGGTATTTACGGCAGAGTTTGTGTACGCATGGAGGGCCATCAGAACACATTACATATTTAATCCAAATAGTGCACAATGTACACATAGTCTCATTGCACCACATCAGAAAGTTATAGCTGTTTAAATAGTTGCAGAACAAAGGGATTCACCTTTACAGGATAAGAGGGGACAGACTAAGGTTATAAGGTGATATTTGGTATCCAGCTGTAGGGTATTTTAAGGGTAACATTCCGGTGGTGGTCTGCGGAAGATCACATGTTCCTGCAGATAGTTATGTGCAGAAGCAGAATATAGATATAAACTGTATTTACTGTATATTATGTATGCAGTGGGAATTCAGAGGAGACCACCCACAAGAGCAGTTGAGAAAGACATCGCCTACCTTTTCAAATCAACCTATGACCTCTCCTGTACTGTAAAAGTGCATCCCTGTGTCCAATGGACAAAGGGATTACAGTATCCATTGTATTGCTTTTGGAAGACTTGTCTAAATAAAGCCTGCTGCAGCCCGGCCAGGCACAAGACTCACAACGTTATCTATTTGATTACGGAGGACTGGACCAGGAAGCGCACGCAAATATTCTCACGTATGTACATTGACTGTAGCCATTATTCTATTATATATATTGTCTTGTATTGTAGTGTATAATTTGTATTGTAAATCCCCTTTCAGAAATAATCCACTGTGGTGTCGGAACCCAGCGGTAAACTCACAATTGGTGTCGTGTGCTCATTGCCCTGCTAAGGTTTAAAGTGTATTATTACTATTATTGCATAGCATTGCTGTAGAAGGTTTAAAGTGTAGTTCTGGGTGTGTATGCACTGCGAGTACTTTGTACCGTCAGCGCGGCGTGTGTACGCAAAGTCCGTACACTACGGAACCCTTTTACGCTAATAGCGTAAAAGGTGTGTAGTGTGAATTAAGTATAGCGGCCACAGCGGCTAAAGGTTTAAGGTGTGTTTAAGGTATAGCTTTCATTCCTGTAAAGATAATCAGCTTTATCAATCCGTACGAGGATTAGTGTATGGTATTGTTCTACACTAATTTTGTGTAAAGGTCACTGTGTAAGTATGTGTGTAATGTTATTATGTTTCTACTCACCAGGCAGCTGAGGGGATTGTGGGTCCTGTGTTGACGGACTCTCCAAAAGGTGGACTGGGGGCTGTGATGACACATTCGATATGCAGCGTTGTGGTGGAGATGCGGGTTGTGTAGTGGTGACATCAGGACGGTGACTCCTGTGAGGCCTGTGTTTACGAGTGGCGGATCCCTGGGGAGGGTGCCTTTGCGAAACGTGTCACGATGTGAATGTTCCTATGGATAAAAGAAAAACATTAATATTTTGATTTTACTTTTGGACTCATAATATGTGCTACAAAGGAAACTTTACCTGCATCACCATCATCCTCATCTTGTGCCTGCGTGGTGGGAGTCCTGCCTGTGGTGCTTTTTTTGCACACTGTGAATAAATGTTGTTTTTGGTTGTTAACATAATATTGTTTAAATAAATATATTAACACACCTACATTTTTGACATCTGAAGTCATAAATCATAATCATGCGAACCAAATCTACTACATTTCTTGCAGTGTATATTGTGTGAGGATAGTCCCGGAAAATAACATAACACAAAAGACAGAAACATCAATATTGAACCATGGAATAGTATCAGATAATATTAATCTACAATAACAGAATACATTACAAATGCAACATACATTAGACAAATATGGTTTGGCGTACACAAACAATATAACTACAAAACCTAAGCAGCTGGTCAATCAACATTTTTGGACCAAAGTTGATAAAAATGCAAAACACATTGTCCTGAAAAGCTACAACAAATACCCCTTTTCAAAATTAAGAACATGCGTCCCCAAATTCATAGCACCCCAAAAAAAAATAACAACATTCATCAAAACAACCAAAAGTACTCCAAAAATAAAATAAAAAAATGCAACACATACATTTCACCGTAACAAACACATTTACAATGCTACGATAAAGGGTCTGTGCCCCATGAACTACACCAAAAACCAACAAATAAGTACACTTTAACATTCTACATAAACAAGCAAATGCAGTAATGTTATTCATACATCCAAAAGCCACATAACAGTTTTTAACGACAATATGGGTAGGTACAACAATAACACCTACTAACCACACAACCATCAGGTGAAAACCAGTCTGCAAAACACTAAATAGAAGATGTGGTGTTTTTCTAAGGCAAAAGCGCATATGTAAATGCACAATAAAAAGACAAAAACTCACCATCCTGCCTCGGACGATCCGAATCGCGGACATAAGTCACCCCGACCACTTCAGGAGGAATTAGGCTCCTCACAGGCTCCTCTCACTCCCGATAGATCGCAATAAAGGGGTGGCCTCCCCCGGTCTGTCTTGCAGACTTTGCCTCCTTGGCCATTTTCGCTTTGACACGACGCTTGATGTCGTAAAACCTCTTGCGACACGTGTCCTTGGTCCACTTCACCACACCCTCGCTATTCACTGCTGTAACCACTGTCCCCCACAAGACACTTTTCCTGCAAGATGGGACCTTTGCTGATTCACGGCCAAACAGCTGCCGATGATGGCGCGTCAGCTCACACACCAAAGCCACATTCTCAGTATAACTGAATTCACATTGTGGCCCATCTTTGTAGTGGTGCGTGGCTGCGGAGCTGCAGCACCATCACTGTCACTATCACTAGAGGTCGCAGCAGCAACCTCACCCTCCTCCTCCACCTCACTCACCCCCTCCACCACCCTCACCTCTGACTGGGACATATTACAAACAAAGATTAACACTGAGGAAAAAAAACACAAAACACACTCCTCCACTACCACAACACACCATACACCAACCACACACGCACACACACTGACAAAAGACTTTAAAAAAAACATGACAAGCACTTAAAAGTTGACAAACTGAAAACAAACTACACAACAAGAATCTCAAGACTACTTACAGACACAATACAGCACTCAGCAATCAATGAACCACTCCAAAACCACTAACCAACTCTCCAACACCACAGACCACTAACTCTCACCTCTCCACTAGCTAAACCCATGAGGTGCAGCCGGTTTGGAACGTTTTTATACTCAGGGCCGGCTTGAAGCATACGCGGGCTACGCAGCCGCATTGAGTGCCAGGCAGTAGAGGGCGCTCTACAGCAGCGGTGGCCAGCAAGCGGCTCGATCCGCTCCTGGCGCGCACAGACGTCTCTGGCAGCAGTGACTATCTTAAATTTGGCGCCGGCCCATGAGCCAATCAGAGCTCACGGACCAGCAGCTGAGGCTCCTGATTGGCTGCCGGACCGCGAGCTCTGATTGGCTGACGGGCCGGCGGTGAATTGAAGATAGACACCGCCACTGGAGACTGAGGGGTAGGAGAGGTGCACGCTGTGCTCTCCTCCCCTCATAGCAGCAGGTGAGCAGCACTTTTTTTGGGGGGGGAGAGGCACTGTGGGGACATGTGTATTAGCACTGGGGGCATATCTGGTGCTGTATGAGGCACTGTGGGGGGGACGTGTATCAGCACTGGGGGCATATCTGGCTCTGTGGGAGGCACTGTGGGGACATGTGTATCTGCACTGGGGGCATATCTGGCGCTGTGGGAGGCATTGTGGGGCATGTGTATCTGCACTGGGGGCATATCTGGTGCTGCGGGAGGCACTATGGGGACATGTGTATCAGCACTGGGGGCATATCTGGCGCTGTGGGAGGCATTGTGGGGGCATGTGTATCTGCACTGGGGGTATATCTTGCGCTGTGGGAGGCACTGTGGGGGCATGTGTATCTGCACTGGGGGCATATCTGGCACTGTGGGGAAAAGTGTATCTGCACTGGGAGCATATCTCACACTCTGGGGAAATGTGTATCTGCACTGGGGGCCTTTCTGGCACTGTGGGGGTATGTGTATCTGCACTGGGGGCATATCTGGTGCTGTGGGGAAATGTGTATCTGCACTGGGGACATATCTGGTGCAGTGGGGAAATGTGTATCTGCACTGGGGGCATATCTGGTGCTGTGGGGAAAAGTGTATCTGCACTGGGGGCATATCTGGTGCTGTGGGGAAATGTATATCTGGCATTGGGGGCATATATAGTGCTGTGGGGGCATGTGTATCTGCACTGGGGGCATATCTGGCACTGTGGGGGACATGTGTATCTGCACTGGGGGCATATCTGGCACTCTGGAGGCATGTGTATCTGCACTGGGGGCATATCTGGCACTGTGGGGGACATGTGAATCTGCACTGTGGGCATATCTGACACTGTGGAGGCATGTGTATCTGCACTGCGGGCATATTTTGCACTGTGGGGAAATGTGTATCTGCACTGGGGACATATCTGGCTCTGTGGGGACATGTGTATCTGCACTGGGGACATCAGTCATCCGTGCCTCACCAGTAACCTATTATCTCACTGTCACCCACCATCACCCTGTACCACGGGGAGTACAATTGTGTAGCCACACCCCTTTATTGTAAGACCACACCCCTTTTATCCCATCCTGGGGCACCAAAATAGATTTTTGCTTACTAAAAAAAATAAGCTTGGGCCGGCCCTGTTTATACTACTGAGCACATGCACTCCTTTATCAGAAACACAACCAATCACGTTCGAGTGACAAAAATGAAAGTCAGAGTAAATGTGGCCGTGAAGTGCAAAAAACACTGCCGCGAATGCAAACTACGAAACCGTAAAAAAACCACACATTTTCGGCTGCAAAAGTACAAATCAGCCGCATTATGTCGGGGAAAATTGCGAATGACAGCGAAATCGGAAATCACGAACAACTTCAACTCGGCAGCTTAGTAAATTACATGAAATAAAAAAAATGTTGCAAAAAAAACACGACCTGATAAAAATCGAGATGAATCTCCTACAAAATCACTGCAATTACGAATCTTAGTAAATATTCCCCAATATCTACACTTTTTTAATGCATTTTCTTTTCTTATCTCTTTAAGCACACAAGCACTTTTTCTGGCATATTATATGTGAATTGGCCTGCTGTGTCTTTTTTGCCAATATTTTAGTGCAATACTGTTTATATTATGTCTAATTGGAACTATATTGATGTCATGGCTGATGAACCGGCAGATCTAGAGAACTGTGGGGCGGCTTTTACTCATTACCCGATTGGAGAAATACACAGTTATTTCGAGGCTGAGGCAGATGCTATTCTGTATACTTAAACACTGCATGAACAACAAGAATCAGCATCTCCTGAAGATCTATACCATGATTTGCTAAAGATAAATGTAAAGAGATTGACTACTTCTATCATTGTCTGTCATTATCAGATTACTACAGAGTAAAGAAAATTCCTTGTGGGTTGCGAGTTCGTAATTCTCCCACGATTGGACGTAATGATCCCATTTTCTGCAGGAAATGGGTGGGTATCCTCAATCGCTGTTCAATGGACCTAATGCTACTGATCATCGAGCAATCCACCAAGGAGATGAATATGTATAAAACTAAGGCAGCAGAGTTTGAGGCTGTGCATAAGGCTATAATGAAAGCAGACAATACAGTCAATTGGTTTAATAACTCAATGACCAACTGCAGCTCCATAAACGCGAACTTATCAAGTTCAAGGCGCAGAAGCACAATAAAGTTGATATGGACTATGACCAACATAATGTCTATAAGTGGGCAGATGGAGCTCCCAAACGGGATAATAACAGACCATATTTTTGACGTTGAGTACATCACATGTGTGATTTGGAGTCCTCTAATGAACATACATCTACGACGAGTGACTCTGAATCTAATGCTCAGGCCCATAGAAGTCACTACCCTTTAGGGGTGACTACCAGGGCCAAGCTCCCTGGTGCAAGAGAGAACGCCATTACACCAGACGTGGCCAGCAATGGAAGAGAAAGAGTTGTGTGTCCTCCCAAAAATCCCAAATATCAGAGACCCTAATTGTTAATTTATCCAGCTACGAACTCAGCCAAGTTGAAAGGGATGTATTATCATGAGGCCTTACATTTATCCCTACTCGCTGTCAAGATCCTCTCCAATGGAAGGTGGATAAATATCGCCTGCACCGGCAGCTTAAACTTAAGGAACACTTTGCCAAAAACCCTATTGGGAATCTTCCAGATCTGGATATTCCGGTCAAGTTAAAGAGCATTTTGCCTAAGTCAACTTTTGAGCCCCAGACGCATAATGCGTCCATTCGGACATTTATGCGCTTGCTTGAGTCTGAGACTGACCAGTATATTTCTAAGATGCCAGTTGTTAGGAATAACTTATCTAAAGCAGAGAGTCTAGCCTTATAGAAATTATCCGGTTGTACAGACCTAGTATTTAGACCTGCGTATAAAGGTGGGGCACTGGTGTTGCAAGATATGTCTGATTACAAAACTGAGATAGTTAGACAGTTGCGAGATTCGGTTACATATTGTCTACTTACTATGGACCCTACTGTTAGATTTAAAGAGAAATTATGTCCTAAATTGGATGAGGCTGTTGGTTCAGGTACTATTTCTATAACACTGCGTAATGCTTTGGTATCCAAACACCCGTTGATGCCGGTACAGTATACCACTCCCAAAATCCATAAAAGCCTGGTGAATCTGCCAAGAAGGCCCATCATATCGGCGGTTAATTCCCTTTTGCAACCAGTGGTCCTTTATCTCGATTCCCTTTTTCAACCGTGTATTCAAACACCCCCCCCCTCGACTTTTGTTGGATAACAGTACATTGTTGCGTAAATTGAACGCATTACCCAGATTTGAGGAAGAGGTTATTCTTTGCAGTATTGATGTTCAGAGCCTCAATACTGTGATCCCGCATAAACTTGGGCTGTCAGCTGTACAACAGTATCTAGATGGACACCCTAAATTTAAGGGCCCTAATTTGAATTTTGCCTTGAATTATTACATATGATTTTGACTAGGAATTTCTTTATATTTGATGGTAGGATATACTTGCAGCGCACGGGCTGTGCGGTGGGGCCCCCTGTGGCGCCATCGTAATCAAATATTTTTATGTTCCAGGTAGAACAAGCAGTGTTTTTTGATGATCCCACTGTAGCAGAGGATATAGTAACTTATTATCGTTATATTGACGACCTGCTTATTCTTTGGAAGGGCACTCAAGAACGCCTGGAGGGTATTATCAATGCACATAATGGCTGTGATCACCCGGTGAAATCTACTTACTCCATGAGTAAGCAGGCCGTCAACTATTTGGATGTGATAATTTCTATTGTTGATGGGTGCATACAGACTGCACTTTTTAGCAAACCCACAGATAGCAACAATTTGTTGCATTATACCAGTTTTCATCCAACATCACTTAAACTGGGTATGCCATATTCACAATTGCTAAGAGTCCATAGAATTATTTCTGATCCTGTATTGGCTGAAGGCCAGATGAATACTATGATGGATAAGTTCCAGGCACGGGGGTACCCTTTAAATATTGTGGAGCAAGCAAAATCTAAAGCGATGTCTATTGATAGAGCGCAGTTATTATATGGCGAGCCCAAAACTAAAACTAGTACAAATTGTAATCCATGGTTTTGCCAGTATAGTCCTGCCAGTAGGGGTATCAATGGTATCTCGAAAAAATTGTGGCACATAGTGCAATCGGATCAGGAGCTCAATTTGGGCCAAACTAGATTAATGTCCTGTTATACTAGACGTAAGAATATTAGAGATATTCTAGTTAAACCTGATATCACTAAGTATCCTACTATGGCAGTGTAAGGTAAATCCAGAGGTTGTATCAGATGTACATGTACTACGTGTCAGTTTCTTATATGTGGAAATACGTTCCAGCACCCCCTGATGGGCCATACGATGTTCATTAATTACACACTAACATGTAATTCTAAATATGTGATATACCAGCTGATATGCCCTTGTGGGCTGTCATAATTAAGGAAAACTGAATGTATGTTCAAGAAACATATGGCAGCCCACAGGTCGGCAATCAAGTCGGCTATTGTTAAGGGTACCAGCGACCAGCCGGTCGCTAGGCACTTTTGCCAGGCACGTCATCCGTTGATATAATTATGGTATCGTATGATAGACCATGTACCTGCTACTATACGAGGGGGTGATAGGGGTCACAAATTACTTCAGCTAGAAACCAGGTGGATCTACCGCCTTGGTACACTTCTGCCTAGGGGGTTAAATGAGCAGCTGGGTCTTAATTCTTTGATTTAAAAACATGATCCACTAGGTCTATTCTGCCCTGTTAGTCGATAACCTGTATGGCTGTTCTGTTAGGCTGTGTTAGGGGTGCTATGTATTTGCTTGATGCAGATCTTTACCATTAGGATTGGTTATTGTGAGTACACTGTATCCGGCCGCTGGCATTACTGGAACCTGTCTGTAGAGCCGGAGCACCCAAGACCGCCTTCTCCGGAAACAGTGTAGCGGGTGGTGCGCAAGCCGTGCGTTGCCACAGCAACATGATGCTAGGAGCGGAAACGGAAGGGAATGCGACGGCCGCCGAAGGGAACCAGGTGGACAGCGGCGGTGATCAGCGGGAACTCTCACAGGTATTTAAATGTACGTTTGTGTCTGTATTGTTGTTTTCTGATCTTGTAAGGTACTGAGGATGGAGCTGTAGCTCCGAAATGTGCGTCTACCTGAATACAAGTCATTTGCTCATATACAAACTCTCTCCAGTGCCATTATTTCAGGAGGAGTGCATGTGATTTTACACTGCTGCACGGAGAGTTGTTGCTGTTTCAGAGTTGGAATGCCGGCTGCTATGGACTACATATTTTTGTGCTCAGATTGAGCTATTGTTGGCAAGGCACCCACATGGATTTGCTTTATTGAATGCTTGTGGATAAGACAAGTGACGTGACTTTTATGACATCTGCATAGGATCTATCCCTATCTACAGTGACTTTATGTTGTGGGGCTGCATTATATGGTGTGGTGCCGATTAAGCTGATGGTAGTGTCCGAAGTGGTGTAACTGGATTTGTTTAATAACCAGTAGGTATTGCAGTAATATTATTGGTGTCTGTAAGCATCAAAGACCCATACTGCAAGCAATATGGAACAAGAGGCCACGGTGACACAAGACCCTCAAGGATGCATGGTGATGCAAACAATGAATATGAGTGAGACATTCAGCTTCACGCCAGCCCAAAGTGAAAGCATCTTGTCAAAGGAAACTATACCAGCAAGGGACCAAACCATGAAAGCCGAGGATTATTTCTTCCAAATGATGCGATTAAAACGTTGTGAAATAGATTTCGTACTTCATAGTGTCTCTTTGTCCGAGTATTACAGAGAACATAAGGTTCCACGTGGATTCCGGGTACGGAATGTACCGACGATAGGCCTACATAACCCTGACTTTGTTAGGAAATGGTTTGGGATCCTTAATAGCTGCAGTTTTGACCTTATGATTCTCGTAATAGAAGAGGCGAATAGGGAATTAGAGGTAACACGTACAAAATTAGCACAATTGGAACGAGATAATAAGAAAATTCTTGAGAAGGACACCTCGCAGGACTGGATCCCAAAAATGGAAAAACAATGTGACCAGTACCGCCGTGAGCTTTTGAAGTTTAAACGAAATAAAAAAACAATGGTGGATCAGGATTATGATGAAAATAGAGTATATAGATGGTTAACGGGAGCAGAACCTGACAGACGATCAGGACCAACTATGAGGAGAAGACCGTGGCAAAATCCCAAACACAAAGGAGACAAAAGCGGAAGGTCTAGCAGTGACAGTGACTTTGCATTCTCGGAATTAGAGGACAATTCCAACATGAGTGAGGTCCCTTTAGGACAAAGGGCCCCCGATGGTGCCAGGGGCTCAGGAAGCCTGCCACCCGCAGGGGTGGCCAGAACAAAAGGAATCATAGCTGTCACACTCAAGAACACCTGATCTTTAATCTTTCTAAGAGACCTTTATCTGCTATTGAAACCCAAGTGTTGGGTAAAGGGTTAAGTTTTGTGCCAACGAATAAACATTATCCCTTTAATTGGTCGCGGGACTTGCATAATTTTTTGCGTAAGTTACGATTGAAGGAGTACTTCCAGAACTCTCCATTGGAACAAAGAGGGTCAGTTTTTGATCCATTTCTGAAAAATGTGTCCAGGTCTTGGTTTGATCCTATTTCACATAATGCCTCCATTAGAACCTTCAGCCGATTGATGGACGATTCAGTCAACAGATTTTTGGCAGCCCCGGCAAGAATCAAATTTAATCTTACAAAGGTGGAACGGGAGGCTTTAAATCAATTATCTGCGTATCAAGATATAGTGATCAGACCTGCTGACAAGGGCGGGGCAATTGTTGTCCTTGATCTGGAATACTATAGAAATGAAATTCAAACACAATTAGCGGAAAAGGGAGTCTTCCAGAAGCTTAGGGCTAATCCGGTGCTTGAGTATCAGAAAGAGCTATTTGATATCTTAAGAAAAGCGAAAGAGAAGGGTTTGCTCCCGGAAAAGGTATTTAAGGCACTGTGTGTAGAACATCCGAAGAATCTGGTGCTGTACACATTGCCTAAGTTGCACAAACATGATACCCTTCCGCCTGGTAGACCAATCATTTCCGCCCGGGACTCCCTCTATCAACCAGTGGCACAGTTACTGGACAGTGTTCTACAGCCCCTGTTGACCATCCAAGAATCTTTCCTGAAGGACACAACGTCATTTCTGATTAAACTTGAGACTCTCCGGGACATTCCATCGAACACCCTATTATGCTGTTTAGACGTTCGCAGCTTATATACATCAATCCCGCACCAAGATGGGATGCGGGCTATGAAAGTATTCTTAGAAAGAAATTTGGCTACTAGCATTTTTGATCATGATTTGTTCCTGACATTGTTAGAACTTACATTACATCGTAATTACTTCTTATTTGATGGGGAATTTTTCCTGCAGCTGCGAGGGTGCGCGATAGGATCATCAGTCGCACCCTCGTATGCTAATGTATACATGTTCGATCAAGAGCAGAGGATGTTCTTTAGTAACCCAGAAGTAAGAAGTAAGATTTTGATGTATACTAGATATATTGATGATGTATTCCTGCTGTGGGGGGGGGGGGTGGTTTGGAGGCTTTTGAGTCCTTAATGTTGGAGATTAATAACCTTACATCTCCTATAAAATTCACATACTCTTGCAATGACACAGTGGCTAATTTTTTAGACGTCAAGGTGATGTTGATCAGTGGATCTCTGCACTCAGAGATATACTCCAAACCCACAGATAGGAATACACTCCTGCTGGCGTCTAGTCACCACCCTCCCGCTTTGAAAAAGGGCCTACCAGCATCACAAATGATGAGGGTGGCCCGTATCACTAGTGATCAGGCCAAGGTACCACAACTGCTGGATGAGATGATCTCTAGATTTGAACATCGGGGCTATGATAGACATCTGTTAGAGGCACAGAAACAGAGGGTACTGGGTATGTCCCGGGATGAATTGTTAAACCTACTGGTACCAAGGAGAATGTAATCCTACCTCAGAGTAGTGACTATTCGGTGGCCAGCCCTATTATACATAAGGCCTCTAAGGCGCTTTGGCCCATAGTGGCATCTGACCCTGATCTCACAGCACTGAGAAACATTAGACCTGTAGCTGCATTCAGACGGGGCCGGAGTTTAAGGGATCGTTTAGTACGAACAGATATCACCGAGATGGGCATGATAAGGAAACCTAATGTCCATTATAAATCCCCGGGTTGTTACAGATGCCCCAAATGTGCTACGTGCCAATACATGGTGGCGTGCAAGGAATTTGAGCACCCACACAATAAAGCAAAAAAGTATTCTATTAGACATGTCATCACATGCAGTACCTCCTATGTAATATACGCAATTGTCTGCCCATGTGGTTTTTACTACATCGGTCAGACCACGCGGAAATTGAGTGAGAGGATGGTGGCCCATTGGTCAGCCATTAAATTGACACTCAAAGGAAAAATGGTTGACCAACCAGTGGCACGCCATTTCAAAACGGCTGGCCACATGTTGGGGGACCTAAGATACTTTGGCTTTGATCATGTACCGCTTACGTTACGGGGGGGAGATAGGGCCAAATATTTAGTGGAGAAGGAATCAAGATGGATCATGATGTTGAATACTTTTGCGCCATTTGGTCTTAATGATAAGATCAATTGGAACACTGTATAATTAGGTGTGTCATATGGTGCAAGTATCTTATCGTTGGGGCATATTCCCCTTCAGTTATGGGGTTGCCGATAATGTATTGGTGCAGTGGGTAATACTGTTCCAGCAATAGGTGACATATGTATGTGGTTCATGGGGTCCCCTGTTTGAGATTTTCCTTGTGGATACTTTGATAATTATATGTATGCTTGTGCCGGCATTAATAGATATTTTTTTGCATGTTTGTACTGGCACATATGGATGTGTGGCAATAGATCACTGAGATGTTTATATGTATGTTTTATGTTTTTAATGTATTTTTGTCACGCTTTTTGTCATAGGTTCTGGCTGCGATCCGGCCGCTGGCATTACTGGAACCTGTCTATAGAGCCGGAGCACCCAAGACCGCCTTCTCCGGAAACAGTGTAGCGGGTGGTGCGCAAGCCGTGCGTTGCCACAGCAACATGATGCTAGGAGCGGAAACGGAAGGGAACGCGACGGCCGCCGACGGGAACCAGGTGGACAGCGGCGGTGATCAGCGGGAACTCTCACAGGTATTTAAATGTACGTTTGTGTCTGTATTGTTGTTTTCTGATCTTGTAAGGTACTGTGGACGGAGCTGTAGCTCCGAAACGTGCGTCTACCTGAATACAAGTCATTTGCTCTAATACAAACTGTCTCCAGTGCCGTGATTTCAGGAGGAGTGCATGTGATTCTACACTGCTGCACGGAGACTTGTTGCTGTTTCAGAGTTGGAGTGCCGCCTGCTATGGACTACATATATATATATATATATACACAGTATGTGTATATATATATATATATATATATATAGGTACTATGGACGGACCGGCACTCTGCCCCTCAGTGAATAACACCCCGGTGCCTTCTGGAATAAATGATGCAGATGCCTTGTTCAAACAGCAGCGGCACTCATGGGATTTGTAGTCAAATAAAACGTGTATTTCACATCAAATAGCCGACGTTTCGGGGCACACACGCCCCTTGACAAAGGGGCGTGTGTGCCCCGAAACGTCGGCTATTTGATGTGAAATACACGTTCTATTTGACTACAAATCCCATGAGTGCCGCTGCTGTTTGAACAAGGCGTCTATATATATATATATATATATATATATATGTATAATAAAATATATGCATACATATATAAGTACATAAACATATCTGGAGGTTAGGAGGTGTGGCGAGCTGGCATCGTGGTGAGCATAGTGAGCACATAAAGGGCTCTTTGCGCTCAACAGGTATACCAGACCCATATACACTGTATATATGACATGGGCACAGCATAGGTTGCACACTGCAGACTATCCCCTACCTTCCAGTACAGAGCATGCCAATACCCCAAATCAGCCCCCCATCCCCTCTCTCCTGCACCCTCATCAGAAACACACACACTGTCCACATCAGCGGTGGCTAACACCCCATTACAACCTGCACCAGACATACCTCACACCCGCGCACAAACCCCCATTCATACCGCATGTCCCACACCAGACTGCGAAGGACAGAATAATCCTTCTCCCTCCTCTTCCCCTCCACGGAACAGCAGAAGTGGCGGGTGGGCGAGCTGCAGCGTGTTTGTGGTTATTTGGATGGGTGGGCAAGCGACCGCAGGCAGGCCGGTGGATGTGCGTCTGGGTGGGTGCACGAGTGGCTGCGGGTGGGCGGGTTGACGAGCAGCTGCGTGTGGACAAGTGGCTGCACACGTCGTCCGAGGCCCCATAAACAATAGAGAGGAGATCGGGACTAGCTTGATGCGCTGCTGCCTGCCCTGGTCGGATGTCCATGCCTCATCTCATAGACTTCTCAGCTGAAGAGTCAGCAGCGCATCGAACTAGTCTCTGTTCCGCAACCTAAACTTTGTTGCAGCGTGCCAGGGTGCAGGGGAGGTATGGGCCTTGCTGGCTCTCGGGCCCCATAGCAGTTGCATCCCCTGCACCTATGGTAGCTACGCCACTGGCTACACTAATATAAATTCAGATTAATATTTACTAATGAGAAGCTGCATTTGGCCTTACGAGCAGCTATACTAGTATACACAGATACAAATACAATCTGATTAGGCACACAGTACCTCGGATGTCACTGTATCTGCTATAATAACACCTTTTAAAGGTGATACAAATAAAGCGGAATAATTTCTGCAATATATGTATATTAAGTTAAGACACAGTAAATAATAATTGGTGTCAAAAACAAGAGTATCCTATTTGTGAATAGGTAGGTATATGATGCATTTTTCCAGAGTCTACTACTTTATGCCGGCGCACAGCATGCCGGCAGCGCGGTGAGTGCAAAAGAACCACTACGCATGCCACGCTATTTATTCTCCCTCCAGGTGTGTTGTGGATCCCCAAGAGGGAGAAACGTTGTCGGTATGCCAGCTGTTGGGATCCCAGCGCCTGTATGCTGAGCGCCGGGATCCCGACAGGCGCCATATCAAATGCCTCCCATTTTTCCCCACTAGAATGGCTAGTAGAGAATACAGAATGAACACTTACAAATATTAACATTGACTGTCTGTCCATATAAAATCAATAATAAAACAATACAACAGTATTTAGCAACTGGGTATTTTGTTGATCAGCAATACTTAGTTGCAAAATGTTTAAACAGTAGCAAAAGTGAATAAATGCACAGACAAATAAAGACTTTCATTGCATTAATGATTATAAGTTATGTCTTGGCACAACGTAGATTTTAAAATATATATCAGCAGAGCCAATTGTAACAAAACTCCCAGTGTGCACCTTATATCTCATATTTTCCTAATTATGTAATTACATGTATATATTATGAGATCAGTAGCACCACTTTCCTCATAAAAGGTATATGTAAAACTATAGGTAATATATAACTTATTATAATAAACAAATCCCTACTAGGGATCTCAGAGGAATAAGGGAGCATTTAAATATTGATCTAAATATTATGAGTCTATGTGAGGGACCACCATCTTATTAAATATCAGCATTGAGCGCATCTCAGTTTCCAAGGCAATTACTACTTTACACATGCACACATAAATATGGACAATGACGTGTCCCACTTTAGATGTTGGGGCGTGTGCATGTCATAATACACATAATGTTGCATTCAATTCACAAGAATATGACCTCACTTCCTGTAATATGCTCCACCATTTCCTTTGGGATTTGCCTGCACTAGGAAGCCCAGAGAGGCTTTGCCAAGGAGCTTTATAGACAAATAAATAAATTAGTGTATGGTTGCCATGGAATTCTGGTAACACAATTTATTAATAGGTTTACTAGGCAGAACAATATGATTTTGTGGAGATTATGGGCTGTTTAACTGTTGAAGGTATACTGTACATCTTCATTAATAGGTTTAATGTTTTTACAGTATGTGTTATTGTATGTATTGTATATATTTATAATCTGTGTAAATATATGGCTTGGATTGGCCAAAAGTCTCTTGGTTGCAATAGGATAAAGCAGTCTATTAATTGGTATATAAACTGAGCATCAGAGGTGGGAGGCTATACTCCTGATGAAATCTATACAATGAAATATGTCCCACAGTGATATATTTGGTGAATAGCCATTGGTGGAGGAATATGTTTGGAGAACACGTTATTCAAATAATCTTTACCAATTATGTTACATTGTAAGAGGCCATTTTTATAGATCATTCTAAACAAATGAAAGTCTTTGGTTTAACACTATGGGGGATATTTAATAAAACATAATTATCTCATAAAATCTGGAAAATATGATATTTATGTTTTCTGGAGATGGAGATAAATATCTCCTCTCCAGTGACAGTTGCAGAATAGTCCACAATTCAAATAAGGAAACTACACCAACTGCCACCCCAAACACTGCCAGACATTGCTGTTCGGGACTCACTGGCAGTTAGTGTGGCTTCACTGTTTGGGGGAGATTCAAATGTTTGAAAAGTCAGTTGGGAGTCTGTTTTTCCTATCTAATAGACAGGAAAAAACAGACACCCAACCAACTTTTCAAACATTTGAATTCCACCCTTTGAATTTTGGACTGTGATGCAACCGTTACTGGAAAGGAGATATTTATCTCCTTCTCCAGAAAACATAAATATCAAATTTTCCAGCTTTTTTGAGATAATTGTTTTATTAAATATCCCCCTACGTGCGCCTGTTATGGCTTTTTATTTTAGGAGTATCTGGATTGGTTATTGAATGATAAGCATTTTTTTTTTCTATAATCAAAGTATGTTATACGTTTCGGAAAGGGGCAGATTTGAATTGACTGTGCTACACTATTTGCCCCCTTGTAATTTTTTACTAGATTTCTTGGATTCAGTGCTGAATTGAGAAGCAGTCAAATTTCAATAGGGTAAAAGTGAATATTCACTGTCTTGGTGTCTCAATATTTAGGACAGAACCATTTGCACCATCAGGAATATTTTTCTGTTGATGTGTGTGCACATACACACACACACACACACACACACACACACACACACACACACACACACACACACACACACCTGTATAAGTGTATTAATAAAATACTTTAATTAAGCAGCAGAGTTACAATTACACTGTTTTAGCTATTTGTGGTTTGTATAATTTCCCTATGTTTGTGTGGATTTCATCCCAGAATCCAAGAATTTGCTTATAAATGGAGGCATTTGCTTAAGGCATTTGCATGCATGTGTTTGGTAGGATAGTCTCCATATTGGGACACTGTTGTGCACTTACATGGGATGCCTGTACCCCAACACAGAAAATGGCAAGCGTGATTGGCTCTTCCAGAGAATGACAGACTCTAGGCAGGCAGTGAAAATAAATATGTCATGGTACTAACATTGCTGCAGCAGCTTATGTTGGTTATCCAGTATACATAGCACGCCTGCCACCATATAATATATACCACACCCTCTTCACTTACCCATCCATGGCAACTTTCGACCAGCTCATTATTTTTACTCTTTCCTGCACTCCTATCACTGAATTCTGGAAGCCAGTTCCGTGAAAGGGTGCATATGTTGATCCCAGGACAACCCATCCATGATTATCATATAGATGGTCATTTGCCTGGTCTGACAATTTCAAAATAGCATAATAGAGCAACAACATAAAAAAATATGAATGTATGGGGCTACACAAAATTTTGCAATCTAGAAAATATCATATTAAATACAAGCAGCCCATTTTTTTATTTTTTTTATTTTTATTTTTTACAATGGGTGAGCCATACAGTATTTACAGTATTCCATTCACTAGTTTTCAAATTATGCATCCATGCCCTCTCCTTCACTTCATCTCCCTTCTCCTCCTCTACGTGGCTTCCAATACACAGTCCCAGCTCTTGGTAGAAGGAAGACCACAGTACACAATCCTCTTCCCACCCTTAGCTTCAATCCTCTTGAATTTAAACTGATTTTTAAAAAGTGTAATGAAGCATAAAAATATAAAGGAAAGGAATATTAAAATATAAAAAAAAACTGTTGTCATCTATAAGTACAGTATGTGAAAAACGATGGCACAGATAATATGTTATAATAAAAAAGGGAGAAGTTAATTTTTACAGAAAATGCAATTTTTTTTTCTCTTAGGCATTTTACTTTTATGAATTTATCTGATTGCTAACAATTTCAGCTTAATGCTTTTATCTTTTCTTAAAATGCAGTTTGCATGATTGCCTGAAGAAACACAGGAAATTGCTGGTTCATTGTGGGGTAAATGCATCAGCAATGAGCTAACAAACATACAGAATATCATGACTCAGAATCTTCTTGCAGTAGCTTTTCAGGACAGACTTAAGAAACCCTTATTATTATATTAGATTTGATTCTAATGTATAAAGCACCATACAGTTTACGTTCCACAAAATATTGCTCACAATAAACAGTACTAAAACAAAAATGAGCCTAAGCTTTCATTCTGAATATCTCATTGCAGTCTATTGCGGTGACTGTTGCTCTATAGCTGAAGATAATTAGAAAATCTGTGTCATCCAATGACAGCTCCTCTATTTAACTGTTGAATAGTTTGGGATACTTAAGTTAATTGTAGAAAAACATTCTGATTCTGCCTGATTCTGAGGCAGACACAGCTATCTCTGTTTCTGTGTCTTTCTACAGTCACCCGTCTGTGACTTTATACAAATGCTGATACAGTGTCCTTACCTGATTTACATCCATGAGCCCATATGTGCAAAAACTCAGCCAACAACGTTCAGCATCCATTGATGGTGAAATGACAATTGGTGTATCTTTAATAGCACTATTGGTCACACCATCAAAGCTTGCATCAGCCCTCTGGCAGCTGCAGTTTCTTTATCCGAGTATGGCCTCCTGTGTGAGAGGTTGAGCATCTATCAGTAGTGGATCTTGCTACGGGCAAGCAGGATTTTTGCCCGGGGCACCACCTTCCGGAGGGCAACGCTGCCGTGTGGTGCAGCCCGGTGCTGTGCGGTGCACGATGAAGTCACCGCACACCCGCACTGCATTGTGGGAGCGGCACATAGATGCTAGAGGTCATAATTGACCTCTAGTATCTACATGGTGCTATGGGAGAGACATCATGATGTCTCTCCCATAGATCCGAGGAATGTCGCTGGCGGCTGGAGATGGAGGGCAGCAGCGGTCGGGGAAACAGGAGCGGGGATTGTAAGTATTAATTTATTTTTTACATTTTTTGTAAGCGGCACAACTCTACAGGGGGCACAGTACTGGGGGCAATATTATTGGTGGCACAACTCTACAGGGGGCACAGTACTGGGGGCAATACTACTGTGGGCACAGCTACAGCGGGCACAATACTGGGGGCACATCTACTGAGAGCACAGCTACAGGGGGCATAACTGACCGTGCCCCTTCTCCATGAAGCCACGCCCCTATTTTTTCACCAAGGGCACCACAAGGTCTAGATACGGCCCTGGCATCTATGTATGCAACCACCTTCACCAACATGCCTATGACACTCCCATAATGATCTCTCTGTGTACGCTAAACTACTGTACCTCCTTATCATCCTCCAAAAATGTCCACAACATTTTCAACAGTTTTTGACACCGTGCATCTCTCCTGTGCCTCATTCACAACTCTGACTCTGGACCTGATTCATGTTTGCAAGTAAAGCAAAGCAAGCAACTATGGGCTAAATTTACTAAGGTAGGACATTTTTAGAACTGGTGTTGCCCATAGCAGCCAATCAGATTCTATCTATTATCTTCTAGAAGCAGCTAGGTAAATGTTAAGTAAAATCTGTTTGGTTGCTATGGGCAACATCACCAGTTCTAAAAAAAAAATCCCACCTTAGTAAATTTTCCACTACAGTATGTGTCTGTAACAAACCATGTTGCACTGCAAGGGAATCAAATCCATTTATATTGTTTCTGTGCAGGATAAATACTGGCTACTTTTGCATGAGGCTCACAAATGTTAGACAGCTTTATTTTTACGCTGCAATTTAGATTTTAGTTTGAACACACCCCACCCAAATCTCAATCTCTCTCTGCACATGTTACATTTGCCCCACCTGTATAAAAATATGAACTTACTATAGTAATAAAATTAAAGTTCTTCATTATTTGTCAATTTGGGAGGGATGTTAGGTCACTTTAAACATACCTCACTAATCAAATGAAGCCAAAACTCTTTTATATAGGTGTCTATATGTACCTTATGGAATACTGTACATACAGTATGTGAAATACACTATTTAAAGTCAGAACCAGGACATTGCATCCCTCCAGATGCTGCAAACATTGATTGACAAGATTGGATCAAAGTTTGTACAGGATACTGTTCAATTTTCTTGACTGATCCCTCTAATACAGCTGCTCCGCACTTCATAGATCATTTGTAATTTGAAACTGGTAATATAGGTGCTGTATAATCTTCTGTTAAGGACAGTGGAGAGAATGGGTATAGGTATTCACCCTCACCATCCACATCGGCACACAACTCTGTGCTCAGTAGAAGATTCTGTCCACAGATGCTCATCACTACTATGGGAAAGAAGCTTTTTTGTTATTTATTAACAATTTCTTATATAGCGTAACAAATATTGTTGCGCTTTACAATTGAACCCAGAGATAAAACAAAACTGTGTAATAACAGACAGTCATAAGGATAAATTTACTAAGGTGAGACTTTTCTTTAGAACTGGTGATGTTACCGATAGTAACCAATCAGATTCTATCTATTATATTCTAGAAGTAGCTAGATAAATGCTAAGTAGAATCTGATTGGTTGCTATGAGCAACATCACCAGTTCTAAATTTACCCCATGGATAGCCACTTTCAGATGCACTTTACTCACTGTACCACAGATTAATAAGATACTTACAGTACAAAGGTAATATTATGTAAAAGGCTGTTACTGTTACCAGCTAGGAAACATTCCTCGGGCTTTGCAGCATCATAAGGAAAACCTAAATGGGGATTTTTTTTCTAACGTTATCTGTGTTAAATGAATTTCCTATACTAATTTAATTAAAACCACTTGAATAAAGCAATTATTTATTTATCAGATCATTTTATCATATTTTATTTCTGTATTAATTTTATTTTTAATCTGATATTTTAATGTTTCATTAATCACCTTCAACAATTTTATAATAATGTTATTAATACTACTCACATACTAATACTCCATCTCAACCTACTTCCACCTCCTCATGCAATACAAATAATAACCAAATATGCCAATTCTTATCCCTCCATTTTATGAGAAATAGATATCAGAATATGTGACATGTAAAGGGACACATGAATGATGAATTGGTAATGATCATAGTAAAGTCCAAAAGACAGATCAAGGTCAAGGGCAATGATGAAATCAGAATCTATGTAGCAATTTGAGGTCAGGGGAATTCAGTAATCAAAGCAGAAAACACGAAACACAGCCAAGAGAAACACACGAACAAATACAGTACAGGCTCAGCACACAGGATCAGAATTTGCAATTGACAGCACCGGTGAATGAGGGAAAGAGTCTAATTAAAGCCTGGAGAACCAAAAGAAAGTAGCATGGGGAAACCAAGTCCCCAGTCACAGAACTCAACAGGAACAATGGCGGTCATTCTGACCCAATTGCACACTGCAGTTTATCGCAGCAGTGCGATCAGATAACAACTGCGCATGCGCCAGTGCCGCAGTGCGCCAGTGCATGCCAGATGGGCAGAGGCGGTCGCTGGGGGGGGCAGAACGGTGGCGTTTGGCCACCGTTTCATGGGCGCGGTGAGGCCAACGCTGGCGTGGCCGGACCGAATGGGGGGCGGGCCGCAACGGCTGTGTGACACCACACGCAGCCACTGCGGGCCGGGGAGCGATGAGTAGCTCCCGGCCAGCACACTAAAGCTGCGCTGGTCGGGAGCTACTCTTGAAGTGCAAAGGCATCGCCGCTGTGCGATGCCTTTGAACTTCTACGAGAAGGGGGGGCCGGCACTGACATTTGGGGCGGGATAGCCCTGTGCTGGGCATCCCCCATCATCTCAGTGTGACTGATCGTAGCTGTGCTAAATTTAGCACAGCTATGATCATCTCGGAATGACCCCCAATATGATATCCCTAAACAATGGATAGTGTAATGGTTATCATTACTGCCTGAGGTCTTGGGTTTGATTCCTACTTCGACTCTAACTGTGTGGAGTTTGCATGGGTTACTTTCAGGTACTCTAGTGGTAGAGAACATATACTGTAAGCTCCACTGAGGCAGGGACTGATGTGAATTTTTTAAATGTTCTCTGTAAAGTGCTGTGGTATATGTGTGCACTATATAAATAACTGTTAATAAATATAATAATTATCAGCTCCATCTTTGAAACTTGCTGGCTTGTTTCCAGGAGAACAAGGAGCAGTGATGCTTGTAGCAAATAGTTAAATGACCTGAATTACATCAGGGGACGTTGCTAAGCAATGGTCCACAGTGTGGGATCAGTTGGCTATTCAATTAAAGATTCCATACATCTAAATTTGCAGTTTGACCAATGACTGAAACAATCAAGAAAGACTTGATTTTTTTTTCTATAATGCATATTTTAAAATGATAGAATAGACATAGGATGATATGAACAGTGTCATATATTTTTGAATAAGCACAATCTTGGTGAAGTGTGGGTTACTATTTATTTTGCATGTCTCTATTACCTGATAAGGCATTGCAGCTACTCCATGCCCCCACCACACAGTGAGTGGAATAAATGTGTACACAATTCCTCAGTAGACTCTCATTAGAAATGCAGTTGAAACTCCTAGCTTTTCCTATTCATTGTCATATCACAGCACTCTATTTACACTCAGTATAGTTTAATTTAAATAGGGGACTAAAGTGCACCCTGCAATTAAGAAATTACCATTAGACACCTTGAGGTTTATTTACAAAGTGTCAGGTTGTAAATCCCTGCTCTTCTGATCGTATTTATGACCAATATTTAAAAAGTGATGATTTTACTAGCAAGACACAGCTACAGTAGTAAAAGCATTGTCCTTTTAAAAATTGGGTATAGACACGTTCAGAAGCATTGGATATTACAACCCAGTGCATCATAATTAAACCCCTATAGCATAACAAACATAGGATGTTTAAGATATGTCCAGAGCAGGCCCTAAGCAATACGATGCCCTGGGAAAGATTTTAGCTGGTGCTCTCTAGCACCACTGCTAGTTCCTTCTCTGACCCTGCACCCCTTTCTCATCACCATCATCCCTCAGTCATAGCAGTCCTCATTTTGGTGCTACTACCCCCTATATTTTAAATAGGAACAGTGCGCACATTTGGTGCGCAGCCCAAAAAGGGGCATGTTCTCTTGGGAAGGGGCATGGCCAGGCACGGACTGGCCCACAGGGGTACAGGGGAAACCACCGGTAGGCCCCACTGCCTGGGGGGCCCTCCTCCTCTAGGGATCAGGTTCTAGACTGTGCACTTGAATTATACAGTATATTATACATATGTTACCTTATACTGCACAGGATTATGATGTATTCTTGACAGTACGCTGCTGTCATTAAGCTGTCACATTATCATGCATGCACAAGCATTAATTACTATATAAATTATCAAGGAGTCCAGACCAGGTACTCTATAATGGTTAGCCAAACCTCTGTGGTGGCTGGCCACACCCTCTTTGGAGGCTGGCCACACCTCTAATCATGGGTTCCTACCACTGCATACCCCCAGTGGGCCCTTCATGCTCCAGTCCGACACTGGGCATGGCCACACAATAGTACCTCCAATTCAAATGACACCACACAGTAGTGCAACTTTATTCACATTATATCACACTGAATTGCTCCTTATTCACATTATACCACACAATTTTGCTCTTTATTCACATTAAACCACACAGTAGTGTCTTTTCTATACATTACAGCACACAATAGAGCACCTTATACACTTAATGCCACACATTAGTATGCCTTTATACACATAATACTACATAGTAATACCACTTACACATATGACACACATTATTAATGTCCTTATAAACATATTGATCCTTACACATTATGCCAACCTTTATTAATGCCCTTATACACCTAATGACACACACAATGCCCCTTACACATATGCCAAACACTATTGCACCACAAACTTACCCACACACAGCACTCAAATGGCTGCTAACACTGTTCCCTTTGCCTCTGCTTGGATACAGATGTGTCCTCATATATATTGCCTCAATATGCCATACAACTCCTGCCCAGCTCTGCTAATGTTGGGCGCTTTTTTGACGAAAATGCATCTTATTTCCATTGCTATGTGAATAGAAAACACAAGCAGCATCTGCTGATTAAAATGATATGTAGCATGCCTATATTCTGTGTGCGACTGTGGCTGTATCTGCATACAAAATGCTACATTACAGAGATTTCGAGGAATACACTGTAACATAGCATTTCGCATACATATACAGCCACAGTCACACACAGAATATAGGCATGCCGCATATCATTTTAATCAGCAGAATCTGCTTGTGCCCCTAGGCATTCCAAATGCCCTAGGCATTTGTCTAGTTTGCCTATGCCTAAAACCCGCTCTGAATATGTCCGGTCATTGTGATCAGACATTTCAGTTTAGCAAGAGGGATTACAGATTTTTTTTTATCACAATTTATTAAGGGGACACCTTTTAGTGCAAATTTAGGGTACAACAAAATATGTCCCTCTTGTACCATGTCTATTCCAGTTCATCATTTAAAAAAATAAAAAATCTTGACATCTTTAATATATGTTGGCCACACATTCTATGATATACACTGCAAAATCAGGCAGTATTTCAGCATATGTGGCCAGACTCAAAGCATCTCCATTGCTGACGATAAACCACTGAATTTGAATCAACCATTGTCAGACATGTTGGTAAATGAAACCGAATATAGGGGGTCATTCCGAGTTGTTCGCTCACTAGCAGTTTTTAGAAGCCATGCAAATGCATAGTCGCCGCCCACGGGGGAGTGTATTTTCACTTTGCAGGAGTGCGAACGCCTGTGCAGCAGTGCGCCTGCAAACACATTTTGTGCAAAACAAGACCAGCCCTGTAGTTACTTATCCTGTGAGATGATTGCTGCGACGAGTGACATGGTAATGATGTCAGATACCCACCCAGCAAACGCCCGGCCACGCCTGCATTTTTCCAAATACTCCCAGAAAACGGTCAGTTGAAACCCAGAAACTCCTACTTTCTGTCAATCTTCTTGTGACCGCCAGTGCAACTGAAAGCGTCGCAAGAACCTGTGCAAAACCACGATGCTCGATGTACCCGTACATCGTGCGTGCGCATTGCGGTGCATATGCATGCGCAGATTTGATATTTTTTAACTGATCGCTGTGAAAAACGTCAGCTAGCGATCAACTAGGAATGAACTCCATACAGTAAACAAGACAAACTCCATCTCTATTTTATTTATTTTTTTAACAATAGTGGGAATTTTAATATTTAATCACTACAGTCTATAAAAATGAGGTCCAAACGAATAGGATGCAGGGAACATTGTCTTTCTTTAAGACAGAGCTGGCCAAACCAGTCCTCGAGATCTACCAACAGTTCACATTTTCCAGAACACCTAGCTGGTGCTCAGGTGTAGTCATTACTAATTAAGATGTGCTGCATTCATTCCTAACTGACAATTCTACAGATCTCCAGGAGGACTGGAAAACATGAACTGTTGGTAGATCTTGAGGACCGGTTTGGCCAGCCCTGCTTTAAGACATGTAAACTTAGGAAGCAGATACAGAGTTAGTCAATTAAACTGTTTAGAGACAATACAGAAAATTCTGAAAGGACAATTCCACCTTCAGTAGATCACACCACTTCTCTAAGTGCTGCATAGACTAAAGCATGTCCATACATAGTATATCAATACAATATTGCTTTATTCAAGTATGAATCATTTGATAATCAATAAGCATTGAAATACACTTAACTACAAACATTAGCCTTCACTCAATATGTTCAATTAAACTGTGGTATCCAGGGTCTTGTCCTCGTTTCGAGGCTGGATACAATCTGGTCCTGCTGTCAACAGGTTGACTGGCTGTGTATCTGTTCACAAGTCTGAGGCCATTTGGTTAACCCCATTCTGGTGCAACTCCCTAGCTTTTATAGCTCAGAGAACAATGCCTTGATGCCACTTAAATATAAAGTATTAACATGACCTTAAGTATATAATTGGCTAAAACATCTTTTGCCATTAGTAGGGCAATTTCAAAGCAAGTGCAAGTACTGTACCAGTGGAACAAAAGAGGATGTTCAGTTGATCCACAGTTACTAGATCATCATGGAACTTTCCAATCCTATCTGTGTGTGTGTCAGACAAACTTGTAAAAGTATAACGGCAAACAAAAATGAAGAACAAAGCACCATTTTGTTCAATACCAATACAAGTCATGAGAAAAACACTTTCCACACAGACTGAAAAAAGCAGTTCAACAGTTTTGACCTTTCAGTATGTCAACTTTGTCCTCTAAACGACCCTAAATAATGGACAAGTTTCCCTAAGACTCATACTAATAACCCCAAAATAGTAAGAATAAAAAATAACATACTGTACAAACAAATTCTAAAATATGACAAAAACGGAGAGAAGAAGACTCTCTTTTGGGTGCACTCTTGTATGATCTTAAAGTATCAGAGAAAAGATAATTGATAAAATGTAGTTTTTATTAACAACATGAATAAAACAAATAGTAGTTGAATGTACAAATAAAGAAAAAAAAGACAAAAGAAGGGGGAAACAATGGAACCGATGATGCTGATATTGATATTAAATAGTGGTTCCAAGCTGTCTGGGTTAGGTCAAAATACAAATATACAATAAATCCACAGATTTGTCTCAATTGTCTGCCTGAAAGAAGTGTTATTGGACTAATACAAATAGTCAAGACTCTAAGCCTCAGTAATGGTATTAATAGTAGACTGAAGGTGGACAGTCGTAATTGCCCTGCTAGTTGTGTTGAAAGAGAAGTAGAATAAAGATTGAATATAAAGATGAATCTGCTTTCAGTGTTAGACACTGAGCTTACCGTCCAAAAATCTTCTACTACACCGAGTATTCCTCAAGAGTCTCCCACTCGAGAACTGACTCAGCCATACTATGAGTCATACTATAAGGCTTGACTGATTGTCCAACAGAAAGTCCTAGTGACATATGGGGTCTTTCATCAAGTACTCATGAATGATTTATTGAGTCGCGTTATACGTTTAATGACTATACTTACTGGTCAGTTGAGATGTACCCCTGATGAAGTCTTGGAATAAGACAAAACACGTTGGGTTGTCTTCTTTGTGAAATTACCTCCAAATCAACATTAAGGAGAAGGAGGAGATTGTTGAGAATTACCTGCATTTGTCTCCAATATTTAATGTCAAGCTGTAAGAAGTGTGGAACAACACACCACACCTTCTCAGTATTAGTACTGACATTGTTCTTTTAAAATACATTTTTATGGTGGAACATATTATTATTATTATGTTTTAATTGAGGAACTGATTAAGGGTTCTGCTTAATATTGGGCGTTGATATGTCCCCTTGGCGCCAATTCTTCGATTGTCATATATATTCATACTTAGTTCCTCCTAACAGGGAACTTAGTCAGATTATTTATTTATTATTTATTAGCAGTTTCTTATATAGCGCAGCATATTCCGTTGCGCTTTACAATTAGAACAACAGTTATAGAACAAAACAGGGCAAAGACAGACATAGCAGTAGGAAGGCCCTGCTCGCAAGCTTACAATCTATAGGGAAATAGGTATTGATACTCAAGGATAGATGCAACCTGTTACATAATGTTTCCCCAGATTGCTAGGTTCTTAGTGGGTTGTATGATATGATCACCCAGCAATGTTGGAAGACAAAATGTGAGGTTATGGGGACTGTGCAGAGGGAATGTAACTGGATAGGGAAGCATTGAAGGTTATGTGTGTGGGTCAGGAATTTGGTAGGCTTGTCTGAAGAGATGAGTTTTCAGGGAACGTTTAAAGGTTTGGAGACTAGAGGAGAGTCTTATTGTGCGTGGGAGTGCATTCCACAGAGTGGGTGAAGCCCGGGTAAAGTCCTGTAATTTTGAGTGGGAACAGGTAATACATGTGGATGAGAGACGCAGATCTTGTGCAGAGCGGAGAGGTCTGGTAGGGAGATATTTTGAGATGAGTGAGGAGATGTATGATGGTGCAGTTTGGTTAATAGCCTTGTATGTAAGTAAAAGTATTTTATATTTGACACGGTAGAATACCGGTAACCAATGGAGGGACTGACAGAGCGGATCAGCAGACTAAAACGTCTGGCGAGGAAGATTAGCCTCGCAGCTGCATTTAAAATGGATTGAAGTGGTGAGAGCCTATGTTTGGGAAGACCAGTAAGGAGACTATTACAATAATCAATGCGGGAGATGATGAGTGCATGGATCAGAGTTTTTGCAGTGTCTTGGGTAAGATAAGGGCGTATTTTGGATATGTTTTTAAGGTGCATGTAACATGATTTAGAGACAGATTGAATGTGTGGAACAAACAACAGTTCAGAGTCAAGGATGACACCTAGGCAGCGAGCTTGTGGGGTAGGGTGGATAGTTGCATTGCCAACAGTTATGGCAATATCAGGTTCGTAACTACCCTTAGCTGGTGGGAAAATAATTAATTCTGTTTTGGAAATGTTGAGTTTGAGATGGCGAGATGACATCCAAGATGAAATGGCAGACAGGCATCCAGTGACACGAGCCAATACAGATGGTGATAAATCTGGGGAGGATAGGTAGATTTGAGTATCATCAGCGTACAAATGATACTGCAATCCGAAGGAGCTGATTAGTTTACCAAGAGAGGAGGTATAGATTGAGAGAAGCAGAGGACCTAAGACTGAGCCTTGCGGTACTCCAACTGATAGAGGTAGAGAAGAGGAGGTAGAATCAGAGAAGTGAACACTGAAAGATCGATTAGATAGGTAGGATGAGAACCAAGTAAGGGCTGTGTCCTGAAGACCTAGGGACTCTAGTGTTTGTATGAGAAGAGAGTGGTCAACAGTGTCAAAAGCAGCAGAGAGATCTAGAAGAATAAGTAGTGTGTAATGGCCTTTTGATCTAGCAGTGACCAGATAATTCACTACTTTGGTCAGTGCCGTCTCCGTGGAGTGTTGGGCACGAAAGCCTGACTGAAGTGGGTCTAGTAAGTTGTGGGAGTTAAGAAAGTGTGTAAGGCGAGTGTAGGCAAGTCTCTCAAGTAGCTTGGAGGGACTGGGTAGCTGAGAAATGGGACGGTAGTTAGAGAGTGTGTTTGGGTCAGAGTTGTGTTTTTTTAGAATGGGAGTAATGACTGCATGTTTAAACAGAGATGGAAAGATGGCAGTAGAGAGAGAGAGATTACAGATTTTAGTTAAGGTTGGGATAAGCACAGGAGACAAACTTTTGCTGACCTGTGAGGGTATAGGATCAAGAGAAGAGGTAGTGGAGTAGGAGGATGAAAAGAGTGTTGATACTTCATCTTCACTTGTGGGATCAAATGAAGAGAAAGTGCCAGAGGGTTCAGATAGGGATTTGAGCAGGTCACTGGCTGAGTTAGAGCATGCCATTTCATCTCAGATTTTATCAATCTTATCCTTGAAGTATAAATTATAAATTGTTTTTTTTATCTATCACAGTAATTGTATTAATCGCATTATACTAATTAGCGCAGAAGGAGAGTATTGGTTTTGTATAAATATATAGATAGATAGATAGATAGATAGATATAAATTACTCTCTCTTTTTTACTTCATTGGTTCCAGGAAGAAGAAACAGGATACAAACAATTCATTTATAATTTGGTCTGCATTCAGTTAACAAAATTTTAAGATCAATTTAGTTAAATATTCAGTTGAAAGATAAGTTAAAAAGGCAATATGAATTTTCCCTCAGTCATCCTGGGGTCTGACCTAGTCCTTGACTGTCAATTTAATCCTTGCTGGACCTTGGTGAATGATTCAGTTAGAGGTTAAATAGTAGAGAAAAAATTTAAAGCACTGGATAAAAACATAGTTTTCCTATTATAGTGAACAGACAATGCAGTGTTACATAAATTTGTTGATTGAAGACCTTTGGTTAAATATAAATATAACAATTTTGTGAAGGGTCCTAAGTTTCTCTAAACTCACTTAAGGATTTGACTCTGAGCTGAATTCCTTCCCAGGAACTGAAGTTTGCAGCAGGGGTTAAATGAATGTGTTAAGGAATCATTAGACCCTACTGTATATTGGGTGTGGAGGGAAATGAACCCCTTGCCCAAATAGTATATACAGATGAGTTCTAGCTCATCCTTGCCGCTAGCCATGACAAATGCAAATTATTTGCCATGACTAGCATGCCTGTGGGTGTGTGCATATGCACCTGAAATCTATAGGATTGCATAGGTGCACACGTTCCAACGAATGGGTCACATGTGGTCACAGCTAGTCGCAATCGCAATGCAGTCACATGTGCTGCCCATTCAACTAAAATGGTGCATGGCCTACATCACAAAACATACCCAGAAAGACTAAGAAATCTCAATATGTATAATTCGGAGCAGAGAAGGGAAAGGGGGGACATGATAGAAACTTTCAAATATATCAAGGGTTTTAACAAAGTCCAGGAGGGAAACATTCCCCAAATGAAGAGAAGCAATAGGACACGAGGACATGCACTGAGACTGGAGGGGGGGGGGGTTCAGGGGAAATTTGCGGAAAAATTACTTCACAGAAAGGGTAGTGGACAAGTGGAATAGCCTCCCATCGGAGGTGGTAGAGGCTAAGACAGTAGAGCAATTTAAACATGCATGGGATAGACATAAGGATATCCTTACAAAGAAATAAGGATCAATTAAGGTTACAGATAAAAAGAAAGAAAAAGGGGCAGACTAGATGGGCCAAGTGGTTCTTATCTGCCGACAAATTCTATGTTTCTATGTTTCTATGGATGAGGGAGGCCATATCTGTATAACTAAAGAACTTGAACTTCCACGACATTAATAAATTGGGTAGAGTCATTTACATGTTTTCTTTGTGATTTGTTTTGTTGTTCTTATGTTGGTTAATTGGATACATGCCTTGTTTTGACTATCTGATATATTCTTTGTTTATGACTTTTGGCTGCTATTTTGTTCAATCAATATGAATCTTCCTCTCAGAACTGTGTTATGTCATTGCTAGTGAATATGCTTTGCTTTTCCCTACTTTGCTGTCAATTTTCAGTCATACTGCTGACATTGGACGCAATGCTTATTTTGCAGGTCTGTGTTATGTGTTTTCCGTATTCTTTTTTTTCTTTACATTTGATGTCCATATGTTCGTGCAAATGGAAGAGTGTAGCCAGTGATTCACATGTGTATTTTCACATTAGTGAGTTATTTTTATATATGTACTGTACCTTAATGCACTATATAGTATAATAATGTATTCCTTATTTTTAATATGCATTATGATTTTGCTTTAAAATAAAAGAAATAATTTATTTTGTACTTGAATTATATTGTGTTTAATTGTAGTAGGAGTGTTCAGTACAGAGGAGCAGGGGCGTAACTAGAACTTAGGGGCCCAAAATCATGAAAGGACCCCCTCCCCCCCACCATTGTCACTATAATACCACTTATGGGAGCAGGGAGAGAGACAATAAGGGGAGTGGGGGAAAGAGACACACACACACACACACACACACACACACACACACACACACTGGGTGTCGGGGGAGAGAAAGAAAGTGAGAGAAGCAAGAATGAGTGGGAGGGAGGTTAGGGAGAGAGAGATTCAATGAAAAAAGGGGTAATGAGAAAAAGACAGGAGTGAGGAGATAGGATGTCAGAGAGAGAGCATGGGGAGGAGGAATAGAGAGGGAGGAGAGCAAACAAGAGTGATAGGAAAGGAGGGAGAGAGAAAGAGAGGGGAGCAAAAGAAAGTAAGGTCAGGGAGAGTTAGAAGATGCGAGAATGAGAGAGGTGTCAGAGAGAGAGGGAGAGAAAGACAGTGTCAGAGAGGGAGGGAGAGTTTTATTGTTAGGGAGAGTGAGGGGAGAGAGTGTCGAGAGGGAGAGAGACAGTGTCAAAGAGAGATAGAGAAAGTTTCAGGGGTAGAGAGAGAGACAGTGTCAGGGGGAGAGAGTTGTGGGGTACAGTATCAGCGAGAGAGGGAGAGTGTGCCAGAGAGAGAGAGCGATAGTATGCCAGAGAGAGAGAGCGAGAGTATCAGGGAGGGAGAGAGAGCGATAGTATCAGAGAGAGAGAAGGGGAGAGAGAAAGAGACAGTCTCGGAGAGAGAAAGAAAGAGGGAGAGGAGCAAGGGAGAGAGTATCAGGGAGAGAAAGGGAGAATTGAGGGAGATAAAGGGAAGGTGACAAGCAGGTGATACATTATCTGTCGTTCCTGAACACAGAGGAGGTCTCTGATAGGGGTGGGCATTTGACGGAATTAGGCCTCATCCCTAAATGTCCACGAATCGCAGCATCAGCAGCTGGGACTTGGAGCTGGTCAGGAAGGGCCCCACACACCCCTCTACATCCTCCGCATAAGCTCCATCCTGCAGGGGAGGGAGTGCTATCTGCTTCATCAGCCATTCTCACAGTGGGCAGGGGTGAAGGGGGTAGCAGCCAGCCTTGGAGGTAGCTGATGTCTGGGTGCAGGGGGACCAGTGGCCATGGAAGCAGTTTGGGCCCCATAGCAGCTGTACGCCTTGCACCCTTGGTAGTTACATTACTGCAGAGGCGTTAAATCTGTAGCTAACCAGCTCACTGGTGGCTGGTTCTGAACAGTATACTATTAGATTGCATTTTATCAGGTATTTCAAATGACTATGGGGGTTATTCAGAGTTGTTAGGAAACCAAAAAAAGTTAGCAATTGGGCAAAACCATGTTGCATTGCAGGTGGGGCAGATGTAACAGGTGGTATGCAGTATGTCGGCTGTTGGGATGCTGATGCTCAGTATACCGGCGCCGGAATACCGACACCTAATCTCCCTTTTGGGGGTCCACGATCCTCCTTGACAGAGAATAAATAGCGTAGTGTGCCACAGTGCCCATAGCATGGTGAGCGTGGCTCATTTGCACTCGCCCAGCTGTTGGTATGCCGGAAGTCGGGATTCTGGAGCTGGTATGCTCGCCGGTTCCGGTATGAATGGTCGACCATGTTATGGTCGACAGTCATTAGGTCGACATGAGTTTTTTTACTTTTTTTTGTGTCGTTTTTTGCGTAAAGTGACTGGGAACCCCAATTAGTGCACCGCGTCCCCTCTCATGGCTTCGCTTCGGGCATGGTGCCTTCGCTCCGCTACCGCTTCGCTCGGCACAGATTACCGTTCCAATCGTAGTCCACGTGGATCGTAAAGTATGGAAAAGTTCCCCAAAAGAAAAAAAAGTTAAAAAAGTCATGTCGACCTTTTCATGTGTCGACCTTTTCATGTGTCGACCATTTTCATGTGTCGACAATGTGTCCATGTCGACCATGTCAATGTCGACCAATAGTGGTCGACTTAATGACTGTCGACCATAACATGGTCGAACATTGTGAACGGATACCATGCTGGCCACCAGCATACCATACTAACTACACCCGATGTAATATGTGCACAGAGAGTTAGATTTGGGTGAGGTGTGTTCAAACTGTAATCTAAATTGCCATGTAAAAATAAAACAGCCAGTATTTACCCTGCACTGAAACAATATAACCCTGCCAAATCTAACTCTCTGCACATATTACATCTTTACAGTTTTCAATTAGTCCAAACTACAATGGTTGGTATACACCCATCAGCCGTAACATTAAAACTACCTGCCTTATATTATGTAGGTTCTCCGTGTGCCATCAAAAAAAGTTCTGACCCACCAAAGCATGAACTCCACAAGACCTCTGAAGGTGTCCCATGGTATCTGGTACTAAGATATTAGAAGCAGATCCTCTAATTCCTGTAAATTGTGAGGTGGAGCCTCCATGGCTTGGACTTGTTTTTCCAGCACATCCCACAGATGTTCGATTGGTTTGAATCTGTGAAAGTTAGAGTCAAAGTCAGCACCTTGAACTCTTTATCATATTCCTAAACAAATTACTGAACAATTTTTGGAGTGTGTGGGGGGACATTATCTTGCCAAAAAAAGCGACTGACAATAGGGAATACTGTTGCCAGGAAGGGGTGTGCTTGGTCTGCAACAATGTTTAGGTAAAGTAGGTGGCACATGTTAAAAAAAATCCACATGAATGTTAGGACTCAAGGTTCCCAACAGAACATTGGGGGTAATTCCAAGTTGATCGCAGCAGGATTTTTTTTAGCAGTTTGGCAAAACCATGCAGATATAACATGTGCAGATAGAGTAATATTTGGGTGGGTTATTTTATTTCTGTGCAGGGTAAATACTGTCTGCTTTATTTTTACACTGCAAATTAGATTGCAGATTGAACACACCACACCCAAATCTAACTCTCTCTGCACATGTTATATCTGCCTCCCCTGCAGTGCACATGGTTTGCCCAACTGCTAAAAAAAATCCTGCTGTGGTCAACTAGGAATTACCCCCATTGCCAAGAGCATCACTCTGCCTCTATTGGATTGCATTCTTCCAATAGTGTACCCAGGTACCAACTTTTCTCAGGTAGATGACATACATGCACCCAGCGATTCACACGTTGTAAAAAATATTTGATTCTTTAGACCAGGCCACCGTCTTCCATTGCTATATTGTCCAGTTTTTATCCTTGCATCCCTTTGTAGGCATTTTAAGCAGTGGACATGGGTCAGCATAGGCACTCGGACTGGTCTACGGCTATGCAGCCCCATACACAGCAAACTGTGATGCATTTTATGTTCAGAAACTTTTCTATTATAGCCAGAACTAACTTTTCTACAATTTGTGCTGCAATTGCTCTTCTGTGGAATAGGATTAGATTGGCTAAAAGTAGATTCTCACACCCATCAGTGAGCCTTGGGTGGTCATTGCCCTGTGTCTGGTTCACTGGTTGTCATTCTTTGGACCACTTGTGGTACTGTAGGTACTGTACAAACCACTGTATACGAGGAACATCGTACAAGAACTGCCATTATGGAGATGCTCTGACCCAGCCATCACAATTTGTCCCTTGTCAACATTGCTCAGATTGTTATGCTTGCCCATTTACTCTGCTTGAAAGGAGACATTGTAACAAGATTATCAATTCACTTCACCTGTCAGTGGTTTTAATGGTATGGCTGTTGGGTGTATATGGCTGCAGGATTTGAACATCTTTTAATAAAAATCTTTCATTATGTAAGCCCATCTTATAAAAGTTCCAGGTTCCCCACTGATAAACTTTGTTTTGTTGGATACATTTCTTTGAGAAGAATGCGAAAGGGTACTTAACCATTTTGTATTCTTGTCTTACCAAAAGACTTGTTCCTATTGCTGTCTTTCAAGCATTGACATATAGCTCAAAGCTGCAGTTGGTTTTGCTTGAGACAAATTAGGAGTAGTCTGGAACTAATTTTTGGGAGATATTGTTTATGATGCATTAATGGCAGTTTACAATCCTATACATTTTGGAACAGCTTTCATATCTTTGCAGGATCAATCTGAAGGCCTTTAGGTAAAATGTGTCCCATGAATGATCTGGTTAGCCTCATAAACACTTTCAGTGTGTCAGCTCTGAGTCTTTCCAAGAGTTCAGGATTCTTTTGCAGTGGATATTGGTTACAGATTGCATTAAGAAGTTAAAAATTAAAATATGGCATGTTTGTCAATGATGAAAAATATCAAAATAGATAATGTTTAGCAATAATCTCAGGGTCGGACTGGTCCACAGGGGAACAGGGGAAACCACCAGTGGTCCCCACTGCCTGTGGGCCCTCTTCCTCCTCCTCTAGGGATCAGGTTCCAGACTCTATCCTAGTGCACTTGAATTATGCATTATACTTATGTTACATTATACTTCACAATAATATGGTTTATTATATATTTACCAAGGGGAACAGAACATGTACTCGGTAACGGTTAGCCAAATCTCTGTGTTGGGCTGGCCACACCCCAGTGGAGCCTGGCCACAACTTTAAGCATGGGCCCCTACAACAGCATCCCCCGGTGGGCCCTTCATGCTCCAGTCCGACACTGAATAATGTGGTATATTTGGAGAATGCTTGAGACTCACTCATTTAGAACAAAGCGCTTCCAATGTGAGACAAATAGATGTCCATTTCTTTCAGGTAGTTTACCCAAATTCTAACTGTTAATAAAGTTGGAATTATTTATTGATGCCACTGCCAAATAAAATGTTTTATTGGTTTACAAATTATAAGCATCCACACCTAAAGTGCCTGAAAGAATAAATACCATTCTTGAGATGACTTACGAGGATGATTCAAAAGTAAAGTAACAAGACCTCTCACAAGTGTAATGTTCTCTATTTCATTCTAATTTACCACCAGGCCACAGCAGGTACAGCAGACCACTGCTTTCCCTAACAGCCATTAGACTGGGCCTCATATCAGACATACTGTCCCAACATCAGTTGTAAGATGGTGGTGCTGGAGGAAATATGGTCAATCATTGAGGTGCAAAGTGTGATCACATTTTATGCCTCTAAGGGACACAACAGCAGATTCAATTTATTGCCAACTTGTCAAGGTATATGATGATAATGTCATGTCACAAAAACAGGTTTTGTGTACTTCCTTTAATAATGGCAGGACAGACATTCAAGATGATCAGCAATCTGACTGGTCAAGCACATCCACCACAGGCAGAGCACCAAACCTAAACCTGTTTCCGTGACATGATGTTATAACCATACACCTCGACAATTTGGCAATTCATTTCATCTGCTAATGTGCCCTATAGAGGCAAAAATGTGATCACAATACACCCCTCAATGTTTGACCATGTTTCTGCCAGTATCACCATCTTACAACTGATGTTGGGACAGTATGACTAATATAAGGTGCAGTCTAATGGTCATAAGGGTAAACAGTGGTCTACTGTACATGATCTGTCATGGGGGGTAATTAGAATGAAATAGAGAATAGAGAACATTACACACATCTTCTTACATTACTTATTGAACCACCCTCATACTTTATAACAAATTTAATTTCAACTTGATATCTGTACTTAGTCAAAAGAAGAGTTTCAAAAAGTTTAGATTAATGCATATAAGAAGTTCCACATTAATTTTATGTTTAGACTTATGTAAACTATCTTGTGTACCTTATAATTAATTTATTATTTAACAGAATATGTTTTGATTACTTCTAAAAGAGATTTTTTAAAATAAGATAAAAAATATAGAACTCAGAATAATACAGTTTATATATATATATATACAGTATATATATATATATATATATATATATATGTAAACTGAATATACATTTGGTTAAGTTGAATACAGTTAATTCACTCTTAAAGACAGTTATTTTTACAATCCGTGACCTTTCATTAGCTCACCATTATTAAGTTATAAAAAGTAAAAAATTGCATAAGGTAATTTACTTTCTATCCATAAATATAAAATAAGATAAAAGTACTTCATATTACATTATTAAAATAACTCTTCTGATTTAGATTATAATGATATTTCTCAATTTAATACAAACTCATAGGGATACATATGCAGACATAATACATATCCCCATTAGAAAATAATAAGAAATGTGATTCATGTCTTCATGTAAAAAAGAAAAGAAAAATATAATGTAAGTTCAAGTTGCTATATCAGCATCCCGGCCATCAGGATGCCGGCAGAGTGGTGTGCGCTAGAATGCCCCTTGCAGGCACACTGCGCTCGCCATGCTGTGGGCACGGTGGCTCGCTGCCCTCGCCACAGGTTATATTTTCTCTCTATTGGTGTTGTGAACACCCATATAGGGAGAAAAGCCTGTGGTGACATTCCAGTGCCAGCATTGTACCACTGTGAATGATCCTGGCATCGGCATTGTGATTACTGGGATCCCATGCAGCTTTATGTTAACCGCATACCTAGTATATAAGCGTATGTATTGTAAAGGCTATTGAAGTATTTAATGTAGCAATATTCATAAGTTACTGAACACTGTTGACCACTCTCTTTTTAAATAAACACTATATTCTCTTGGTCTTTAAGACACTGTCATATACTATTTCTTAGCCAACTTATCAAACTGCTCCTTTAGTGTTCCATTCTCTAGATTCAACTCTGCACTATTTCCTCTTCAGTTTGTGTATCACAATGTCCACTGCTACGCTCTCTACTCTTCTCTCTCTCTCTACCAATTCATTTGGAAAATGTAAAAAGCCCCTTTGAATGTTAGCAGAATCTAGCTATGCTCTCCATTTCTTCACCATTTCTGTTGGCCTGCATTACAGAATGTCTCGTCGACATTTTGGGCCTAATTCAAGGTTGATTGCAATTAAAAAGAATCCTTTAATGGACAAAACCATATGCATGGCGTGGGGGGGGGGGGGGGGGCAGATGTAACATGTGTAGAGAGAATTAGATTTGGGTGGGTCAAATCCATGAATACTGTATAGGAATTAGCAACAAAAGGTGTGGCGGTAGGAGACAGGCAGTCAGGAGATGTTGGGCTTCAAAAATGGGGGAAGCTGCAAGTGAAAGTAAGTAGATAATTCATAATTGACAAGTGCTGTCAACAGTACCACCTATCTTGCAGCACTATATGTGGAGCACACTCCGCACACACCTAGTTATGGCCCTGCCTTATTCATACAACTTGTTCCTGCCCACACTTACTACACATCACATTGCTAAGGTTGCTGACCACACTGGTGAAAATAAAACTACATAATTTCACATATGTACTGATGGCCTCATTTAATGTAAACTTTGCATTATTATTCTATGTCCGTCCAGTTTTCCATATATCCCAATTCAAACCAAGTTGACTAGTATCTTCTTGCATCTACATGTATATTACTCTATTGGTGCAAATGCATGGTCAAATTAAGTATGTTATAGAAAATATTTTGTATTTCTGCATTTTTTATAGGGGGTTATTCAGAGTTGTTAGCAAACCAAAAAAGTTAGCAATTGGGCAAAACCATGTTGCACTGCAGATGGGGCAGATAGAGTTAGATTTAGGTGGGTTATATTGTTTCTGTGCAGGGTAAATTCTGGCTGCTTTATTTTTACACTGCAATTTAGATTTCAGTTTGAACACAACCCACCCAAATCTAACTCTCTCTGCACATGTTATATCTGCCCCACCTGCAGTGCACATGGTCTTGCCCATTAGAGGAAGATTTTGCTTTTGCAATCAACCTTGAATTAGGCCCTTCATCTTGAAAGTCATTTAACAACCTCAAACTCAATATTTTTAAAACTAAGTTAACATATTCCCACCAAAAAGCAGAAGTTGCCTCCCTGATATCTTTATATCTGTTGACAACCTCAAGCATCACTACATACTGTAGTTGTCATATTTAACTCAGAACTGTCCTTTATTCCCCATTTCCAGTTTGTATCCAAAGTCTGTTACAAACATCTGTGAAACATTTCCAGATTTTACACATATCTCACACAAAACACTGAAAAAAAATTATACAGTCTCTCATTATCTCCCGCATTTACCCCCTTACTGATCTTTCCCTAAACAGACTTTCACCCCTACAATCTATCTTGAATGTATCATCTAGACCAGAGTTTCCCAAACTCTGCCATTAGAGTGCAGGTTTTAAGGATGTCCATGCTTGAGCATGGTGATTTAAGGTGACTTAATAGTACCTCAGTCAATTAATTTAACCATTTGGAGTCAATCATGGATATCCTTAACACCTTGACTGCAATACAAAGTTTGGGAAACTCTGGACTAAATGATTTTTTTTTTGCAAAACATTCCTTGACTGCTGCTCTGCTCTTTCCCTTACTGCAGAATTCTAAATCACATATAAAATACTTCTACAGTACTAAAATAAAAAATAGCTAACCTGCACAAATATACATCTGTATTTTTATTAACATACTTCCCAAGTCAACCCATCTGCTCTATCCAAGATTTGCATATATCATCTGCACTCATTACCTGCTCCAATTACTGATTGCAAATCTATGGAACAATTCTGTGGAAATCCCTTACTCATGTCATTTCCCCTTGCACCCAAACCAGCAAAGGTTCTTGGAAAACCAATTTTAAGACAAGTTTACCAAATGTTAAGCCACCTTTATAATATTGCTTGATACCAGAGTGCTCCTATTTAATTACTACCACAGTACACAGTTTATACAGGCTTACATTTCTTCTATTTCTGTAGTCAAAAACACTTTTGACTCTAGTTAATAGTATCACTACTACAGCCTCTTGTGGGTTCTCGAGATGCACATGAGACCTGGACACTACCGCTGCAGCAGCCATTTCACCAGACCAGCACTGACTTCAGCATGCAGCAGCTATTACATCTGAAATTACTGACTTAGGCACTCAGTTACACTGACTTACTCACATCTCCTTATCACGAATACGGGTTGTATGACTGCCTGCAATGGTTGATGATACCAGGGTGTTCTCTCGTCTTCAGCTCTTACAGCAGAAGTGTGCTTCTGTATTTTTTCATGCCACACAAGTGTACCTGCTGTCTCATCCACCACTCAGTTCCTGCATATTGGTGTGACAGCAGAAGCATGCTGACACTCATAGTCTTGGGTCTTTCATTCAAGCACTCTCTTCTACATTCATACATTTAAAGTTTTGAGATAGTTTGACATATTTAGAACACATATCAAGTGACATCTCTAAGAGACAGAGGATGTTGACATGTAGTTTAATGTTAAACACTACAAGCTGTCTCTTAACTGAGTGTTATTGTGCGTGACTCATTAGCGACAATAACACCTGACTTAAAGGTCACCTGACTTAAAGGTCAGGCTGATTAGACTGCATGTGCATGATGTTTATTTGGCTCTATGTAAGGATCTGCATATGCCCAAGCCTGTCACCGTGTTATTGGGACATCACAGTGCTGTACAGCTATACAATACTTAGCACAGGAGATATTAATACCTTATAATATTGACTGCTGTTTAACTGCTATTGCTTGCATTCTGTTGTCTTCAATAAAAACTACAGTACTCTGGTTTGGATTCAACGTATGGATTAACCTCTTTGCTCACATCTGCTATGCACCTATCAACTTTTAGGCATCTGCCAAAAAATACAGTGTCCAAACCCCCATGTTTTTAACAAAAAAGAGCTTAGCAAAAGTTTGTGACCTAGACTCCCTGATTATTATTATTATTATTATCCTTTATTTCTAAGGTGCCACAAGGGATCCGCAGTGCCTATTACAGAGTACATAATCAAATGAAAAGACAAGAAAACAGCACTTACAGTTCAAGACAATATAGGACAAGTATGGAAAACCTGGGGTTAGGTGCCATCAAAGGGAGTATAGAGTAAAAGATAGTGTAAGTAAGAAAAGGAAAGACACATGAGGAAAGAAAGCCCTGCTTTTGTGAGTTTACAGTCTAAAAAGTGAAGGTCCGACAGATCATGGTAACACAGAAGAGGTAGACAGTGAGCATAGATAAGAGAGATAGGTTGGCTGGGTTTGGTGCAGAAGTAGGTCTTGTGAGCCCAGTTGAAGTTTTGTAGGGAGCTGGAGAGTTGGATGGGGAGAGGTAGAGAATTCGAGAGATAGAGAGCAGCACATGCAAAATCTTGTAGGTAGTAGTGGGAGGAGGTAATCAGTTAGCAAGAGAGATGGCGTGCATTAGCAGAGCAAAGAGGACAGATGGGAATGTTAAGAGGGATAAGGTCAGAGATGTAAGAGGGAGAAGAGTGGGTGAGAGCTTTGTAGGTGAGTGTGAGAAGCTTGAATTGGATTCTGAATAGGAAGGGTAGCTACTGAAGGTCCTGCAAGAACAGGAAGGTGGATGTAGTACATTTGGTGAGGAAAATGAAACAGACAGCAGCATTGAGGATAGCTTGGAGTGGAGAGAGGCATTTTTAAGAGAGACAAGATTGGAGGAGATTACAGTAGTCCAATCTGGAGATAATCAGTGAGTGAATGAGGGTCTTAGTAGCATCCTGGGTGAGAAAAGGTCTTATCCTGGAGATATTTTTGATATGGAAATGGCAGGTTTGTGAGAGGTACTGAATGTGTGGTTTGAAGGAGATGAAGGAGTTAAGGATTAATCCAAGACAGTGCACTTGGGGCTAGAGGAGATAGTAGTGCCATAAATGGATAATGAAAATGTGAGGTTATGTGGGATGGAGGGAAGTTGATCAGCTTAGTTCTAGACATGTTAAGTGTAAGAAAGCACTGGGACATCTAGGAAGAGATAGCAAAGAGACAGTTGGAAATACGAGTGGGGAGAGGTCAGGGGAGGAAAGGTAGATTTGAGTATCATCAGCGTAGAGATGCTATTGTAAGTCAAAAGAGCTAATGAGCTAACCTAATGAGGATGTGTAGAGAAAAAAGGAGAAGCCCAAGAACAGAACTTTGGGGGACACCTGGTAGAGGAAGGGGAGGGGGGAGGTGGAGTCATGAGGGGAGACAGAGAAGAAATGGTCAGATAGTTAGGAGGACAGCCAGGAGAGAGCAGTATCATGCAGACCAAGGGAGTAAAGGATTTTCAGGAGGAGAGGATGGTCTACAGTGTCAAAAGCAGCAGAAAGGTCAAGGAGAATAAGCAGAAAGTAGTGGCCCTTGGATTTAGCAGCAAGGAGGTCATTGCAGACTTTTGTGAGGTCGGTTTCAGTGGAGTGGAGAGGACAGAAACCAAACTTGAAAGAGTCAAGCAGTGAGTGGGAAGAAAGAAAGACAGGCGGTTGTAGACAATGTGCTCAAGGAGTTTGGAGGTCAGTAGTGGTTGGATCAAGGGTAGGTTTTTTAAGAATAGGGGAGACAAGTGCATGCTTGAAGGCAAAGGTGACAGTGCCTGATCAGAGTGAGAGATTGAGTAAATGGGCAAGATGGGAACAGGCAGAACAAGAGAGGAAGCGGTGGAGGCAGGAGGGAATAGGGTCAAATGGGGAGGTGGAGGGGGTTGAGGACCGGATGAGGACCATGATTTCCTCTCCAGATAAAGGGAAGAAGATGTCAGAGTTGGTAGGAGGGAAGGAGAGGGGGGGTCAGGGCATAGAGGAGGGGGTGGCTCAGGTTCTGGTGGGATGTTATGTCCTGACATATGGAGTCAATTTTGCATGTCAAGTAGGTGGCACAGTCAAGAGCAGAGAATGAAGAGGGGAGTTGAGGCGGGGGAGAACAGAGGAGCGAGTTGACAGTGGCAAAGAGGCACTGGGGGTTTGAAGGAGATTAGGTTTTTGAAGTATGATTGTTTAGAAAGGGAAAGGGCAGCAAAGTTGGATGATAGCATAAATTTGTAGTGGAGGAAGATTTCCTCCACTGTCGCTCAGCAGTATGTAGGCAGATATCTGGTGTATTAGGTGTGCCAGGGTTGAGGTGTCGATATGAGTGAATAGTGGGCAGTTGGGCGACAGAGTCAAGAGCATGGATGCATTGTATAGGGAAGTAGCTTGTTCAGGGCAGGAGAGAGAATGGTAGAATAGGAGAGAGGAGTGAGTCAAACATGGTGGATAGGGAAGTGGTGTTAATAGCCTCAATGTTACGCTTAGTGATGGTAATCTTAGGAGGTAGAGATGAAGAAGGAGAGAGAGATAGGTTAAAAGTGAGCAGGTGATGGTCAGAGAGAGGAAACAGTGAGTTGTGGAAATCAGAAAGATCACAGTGGTGAGTGAAAATCATATCCAGTGGGCTCCCATTCACATGGGAGGGGCAGGAGGGCCACTGGGAGAGACCAAGTGAAGAGGTGAGGCTAAGGAGTTTAGAGGCAGGTGATTTTGTGGAGTTATCGATAGGGATATTGAAATTACCTAGGATAATGGAGGGAATGTCATAAGAGAGGAAGTGAGGAAGCCAGGAAGTAAAGCTGTCAAGGAATTTGGGGGGCTAACCAGGGGGCGGTAAATGACAGCAACTTGAAAATGAACAGGTTGGAAGAGGTGTATGGCATGGGCCTCAAATGTAAAGAATGTAAGGGATGGTTCTGGTTGTATGAGTTGGTATGAGTAACTAGAGGGTAGTGGGAGCCCAACACAACCACCGTGGCAACCCCCAGGTCAGAGTGTGTGTGAGAATGTGAGACCCCCAGCAGAGAGAGCAGCAGGTGAAACGGTGTCAGAGGGGATAATCCAGGTTTCAGTGAAGAATCCCAGTTCAAGATTCTTCTTCTGCCTTTCCTCTCAGCAAGTATACATTGGACGTGTTGGGTACATGATCCCAGCAGTCATAATACCAACACCGACATCCCTACTGTTTTAAATGCTGACAGGGGTGCAGGAGGCAGCTAAATCTAATCCTCTCCCTCCCCACAAACTAAACCTATCCCTCCCTCCTTGTAGCTTAAACCTAGCCCTCCCCCCTACAGCCTACCCCTAACCCTTCACCCAGAGCCTAACCCTAACCTCAGTGGGCTACTTACATTCAAGATCTTGCCTGTTGGTATGCCGGTGTCTATACTCTGACAGGTGTCGTTATTCTGGCACTGGCATTCTGATGTCAGGATCCCAAGCACCTTGATCCCAACTACATCCCTGTTAGACTTATCACTAGCTTCTGAGACAAACTCTAGTTCACCGGACAATCAGTGGGAGTGGTAGCATTGATGGTGGTTGTTTGTTCTCTTGTTTCTAGTGATTGGTTCTAGAGGATTGTGCTGAGTGACTTGTGGTATGGCCATCCCCAGGGTCATCTTTTCATATGGGCTCAATGGGCACTTGCCCAAGGGCCCCAGTAGAATAAGGGCCCTAGGCTGATAACTGAGGGTCCCCTCATTCCAGGGGTACCAGATTTTTGAAAATCAGCCCAGGGGAACCAGAGATATCTGACTTCAAAGCAGTGGTCCCCATCTGAGCCTGTTAATTGCTCTTCCGAGCCAGATATCTCAGGTTATGTCTGATGTAGTGCTTTCTTGAGGGTATACTCCTAAAGCTGGAACTCATCACCTTTCAGTGGACACTGGCAGCTTGTCTCTACCATGCCCAGAACCAGAGATATCAGCCTTCCAGCAGCTGGTCCTGCCCCAGCTCCACTAGCCTGTTATGCAGTTTTATATTTTCATTGGTGGATTGCTCTGGCTCCTGAACTCTGATCCCCAAGTCCCTAGTCCCTAGTAACTCTATTTCTGGTAAGTGGAGATATCTGCATCCAAGCAAGCTGCCCTCCCACTGTAAAATTATGAATTTAAGCACACTCCACTATCCACCCCTCCCCTACATATAAAACACCCCCTACCACCCTGGAAGTCATGTATCAGGGCCTCTTCATTCAACCCAATGCTGCCTTCTACAGTTTAGTGTTCTCCCTCCCACCATCTATGCAGTAAAGGAGTAATTAGCAGAAATTACTGCTCCAGGTTCTACATGCTGAGCCAAAGGTAGAACACCCCCTACCACCCGCGGGACATTAAAACTGCCGCTGACAGCACCCCCTACTCCTACTGCTGGAGGATGGGTAGGGGCCCCAGTGCATTGCTTTGCCTAGGGGCCTACACTGCTGTTAAGATGGCCCTGGCCAGCCCTGCGTACTAGAGTGTGGGTTCTGGGTTGTATCCCTATATTAGGGAAAATATCTCAGTTGCCTAACCTGAGCTCCTGGGAAGTGCTTCATTTATCAGATTCCTGTCTGTGTCCCTGCCCTGAACTGAGACCTGAAGACAGGTCAGTCACTGAGGTTTGCACAGATGGGAAGAGAAGGAATCTTGTGTAAGCTGCCAAGTGAGAGTTTTAAATGCTCTGCTGATTTATTGACTATGCAGTTTGTGTTGATGTAGTTTGTGGTGTGCACTGAATGAGTTATATAGTGATGCAGTGTGTGCTGATTGTGTAATGTCTGTTAGTGATGCAGTGTGTGATGATCATGTAATCTGAGTGATAGGGATGCAGTGTGTGATGATCGTGTAATGTGAGTGATAGTGATGCAGTTTGTGATAATTGCATAATGAGAGTGATATTGATGCAGTGGGTGATCGTGTAATGTGAGAGATAGTGATGCAATGTGTGATGATCGTGTAATGTGAGTGATAGTGATGCAGCATGTTATGATTGTGTAATGTCAGTGCTAGTGATGCAGTGTGTAATGTGAGTGATAGTGATGCAGTGTGTGCTGATAGTGTAATGTTAGTGATAGCGATGGCAGTGTTTGCTGATAATGTAATGTTAGTAATGGCAGTGTGTGCTGGCAATGTTCAACGTGCTAGAATATTGGCAATCCTTGTACCTGGGAACAGCTGGGGTCGGCGGTAACCAACCTACTATAAAGATACAATTGTATTATTTTCTATTTTGCTGCATGATCAACACCACAATTGTGTGTTATATGGGCCTAATTCAGACCTGATTGCAGCAGCAAAATTGTTCTCTAATGGGCAAAACCATGTGCACTGCAGGGGGGAACAAATATAACAAGTGCAGAGAGAGTTACATTTGGGTGAGTTATTTTGTTTCTGTGCAGGGTAAATACTGGCTGCTTTTGACCACACCTCACCCAAATCTAAATTTCTCTGCACATGTTATATCTGCCCTAGCGGTAGTGCACATGGTTTTGCCTGTTAGATAACAGTTTTGCTGCTGCAATCAGGTCTGAATTAGTCCCTATATGTGTGCTTATTTTTGCTAATTTACATTAATATGCACCTATGTGTCTAATAAATGTGCATTTTTTTATATGTTCAACTGATGTGGAGGACTGTGACTCATTTAAAAATATTTTATTATTAAATTGTCATATCCGTACAATTCCTTATTAATAAAACAAAATCAGCACAGATGCCCCCTCCCTCCTTCTTATGTAGTGTACTCCAGTAGGGCATTGGGTTTTCCTACAAGGCCTAGCTGCACATTCCTGATATCCACTGTAGTGAAGTGCTTAGTCCCCCATCATAGAAAACCAAATGTAGTCATGAAAATATAGTGCTAAGGATTGTTTGAGGGAGAGGGCCCCAAAGCAGTATCTTGCTTAGGGCCCCATGTTTCCTAAATCTTGATCTGCCTCAGGGCATGTGCCTCATGTGCCCCCCCCCCCCTCCCACCCACCCTAGCTGCCCCACATCATGCCATACTGTCTTCCATTCTGTTTATTTTATTGCTATCAACCATGATGTCGAAAATTTGTTTTAGATTTATTATTTATTTATTTATATATTTATCTGTTGTTGTCATAATATTTTCTGGCATTAACATTTTCCTTCAGTGGAACCTGAAAAACAGCCCCAGACGATTATTCCTCCTCTTGTACAATTTACTATTAACAACAAGAATTTAGGGAGGACAAGTTCCATTCAGATGCATTCACTACTCAGCAGCACTGTTCTGGGAGGTTGTGTGGCTCAGTTCTTTGTGGTTGAGCTGCTGTTGCTCCTATATGTTTTCACTTCATAATAACAGCAGTTACAGTTAATCAGGGCAGAGATTTAACAAAGCGCCATGTTGGAAAGGTGGCATCCTACGGCTCTTCAGTTTGAAGCATTTTACTACTAAATTCTGTAAGCATCTGTTACAATATGACACATTGGGGTACATTTGCTAAGGTAGGAGATTTTTAGAACTGGTGATGTTGCCCATGGCAACCAATCAGATTATATTGATTATCTGCTAGAAGCAGCTAGATAAATGTTAAGTAGAATCTGATTGGTTGCCATGGACAACATCACCAGTTCTAAATAAACTCCCACCTTAGTAAATTTACCCCCTAATATGTTGCAAGAACACAGTTTAAAAAAAAAGAAGAGCTTACAAAATATAAACTACATAGAATTGTATCTTCTAATGAATCAGTGAACCTTGGTAAAAATACAAGCTCTTAATTTGATTGATATCCAAAACGAGCCCATTGCAATGGTCTATGTGAGTGGCCATACTGACTCATAACAGAGTTTAAATACTCCTACTTCCCTAATTACTTTTAAAACCTTCCTGATTATACCTTACATACAGTATATCTGGATATGAGTCTTACGGAACACAATATAATATTAAAGAATAGACCATCAATTTACCTTTCTATAAATATCATATATTCGACTCTTTTGACACTTTAATATATGTAACAAGTCCTTATATCGTTTCTGTAAATGTCAGACTATTTGTTAAATAATATGGGGTTCAATTCACTGATTATAACTATACATGTGGCTAATCTCCAAAATGTTTTTTTGTGTAATTGTAGCTTTCCTATGACTATTGTTAGCATGTGCCTACAAGTAAAACTATTTCTTACTGCATTTTATTCTTTGGCTAATTAGCTAAAAGCATTTTATTTGACCTTTTGATACTGACAGATTGTTCCTGATTCTGATTGTTGCTTGTGAATTGGATTTATAAATGCTGTATGGTTGTGAACTAGTTCTGCCTATACTCTATGTTGGCCAAAATTCATAGAGCTAATTCTGAGATTTGTGATTTTGCAGCAAATACATGACTGCCTTGTATGATTCCCTAATAAAAATTGTGGTTTCCAATAGACTGCATACATATTTTTACTTTCAATGTTCTTTCCTTTTGCTGTAGTTAAGGTGGATGGTATTCATGTGACCAGCAGTCAAGAGACCGATGGTCACACGACCTCCACCAACATCTCACCCCCTCACTATCCCGACGGTTGGCATGCCAACCAACAGGGACTGTTTCCACTCGTGGGTGTCCACAACACCCATAGAGTGGGAATAGAACCCGTGGTGACCGCAGGTCACCACCGAGCCCGCAGGTCACCACTGAGCCCGCAAGGGGCTGGCTGCACTCGCCCCTCCCCGCTGGTATCCTGGTTTCAGTATGCTGCCAGGATCCCGGGTCGGTATGCTGACTGGCGGTCTCCTGACCGCCGGTCAGCCATACCACATCCGTTAAGGTTAGGGTTTACAAAGATTCATATTCTTGATGAATGCATACTTTACCTTATGTTAACAACAGAAATTAGTGAACCATGTAATTTAATTTGCAAGGTAATTCATCAAGCAACCAGATACATTTTTGACAAATAATTTTCTCAAATTCTTATTCCCTGTTTTCAAAGGGAAAAGGATGATTAAAAAAACACCTTTAATATACATAAATAAACTTGTTCAATTAATTTTTTTCACATATTTTCAACAGTCTTTTGTAAATGAAATTTTTATTGGTTTTAGAAAAGTTTTCAAGTTTTTACATGTAGCATGAGCTATGATTTTGTTAAAAATCCACAAAGTGCCTGTGCCACTGTTCCTGCTGTACCAACGTATGCACAGAGAAGACAGGGGGAGGCAGTCAATTGACCGACGGATGGGATCCCGGCAGTCATCATACTGATGCATACAAGGCCTAACATACTGTAATCAGTAGCGGATCTTGCCACGGGCAAGCAGGACTTTTGCCCGGGGTGCCGCCTTCCGGAGGGCGCTGGCGCCATCCGGAGGGTGCCGCACCGTGGCAAGATCCGCCACTGCTGCCCGCTGTGTCCCCCGTCCGCCTCCGCTGCCCGCTGCCGTCCCCGTCCGCCTCCTGTGAAGGGAACTAGACGCTATGCGTCTAGTTTCCCTTCGTAGAGAGTAACTTTGCTGAGCGGTGCGCGATGACGTCATCGCGCACCGCACAGCAAAGGTCCTCTCCACGAAGGGAACTAGACGCATAGCGTCTAGTTTCCCTTCTTGGAGAGGACCTTTTGCTGTGCGGTGCGCGATGACGTCATCGCGCACCGCTCAGCATTCAAGCGGCGCTAGCAATGTACAGGGGGCGTAACTGACAACGCCCCCTGTATTAGGCCACGTCCCTTTTCCTGCCCGGGGCGCAGAGCGCCCTTGAACCGGCCCTGACTGTAATCAAACTACGATCAATTTGTACTGGTATGGTAAATACATCTGTTGCTGCAAGTCAACCATGAGAAAACTAATATATATGAGCAGTACATTTCATCCTTTTTTTTAATATGATTTTCAAAGCAATAAATATGTTATTAAAAATTACAAATCATTGTCGGGATACCAGTGTCGGTCAGGTGACCGCAAGGTAAACTGTATTACACCCATCAGTTGAACTACTGTAGGTTGAAGAGAGCAGCAGTAAAATGAAAGCGCACAAGTGACCAACTAGCCAATATAAGTTCAGGAAACAAAACTCCAGCTATAGTCAAATAACCAATCCCTGCATGAAAGATAAGAACCTCTTTGAATTGGGCTGGACCATTTGGCATATGCTGAGGATACTGCTTTGGAGAACTTAAATAGACACATGTGGAATTTATTTTTGGTGTGGACTGAAGGGGGTGGGAACTTTGCCACCACTGGTGGGCCCAGACGACTAAGGACGAGAATGATAGTGGTGGGCAAACTGCTGGAAATTACTTTCCTGCACTGTTACTCTTTCTTTTTGGTGATGTGTTCTTTTTCACTATGCTAATCAATTGAATTTTGAAAATTACATTCACAGTATGCACAAAAGAAACAGAAGGTAGGGTTCCTGGGGTATGTAGTGTCTTATGACATATCGCAGGTACAGTAGATACATAACTTTTAGTGAATTTTTAATAACCTGACATCTACATAATTTAGTGTTTAAAACTAGCAAAATTAAAACAAAAAAATATTTAATAGAAAAAAAGAGTTGTATTACTCAAAATAAGATCAATATTTTGTGTGTTTCAAACAATAATTTTGAATAGGATTATTGGGCTTTCCTTATCAGTTCACTTATATAAAAATGTCTATTTCAAAGGGGTATAGTTAAAAATATCTCAAACAGCAATTTCCTTTTGCATTTCCTAGTATGATTTATAATAATACTTGAATCATCCCTATCTCTTTTGGCCCCTCAGTGGTATTTATTTATGTGCTATTTCAGAGATAATTCCATTCTTTATTCGTACAATAAAGGGGAGATGTATTAAACATTTGAGAGAGATAAATTGGAGAGGTTGCAACCAGCTAGCTTCTAGATATAATTTATTTCGCACAGCTAAACTGGTTGTTTGCTATGGGCAACTTCTCCACAATCTCTCTAAAAGGTTTGATAAATAGCACCCCAAATACTTATTATTCTGCATTTCCACAGACACAATCTGAAGCTCCCGGGTCTACTGAGTAATAGTTGACTGCTTAGGTTGGTGAGTTAAAAAATGCATTCTTCATACAATTCTTCATAGTGTTCACAGTTTAACAATTTGTGCTGTACAAAGTATCATGGTTACATCAAGTAAGATTATTCATGTGTGCTGTGCTGATTGGTTTTTAAATATAACTTATCACCTTATCTTGTTAGATCGCTTGCAAATAATTTTGCAGGTAGGGACAACCTCTTTATTGTGCATGTCAGTCAAGCATGCTCACTAGTTGTATACATTTCACTGTGGAAAGAAACTGTGGAGGGGGGTGGGGAGACATGCAATTAGGTCCATTTTGTTTGCCCAGGTTAAAAAAATTGACTTTTTACTATTTTTAGTGCGAATGGTCATTCACCCTATTCAATAGCAGGGCCGTTTTTTTGCCTATGCAAAAATTTTAGCAGGAGAGAAAAACATGTGGCTTGGCGAATCCACATGTTTTTTATTTTGAGGCATTTTTCACCAATGCCTTTTCACTAAAGAAAAGGCATTGGTGAAAATTTCACATATAAATGGGTGAAAACGGGCTCAATTGAATAGGCAGTGGGGTGAAATCAATAGCTCAGAGATTACTGGAGCTAATTGCATACCCCCTGTGTCTTACACCCAATATTGATCGCAATTTGCATCAATCTTAGACATAATAATAGGAGGTCTATATTCTGTCAGTTACTTTCTATCACAGCATATTGTGTTTTACATATTATAGAGCTGAATAGAGAATAGGCATATTTCTCACCACTCACAAATGTTGTTGCTCCTCAATGTCTTTAATATTGATACTGGGATCTATTTCCAATTAACATGTAAATACATATACTGTAAGACAGCATAAACATAAATCTGATGGTATTCCTTAAGATAATATCAGTGAAAGGATTCACCATCACTGAGGCTGGTAGCTTTAAATAATGCTCTAAGGAATCAAATTCCCCACAGATTCTGTGCCCATGGTTAAATGGTGTACAGAACCTGGAATAGCCTCTATTGATAAATTTATTGTGAATACGTAATGTCCTGGAAATTCACTTATTGTAGGAACCAAATCCTGTTATAGAATACATTATTCTTGATCCAATTCCATTTATACTTTAGGCTTGTAATCATAACAATTACACAGAATACAGTAATTCTCTTATGTGAAACAGCTGTTTTCAAACTCTCAGTATGTAATCATTGCATGTGTACTATACACTATAGATGTTTTCAGTTATGTTTGTAAAAAAAATGCTATTAAATGCAAAAGCCACTGGAGTTTTACCTTTAACAACATTGATATTTTAAAAACAGCAATCAAAACTAAAAAAAAAAATGGATTTTGTGAAGTGGAACCAATTACATTTCCCCAGTTACTGTATGTGCTTGGAAGTTGTTATTTATTTTCCAAAGTTTGCTGTATTTTTTTTTACATTTTATTTCTTTTCATTTGCTAAGTAAATTTCTATAGCTCACTCCTTCAGAATCACGTTTTTATTTGTCAGCATAGCATGAACCTTAAGTAACAGTACTAGTTAAAGACAGTGAGTTCTGTTTTATTGTGCCTATTTTAATGGAAAACTTCATAGCCTACTTTCACCACACATGAAACAAGTTCAATTCAAATTATAAAAATTCAATTCTGTAAAAAAAAAAAGATGAGAAATGTCTTATTAAAGGATGAAAAGAATGTTAGAATTCCATCAGCTATTCTCTGTAAGTGTAAGCTATTAAACAGAGATGAGTGTTTATGAATGCACATATATTAGTAACAGTGTTCATGTCTGTGTTACATTATAAAAGGACTGAATTTTTTAAACAATTTTAGCAAAAAGCAATTCATTTTATCATAAGTTAATTAGTATTATACTGTATTTATATAAATAAAGTTTCCTGCATACTTCTGTAATGTAATTAAATATATATTTTTTAAAATGAATTTTAAACCCAGACAAAAAGATGTTTTTCTAAACAATAGAACATTTCACCAACCTCATTTATTACACACAAATTAATATCTACATTTAAAATAAAAATATTGATGCATTGTGTTACAAGTACAGTATGTGGAATTCTTTGAAAAATGGCACAAGTTCACTTTTTGGCTGCACAGTTGGCAAAACAATTGAATTGATACTGTTGTACTAATATCACAATTTTCTGTGTAGGAACAAAATGAATCCTGGTCACTGGACTGAAATAATTAGAGGCGGTTTCAAAATTCTAAATTATTTAAAAATACTTAGTTTTGGATTTAGCTTACATTTGGTTGTGGCTAATTTAATCCAGCTATTATATAAGCACAAATGTCATGAAACCCATAAGGGGAGATTTACGAAACTGTAGAGGGTGCTAAAGTGCAGAGGGAGAAAGTACCAGCCTATAAGATCCTTATTTCAACATTATAGGCGGTGTTTAAAAAATGACAGTTAGGAGCTTAGTTTATCTTTCCCCACTTTATTAGTGTCCAAGGCTTAGTACATTTGCCCCATAGTGACAGATAAAATGCTTGTGTTCATTTTTCTTAAATAACACTAGGTTGCTATATGATAGCATGGGATGCGTTCGACATCCTGGCAGTCATGTGACTGAAGCCTAGAGACCAACACCGGACCACCGACAGTCAACATCACGAAGGTAAGTATCTGGGTTCAGGCTAGGGCCTGTGGGATGGGAGGGTTTGGGGGGTGGTGGCTAGGGCTAATCCTTAGGGGTTGTTAACACTAGCTGCCACCCTCCAAGGATTAGCCCTAGCCACCACCTCCTGAGGGTAAGCCTTAGCCACCATCCCTGGAGGATTAGTGTAGAGGTGGGAAGAGGGTTAAAATACCCTCTTTGATGTTGGGATCGCCACGGTTGGTCATGTGACTGCCAGAAACCTGACCACCGGTATATCATACCAATCCCCATAAGAACATATGATGTATATATTTACCATGTGAAATACGACAGCTCTGATGCCTTCTTACTATGTTTATGATATCGATAAAATAAAAATTCCAATGAATAGTATTTATTGATAAAATAAGTTACAATTAATTAGTGATAATAAACATTACGTTAAAGTGCTTTTTCTCTTCTACTGAGTTGTGTACTCTTACAACAAACAACTTTCCTATAAAACATAGCATCTCTGCATACCCACATCAAAGTCTATCATCAGGACAAGCACCTGTGTATCTGCAGAGTGTTCATGCAAATATGGACATTTGTAAACAAAAAATGTGCTGCATAATTTTTTTTAATCCCCTGAAGAAATGCTGGCTGTTAATGATACATGTATACAATCTAAGGTATAATATGTTTACATTTTTCTCTTTAGATAAACTAACCATACTGAGTTATGCTCATAAAACCATTGTCCACGTTTGGCTTCGGTAGCTAATGAATTTTTAGATTGTGTTCTAAGCGTACAGTGTTCCTGTAATTTTCAAATATAGTTGTTATATGAACACAGTAGGATAACAAGCACAAGTACTGAGAACATAATTAATAAAATCATTTGCTGATAGCTGTAAAGGTATAAACACTTTTTTTTCCTTAGAAAGTTCGGAAGAGTGCACTGCTTTATGACTTTAATGCAATGTTCTCCCATCTACTATAAAAACAGTGATTTTATCCATGGTTAGTAGGATATAGTCTACAGAAATACGATATAAGTTGCAGCAATATTATCAGTAGGAAACATTTCTTTATAAATACAGGATACAAAAGTTTCCGAAATACAAATACATAAAAATGTAACTGGTGTCAACTAAAAGCACACATTGACCCTAAGGAAATGGAGAATTTGCTGTATCTCTGAGACATGCTGAGATATTCTAACCTAAGACTTGAACAGGTTACATGTCAGTGACTTTATGACATCCAAGAGACAGCCAGTATTCTGAAGAGAAGCATAACATATTAAAAACATTTTTATCTTATTTTCTAAGTAAGGGCCAGTGTCTGGCCCTTCTGTTGCTTCTCAACTCAAATACATTATTTTCTAAAACAAAGGTTAGCCACCTCCTTCAACATTAAACACTGCAAAGGTACAAAACAACAATAAAAAATAAATATACACTAGAGCTTTATTATGTGATGTCTACCATTTCCTAAATAATCTTCAATGCTAGAGTAGTCCCATGAAAGCAGTAAAACAGACAATGGCAACTCAATAATTGCTCAGGTACTGGCAAGCCACATCCTGTTGTTTTCATCTTTTGTCTTCTCAGAAGTCTCAGATATCTTGTAGGCATTTTCATTTTGTATGTTATAAATGTCAATAAAGCAGCATGTTATAAAGTGTGCTGCAATGATAAAATGTGTAAAAGTCTCACGTCCATGTGAAATGGATGAATCATATGCCTCCACAAGCAGATATTGGTGCAGTAGTAAAATGAAAGGATGTGACAGTAATAGTGTACAAAAAGTTATGTTTTTTTTAAGTAACATTAATAATTTATTATGTAAGTTTTGCTGTAATTATTAGTGTGCTATGAAGAAATTAATCTAGTTCTATTATAATTTATCTACCTTGCATATGTTTGCTTAAGATTAATGCAGTGTTTTGGTGTTGTATCTGTATCTCCTTCACATGCTTTGGATCTGTATTTGGTTTTGCTAAAACTGCCCTTGTATGTTTTGTTTTTGGATCTGTATTTTTTTTAATTCAGAACTGTGTGTGAATAAGGCGCCAATAACTTTATTGTGATTACATAAACCTTTCTTAAGTTAGCTTATCACTAAAATAAAACGACACACACACTGAAATAAAGACACGGACACGGTAGCTGGAGTTAAAGGTCAGACAATATTTATTGATCGCTGACCAACTCTTTAAACTATAATTGTAATTGAATTGGAATTAATTTAGATTGTAAAGTTAAATTTAGATTGGAGGATGGCAAAGGAAAAGTCGCTACCAGACACCAGCTCCAGTCACTTAGATGAAAACCAAAAAACCAAGGAGGGGAGTACCCAAACCCCGCCTCCTTCCTGCATAACTCGCATTGTGCTGGCCTCACCACTCTTTTCACTGGCAAACGTTCAGTTCCCGCAGGGGACATCTAAATGTTCAACCGCAAGAGAAGGACACACCTGCCGTCCTTCTAAAGAGGGTGCCCCACAATGACCACTTATGCCTGTTTGACCACTGGTTGGTAGCGACCTCCCGCCACCAAAGGTTTACAAAACCGCCACCGCCATCTGAACAAACAAATAAGAACAAACTAAAAAGCCCTAACGAAAAGGACCAAAAACATCCTCCAGGAAAACCTGCACTCCGTCCGGAGAAAGATGAACCCCATCCTCCTTGTAGAACTGCCGATTATGTCCAAAGTGTGGTGCACAAAATATTACATAGTAGCCAAAATATAACTTTTATTAGTATTCTGAGTAAAAGATGTTCATAAAAAACGAAAAATTAATTTAAAAGAAAAAGTGTAGAAGTGTCAAAAGAGATGAAAATGTGTATTAAAAAATCGCTATATGTGAAAAGACTCCATGAAATATTTTTCTGAAAAAATTCAGGAAATGGAAGGAGAGAAAAGTATCTGTGCCCAGTATATTAATGTATCATGATATAATATCTAATCTTGGGTACAGTATGATCTCCAAAAAATATCAATCACTATTAAATCTATGGGACCTTATGGGCTCATTCTTCATATAACTTTGCATCTTAAGGTATGCCCTAATGGGTAGAGTTCCCAATGTCCTCAAAGGGTGTCATGCACCTAAATCTCTAAGCCTCACAGTAAGACAAATCAGTGTATATTCAACACTATCTATTTCTACCACTGTGGGGCAGCTATGCACCAGATATATCTAAACTGTGGGTCTAGGTGCATTTACACATGATTGATAATAAAGTATTTTGACATGATTATAACAAAATTATAACAACATGGAGTGCATCATTTTCACATATGCTGTAACAACATATAGGAATTTTGAGCCCTATAGGTGGATTGATTCATAATTAATACATCTAAATTATCACCTGTGTATGTATTTGGATATATCCAAAAGAGGCTCGGCAGTGGGCGTTAGCACCTATTAATGTATTATATACATAAAACTGATGTGTCCAGCTGATTTGTCTAACTGTGAGGCTTAGAGATCTAGGTGCATGACACCCTTTGAGGACATTGGGAATAATACCCATTAGGGCATACCTTAAGATGCAAAGTTATATGAAGAATGAGCCCATAAGGTCCCATAGATTTAATAGTGATTGATATTTTTTGGAGATCATACTGTACCCAAGATTAGATATTATATCATGATACATTAATATACTGGGCACAGATACATTTCTCTCCTTCCATTTCCTGATTTTTTTCAGAAAAATATTTCATGGAGTCTTTTCACATATAGCGATTTTTAAAACACATTTTCATCTCTTTTGACACTTCTACACTTTTTCTTTTAAATAAATTTTTCGCTTTTTATGAACATCTTTTACTCAGAATACTAATAAAAGTTATATTTTAGCTACTATGTAATATTTTGTGCACCAAACTTTGGACATTTTTTTCTTCTTCTTGAATCATGTGATTATAGTCTTTGTGTCCGTGGTAGCACCCCCCACTTTTTCTGATAACTTTAGAATGAAATTAAATCAATAAATCTTTCTGGGGGCCTCTACTTAAACAATACTTACCTGTACTTTGGCTTGTGCGCCCTTATCTCTAGCAGAACTGCCGATTACGCAACACAAGTAAAGGATGCCTGACAGCTACTCCACCTATGGCCCTAACAAACAGAGACACCGCCGAATTCACCTTCTTGCGAGCCTTCTCCAGAGCCGAGAAACGCACCGCACCACGCCAATGAAAACGTGGAACTATCTCCGACCACACAATACGGACTCCCGGCCAGTGACAACGAATCGCCACCAAATCTGCCTTAATGGACAAAATTAAATCTATGCCCTTAACTCAGCCCAAATCATTGCCACCTAAATGCAGGACAATACAACTGGGGCGACCCCAGCGGCACTCACGGCGAAAAAGGAGCCACAACAAATCACCCCAAAGCATGCCCCTGACACCTAACCAACGCAACTCCCTAGACCCAAAAACATCAGCCGCCCTAAGTGCCATGGGATGCCTCGCCGCCCAAAAAATATAAGAATGGCCAACCAGCCACACATGCTCCCCAAAATCAACAACAGCTGAAAAAGAAAAACACCCTAACATCAGAAATTTGAACACAAAACATAGATAATGCAATAAACAGAAATAACCCAAGTGAAGGAGAAAACTCAAAAAACCTCCTGTGGACCTTAAGAGAACAGCCAATTGAAATTAGGCCCCCTCGGAGAAAAATTAAAAAATTCACTTCACACCCTCGATTCCTGAACGGTAAGCGTTCAAAAACCGACGAGTAAACAAGTTTTTGGGTTAGCGCAACAGGCGCACCTACATCTTATCAAAACGGACATAAGACTTATAGGAGGCAGACTTCCAACGGCCCAGCTCCCGAATAGCCGCCGGGGATGAGCCCGTAGCAGCTACATGGGTAGCCGCCACAATCCAAAAGGAATGGATACCGAAGTCCGCCCCACGCAAGCCTAGCGCCGCCAAACATTTCCTACACACTGCAGCAAATTGAAACTTCGTCAGCGGGCCAGCGTGCGCGTGCACCAGCAACTGGTCGCCCCCCGAAGGCCTCAACCGGAGATACTCCTGTGCCAAACACAGCGGGCAAACACTCGCTTCCTCCTGGGCCTCCAAGGACACCCAGCGACCCCGACCTGTTTGATCTGTCTTGGACCGCACAATCCTACAGAGCAACAGGCCATCCTGCAGGCGCACATTCCCGTAAAGTATACCGGACTCACGAGATGCCTTACTGCACGCCACTAACTCGCTCACTCGGAAAGCCCCAAAGAAAGCTAGGGCAAAAGCACATCTAAATAGAGCCACCTCGAACTCCGAGGTCGCAATTTGAGGCAGCACACGCAGCAACTCCGTTAGAAGCTGCAACGTCACGGGTCTACGGGAGTCCGCGGGCGCCGGTCGCATCCTAGCCCATCCTTTAAGTGCTTTGGAAAGGACAAAAGACCCGGTGGGATCCGTCATCCCGCGGAGCCGAGAGTGAAAAGAAATGCCCGCAAGGGCAGAAGACATGGCCGCTTTTGACCTACCCCTTTGATAATGTTCCCAAACAAAGGCCATCAAAACGTCAGCCGGGGACTCACCTGCCACACCATAACTACTTTGAAAGGCCGACCAATCACGCCAGGCTGCATCATACGCCCTGAGCGTGGAAGGAGCCAACGCACACCTGGCCAGAGCAGCTAAACCGACTCGACAATCTGCCAGACAGAAGGTGGGCACGGTAAACCCTCCTCCGCCGCTCCCGGAACCAACACCCGGAATTTATCAAACTGGAACCGAGACAACGCATCCGCAATTCCGTTGTCGATACCGGGAATGTGACGGGCCCTGAAATTAATATTGCGCCGCAAGCAAACTAACATCAGATGACGCAAAAGCCGCAAAGCCTGTTGAGAGGAAGAACGCTGGTTATTGATAGCGTGCACCACCCCCAAGTTGTCGCAATGGAACGAGATGTCCAAGACCACTGAAGTTGTTCATTTTTATTTATTTCCCCTTTTTTTTTTTTTTTTAATATATATATATTTTTTATACTTTATTTTTTATTTTGTATCTTTTAATTAATTTTTATATCTATTGACAATTGTTAGATTGACCTCACAGGATTTATTATTGATTATCTGACATTAGGAAACTGTACCTCAGATTTACTCAGACAGAACCCGAGTGTTCCATTAGTTAGAACTTATTACAGTTCCCGTGCATTATGTACTCTAGCATCTATAGCGCTGATGTTAGCGCTTATATCTTTAACATTATCCATTCAATCCTAAGAGTCTAATGGTGCGATAGATCATATCCAATTTAGTATGTTTTATGTATAGGTACAGTATCAGGAGTATATATCCATTTGAATATGTTTTTACCGACTATATCAGTTATCCAGACTCCATAGTGTTCTATAGGTCGGAATGACTCCTTGTAATTTAACTGACATTTTAGTTATAGAGAATGTATTATTTGGTGCTATATATTTTCCTGTGTGCCCAGTGGCGTGCATGGTCGAGTGATGGACCTTCTTAGTCTGAAGGATACCTAGTTCGATTCTGAATCGAGTCAGCAAGGTGCCAGAGGGTATCTGATTATAGGGCAGGGTGGCAACTCTGTATATCCCTATCATGTATATATACACTTTTTAATTTAATTCTCCTCTTGTTAGAATGTCTATGGAAATCTCTATTGCAGGCTATATGAGTTCGTATGTAGTCTCCCACTAATTGAAGGTTTTTAATCAGGGCTAGAGAGTGTCTCCTTATGGCACAGTCTGTTGCCCTACATATAGGGTTAAAATCTTGTTTCCATCTTGGGATATAAAAGTTGTCTGAGCCTGATTTACATGTGCTTGAGGTTCGTTACTTGGGACCTCCTTTTACTGCAATGAGTTCTCAAATGCACATCTAGTCATAACAATTTATTATTCCATATCCTTATTTATCCTTATTGTTAGCAAGTCAAGTCTACCATGGATCTATATGATAAGTATTGTGTTTTTATAAGAGAGCCACGTAGTACAAACGGTTTATGTTCGTCCGTTAATTTGGGACTGAGTGCAGACAGCTGTCTGCTCTGGATATATCACAGTTTAAATACTGGAGAATCAGGAGGCAGGAAATCACCTTTGAAAAAGTCACGTGGAGCGTGACGAAACGCGTTAGGACCCGCCTCTCCACACACCGTGCTCAGGTGTCTCACGTCTGGTGCAGAGCTCAGCACCTTCAGATGGCTACGCTCCTGGCTGCATCCTCGTTTCCAGCGGCCGCTACTATTCATGCCGCCTAAGCCAGCCAACAGCACACAGCATTCTATCTCCTCTCCGCTGCACAGCATCTGTGGGCAACGCAGGACACCCGACCGGGGACGCCCGGTAAACGGACCAGCCCATCGGAGAGGTATCAATCATTGAATGTTCACTGGCTACACACAGTCCATCTACCATTGGAGCCTAACTATTGCACCGTCTGTTCAGTATTGTGCTCAATAGCAGCATTCATTTCCAGTTACGGAATATGGACTTCAGCTTTTTAAACTACAGCTGCAGCACGTTATAAGCTTCTGAATGGTGTTGACACTTTGAGACAAGTGACTGAGCATTATTCATTCATTCTTCATTGTTTTTAATGTTATCATATATCACATTTTTTATTATTAAATCTGTTTATTTTATAATCCATACGTATGCTCTCTTCTCATTATACTTTCTGACATTCAGCGCAGCCTTTTTTTCTTGTTATCTTTATGCAGCCTTCAGCTAATCATATCATTACTGTAAAGTAGTAATAGTTAACAAATAGAAAAAAAACCTAAACCTTGCGTAAAATAGCAACAGCAGCCATGGATACCCCCTACACAAGTGCACAGGCCCCCAGAATATGCTTATTCTCAGTGCCCAATCTGTACCTCCCTCCTGGGGTCCCTGGGCCACTGATGAATGGCACTCTGTGCCCATGTAAAGTCCAGAGCAATCATCCTTTTTTGATGAACAATTCCCCACAATCTTCCCAACCATAAATACAGTGTTCCTTACCAGCAGGTCAGATACAGTGTGGGTTGGATACAGTGAGGGTAACAGTGTAGGTCAGATACAGTATGGGTTGAATACAGTGCAGGTTGTATACAGTGTGTGTCAAAAACAGCATGGGTCGGATACAGTGCAGGTTGCACACAGTGTGGATTGGATACAGTTTTGGTTGGATACAGCGTGGGTCGAATAAAGTGCAGGTTGACTACATTACAGGTCAGATACAGTACAGGTTGCAGACAGTGTGGACCGGATACAGTGCTAGTCAAAAACAGTGTGGGTTGGCTACAGTGCAGGTTATAGACAGTGTGGGTCAGATAAAGTGTGGGTTGGATAGTGTGCAGATCAGATACAGTACAGGTTACAGATATGCAGGAGTGCTGGCAGTGTCCTCTGTGCAAGGGTGCAGACTGTGTCAGCAGTGTGGGGTAACTCTGGTATCCTCTGTGCAGGGCTGCCAGCTATGTTAGCAGTGCTATTGGTGTCCTCAGTGCAGGGGTGCCTTCAGTACAGGAGTGCCAGCTGTGCAGGTGGGCCGGCAGTGGGGGAGTGCCGGTGGCAGTGTCATCAGAGCAATGAGGGCTGCCATCTTACTCCATTGAAGTCTATGGGGATGTGCTGATTGGCTGAGAGATGGCTTTCTCTGCTAATTACTGAATTTAATGGGACTGGTAGGTCCCAGAGGCAAAACCACAGGATCCAACAGCGGGATCCTGAGGTTTTGCATTGATTTGGGATTCAGGGCAGACAGGGAGATCCAAGCAGTTGCACAAATCACCCCAGGTCCCTTATTTTTGGATGGGTCTACAGTAGTTCTCAGCGAACGATTTCCTTCTGAAAAAGCCCCCCACAGTGAAACGTACATCAGGAGCTGTCTCCAGGCATCTCCACTATCTGCGCAGAGCAGGATGCCCGACTCACAGGTTCTATATGCTGGTCACTAGTCTACCATGACAGGGATGTATTTGATTTGTTCTGGTGGCTAGATGTAATTTATAGAGCTGAATGATACAGTGCACCTGGCAGGCTTTCTGCTATTTAAGGTGCTATAATATGTGATATGCTCCACAGCCTCACTTTACCTGTTACCTACATGTGTATCAAATAGTTTCAGAGAGACAATTTGCAGATTAGTTCTGCTGCACGCTTTCAGAGCTTTGTTTAACAAGCAATATTTCAGCCATTATTCTCGCATATATGTCTAACACTGCTGGATAAGCAGTTTAGCTCTCGTTTATGTCTGTGGAACTGTCTGTTATAGAAATACCATCTAATGGATACAAGTTTCAATTTATCTGTGAGTGTTTCATGTCATATTGTAACAAAGCATTACACCGTAATGCATGAGGAGCTCTCCACTACAGATTCCGGAGCACATTACCCTCTAACGGTAACTAGTCCATCCATTGGACCCTGCCTAAAATTCTATTAGTAGGCAGGGTCCAAAAATTAGTATGTAAATAAATGAATAGGGGCAAACAGGAAGTGTGCAAACGGACCTTGGCCAATGGCTTTGTTTGTTGTGGGTCCTGTTGTCTAGGGGACGGGGTTATTAACTACCCTTATAGGTGGGGGAACAGTTAAAGAAGGGGACTGGAGTTACGTAGTTCCATTCAATTCCGGTCACGTGACTGTTGTCACGTGATCAGAGTTTTCTTATACTATATCCACAGCATACGACATAGTGTAGAAGCGGTTGCTAGGCAACTAACATTATAGGTGGGGGAACAGTTGAGGAACGGGACTGAAGTTCCAATGTTCTATTTTGTTCCGGTCACGTGACTGATGTCACGTGATCGGAATTTCCTTGTATTATGTCCACAGCGTACGGCAGAGTGTAGAAACGGTTGCTAAGCAACCAGATGGTATCTTTATTTATACTGGCCCGGGCTCATGTTGACTTAATGGTCGTGTTTTTAGGCCCTGATCTGTATATAGCAGAGAGCATAATTACATCCTTATCTGTGGGTCATTGTAAGCGTTACTTCCGCCCTCCAATGCATTGGGGGCATAGTACTTCCGCCATCCAAGGAACCAGAGAAAGGGATGGTATTTAAATTTTTTGTGTTTTTTGTTCTCTATTAGACTAAAGCCTGTATCTTTCAAATATGTTTAAGAATGTGACCCCTCAGGGCCGATATTTGGACTATGAATAAATAAATTTTGATAACAAGTATTTTAAATATTGTATTATCACATCCATCGAATAGGAAGTCACCCACAACAAACAAAGCCATTGGCCAAGGTCCGTTTGCACACTTCCTGTTTGCCCCTATTCATTTATTTACATACTAATAAAAACCTTCTAAACAACTCGTTTTTACAAAGAATGTATACATTTATTACTTAACACATGTCACTTGAAGTAGGTCTGTCTCAGCTAATAAGTTTATTGTGATTTTATGTATCTAGTTTAAAACGTGGTCATGTAATTGCACTCATGTGTTTCAAGGGGCTAATTAGCCACCATATTAGAGGTGGTATATAAACCCCACATGTTTTAGACTGCACATACCTTTGAGAAAGCTGCCAGTTGGTTGCAGCGAAACGCGTCAGGTGCTACCAGGGACCCCTGCCAGGAAGTGACTCTAAGGAGGACCGAACCATTCCCCGAAGTTTCGTCCAGACGTCCTGCTTTATTCTCAGACTACATATGGCAATTATCGCATAAAGGACAGCATACACCGTAATGCATGAGGAGCTCTCCACTACAGATTCCGGAGCACATTACCCTCTAACGGTAACTAGTCCATCCATTGGACCCTGCCTAAAATTCTGAGACTATTACATAAGCTGGACTGTATTGATATAGGGGAAATACATCAGGAACGGTCACTGCATATATCTCCACGAAGTCCTAATATAACACCTGGCGAATTGGGTAGTCCTTTAAGATGTTATTTTTACATTTTAATAATTGTATTATTTAACACTTGATACATGTGCATATTTTATCTATTATCTTAATATATATCTATTGTGCAATTTTAGGAATAAATTTGTTTTATTGAAAATAACATCAGTGTTGTGATCATCAAAACCCAGCGCAGTCACAAAATCCCCTTTTTGCTGTGTAACATAACGGGAGTGACTCTCCCCCCCTTCTTGTGACTGCAGCTCGACGAAGCATCTCACACCTAAAGCGCCCAAGTACCTTCGGGTATATTTCTTCCTTCATATTGTAACAAAGTCTGATTTAATCTGAAACATAGAGTTATTTCCAATCAAGCCACGCATATATCAATAGAGATTTGTATAAGTGTAATAAGGTCTACAATTATTATTGCCGATTAGCCCAATGTAATACTAATGACTACACAACTCTGTAACTTGCTGTTTTTTTGTACATTTTCACAATACACCTGCACCTCTATTCTTGTTTCCAACATCGGGACTTATACTGTGCCAGTAATTCTGTCATCGGCTGTGCTTGTTTTTTTGCCATCAGCCAACAGCAGAAACGAATCCACATGCTTAGACTCTGGTGATCTCTCTGCCTTTATATTGGTTGGTACGAGTACAGATCTTTCAGCCCATATTCAATGCAAATACGGGGCAGCAGAATCTGGAAAATACCATTAACAGTCATGCCTGCCTTTCTGCCTGTGATGCCAGCACTTTGTTGTGTTAATACATAGTTCCCAGTAATATTTGTTTGGCTGAGGATACTATTATCAACCTGTGTTTTTTATTCTGTATTTCGCCTTTTTAAATGATGTTTGAGTATAATATACTCTTTTAGATTTGAATTATTTAAAAGTTACGTTTTATTGTAACTATTGTTAGACCAACAAGCTTGTATTTGGTGTACACTTGATCAGTAAGAGTGCTCCCAAGCTGGAGGGTACTGTGCCATTTCTTAATGGTTTCTTTGTGTGCTAGTTCTCAGAGAACCAGACCTACTCATCTCTACAGTACTTAAAATTACAAATACACCCAGTTTGCTTCATAAGTTAATTACAATAGAAATTGGATCAGAATCATATAGTGAGCTCACACACCAGATCTTCCTTACTATGTTAATGTACAGAACTTTACTACAGTATTTAATTTAGTATCTCAGATCTCTCTACAGAAATGGATTGAACAGAATCCAGAATAGCGATGAAATCAAATTAAAATGTTCCTAGATGCTACCTATTTGGCTACCTCTTACACATAAACACAGAGTGACTGGCAACTCTTACTGTACATCCTAAAACAGTGCAAACATATGTGCAAGTTGGCACCTTAATAGTGTACCAAATAGAAGGTAATGTCACTTAGCAAGTGGATCACTGCATATCTCTCTTGTAATTGGCTAATTATTCTCAACATATCAAGAACAGTAGACAAGAGTCACCCGGGTAAGAGTGCTGTGGTCATTGCCACTGTAAATCTGTAGGGAGCAGAAAGCCAGCCGCCACATTGCCTCTCATCTTCTCCTCCAGCTATATCTGTACAATGCTCATTACTGTACATCTGATTTCCTGTTCAGCATTGATGCCTGAGGTTGGAAGAATTGGTGGGCAATCACATCCAGAACTAAGAAATATATCTAAAAATATATACGGGGGACTCCCTTTTACCAGGGACAAACCTTTCAGGACTTTAAGGCTTTTGGGGGATGCAGAGTAGGCTGATGAGACCAGGTGATTCTTTTTTTTGTCATTACAACTTTTTTTTATTCTTTTACTTTGCAACTGACGGGGTGGGACAATGTGCTGCAAACTGTGGTGTAGGAGGTGGTGGTGGGAGAGAATCAGTGGCACCAAGAGGGGGGGTGGCAGGTTACAGTTTACCCAGAATCAAGAATGCCAGGGGACCCGGGCCACAGCACACCTGTAAAAAAATGTTTTAGTACTTTTCTTCTCTATTTTACCTCAGCAGGCAAGCTGGCCGGCATTGATTCAGGCTGGGCAGTGGGAAAGGGGGAGGGGTTGTAGGAGAGGGTCACTGGGGTGTTTTATAAGATTTCACCCTGTGTGCCTTACAGTCACTCTGCCACTGCGGAGCTACAGACTTACGAGATGATAACATCATCATCTTGTGAGTCTTTCTCTCCCTGCAGCCAATGCCGGGCTTTGGGCGGGGTTGTGGGGGAGACTGGAAGGGACAACTGCCATGGTGGCTGGGTGTGGACATGGACTGATTATATCACTGAGTCGTCGGAAGCTGTGTTGACTGTTAAGAAGAGCCACTGTCTTCTGTGAGTGACACTGGTGGTGGTGCTGCCTTCCTCTATGTTAATAAATGTAATTTATGCATCAAGTCATGGATAGCACCATGTCCTAAATTCTGCACAACTGCCTGGTTGCCCTTAGTGGGATGACATGTAGTATAAGCAGAAATACTGTGGCAGTCTCAGGACTTACTAATGTAACAATAAATTCTGGTGGTCATGTGTTGTATGTGTGTGTGTGTGTGTATATATATATATATATATATATATATTTATATTACACAATACATGCAACATGCAGCACTCCTGGATTGAATAAACTCACACAGTGACTCCAGTCTAGGGTCTAGTGTCACTGTGTGAGTTTATTCGATCCAGGAGTGCTGCATGTTGCATGTATTATATTTATCTGGTGGGACTGACCACAGGCTATATGGACTGTATATATATATATATATATATACTATACAGTCGGCGGCTTACAGGAAAAAATGTCAGGACACGCTGCTGTGTGATAGATCAACGTTTCAAAGCTACTTTATTGCCTCATCATAAGGATAAAGATTATGCACCACATCACATTGCTTTATAACACCACCTATCCCACGTGTCACAACCTCATTAATTGGGAGCAGGTGCAATGGCTACCTAATGAGATAACACCATCCACACATGCCTCCAAAATCTGAGGTACATCAAACAAGTGTTAATTTAACAAAAGCATCCAAAATAACAAAACAGTACAATACAAAAACACCACATACAGTATCAAAATACATGTTACAAAAAATACATATTACAAAAATGTAAAAGAATGAGAAATGCAGAAGAGCTCCTGGTAGCATTACTAGTCACAGCATGACATACATCTACTAGCAGTAATATACAAGCAATAGCTTTGCATCAAAAGAGCACATATCTACATCAAATTGCAACCAAATATCATTCATTTTAAGAGAAACATTCTCATGCTGGATCATAACTATCAGACAGGTTTATTTAATATTAATAGTTGACAACTCTCATATTGATACAGCCGCAGTCATAAAAAGATGTGTAATCCATGTTGTTCATTTAACCCTTACGGCACCAAAGTGCTTGGTCTGGGTATCCAAGACACTTTACATTGTAGTACCTACAATGCTCTATTACCACCTCTAACTGATAGGAATATGGTCAATTATAATATAGCGCATGGTTGCCAAGCTGTGGCCATGACTGGCATATTGCCGGACCACAGGTTGATCACCATGCCCAATTTCAATGGCCGCCTTTATGACGGACCTATGCATTGCCATACGTTCACATAATGTTCTCTCAGTTTTCCCAATATATGACAAGCCACATGGACATGTCATCATATAAATAATGAAGCGAGTTGTACATGTTACACGATGTCTGATAAAATACTTTCTGCCACTCAAAGGGTGCAAGAAGTACATACCAGTTGTCATATACCTACATGTTAGACAACCAAGACACTTATAACAACCATTTTTTACTGTCAAAAAAATTGTGTTGTGTATTTTTCAGTTGTAGTCCTGTGATGTCAATCTTCATGACTACATCTTTGATGTTCCTGCCACGAGTATAGCATGACTTAATGGACACACCATTAAGATTGAATTCTCATTAGTAGATACTATGGGCCATAGCTTTTTAACAGCCCCATTGATTGCCTTACTAGCAGTAGAATAGTGATTAACCCATGGCATTCTTTGCACACATGTACTGGCAGTTTTTGGTTTTAACAAACTCTCTATTTCAATTGACATGGCATTAATTTTAGCTTTAAGCAATAGAGTATGATCATACCCTCTATCCATAAATTGTCTTATCATGGTGTCAATATGTTTTTCAGCTACCATCTTGTCTGTACAAAATCTGGGAGCCTGCAAGAATTATGAGTATGGAAGACCATACTTCAAGGGTTTTGGGTGAAAGCTATTAGCATGCAGAATTGTGTTCCTATCAGTGTCCTTCCTAAATAGGGAAGTAGAGCTCTTACCATCAGCCAGCATAATTTCAACATCCAGAAAATGCACCACACTTTGATCGATAGAATAAGTGAACTTAACCTGATGACTGGTATTATTATGCAGTTCTATAAAGCTGACAAATTCATCCTTACTGCCCGTCCATATGACGAACAGATCGTCTATATACCTCACGTAAATTTTTTATCTTATTGGCTACTGTTTCCACATCCAAAAAGATATCCTTCTCTACTTCAAACATATATGCAGTGGCGTATGATGGGCCCACATTCGACCCCATCGCACAGCCAATGCACTGCAAGTAGAATTTACCGTCAAAGTAAAAATAGTTGTGTGTAAGTACCATTTCCAATAATTGGATAAATAATTCAGTTTCAGGACCTTTATATAGCAGATTACCTGTTATCAATCTGCTGACTGCCTCCAAACCTTCGCCATTAGGAATTATTGTGTATAGGCTAGAAACATCTATACTACACAAAAATTAATCCTCAGGTACATCACCTACCTTAGACAAATTATTTAAAAATGAAGTGGTATCCAATGTGTAATTATTGTGTTGCACTACACAAGGCTGCAAAACAGTATCCAAATATGTGGCTACTGGTTGGAAAAGGCTACCCCGGGCTGCAATTATTGTATGTCCCAGAGGGGACTCCAATGATTTTTGGAACTTGGGTAATGAGTATAGAAGTGGCACTATAGGATGTTGTGTAATTTATGCCCTCTGCAGCTCAGATGTAATGCAAACTCTATCAACCGCACTTTGCAAAAGTTCCACCAATTGTCATCTGAACACTGAAGTTGGATCACAAGATAATAACCCATACACTAATTCATCACTCAATTGTCACATCAATTCTGCTTTGTAATTACACAGATCTTGAATCACAATCGCCCCGCCTTTATCCGAGGGGTGAATCACAATATCTGTGTAACTAGAAAGATCGCATAATGCATCAGACTCCTGTTTGGTTAAATTACCATACTTTACACTAGCTGAAGCACAAAATAATTAATTGGTCACATCACTATTCAACATGTGGATAAACATCTTAATTGCTGCATTATTAGACAAAGGGTCAAAATTAGACTTGGGCTGTAATTTGTGCAACTGTAATGGGATGTCATTATTAACCCTTACCGAGTCTCTAGAAACAGACTTAGATCCATTTAATATTCATGCTTACGATGAAGTTTATATTTTTCTACTTTCATTTAAGTCCATCAAAGTTCACAGTTGGTACAAAAGATAAACCTTTGCTCTGTACCTTATTTTCTGGCTCAGTCAAAGGATGGGATGACAGATTTATAACTATTTCCTCCTGATGATGAGGCAATAAAGCAGCTTCAAAACATTGATCTTGAAAAGCTTATCTGAACAGCGGCAAACAGCAGTTATTACCCAACGCGTTTCGTCTAGGAGGAACTGTGTCTCATCCTTCTGTCTTCAGGATTGCCTCAGGATTATATATTTGGAATATATACACTGTGGTGGTTGTGTTAACACATTATTGCACAAGGAGGCAATCTTGTCTTTCTTTTTACACACACACATATATATATATATATATATATATATATATACTAATACACACACACACACACACACACACACACACACATGAACTGTTTAGTAAATTCAGCTCTCCACAGGTTTATAAGTGTCCCGTCAATAGTCTTTGATAGATGTATTTATGCAGCCTATTCCTTAGAGCCATCCCACTGGCTCAAAACATGTAAGAAAGCAAAAGAACAGGAAGGCGCACAAGTGAGTGAAGAATCAATTTATCGGAAAACGGGGGGGGGGGGGTACAAGCTCACGTACATCAAAGTAAAAGTTCACCGGCTCTGATCTTGATCCTTCATTAAAACACCTCCAGATGTGCTCAACAGTGTCCTGAGGTAGGAACGCCGGTCAGCGTCAGTACACCTGTGCCGCTCTTGAACCACAGGGGAAAATTGCTCAGTCCAAAGCTCAGTTCGCACAACCCGACCGGTTTCGTTACAATGAACTTCGTCAGGGGAGTTGTGGCCATACAAATCATCCATGTGGTTTTTATAGCATATCACCATGTCTACTAGTTAGTAGTAATATTATAAATTATGCACAATCTCTTTAATACAATTCAACCACAGTGATCAGATTCATATACAAAACATTAAAATATATTTGAGTACCAATATATATATATATATATATATATATATATATATATATTATTACACGAGGATAACATTCAAATGTGGTTCAGTATAAATTAATCACAATTAAAATACTAATTAAATCAGCTGTGCATACCCTCTCATGAGTTCATTAAGAATAGAAAACAGCATGTATACATCTAGCAGCAGATTCTACATAATAATCCATTAATCTAAAATAATAAATTTATTTAAAAAGATCTTTATTTTTTTACAAGTTACCTAACCATCTAAAATTCTCTAGATAATAACTATCCTACTGATACCTCCATTTTAGTGATATCCTTGGTAGTACAACACAATCATAAGATACAAAATGATACACATATTTAAATCCAATACTCTATTTGCTCCACATCATATACAAACCATTAATGAATGGGAACACTATCATTCAACAGAAAACCCCCCCCAAAAAACAAGCTGACATTGAAAATTGCATACACCTGCCCATCTGAGGACACACCCTAACGGCACCACAATGGAGTAAAAACTCAACAGTAATGTGGCACCAGTGTATATGATCTGACAGACAGTCCTAATGCAAAAAAGGGACAATGTCAAAAGTCTCATTTAATCCGTTGGGACTAAGAGGGTGATTCCGACTTGATCGTAGCGGTGCTAAATTTAGCACAGCTACAATCAGGAACACAGACATGCGGGGGGACGCCCAGCACAGGGCTAGCCCACCCCGCATGTCAGTCCCTGCCCCGTTGCGGAAGTGCAAAAGCATCGCACAGCGGCGTTGCTTTTGCACTTCATGAGTAGCTCCTGGCCAGCGCAGCTTTTGCGTGCTGGCCGGGAGCTACTCGTCGCTGCCTGGGTCACAGCGGCTGTGTGTGACATCACGCAGCCACTGCAGCCTGCCCCCTGCACGGTCCGGCCATGCCTGCATTGGCCAGACCGAGCCCACAAAACGGCACACAGTGACCTCCTCTGTCTGTCAATCAGGCAGAGGCGATCGCTAGGCAACAACAGCCATTGGCTGACAGCCATGCACTGGCACACTGCGGCGCCAGCGCATGCACAGTTCTGACCTGATCGCTGCAAAGAACTGCAGCGAGCAATCAGGTCAGAATGACCCCCTAAGTGTCTCTAATTTATGAATCCAGCAAGTTTCTCCTTTACTATGTTTTTTTTTACTATATCTCCTCCCCTCTCATCTGGTAGTATATGTTCAATAAGTTTAAATGAAGATCCGCTAAGATTACTTTTCCCACATTCTACAAAATGAAGAGGTACACTATGATAAATCAATTTATTATTTATATTTCTCATACGTCCTAGAGGATGCTGGGGATGCTTCAAGAACCATGGGGTATAGACAGTATCCGCAGGAGACATGGGCACACTATAAGACTTTGAATGGGTGTGAACTGGCTCCTCCCTCTATGCCCCTCCTCCAGACTCCAGTTAGATTCTGTGCCCAGTGAGACAGGATGCACACTAAGGAGCTCTCCAGAATTTCTCAGAAAAAGACTTTCATTAGGTTTGTTATTTTCAGGGAGACCTGCTGGCAACAGGCTCCCTGCATCATGGGACTGAGGGGAGAGAAGCAGACCTACTTCTCTGAGTTCAAGGGCTCTGCTTCTTAGGCTACTGGACACCATTAGCTCCAGAGGGTTCGATCACTTGGTATGCCTAGCTACTTGTTCCCGGAGCCGCGCCGTCACCCCCCTCACAGAGCCAGAAGACAGAAACCGGGTGAGTATGAGAAGATCAGAAGACTTCAGTGACGGCAGAAGACGGCGTTTGAGGTACCGTGCAGCGGCCGCGCTGCGCGCCATGCTCCCACACATAACTTGGCACTGCAGGGTGCAGTGCGCAGGGGGGGCACCCTGGGCAGCAAGAACACCACAAACGCCACTGGCATAAGTGATAACAGTGCCTAGGCACTAGTTAAGGGACCCCCACCAGTATAAAGATAATTTTAAGCGGGACTGAAGCGCGCCATGTAGTGGGCGGGGCTTAGCCCACACAGCTCTGACCAGCGCCATTTTCTCTTCACAGAAGCTGCAGAGACACTGGCCCTGACCTCCACACTGCTGTACAAGTAACAGGGTGCAAAACGAGGGGGGGCACAAGTGATTTGGTGCTAAATTATATATATAGAAAGTGCTAACAGGTCCTGCAGTCTTGTTATTTGCTTCAGTACTGGGATAGGTGCTGGGTGTGAGCTGGCAGAAATCTCTGTGTCTCTCTTGCAGGCTTTGTTGTGGGTCTGTCTCCTATAGCCCCAGTGTGGTTGTGGGTGTCGGTACGTGTGTGTCGACATGTCTGAGGCTGAATGCTCTTCCCAGGAGGAAGCTGGAGTGGGGACAGAAAATACTGTGAGAGTGGCCATGTCGGCACCGCCGACGGATGATTGGGTGAATATGTTGAGTGCTTTAAACGCAAATGTGACTAGGTTGACTAAGAGATTTGATAAATCTGAGTCTAAGAACCAGACATGGAGGAAATCCATGGAAGATGATTTGTCACAGGCCCAGACCACTTTGGGGTCACAGAAACATGTATTTACCCAGATAGCAGATGCAGATACCGACACGGACTTTGATTCCAGTTTCAACTATAGTGAGGCCAGATTACATCCAAAACTGGCTAAGAGTATTCAGTACATGATTGTGGCGATAAATGTATTACATATCACGGAGGACCCTGCTGTTCCTGATACAAGGGTCTGTATGTTTAAAGGAAAGAAACCTGAGGTAACGTTTCCTCCCTCTCATGAACTGAACGCACTTTTTGAAAAGGCTTGGGAAAATCCTGACAAGAAGATACATGTTCCCAAAAGAATTCCAGTGGCATATCCATTCCCCTCTGGGGACAGGGAAAGGTGGGAGTCAAACCCCACAGTAGACAAAGCTTTATTGCGTCTATCAAAAAAGGTGGCGCTTCCGGTCCCTGACACGGCAGCCCTAAAGGATCCTGCGGATCGTAAGCAGGCAAATACACTAAAATCCATTTATGTCACTACAGGGTTGCTACTCAGGCCTGCCGTTGCTTCGGCATGGGTGAGTAGCGCTATTGAAAAGTGGGCAGATAACTTGTCATCTGAGGTAGATACCTTAGACAGGGATAGTGTGCTTTTGACTCTGGGTCACATCAGGGACGCTGCAGCATATTTAAAAGAAGCTGTAAGGGATATTGGCCTTTTGGAACCAAGGGCCAATGCCATGGCAGTCTCAGCAAGGAGAGCATTGTGGATTCATCAATGGAATGCTGACGCTGACTCTAAGAAGGCGATGGAGTCTCTACCGTTTAATGGTAGGGTCTTGTTTGGTGACGGCCTCACTGACCTGGTGTCTACGGCTACCACGGGTAAGTCTTCATTTTTACCTTATGTTCCTGCACAGCAGAAGAAATCGCCTCACTATCAGATGCAGTTCTTTCTGCCCAATAAATTCAAAAAAGGACGTCGGTCCTCCTTCCTTGCTGCGAGGAGGAGAGGAAAGGGAAAAAGGTCACAGGCTGTGGCAAGTTCCCAAGAGCAGAAGTCCTCTTTGGCTTCTACCAAAACCACCACATGACGCTGGGGCTCCTCTGCGGGAGTCCACACCGGTGGGGGCACGTCTCCAACTCTTCAGTCAGATCTGGGTGCACTCGGACCTGGACCCTTGGATAGTAGAAATAATAACCCATGGGTATAGGTTAGAGTTTCAAGACGTGCCCCCTCACAGATTTTTCAAATCGTCCTTGCCAGCTTCTCTTCTAGAAAGGGAGATAGTAAGCGCTGCAATACTAAAGTGTCAAAATCAAGTAATTGTCACAGTGCCCCCGTCACAACAGGGGGAAGGCTTTTATTCAAGCCTGTTTGTGGTCCCGAAGCCAGATGGCTCAGTCAGACCGATTCTGAACCTAAAATCCCTCAATTTCTTTCTAAAAAAAATCCAAGATGGAATCTCTCCGAGCAGTGATCTCCAGTCTGGAAGAGGGGGATTTTATGGTGTCGGTCGACATAAAAGATGCCTACTTGCATGTCCCCATATATCCTCCACATCAGGCTTACCTGAGATTTGCTGTGCAGGATTGTCATTACCAATTTCAGATGTTGCCGTTTGGTCTGTCCACGGCTCCGAGGATTTTCACCAAAGTAATGGCGGAAATGATTGTTCTCCTGCGCAAGCAGGGAATCACAATTATCCCGTACTTGGATGATCTCCTCATAAAGGCGAGGTCCAAGGAGCAATTGAAGATTGTTGCCCTTTCACTGACTATTCTGCAACAACATGGTTGGCTCCTAAATTTTCCAAAATCACAGTTGGATCCGACGACACGGCTGTCGTTCCTGGGTATGATTCTGGATACAGAATTGCAGAGTTTTTCTTCCAGTGGAAAAAGCTCTGGAAATACAGAACATGGTAAAACAGATTCTGAAACCGGCAAAGGTGTCAGTTCTTCAATGCACTCGGTTGCTGGGGAAGATGGTGGCAGCCTACGAGGCCATTCCGTATGGCAGGTTCCATGCCAGGGTGTTTCAGTGGAACCTGTTGGACCAGTGATCCGAGTCTCACCTGGACATGGACCGGAAAATAATTCTATCTCCCAGGACCAGAATCTCCCTTCTGTGGTGGCTGCACAGTTCTCACCTTCTGGAGGGATGCAGGTTTGGGATTCAGGATTGGATCCTGGTGACCACAGATGCAAGCCTCTGAGGCTGGGGAGCAGTTACACAGGAAAGAAACTTTCAGGGAAAGTGGTCGAGCCAGGAAGCTTGTCTACACATAAACATTCTGGAATTAAGAGCCATTTACAATGGCATACTGCAAGCAGAACATCTTCTTTGAGGTCTGCCTGTCTTGATTCAGTCAGACAACGTGACAGCGGTGGCGTACATAAACCACCAAAGCGGAGCAAGAAGCAGAGTGGCGATGGCCGAGGCCACGAAGATTCTTCGCTGGGCGGAAAGACATGCCAGCGCTTTGTCAGCAGTCTTCATTCCAGGAGTGGACAACTGGGAAGCAGACTTCCTCAACAGACACGATCTCCATCCAGTAAAATGGGGTCTTCATCAAGAGGTCTTTGCAGAAGTGACAAGTCGTTGGGGAGTTCCTCAAGTAGACATGATGGCGTCCCGCCTCAACAAGAAACTTCAGAGATATTGTTCCAGGTCAAGGGACCCTCAAGCGATAACAGTGGACGCCCTAGTGACACCGTGGGTGTTTCCGTTGGTATATGTGTTCCCTCCACTTCCACTCATTCCAAAGGTAATAAAAATTATAAGAAGAACAAGGGTTCAGGTGATCCTCATTGTTCCGGATTGGCCAAAAAGGGCCTGGTATCCAGATCTTCAGGAGTTGCTCATGGAAGATCCCTGGCCTCTTCCTCTTTGGGAGGACCTGTTACAACAGGGGCCGTGCGTGTATCAGGACTTACCGCGGCTGCGTTTGACGGCGTGGTGGTTGAACGCCAAATCCTAGCCTGAAAGGGTATTCCCACACTTCTTCAGGCTATAAAAGAAGTAACGGCAAAGCATTACCACCGTATTTGGAGAAAATATGTGTCTTGGTGTGAATCCAAGAAGGCTCCTACAGAAGAATTTCACCTGGGGCGTTTGCTCCATTTCCTACAAGCAGGTGTGGATGCGGGCCTAAAGTCAGGCTCTATTAAAGTAACAGATTTCAGCCTTGTCGATCTTTTTTCAGAAAGAATTGGCTTCTCTTCCAGAAGTTCAGACCTTCGTAAAAGGCGTGCTGCACATCCAACCTCCATTTGTGCCTCCTGTGGCACTGTGGGATCTTAATGTGGTGTTGCAATTCTTCCAATCACATTGGTTTGAACCTTTGCGCAAGGTTGAGTTAAAATTCCTTACTTGGAAAGTGGTCATGTTGTTGGCCTTGGCGTCCGCAAGGCGAGTGTCTGAGTTGGCGGCTTTGTCTCACAAAAGCCCCTATTTGATTTTCCATGCGGATAGAGTGGAGTTGAGAACTCGTCAAAATTTCTGCCAAAAGTGGTTTCATCATTTCACGTAAACCAGCCTATTGTGGTGCCAGTGGCTACTGAGGCTTTGGTGGAATCAGTGTCTCTCGATGTGGTCAGAACTTTGAAGATCTATGTCGCCAGAACGGCTCAGATTAGGAAAACAGAGGCTCTGTTTGTCCTGTGGGCTCCCAACAAGATTGGGGCTCCTGCTTCTAAGCAGACTATTGCGCGCTGGATTTGTAATACGATTCAGCAGGCTCATTCTACGGCAGGATTGCCGTTACCGAAATCGGTGAAAGCCCATTCTACCAGAAAGGTGGGCTCATCCTGGATGGCTGCCCGTGGAGTCTCGGCGTTAGAACTTTGCCGAGGTGCTTCTTGGTTGGGATCAAACACCTTTGCGAAGTTTTACAAGTTTGATACCCTGGCTGATGAGGACCTCATGTTTGCTCAATCTGTGCTGCAGAGTCGTCCGCACTCTCCCGCCCGGTCTGGAGCTTTGGTATAGACTCCATGGTCTTTTTGGAGTCCCCAGCATCCTCTAGGACGTATGAGAAAATAGTTTTTTAATACCTACCAGTAAATCCTTTTCTCTTAGTCCGTAGAGGATGCTGGGCGCCCGTCCCAGTGCGGGCTGTATCTGCAGTTTGGTTATAGTTACGTTCATGTTGCATTGAGTTCAGTCAAATCTGTGACTGTTGTTGGTCATGCCGTTGCATGCGTTGTTGTTGAATGCCATGTTGTACGGCATGTTGGTGGTGTGAGCTGGTATGTATCTCACCTTAGTTTAAAATAATTAAATAAATCCTTTTCCTCAAAATGTCCGTCTCACTGGGCACAGTTCCTATAACTGGAGTCTGGAGGAGGGGCATAGAGGGAGGAGCCAGTTCACACCCATTCAAAGTCTTATAGTGTGCCCATGTCTCCTGTGGATCCCGTCTATACCCCATGGTTCTTGAAGCATCCCCAGCATCCTCTACGTACTAAGAGAAAAGGATTTACCGGTAGGTATTAAAATCCTATTTTCTAATGTGCTCCAGAATTCTGATCTTTAAAGGTCAGATGGTAAGACAATTAGCTAACCCTTTAATATTCCATGATTTGGTTCTGTCTTTGTTGCATATTTTCTTTCTCTCCCTACTCATATACTTACATACCTTGCAGTGACTGCGTGGTGCACATCCATTAACTTCTTTCAACCACTTATTTTCACTTTCTTTCAGCAAATTAATCAGAGCCAATGCTGTTTTCAGTGTTCTAGCTCTCTTAACAATTACCTGTGGTTTCTTAGGAAGACTTTTATTCAATGTTGGGTCAAGCATTAATACATCCCAATGTTTATACAAAATACCTTCATTTTGTTTATTTTTAGTGTTCAAGCTTGTAACAAATGGCACCATTTTTTTTATCTCTATCAGTCCTATCTTTATATCTCAAAAGGCTATTTATTTCCAGTTGGTCTGCTCTAATTTTACTTTTATAAATTACCTCAGTGGGATATTGCTTTCCCACAAATCTATCAAAATACACTGATGCTTGTTTCTTATACATCACTGTATCTCAACAGTTTCTTTTGGTCTTAAGAACTGGGAGTATGGTATATTTCTTAACCAGTTCTTTGAATGACAGCTATCAAAATGTATATAGCTATTACTATCGACTTTTTTAATATGGGTGCAAGTATTGATTTTCTTTCCAGGGACCCAGTCATTAGTATCTAGAACCAAATCAAGTAACTCAGTCTTTGTATCCTCGTAATTGGAAGTGAATTTCAAAGTGCGTTATTAATAATATTAATAGATGACATAAACTGCTCAAATGCCAACTTATCACCATTCCAAATTATCAGGAATCATCTATATATCTATTAAAACTCACAATTTTATCTGTAAAGTCATTATTCACAAAAATAACCTCTTCCTCCCATTGGGGGTCATTCCGAGTTGCAAGCTATTTTTTTCGTACGCAAAAGGTATACGCAAAATTGCAAACACGTTGCACAATAGCGAATATACGCCCCCAATGTATTTTTGCTATTTCATACGCAATATCACACAAAGTAGGCGTATGCCAAATGACATCGCAATAATGCGATCCCATCGCATTACCACAATCCCCATCGTAAATATCCGAACTTCTCATAGATTTACACAATCTTCGTAAAATTGTACACGCTTTTGCTAAAAAACGCACAGCAATATGTTTTTTTAAGTTAAATATCAACACCTTTCAGTTCAAACTCAACAAGCCTTCCTCAATTACGATTCCAATTAGTGTAATGAATGATAATGGTCATGACCAATTAAGTCTTCAAAGAATACCTGCAGAACACTTTGTAGGCATAATTGTCCATTAACATTTTGTTTTAAAAATAAGTGAAATAGATGTGGTAACTGTGCCTGGCCTAATGTTATTTTGCTGCTTTTTGTGTCGAGCTGTAGTGTGTGAATAAATGTGTTTACATGTTTTTCTAAACAATAAGCTCCTAACTGTCATAATTTTTTCTATTTTGATTTTTGTAAATACAAATACTATTCTTAAGTAATATGTGTGAAATGTTTTAGGTCACCAATTTCTGCTCGCCAATCTGCTGTTCCTTTATAGCATTAAAAAACACAACACCCACTTAACTTGAACAATTTTTTTTTATTATTTTCAACTTTTCTTATTTTGGCAAAAAAAAACTTTTTGTGAACAAACTTTTTTATTTTATTTAGAAAAAGGCTTCTAATTTGTCCAGATCAGCCAGCACGGCCCTCAAGTTGGTTTTAAGGCTGGCCACAATTCCAGGCAAAGTTATGGGATCTCCAACTGCAACATCTGAAATGAAGAGGCAAAATAAACATTACTAACTTACTCACATTACCTATTGGCCCTCATTCCGAGTTGTTCGCTCGGTATTTTTCATCGCATCGCAATGAAAATCCGCTTAGTACGCATGCACAATGTTCGCACTGCGACTGCGCCAAGTAACTTTGCTATGTAGAAAGTAATTTTACTCACGGCTTTTTCATCGCTCCGGCGATCGTAATGTGATTGACAGGAAATGGGTGTTACTGGGCGGAAACACGGCGTTTCAGGGGCGTGTGGCTGAAAACGCTACCGTTTCCGGAAAAAACGCAGGAGTGGCCGGAGAAACGGTGGGAGTGCCTGGGCGAACGCTGGGTGTGTTTGTGACATCAACCAGGAACGACAAGCACTGAACTGATCGCACAGGCAGAGTAAGTCTGAAGCTACTCTGAAACTGCTAAGTAGTTAGTAATCGCAATATTGCGAATACATCGGTCGCAATTTTAAGAAGCTAAGATTCACTCCCAGTAGGCGGCGGCTTAGCGTGTGTAACTCTGCTAAATTCGCCTTGCGACCGATCAACTCGGAATGAGGGCCATTATACAAGCAAGGCACAAAGCACACTGTAATGGCAAAGTGACTACATCATGGATGTTTTAAAGATAAAACAGTAGCAGACCAACACACAAGCATGCTCAGCAATGTTTTATTAAAAAAAAAAACATGTTAAAAGTGTACCACACCATGCTGGGATTCATTCACATCTGGAGTGACCCAGACTTGTCTTTTTTGGGGTTGGCCCTGCATCATCACACTGCATATCAACATCTTCAGAAGGACAACATATCCTAGCATGCCCACACTTCCTGAAAGCCTGCCAAACTACATAAGGTCAAACAGGTTTTTTGTTTTTTTTTGGTTAATCAACATTGTTTTACTGTCACTTCAACAACACATGTACCGAGACTTGAACTGTCACACAGGGATACAGGGGAAAGCACCAGTGGTCCAAATTTCATGCATGAGCAGCCTAAGGATCAGGTTCCAGACTGTGGTCTTGCCTGTTGCATTTTTCTGGGCCTAAACATTGTCGACCCATACACTGTCGATCTTATGATCCACACCCCTTACATGTGACACTGTATATTTTATGTTTGTTTTTGAAACACATTATTGTTAGGCAGTCATTAAGTAGTTAGCTTTGGATGGACGTCAGCCTCTGTAGGTCGACATGTGCTAATTCTAAATGTCACAAGATCAACATGTTATGTATGGATACATGAAAAATGTGTAAGTTTATTTTCACTTCATTCGGCACATGTACTCCAATTGCAATGGGAAATGCTTACGATGTAAGCGGTAGTGTAGCTACTCACTGTGTCCTAAGCCTGGCAAACAAAGTGAAGCATGCGAGTTGACTGTGCAAATATTGGAATACCCAGGCACAAGTTAAAAAGTCCAACAACATTCCAAAATCCACTAAGGTCTAACTATTTCGCTGATAAGCTAGCACATATAAACCATGTTGTCCTGGCAACCCTGTCGACCTAGAGTGGCCAGCCTAAACATTGCAGATGTAGACACTGTACATCTAATGATCCGCACACAAATGTAAATACAACATCCATACCATGATGAAGAAGACAAACATTTTCCTTGGGCCAAGATTGGCACCAGTACAACACTGCATGTATTTGTTTTTGAAGTTAAAGTAGGTAACAAATTAAATGTAAATGTGTTAAAACTTACTCTCATCTGGCCCATGTGCAGCACCCTCAAGATCCTCCAGGGCCTCTGCTGTCCATTCACTGGGTGGGGAAGGAGGCTGGATAGGGGAAGGAGGCTGGATTGGGGAAGGAGGCTGGAAGGGGGAGCTGTTTTCAGAGGGTGGGTCTGATTGAGAGGGGGAGGGGGGCGGAGAGGGGGTTTGGACCACAGAGGGGGAGGGGGGCAGAGAGGAGGGTTGGGCCACAGAGGGGGAGGGGGGCTGAGAGGTAGGTTGGGCCACAGAGGGGGAGGGGGGCAGAGAGGGGTTTGTGTCAGAGAGGGGGAGGGGGGCAGAGAGGGGGTTTGGGCCACAGAGGGGGAGGGGGCGGAGAGGGGGTTTGGGCAACAGAAGGGGAGGGGGCGGAGAGGGGGTTTGGGCTACAGAGGGGGAGGGGGGCCGGAGAGGGGGTTTGGGCCACAGAGGGGGAGGGGGGCTGGAGAGGGGGTTTGGGCCACAGAGGGGGAGGGGAGCTGAGAGGGGGGAGGGGAAAGAGAGGGGGAGGGGGTTGGAGAGGGGGAGGTTGTGGATGAGGAAGGGGATATTGTTTATTGGGCTTCAGGGACTTGAGGGGGTGAAGGACTTTTTGGTGGGGAGGAGGCTGGCCGCGATCCTTCACTCTCTTGCCGTTGTGTTTGCCCTAGAATCACATAATTAAATTTTAAAATTATTTCCAAATAAATATCCCTGTGCATTACAAAATTACATTGTTCTGTTCAATTTAAAATACACAGACCAAGTTAGTTATGTGTACAGCCTACAGCCTGTGTGGCGACTCAGTACAACAATAAACATTTTTTCATTAGCACTTTGCTACCCAGTCAGTACTGCAAGCCCTAACCACACGCACTCTGTAAACTGGTTAAGTGTGGTATGTTTGTGGTACTATAGTTTAATTATACAGTCTGCTAATAATCTCACTTTACCACATCTTAGCAAGTTTGCAGTGTTTAAATTTATTTTTGTTACTGCTACTAATCACAGCTTAATACACATGTGTACACATTTTAATGCATTTAAATTACTGCGTCTGCGGCGTCCGCAGATTTGCTGGCGCAGCTGCGCCAACAACTCCGGCTATTGTCGGCGTAGGTCGCTCCACCGCCGCTCGAGCTGGATGATGGAGCACCATGTCCGGGTCCGTGTGCGCAGTATGCGGCAGACCTCCGTGTAGGCCTCGCTCTTAACCCGATTTGGAATATAGGGTCCTGCGCGGCCTTCGCGGCGGTCCATCACCGCCGTGAGAACACACAGCTTGCGGTGGCTAAATGCAGCTGCGCGCATGGTGCCAATGGCGTTTTCCATACATGGGCAGATATTTATAGTGTGTGGTCGAATTTCATTGGTTGTAATATAACGGTGTCATCTTTATTTAATTTTATTGATATGTGTACAATATTGTACAGGAAAGTTGGGATCCCTTTAGTTGGCATCAGCGATTATTCGCACACACACACACACACACACACACACACACACACACACACACACACACACACACACACACACACACCAACAAATAATTACTAACCACATATTTAAAAATACAAATCCTGCTTTCTAAATTTTAAACATTGTAGGTCTGTTGGTTAAAAGCAAAATGTTCTTAACTTGCAAATGTTTATATATCTCTCTCTAGATAGTTATATAGACACATACACACACATATACAAATACATATCTTTTAAAAAATAATAATATATATATATATCCGAGGAAGTCCTGCACTCACATCTGTGTGAGGTCAACAGTGGGGTGCACCCAGTAGAATCCACACAATCACGGTGGGTCCACACATAAAGTCGTAGTTCCAGTTTCCTGGGGGGCACTCTCCTTCACAAATAAAGTCCAATCATAATCTCTTAGGTCATAGTCGGCTTTATTGGGTCGACATTTCGGCTCAACAATCAGAGCCTTTATCAAGACAAGCCATACACATTTTCATATTGCGAAACAGTCATAACTAGAATGAAATAACTCAACAGTATAACACTGTGATAGTACAGACGACCAAGTCGGCATATACGCCTTCACACATGATTTCAGGAAGAATAATCCATACAGGGACACATCAGTCAATAAGCCCTCACTGGAGGCTAATGATGAACGTCCGTTCAGTCACACTTGGTCGTCTCTGTTCTATCACAGTGTTATACTGTTGAGTTATTTCATTCTAGTTATGACTGTTTCGCAATATGAAAATGTGTATGGCTTGTCTTGATAAAAGCTCTGATTGTTGAGCCGAAACGTCGACTCAATAAAGCCGACTATGACCTAAGTGATTATGATTGGACTTTATTTGTGAAGGAGAGTGCCCCCCAGGAAACTGGAACTACGACTATATATATATATATATATATATATATATAAAAAAAAAATTGAAAAATATATATATATATATATTTATATGTTGAAACATTTTTTAGAAAAAACATAAAATATTTAAAAAATATAGCTAGCTAGATATATAGATAGATATATAGATGTATCGAGTGTTTTATTTTAAAAAATATACATCTATATATAGAGATATAAGAAAATATATATATATATATATATATATATCAAACAATTATGTCGGCACTCACGTAACTGACCAAACGAAACATCGCTCGGGTGCCCTCCCTGAAGCTGCAAACTCCACCATGGACACACATTGATGGGCGGCACTCACGAGTCTTGTGCAGAAGAATAACTCAGATGGACAGAACATTGTGACGCTGTCCGTCTGAGTTATTCTTCTGCACAAGACTCGTGAGTGCCGCCCATCAATGTGTGTGTGTATATATATATATATATTTATATATTTCAATATATATATAGCTTTGTATGTATCGATCTCTCTCTCTCTCTATATATATATATATATATATATATATAGAGAGAGAGAGATACAGTATCTCTCTCTCATATATATATATATATATATATATATATATATATATGTGTAACAGAAAATGATATTGCGCCACTTGTGGGATAAAATCTCAGTAAAAAATGTGATTTAAAAAACCCCTAATGTTGATTAAAAACACACACGTACCTACTTAAAGGTGTCTGCCAACCCTTAAAGGTGCAGTACAGGCACAATACTGCTAAATGGATATAGAATGGGGGAATATGGGTATCGGCGACTGGTGTTGTTTAAAACAGAAGCATTAACAGAATAAGATTTAAGAGCCAAAAAATATAAAATTAACAAACAAGCTTTTTAATATATAAAAGTGGAATAAAAGACAGAATATTTCACAAGTACTGGTAAAAGCATAAAAAATCTCAATAAAAGGTAAGGAATTCGGACTTAGCTTTTATAAAAGGCTAGGGGGGTCACTGCAGGGCACCCAACGCGTTTCGTCTCAATCAGACTTCTTCAAAGGCCTCTGTTAATGCTTCTGTTTTAAACAACACCAGTCGCCGATACCCATATTCCCCCATTCTATATATATATATCGCACTGTTGGGTCCGGCACACCTCGTCCCTGCTGGGTACCTGCTCCGGTGCCCTCCTTAAGCAATGATAGCTTGATATATGCACAGTGGAAGGCGGCACTCAGAGACTTTTATCAGTTCAAATCAACGTGCTTTAATCAACGTTTCGGGAGACGTACTCCCTTCCTCAAGACACAGCAAACAAGTGTACAAACAGTGCAAAACAACATTTAAATAGCTTACCAGCCCCTGGCTCGCCCGTTCCCGCCGCAGGCAGCAGCGTCCCGGTCCACGGAGCCCGCACTTCCGGGTTCAGATGACTCCGCCCCTCGGTCGTGACATCCTTCCGTGGACGGGTGATGCCGCTGCTGCAGAGATGAACACAGGAAGTGACTGCGCGTAGCCATGGGGATGTTACTAAACAATAACAATAGAAATCAAACATGTATAGTGACCAATAAAATCTGACCGCATATTGCGGAAACAAGTGATTAAAACTTGAAAAAATCCCCAAAGTGCACATTAGGACACACACTGCATGCTGCAAGGGTGTGAAAAAGAAAGTGATAAACATTTCTAAAATACCTATTTAAAAAAACAGAGACCGTTCTCTAAAAGTTATGAAAGATACCTGATAATCAGTGAGGCATGTCCCCTATTCTCAAGACTATATTAATTTAATAACTGGTTACTTTAATGCTAATCCATGATAGCATATTGCTAGACAGCACAAACCACGTCTGTGACTAATGACACCTGTATCTCAATCACATTCTACTGCCTATATTTATTCAGATATTTACATGAAACATGCAGCATGGGCATTCCTGCACCCTGACTGCATGTTACCTGACACACAGAGGGGCCACTCTATAAAGATGGTATGTGGACCCGACCCCATGACTTTACAAAAAGCAACTGAGTCTCAAATATTAATTTAAGCCCCGCGGGTGGATCGTATCCAATTTATGGATCCACCTTGCCTCGAGTTGTAACAATTTATTGGCGCGGTTACCTCCCCGCAATGAGTCTGGGACCTGGCCCACAATTTTATATCGTACCGATGTCATGCTGTGACGCATCTGTGCAAAGTGACGCGCCACTGGCTGATCACTTTTGCCCGCCATTAAAGCAGCCCTGATGGCAGATCAATGCTGGGCCATCCTTTCTTTAAACATGCACTGTGTTTTGCCCACGTAGTATAAACTACATGGGCAAATCAGCACATAGATGACAAACACTGAACTGCATGTGAGTGCACGTTGAATCCTGATTTTCCTTTCTGTGTGGGGATGCGTGATAAAGTCCCCTGTCAACATGTAGCTACATGTTGTGCAGCCCAGACACTTGTGACAACCCGCTTTGTGTGTTAGGAAATGAGTGCTGGGTTGCATTGATTTGAATCCAGTCACATTATTCTTTACTATTAAATCTTTTAAATTAGCGCTACCGGTGTAGCATGGCATGATTCTGCTGTGTTTTAACGCCTGTAAATTGGGGTCAGCGGTTATCATGGGCCACATTTGTTTAACTTTTTTACAAGTTGTCTTACTGGCAGTATTGAATTGATTGACCCACGCCACCTTGGTGGACTGATCTGTGCGTGTCATAGCTTGGAGTAGCTCATGTCTGTTCTTCAGTCTGGCCCTTGTGCATGCCTGTTTCAATAATCCAGGGGGATACCCCCTTTGTAGAAACTTGTCAGTCATGGCTTCAAGTTGTATTTCCAGATCCTCAGGGGCGCTGGTAATTCTGCACACCCTGAGGTACTGGGAATAAGGTAAGCCTTGAATTAACGTGGGCGGATGGAAGCTATCATATCTGAGCAGCGTATTACGGTCAGTGGGCTTAGTGTATACCGTCGTGTCTATCTGTCCCTCTCACAGCATGATTTTAATGTCCAGAAAACAAATTTCAGACAGATGGGTGTTAAGAGTAAATTTGACTGGACTCATGGACCGGTTGTGTGTTTCAACCAACCGTGACAGATCCTCCTCTTTGCCCATCCAGAAAAGCAGGAGGTCATCTATATATTGTGTGTATAGCTTAATCTGCCCAGCTGTCTCTGGATCTTCAAAAAACACCTGTCGCTCAACTTCCCACATGTAAGCATTGGCCAGCGATGGGGCCACCGCCGACCCCATGGCACAGCCGCTGATCTGTATGTAAAACTTGCCATTGAAGAGAAAATAATTATGTGTTAACGTATATTCCAAAAGGTTAATGAATAGATCAACATCAGGACCCTCATATAGGGGATTGTTCGTAATGAGATGTCTCACGGCTGACATCCCCACTCGGTGCGGTATACAAGTGTAAAGACTCGTTACATCGAGCGTGGCTAGCACCGTGCCTGCCTGCAGTGACCATAATTGTGCAAATTTTCTCAACAAAGTGCTAGAATCTTTTAAATGGGAAAAAGTGGCTTGGATACATGGTTGTAGGAAGAAATCCAGATAAACTGCAATGGATTCACACAGCGACCCCCTGGCCGAGATGATGGGCTGGCCAGGGGGGTGCTGTGGATCCTTGTGTATCTTGGGGATTGAATAGAAGACAGGGACTACCGAATATGAGCATACCAATCTGTTATATGTATCATTTGTAATTAAGCCCCTTACTCTAGCCCGCGTTAACAAATGATATGCCTCACTGATTATCAGGTATCTTTCATAACTTTTAGAGAACGGCCTCTGTTTTTTTAAATAGGTATTTTAGAAATGTTTTTCACTTTCTTTTTCACACTCTTGCAGCATGCAGTGTGTGTTCTAATGTGCACTTTGGGGATTTTTTCAAGTTTTAATCACTTGTTTCCGCAATATGCGGTCAGATTTTATTGGTCACTATACATGTTTGATTTCTATTGTTATTGTTTAGTAACATCCATATGGCAACGCGCAGTCACTTCCTGTGTTCATCTCTGCAGCAGCGGCATCACCCGCCCACGGAAGGACGTCACGACCGAGGGGCGGAGTCATCTGAACCCGGAAGTGCGGGCGCCGTGGACCGGGATGCCGCTGCCTGCGGCAGGAACGGGCGAGCCAGGGGCTGGTAAGCTATTTAAATGTTGTTTTGCACTGTTTGTACACTTGTTTGCTGTGTCTTGAGGAAGGGAGTACGTCTCCCGAAACGTCGATTAAAGCACGTTGTTTTGAACTGATAAAAGTCTCTGAGTGCTGCCTTCCACTGTGCATATATATATATATATATATATCAAAATATACATACATATATATATATTTTTTTGTGAGAACGGTACACACTATGTTTTGTTATGTTTTTTCTTTACATGTAAATCCCAAATGATCAACAATCGTTGGAAATTCTTGTAAAACTAGATAAGTGTTCTTGGTTTTAATCATACCCAGCTGACTATTTCCCTTTTAACTTGTTGTTGCACTCTCAAGCGCTTATTTTCTCCACTACCTATCTTTGTTTTTATGTGTATACCATACACTAATTCTGTATTATGAGCGGCTACTCTTAAAAGAGCTAAGGAGTGTTACTCACAACATTCTATCACTATACACCTGTACTGAAGCGCCTAGGTCTCTGCTATTCTATATATATATATATATATATAGAGAGAGAGAGAGAGAGAGAGAGAGAGAGAGAGAAAGATTTCTCTCTCTCATATATATATATCAAAATATACATATATATATATATATATATATATATATATAGAGAGAGAGAGATATTTCTCTCTCTCATATATATATATATATATATATATATATCAAAATATACATATATATATATATATATATATATATATATATAGAGAGAGAGAGAGAGAGAGAGAGAGAGAGAGATAGAATGAAAGACAGAGATATACACACATATCTAGATAGATCTTTAGGGGATCAGTAAATACACAAATTAGTTTAAATCAGTTTACTCACCACATTTTGCAGGACCAATCAGCTACACAAAGTTGTTGTTGTTGTTTTTTTTTTTTTGGGGGGGGCAGATGTTGTGGAATTTGTTTGGTAAACAGAGCCACAAACCCCCCAAAAAATAAAAAAAATAAAGGGTGCTGTTATTTTTGTTTTAGAACACAATTACACATAAAAAAAAACCCATTGAATAATACCAAATTAACACGCCTACAACTGCATATAATCTTTTAGAATGGAACAGTAATACCATTGTAGAAAACATTAAAAAATATATACACATGATAAGGAGAACAGTACAGAAAAAATCTGTACTCAGACACTTTATGAAATACTCAGAATACACTAGCAACACACTCAGAACTTTACAAAGCAAGCAAAATGCCATCAGTCAAAAAAATCCTACACGTACACTAGAGATGAGCGGGTTCGGTTTCTCTGAATCCGAACCCGCACGAACTTCATGTTTTTTTTCACGGGTCCGAGCGACTCGGATCTTCCCGCCTTGCTCGGTTAACCCGAGCGCGCCCGAACGTCATCATGACGCTGTCGGATTCTCGCGAGACTCGGATTCTATATAAGGAGCCGCGCGTCGCCGCCATTTTCACACGTGCATTGAGATTGATAGGGAGAGGACGTGGCTGGCGTCCTCTCCATTTAGATTAGAAGAGAGAGAGAGAGAGATTGACCTGATTTACTGGAGCTTAGGAGTACTGTAGAACTGTAGAGAGTGCAGAGTTTACTAGTGACTGACCACAGTGACCACCAGACAGTGCAGTTTTATTTAATATATCCGTTCTCTGCCTGAAAAAAACGATACACAGTGACTCAGTCACATACCATATCTGTGTGCACTGCTCAGCCCAGTGTGCTGCATCATCTATGTATATATCTGACTGTGCTCAGCTCACACATCTTATAATTGTGGGGGAGACTGGGGAGCACTGCAGTGCCAGTTATAGGTTATAGCAGGAGCCAGGAGTACATATTATTATTAAAATTAAACAGTGCACACTTTTGCTGCAGGAGTGCCACTGCCAGTGTGACTGACCAGTGACCTGACCACACTGACCACCAGTATAGTTAGTAGTATAGTATACTATATTGTGATTGCCTGAAAAAGTTAAACACTCGTATCTGACTGTGCTCAGCTCACACATCTTATAATTGTGGGGGAGACTGGGGAGCACTGCAGTGCCAGTTATAGGTTATAGCAGGAGCCAGGAGTACATATTATTATTAAAATTAAACAGTGCACACTTTTGCTGCAGGAGTGCCACTGCCAGTGTGACTGACCAGTGACCACCTGACCACACTGACCACCAGTATAGTTAGTAGTATAGTATACTATATTGTGATTGCCTGAAAAAGTTAAACACTCGTCGTGTGACTTCACTTGTGTGGTGTTTTTTTTTTTATTCTATAAAAAACTCATTCTGCTGACAGACAGTGTCCAGCAGGTCCGTCATTATATAATATATACCTGTCCGGCTGCAGTAGTGATATATATATATATTTTATATCATTATTTATCATCCAGTCGCAGCAGACACAGTACGGTAGTTCACGGCTGTAGCTACCTCTGTGTCGGCACTCGGCAGTCCGTCCATAATTGTATACCACCTACCCGTGGTTTTTTTTTCTTTCTTCTTTATACATACATACTACTACTACTACATCTCTTTATCAACCAGTCTATATTAGCAGCAGACACAGTACAGTACGGTAGTCCACGGCTGTAGCTACCTCTGTGTCGGCACTCGGCAGTCCGTCCATAATTGTATACCACCTACCCGTGGTTTTTTTTTCTTTCTTCTTTATACATACATACTACTACTACTACATCTCTTTATCAACCAGTCTATATTAGCAGCAGACACAGTACAGTACGGTAGTCCACGGCTGTAGCTACCTCTGTGTCGGCACTGGGCAGTCCGTCCATAATTGTATACCACCTACCCGTGGTTTTTTTTTCTTTCTTCTTTATACATACATACTACTACTACATCTCTTTATCAACCAGTCTATATTAGCAGCAGACACAGTACAGTACGGTAGTCCACGGCTGTAGCTACCTCTGTGTCGGCACTCGGCAGTCCGTCCATAATTGTATACCACCTACCCGTGGTTTTTTTTTCTTTCTTCTTTATACATACATACTACTACTACATCTCTTTATCAACCAGTCTATATTAGCAGCAGACACAGTACAGTACGGTAGTCCACGGCTGTAGCTACCTCTGTGTCGGCACTCGGCAGTCCATCCATAATTGTATACTAGTATCCATCCATCTCCATTGTTTACCTGAGGTGCCTTTTAGTTGTGCCTATTAAAATATGGAGAACAAAAATGTTGAGGTTCCAAAATTAGGGAAAGATCAAGATCCACTTCCACCTCGTGCTGAAGCTGCTGCCACTAGTCATGGCCGAGACGATGAAATGCCAGCAACGTCGTCTGCCAAGGCCGATGCCCAATGTCATAGTACAGAGCATGTCAAATCCAAAACACCAAATATCAGTAAAAAAAGGACTCCAAAACCTAAATAAAATTGTCGGAGGAGAAGCGTAAACTTGCAAATATGCCATTTACCACACGGAGTGGCAAGGAACGGCTGAGGCCCTGGCCTATGTTCATGGCTAGTGGTTCAGCTTCACATGAGGATGGAGGCACTCAGCCTCTCGCTAGAAAAATGAAAAGACTCAAGCTGGCAAAAGCAGTAGCACCGCAAAGAACTGTGCGTTCTTCGAAATCCCAAATCCACAAGGAGAGTCCAATTGTGTCGGTTGCGATGCCTGACCTTCCCAACACTGGACGTGAAGAGCATGCGCCTTCCACCATTTGCACGCCCCCTGCAAGTGCTGGAAGGAGCACCCGCAGTCCAGTTCCTGATAGTCAGATTGAAGATGTCAGTGTTGAAGTACACCAGGATGAGGAGGATATGGGTGTTGCTGGCGCTGGGGAGGAAATTGACCAGGAGGATTCTGATGGTGAGGTGGTTTGTTTAAGTCAGGCACCCGGGGAGACACCTGTTGTCCGTGGGAGTAATAGGGCCTTTGACATGCCTGGTGAAAATACCAAAAAAATCAGCTCTTCGGTGTGGAAGTATTTCACCAGAAATGCGGACAACAGGTGTCAAGCCGTGTGTTCCCTTTGTCAAGCTGTAATAAGTAGGGGTAAGGACGTTAACCACCTCGGAACATCCTCCCTTATACGTCACCTGCAGCGCATTCATAATAAGTCAGTGACAAGTTCAAAAACTTGGGCCGACAGCGGAAGCAGTCCACTGACCAGTAAATCCCTTCCTCTTGTAACCAAGCTCACGCAAACCACCCCACCAACTCCCTCAGTGTCAATTTCCTCCTTCCCCAGGAATGCCAATAGTCCTGCAGGCCATGTCACTGGCAATTCTGACGAGTCCTCTCCTGCCTGGGATTCCTCCGATGCATCCTTGCGTGTAACGCCTACTGCTGCTGGCGCTGCTGTTGTTGCTGCTGTGAGTCGATGGTCATCCCAGAGGGGAAGTCGTAAGCCCACTTGTACTACTTCCAGTAAGCAATTGACTGTCCAACAGTCCTTTGCGAGGAAGATGAAATATCACAGCAGTCATCCTGTTGCAAAGCGGATAACTGAGTCCTTGACAACTATGTTGGTGTTAGACGTGCGTCCGGTATCCGCCGTTAGTTCACAGGGAACTAGACAATTTATTGAGGCAGTGTGCCCCCGTTACCAAATACCATCTAGGTTCCACTTCTGTAGGCAGGCGATACCGAGAATGTACACGGACGTCAGAAAAAGACTCACCAGTGTCCTAAAAAATGCATTTGTACCCAATGTCCACTTAACCACGGACATGTGGACAAGTGGAGCAGGCAGGGTCAGGACTATATGACTGTGACAGCCCACTGGGTAGATGTATGGACTCCCGCCGCAAGAACAGCAGCGGCGGCACCAGTAGCAGCATCTCGCAAACGCCAACTCTTTCCTAGGCAGGCTACGCTTTGTATCACCGCTTTCCAGAATACGCACACAGCTGAAAACCTCTTACGGCAACTGAGGAAGATCATCGCAGAATGGCTTACCCCAATTGGACTCTCCTGTGGATTTGTGGCATCAGACAACGCCAGCAATATTGTGTGTGCATTAAATATGGGCAAATTCCAGCACGTCCCATGTTTTGCACATACCTTGAATTTGGTGGTGCAGAATTTTTTAAAAAACGACAGGGGCGTGCAAGAGATGCTGTCGGTGGCCAGAAGAATTGCGGGACACTTTCGGCGTACAGGCACCACGTACAGAAGACTGGAGCACCACCAAAAACTACTGAACCTGCCCTGCCATCATCTGAAGCAAGAAGTGGTAACGAGGTGGAATTCAACCCTCTATATGCTTCAGAGGTTGGAGGAGCAGCAAAAGGCCATTCAAGCCTATACAATTGAGCACGATATAGGAGGTGGAATGCACCTGTCTCAAGTGCAGTGGAGAATGATTTCAACGTTGTGCAAGGTTCTGATGCCCTTTGAACTTGCCACACGTGAAGTCAGTTCAGACACTGCCAGCCTGAGTCAGGTCATTCCCCTCATCAGGCTTTTGCAGAAGAAGCTGGAGGCATTGAAGAAGGAGCTAAAAGGGAGCGATTCCGCTAGGCATGTGGGACTTGTGGATGCAGCCCTTAATTCGCTTAACAAGGATTCACGGGTGGTCAATCTGTTGAAATCAGAGCACTACATTTTGGCCACCGTACTCGATCCTAGATTTAAAACCTACCTTGGATCTCTCTTTCCGGCAGACACAAGTCTGCTGGGGTGCAAAGACCTGCTGGTGACAAAATTGTCAAGTCAAGCGGAACGCGACCTGTCAACATCTCCTCCTTCACATTCTCCCGCAACTGGGGGTGCGAGGAAAAGGCTCAGAATTCCGAGCCCACCCGCTGGCGGTGATGCAGGGCAGTCTGGAGCGACTGCTGATGCTGACATCTGGTCCGGACTGAAGGACCTGACAACGATTACGGACATGTCATCTACTGTCACTGCATATGATTCTCTCAACATTGAAAGAATGGTGGAGGATTATATGAGTGACCGCATCCAAGTAGGCACGTCACACAGTCCGTACTTATACTGGCAGGAAAAAGAGGCAATTTGGAGGCCCTTGCACAAACTGGCTTTATTCTACCTAAGTTGCCCTCCCACAAGTGTGTACTCCGAAAGAGTGTTTAGTGCCGCCGCTCACCTTGTCAGCAATCGGCGTACGAGGTTACATCCAGAAAATGTGGAGAAGATGATGTTCATTAAAATGAATTATAATCAATTCCTCCGCGGAGACATTGACCAGCAGCAATTGCCTCCACAAAGTACACAGGGAGCTGAGATGGTGGATTCCAGTGGGGACGAATTGATAATCTGTGAGGAGGGGGATGTACACGGTGATATATCGGAGGATGATGATGAGGTGGACATCTTGCCTCTGTAGAGCCAGTTTGTGCAAGGAGAGATTAATTGCTTCTTTTTTGGTGGGGGTCCAAACCAACCCGTCATATCAGTCACAGTCGTGTGGCAGACCCTGTCACTGAAATGATGGGTTGGTTAAAGTGTGCATATCCTGTTTATACAACATAAGGGTGGGTGGGAGGGCCCAAGGACAATTCCATCTTGCACCTCTTTTTTCTTTTATTTTTCTTTGCGTCATGTGCTGTTTGGGGAGGGTTTTTTGGAAGGGACATCTTGCGTGACACTGCAGTGCCACTCCTAGATGGGCCAGGTGTTTGTGTCGGGCACTTGGGTCGCTGAGCTTAGTCACACAGCTACCTCATTGCACCTCTTTTTTTCTTTGCGTCATGTGCTGTTTGGGGAGTGTTTTTTGGAAGGGCCATCCTGCGTGACACTGCAGTGCCACTCCTAGATGGGCCCGGTGTTTGTGTCGGCCACTAGGGTCGCTAATCTTACTCACACAGCTACCTCATTGCGCCTCTTTTTTTCTTTGCGTCATGTGCTGTTTGGGGAGGGTTTTTTGGAAGGGACATCCTGCGTGACACTGCAGTGCCACTCCTAGATGGGCCAGGTGTTTGTGTCGGGCACTTGGGTCGCTGAGCTTAGTCACACAGCTACCTCATTGCACCTCTTTTTTTCTTTGCGTCATGTGCTGTTTGGGGAGTGTTTTTTGGAAGGGCCATCCTGCGTGACACTGCAGTGCCACTCCTAGATGGGCCAGGTGTTTGTGTCGGCCACTAGGGTCGCTTAGCTTAGTCATCCAGCGACCTAGGTGCAAATTTTAGGACTAAAAATAATATTGTGAGGTGTGAGGTATTCAGAATAGACTGAAAATGAGTGGAAATTATGGTTTTTGAGGTTAATAATAATATGGGATCAAAATGACCCCCAAATTCTATGATTTAAGCTGTTTTTTAGGGTTTTTTGAAAAAAACACCCGAATCCAAAACACACCCGAATCCGACAAAAAAAATTCGGTGAGGTTTTGCCAAAACGCGGTCGAACCCAAAACACGGCCGCGGAACCGAACCCAAAACCAAAACACAAAACCCGAAAAATTTCAGGCGCTCATCTCTAACGTACACACAGATTGCCTAAAAAATAAAAAAATAAAAGGATATTACTATCATAACATAAACATACCTGAAATACTCCCGTACAATTTGAGCCCTTACAACATGACCCCGCTGGTTCACACTCCCGCCACGGAAGGCCCGTCCAACCCCTGGCTCCTCATCCGGCAACTCCTCCAAGTGGGGAAGCTCTATGAGACTCCTTACAGCAATGTTATGGAGTATAGCGCACAGGACCACAATTTTACTAACCATCTCCAGCGAATACATGATGTCGTCACCAGTGCGGTGGAGCACACGAAAACGCCCTTTAAGAACCCCAATCGTGCACTCCACCAGCTGTCTAGTGGCAGTAAACGCGGAGTTAAATGCCGACTGTGGTCCTGGCCTGGGTTTGCTGTAAGGAGTCATGAGCCAGGGGGTGCAAGGATATCCACGATCTCCTGTTTTAGAATATGAGAAGAGAAAAAGCAAAAAAGCGAAATAAAAAAATGTGATTAGAACAATATGACTGTTCAAAAACACCAAAATAAAAACTCACCCAATAGCCACATGTCTTGGCCTTCCATCATTCTTAATCTTTGCCATATCCCTGATTGCCGATTCACATGTGCGTCATGGGAATTCCCTGGGAACTTAGCATTCAAGGACAGGATCTGGAGGGATGGGCCACAAACAACCATGACATTCAGAGAATGAAACAGTTTCCTGTTTCTATAGATTTCTTCAGTATGTTTTGGTGCAACAATGGCAACATGTATCCCATCCACAACCCCAATAACGTGTGGGAAGCGACTACCCCCTTCCTGAAATTTGCCGCTTCACCACAGCCAGGGCACCAGCATCCAAAGGCATTGTTATGAATTGCTTCACTCTGCTTATGAATGCTTGGCTGACACACCGCAGGACCTTACTGAATTGGCCCTGCGACATGCCAACCAGTTCACCAACTACATGCTGGTATGAACCGGTGGCCAAAAATTGTAACACAGCAAGGAATTGTGTCAATGCTGCAAAGCAAATGGGTTTAGGATAAATGACAATAAGCAGGTGCCTAAATCAAATAACAAAGATGTAGCAATACATTCCTTATATGATGAAGGGTCTTTTCATAGCTCCATTCCCTTTTGACAGATGAATTCTCACCATGTGGGAAAAGATTAGAAATACATCATGTGTAGTACAATTAATTTAATAAACTGACATACACATACATAGAACTCAGAAGAAGACACAATTAAAAGATGATCCCCACGTTCTGGTACATATGGTTCTGATAGCACAATTACCAGAGTTCGTTGGGAACTGGTGTGAAGCAGCTCTCAAACAGGAAAGATGATGAAAAGTCACCAGATAGTCTCCCCGGGTGGACAGTCTGTGGATGCCCTCGGGCAACAAGTGTAGCAGTCCAATCGACCAGAAATTCGGGGTCCAGGTAATCAGCCGACACGTTTCGACCCAAGTGCTCTGGGTCTTTCTCAAGGCAGAATGAAAGTCTTTGTAACAGAACTAGCTTATATACCTCCTAGAGCCAATCCCCTTCCTCTATCCATTAAACCTCTATGGACCAATCAGAAGTCTCATTGTTCCTTTATTCACTATTTAAAGGTGCATTCATATGTCAATAAAGTATATGGATGACCAATGGTTAATCTGGATGGAAATCACGTCCCGTGTCTCTGAATGCGCGGGATCTCAAACCCGCGGTGACGTTGTCTCCTTGGCAACCAACGTGTTCCCGGAAGTCGTCATGTCCGATCCGCCTGCGGCTCCCCCGCATCGTTTCCCCTAGCAGCCATACCGAGACACTCCCGGAAGCTGTCATTCGGAGTCCGCTGGCGTCATCCCCACGGCGACTCCGCTGCCGTGGCAACCTCTGAAGCGTCCCCGCAGTTGATTTCTCACCGCACATACAGGACCCGTAACGTCACATCCGTCTTAACAGCTTCTCCCGGCCTGCCGTCTCCATAATACATTGTTGCCATAGTGATTGCCACAAACAAATGCACACTCCCCATAATCCAGGAAGCCTAGGTTTTTCCCATGCTTTTAATGAGATCTAAAGAACAGACAAAAATCATGCGATGTATAATGAGTATATACAATAAAAACATTAAAAAGAGTATGTGAAATCTAATAAATACAGCAGCATATAATTAAATGAATTGTTAAAAAATGTCATAAAAACCACTTTAATTCAAAATCTTTGTTGATGCCTAGCGGGTGAAGAGTGTTAAAATCAAAAATCAATTTCATCTCGCATTTAGCTAGTAGGGAGGCACTGTCCTTTTGAAGAGAATTACACCTCACCAGTTTAATTCCGGCGAATCTCACAATATTTGAGACCGAGCAATTATGAACTGTTTTAAAATGGCTGGAGAGGGCATGGGTCTCCAACCCTTTTTTGATGTTTCTACAGTGCTTCCCTATCCATATCTTTAAAGCACGTGAAGTACGCCCTATGTAAAACAAGTGGCATGAACATTCTATAAAATAAATGACATTGCTCATATTACATGCAATAAAATCTTCCACTTTAAAAATATACCAATTTATAGTAATTGCATCCAATTTTCTAGTGCCATCACTTTTGACCTCTCTGCATCCTGTACATGACCCACAGCGGTGGAACCCTTTAGTGGCAATTCTCCCTCCCCATTTCTTTAAAGGGAGGTAGCTCCTGACCAATTAATTTTTTAGGTTTGGAGCTTTCTTATAGATAAAGACCGGACGTTCCGGAATGACCGCTTTTAAAATCTGGTCTTTCCTCAAGATGTTCCAATTTTTCTTAAACTAATTTTCTAAGACCTTATATTGGGAATTATAACCCGTAACGAATTCCCACTCATACCTATTGTTGTGGGATGTTTTTCCAGTGTTTGTCTTTAGTAGGTCTCGCCTATCTACTTTCTCAACCTCATCTAATGCTCGTTCAATATTCTCCATCTTATAGCCATTTCTTAAAAATCTTGTTTTCAATTCGTCTGCTTGTTCCTTAAAAATGTTATCCTGTGTACAGTTTATTTTCATCCATTTCAACTGGCCTAATGGAATCGAATTTAGCCAATTTATATGGGGGCAGCTATCGTAACCAATATAGGTTCTTGAGTCAGTCTGTTTAGTGAACGTCCTGGTACAGATTTCTTGATTTTCTATGGTAACCGTAATATCTAAAAAATCCACTGTAATTTGATTACTCTTAAAGGTAAGTTCTATATTAAGAGAATTTGTATTTAAGTAGGAACAAAATTGATCCAAGACTTCCTTTTCTCCCCTCCATATGAAAAAAATATCATCGATATAGCGACGCCAGGACACCAGATTCGCTCCAAACGGGTTGTTATTCCAAACAACCTTCGTCTCCCATTCTCCCATAAAAATGTTGGCATAACTCGGAGCGAATCTGGTGACCATGGCTGTGCCTATCTTCTGGATATAGAATTCGCCATTGAAAATAAAATAATTGTTGTTCAATATGAACTTTATCAAATCTACAATGAAATTTTGGACTTGACCCTCTAGGGAGCTGTTGCTTAAATATTTTGTTACTGCTCTGACACCTGCCTCATGGTCAATTATTGAATACAATGATTTCACGTCTGCTGTTACCATGTGCATGTTCCCTTCCCATTCTACTGTGGATAGAAATTCTAGAAAATCCCTTGTGTCCTTCAAATGTGAAGGATTAGTGACAACTAGAGGTTGAAGGAAATAATCTATATATTCGGACAGGTTAGCCGTCACGGAATCCATCCCTGATATGATTGGTCTACCAGGGGGATCCGTGACGCTCTTGTGCACCTTAGGCAGTAAGTAAAGTGCTGGTATGATAGGATTTTGATTCAGGAGAAATTTAGTCTCCTTCTCTTCTTTAATCCCTGATTCTTTATACCTATCAACAAGGGTTTGTAAATCTGCAGTAATCCTCCTTGTTGGATCTGATCGGAGCCTCAGGTAGGTGTCCTTATCTCCTTATCTTGTATTGCTGTAGGATACCTAATGGATTGTTCTAGATCACTCTCTATTATGGAGAGAGTGTCTAGGATAATATGAGGTGGCAGCCTGTATCTGCGCAATACAACATCATCAGGCATCCCAAAAAGGGTGACACGGGTACGTAAAATTGGTGGCCTTGCATGCATCCATTGCCTTGGAGGATGAGGAGCCGGTTGGGGTGGGAGGGCTTCAGCACCCACATATATGGACATCACCAACTTCAAATGAAGGTAGGAAACATTAAAACACACAATCAATTAACAACACACATTGCAAAAAAAACAATTATGTGTATGGCAGTTCAAACACTTACTGCAGGAGCGTACTCCATATCTTCATGATGAAAAACAGGAACAAACACAATAAAAGATGTCATTAAACCACATTTACCTACGTAGCTACAACATTGCTTCCCATCAAACAAAAACAAAACAAAAAGAAAGACAACCAACAAACCCATAAAATTACTTCAACAAGATATGATTAACCTACTAAGTATGGGCTACTACAAAAAGACCCTAACAAATTCAGTAAACAATGGCAACGATATGTAACTTACAAACTAAACAAATATTCCCGCAAAGGAAGAACACAGCAAACTGCATACTTTGGCACGCCAAATTTTAACATTATGAAAAAATTTACAAAATATGACTATGATAATAGGAACAAACACACTGTCACCCCTCCAACACCATCCCACCCAGGGACAGGCTACTTACCTGCTCAGAAAGAGAAAAAAAAATTCCAATCCAAAAGAAATTCGGCCTACTTTGGCACTCACAAACTAGATGGAGAAAGAAAAAAGCCAGCAACCTACAAAAGAGAGAGGAAAGGACACTGAGAATAGGAACAAACACACTGTCATCCCTCCAACACCATCCCACCCAGGGACAGGCTACTTACCTGCTCAGAAAGAGAAAAAAAGATTCCAATCCAAAAGAAATTCGGCCTGCTTTGGCACTCACAAACCAGATGGAGAAAGAAAAAAGCCAGCAACCTACAAAAGAGAGAGAGGAAAGGACACTGAGAATAGGAACAAACACACTGTCATCCCTCCAACACCATCCCACCCAGCGACAGGCTACTTACCTGCTCAGAAAGAGAGAAAAAAATTCCAATCCAAAAGAAATTCGGCCTACTTTGGCACTCACAAACCAGATGGAAAAAGAAAAAAGCCAGCAACCTACAAAAGAGAGAGGAAAGGACACTGAGAATAGGAACAAACACACTGTCACCCCTAGAACGGTAACACTGCAAATTACATGTTAAACAACTATTAGATACTACATGTATACACAGATACTAAATCCAAAATACAAACCACACCAATTTTTTTTTTAAAAACACAAAAAAACAGCATTGGTCCCCCCTACATACTCTTTGTTGTTATATACTAACTAATTTTAAATCATTCTTAAAGTTGCTTAAAACACGGCATCCGCAACACAACAATAAAACATTTGCCATCTTATAAACGCACAATGTACTGCTAAAAAACTCACACAAAACAAATCTTGGCAACACGCCCGCCTTGCTTCTATTGTACTTCATACCATACACCCACAAACACAGGCTGCATGCAAAGCGTTTAAATAGCCAGTACTGCAATTACTGGAAAAATTAGCCTAATTAGCACCTGTGCGAATTCCCGCATTGGAAAACACACGCAGCTATAAATCGCCAGACAGCTGTGCCAACACACATGCCACCAGCAACATGGCTACTCCTGAGCAAACAGCTGCAGAGTTGGACATGGTGCAGCAGCAGATGACCGCATTAACATCTAGGAGAATAGCCCTGCGGCATCAGATGCTACAAGCTGCCAGTGGTGATGTTGAAAGAGCAGGACCCAGTACTGGGGCAATCCCATCTTCTGATACACAGGGGTATGCTGTGAGTCCCATGCCAGCCACAGATACTGGGGAAACTGAGGTAGATTCAGGACTAAGAACACAAACCCAAACAACACAACCAGCAAGTGAAGAGGAAGATGGTGAGGAGGTACAGGACGATACCTCACAGGCTACATCCAAAAAACGAAAACGACAGCCCATGTTTTCTAAGAGGGAGCTGCGAGGTCTGGTCACACAAGCCATGGACAAAATACATAGAGGCAGCAAAAACATGGGTGCTGCAACCAAAGATCGCATCTGGAGGGACATTACAGATTCTGCAAATGAAGTCGGCTCAATTGTCCGCACCCCACAGGAAGTTAGAAGACGGTAAGTGTATATTGACACACAATTTTATGTCCTATTTATTATTAAAAAAACTTAGCTGTATGTGATGTTGCCTATAGCAACCAAATACATAACATGTGTACAAGCAAAAAAAACAGGTATTAACTTTTATGTCCCTTACCCCTAATTCTAATCACATATGTAGTTGGGCCGACTTCAAGTCCCGCCTGAAGGGCAAGAGGTCTGCGGAGTGGAATGCCTCGAGGGCAACAGGGGGAGGTCCCACTGCCACTTTGGAGTATACAGACCTTGAGGAGCTGGCGATGGACTGTGTGAGCTACGAGGAGGCGGGTGGGGTGTCTCATATGGACACGGACCTGCCTGAAATTGTTAATCTACATGACTTGCCAGGTAAGTTTACACACACAGTTGTTGTTTTTTGTGTGTTTTCAAAGTTGTGACTTTTTTTTCTGTCCTTTTTTCTCTCATTCCTCTATTTGCTTTTAACATAACACAGCACAGGAGGGTGAGCAGATTGAGTCAGAGGAGTGGTATCCGGCTGAGGCTGAGGTAGGGGGACCTAGTGAGTCCACCATTGTGGGTCGCCAGATTCCACCTGTCCACATTCCAACTGGCCCCCCCACCCAATCCTCTGCTCTCCCGGCCATTCTGTCTGAAATTGCCAGTTATGGTGAGAAGCTGACACAATTTCAGGACAGGATGATCCGGGAGGTAAGCCAGATACCTGTCCGGCTCTCTGAGCACACAACCTGTGTTGGGCAAGGTGTAGCTCAACTCTGCCAAGGTCTGGCAGAGATCAGGCAGGGCCAAGCCGAACTCACCTCCTCGTTCCAACAACTCGCCAGCTCTGTTGTCCAAGGGCTCCAGGACATCGCTGGCCGCCTTGCCCACAGTGGCAGGGAGCCAGCCACATCTACTCCCTCCCCTCCCCCTGCCCAGGAAGAAGATCCCACTGGGCAGGGCCCTCGAAGGTCACTTCGCAGACCGAGCCGTGACCAACCACATCAGGCGGGGCAAAAGAAGAGAAAGTAATGTGTCTCCAGATGCCCAGCACCTATGTTTGCCATGTTGCTTTTATGTATTTTTTTTTGGCTTGTGTGGCCAGTATGGACAACTCTTTCATACTGAAAGGGGGTTGTTGTATTTTTTGTTTTGTAGCCTGTGAGTTAGTTTCCTGTACACTTGATCCATCTTCCTCTTCCTAGCGTGCTGTGTATGTTTGGGTTTGTGTATTGTTGCCAGAATCTACCTCAGCTTTCCAAAAAGTATCCTCTGGCTGGGGGTTCAAAACATTTTTTTTTTTATTATAAATTGTATTTTGCCAGTAGATGGGGGTACCACAGTACTGGGTTCTGTTATGTAAAAATCACCACTGGCAGCTGTTTGTTGCTATGTCCAATTTTTATTTTCATGCTCATTTCTAGCCATGTTGGCTTTTTGATTTTCGGTATTTTCTTAAGTAAAATAAAAATTAAAAAAATGCTTGTGTGTTTATTTTAAGGTTATGCACTCTTGAAAAATGTGTACAGTAAACTTTGACATTACATATTTACATTTGTGGAACAAGGGAACAAACAGAATATTCTTACAAACATTGAATATTCTAATTTAGTAAATTGTTGCCTTTCACAACACTTAACTGTGCCTAGAAAAAAACAACTTTGAAATCAACTTGGGTTACTAGGGGCAACATGCCATAGTATTAGAAATGGTCACATGTTCCAAAACTATAATAAGTGTGTTAGTAAGTAAAATTAAGTGTAGGCTGCATTATGTGGCTCATGTTGTTTGGTATGTACAAAGGAAGATGGCAATGTAGAAAACATAGCATGTTGGCATTTAGCTGATGTAGTTTATAAGTTGGTTTATTCACACTTGATGAAAGGAAAACATTTTTAAAACAAAAAAACATGCTGTTAACAGCAAAGTATTTACAAAAAAACAACAAAAACATTACATTATTTGTGAGTGTGTCACATTTAGACATGGTAAATGATAAATTGTTATGTGTAAAAACAATTGCTGGTAAGAGTAATTTGTAACTGCAGTGTTTTCCAAGTAATTGCTCAACAGGTGACTTAGTTTGCCAATTAATTGCTAAATAGGGCAGACACACTTGTAGCAGTAGTTAGCAAGGGCTGAGTAGCTGCAGACTTACTCCTCGGCTGCGTTCAGCTAGCGAACATTTGTTGTGTACTTATAACCATCTGCTACGCATTTCTGCACAAAACACGCCTCCTGCCATTTGCATACTCCCACACTAGCCACCCACTTTCACGCCCATTTCGTTAAATAGCGAAGCCAAGCCTCCGCACCGCCTCCGTCACACCCTGTTTTCGTTAGAGTAGTACGAACTGAAAATCAGTTAGTATTTTTGCACAAGCGTCGTAACGCTGGCTTTGCGCACGCGCAGTGTGTCATTCGCGCATGCGCAGTTTGCAGATTTTCGCCGATTGCGATGCGATGAACTGCTGTGAACAACTCGGAATGAGGGCCATTGTCCCAGATGTAAATTTGCGAGGCTTGGTGTGTAAGGCGTACCCATCGCACACCCAAAATAATTGATTATAAATCTCTCCCTGAAATTTAAAATAGTTGTTTTTCAGAATATATTCAACACATTCTACCAGAAAAAAATTAATTTCCTTAGTTATTGTCTCATCCTTTGAAAGAAAGTAATGGACTGTTTTAAGACCCTTATCATGTGGTATGCTGGTGTACAGTGATTCAACGTCCACTGTACACCAGCTATATCCTTCTTGCCAATTAATCTGGTCAACAATGTTCAGATCCTGTGTGGAATCTTTAACAAAAGACCAGAGAGTCAGAACATACTTCTTCAGAAAAGAGTCTACATACTCAGACAACCTACAGGTTGCAGAGTCAATCCGCGCAATGATTGGGCGTCCCGGGGTTTTTCCAGTCATTTGTGTATTTTAGGCATATAATAGAAAATTGCTATCCTAGGAAATTCATTAAACACATATTCAATTTCTTGTTTACTTATGCAGTTATTAGCATATCCCCTCTTAAGCAAATCTTTGATTTCATCAAGCCTTCACCTACTAGGATCAGCTGTCAACTTTTTATAAGTCGCCTCATCACTAAGTAGACGAAAAGCCTAATTTAAATAGTCCTTTCTATCTAGGACCACAATCCCTCCTCCTTTGTCTGCCATTTTAATTATAATATTGTGATTATTTTCTAACTCTTTAATTGCTTCTCTTTCATCCTGACCTAAGTTGTCTCTTATATTTTTATGCTTCTTACATAATTCATCAAGGTCTCTTAGAATGAAAAAAGAGTATGTTTCTGTATTGCTTCCTCATGACTCAATAGGTTAATAGGAAGAAAATTTCTTAAAACCTTTTTTACTCACTACTGTATCTTTATTTAATATTTTAACTTGCTGGTCACTATTTTTTTGCAAAGTGTCTTTTTTAAAGTTAATGACCTGATAAATTTATTTGCATCAATAAAAAGCTCAAAGTTGTTTGGTCCTGTGTTAGGTGCGTAAAATAATCCATGTGAAAGTAATTTTTTCTCACTTTGTTTTAATTCATATCCAGATAGATTGAAAATACACATACTAGTTTTTAATTACCCCTTCTTGTTTTGGACCCTCTTACCTCCTCTCTTTCTCTCTTAGTTCTTCCTGATTTTTCCTTTTTATTCCTATTTTCGGACTGTTCTGATCCATTCTCTCTAAACGATCCCTCCTCTCTAAACGATCCCTCTTTTCTTTCCAACTTTGGCCCTGCCGTAAAAAATCATGACTTTGTTCGTTCCTAGGAGTGTGTAATATATTAAACCGATTATGCAAAGGGTTTCTCCACTGATCTCTCTCCTCATTTCTCTTTTTATTTCTGAACGGAATATTCCGCCAATTACCCCATCCAGAGGTCTCATTACGATTGTAATATTGTGTAGTGTGTTGGTCCCTTGCAACTTTTTCTCTCTTTAGTACGATTCCAACTATGAATATTCCCTTCTTTATAATCATTTAAATCCCTTTGAAACTTTCGTACGTTTGTTTCAATTATTTCCTTTTCAAGTTTTTTAATTTTAATATCACTCTCTTTTTTCAGTTCTTTAAACTCTTTATTATCTCTAATCGGATCAATATTTTTCTCTATTTCACACACATCTCTATCCACTTCAACTGTCTCCATTTTTCTTTCCTTAATAATAAGTTTAATTCCTTGGAACAGGCATAAAGTATATAATGCCATGCTTCCACAAACTCCTCCCTGTCACTACCAAATGTGGGAGCTTTCAACAGCCGCAACCCACGTGGGATTTGTCCTGCTTCTAAATAGTTTTCAAGTGTAGTAATTTCCCAGCTCAATCTCATTTCATGAATCAATAGTTTTTCTAACTGTGCACATAGGGTATCTAAATCACAACCTGTATCCATTTGAGTTTCTTTTATATAATTTTTACCACCTAATTGGTCAGAATTTTTTTTATGGCATTCTTCTAACCGTCTTTGACGTTTTTCCATAATACTTTCAAATATGACCACACTAAAAGAATAAAATTATCTATAAAAACCACAGCAATAGACAGAGCAATAAATAAATAAAACAACTTGAAAAAGGGGGAGTATTATCAACTGCAGCAATACTTAGGATAAAGTACATATACACACAAACGAACTGCGCAGTAAATTCAGCTCTCCACAGGTTTATAAGTGTCCTGTCAATAGTCTTTGATATATATTCTAAATACAGAAACAAAAGAAGGAGGCGCATATAGTGCAAATTACTTTATTTAATACAGGTAAAATCCCTTTAGCAAAAGGATCCACATAAACAAATGAGATCTGTAAATGTTGATTTAATTACAGGACTAAAAGCAATACTTTAAAAACACTTAATACACTTTAAAATTGAGCCGCTGCGGCCGCTGTATTTAATCTTTTACCCTTATATTGGTTACACACCTTACGTACACATATTCATACCGTGTACGCACTCTGCGTACGTACGCCAAAAAAGCGTAGTGACTGCACAGTTTGCGTACACAGGCCTACACGCTGTTAGCACAATGCAGCAGCCCGAGTGGCTGTAAATACACTTTAAACCTTAGCAAGGAAATGGGACACGACACCAATTGTAATTCAAAAACTGTGTTGAGGTCCAACCCACAACAGTTATCTTTACTAGCAGGGGGTTACAACAATATTACAATGCAATTAGAGAAAAAGGTTACAGTCAATGGTACATACATTTGGTTTCGCCTGCGCTTCCCGGTCCGGTCCTCAGTCATCAAGGTAGATGACCTTCAGAGTCTGTGATAGTGAACTGGCCTGCAGCTGGCTATTTATACATTTGTCCAAAACCTAACACAATGGAAACTGTAATCTCTTTGTCTATTGGACACAGGGATGGTCATTTACAGTACAGGAGAGATCATAGGTCAGTTTGAATAGGTGGGCGATGTCTGTTCCAGGTGCAGTTGCAGATGTTCTCCTCTGGGTTCCCGCCGCATATCAAGTGTACAGTAAATACAGTTAATATTTATATTATGTTCCTGCGCATAACTATTCTCAGGAGTGTGCAATCTTCTGCAAACTAACACCGGAATATTGCTCTTAAAATACCCTACAGCTGGATGCCAAACACCACCTTATAAACTAGTTCTGTCCCCTCCTATCCTGTAAAGGTGAATCCCTCTGTTCTTATACCATTTAAACAAGTATAATTCACTGGTGTGGTGCAGGGAGACTGTGTGTCCATTGTGCACTATTTGGATTAAATGTGTAATATGTTTTAATGGCTTTTCCATGTGATTACAAGCACTACCGTAATTACTCATACCACGCGCTAATACGCAGGACCGCGGGAGCGACCATACACAAATTGCGAATATGCACATGCACGGCAGAACAAGTACGCGCACGGAGACCCTCTATGTGTAGTTTGTACGTGACGTGTGTACTGCAATATTTTTTGACTTCGACAGTCCACCCTTTGGCAGTCATCAATAACTGCCACTAACTAATCAATAAACATAAAAATATTGCCTATACATTATATACAGAAGCTTGGATGATTGGGGGAGAGTTGTAGGTGGGAAAAGTATAACCTAGTGGGATAGTAAAAAGCATGTATGTATGAATCCATGTCTGATGGGCATGTATCATTGTGCTGTGTATGTTCTAAATAAGCTTCGAGGTATTGCGAAGTATATATTAAATCCTTCTCATCCCGTATTAAGGGTCTGTAAATGGGCAAACAAACACTACCGAGCTCTTTTCGGCTTTTTATTCCAACAAATGGGGAGCACATTTAGTTGATGATACATGGAGGGGGAACATATATGCTACTATATGTGTATAACACCTGTCAACTATGTGTGCCATTAACTGGAGGTTGCAGAGATGAATAGAAGACACATATATAAAAATACATTCACATAAACGTTGGGTAGGGCTGACGTCTTTTCCGGTTGGATGTTTCTGGGTAAGGGGGAAACAGAGAAAAATGGTGAAAGAAACAGGCCATGAAATTCATTTGCAATCCTTATCATAACACTGTCTCTATGGATGGATCATAAATCAGATCTGCTGCTGTAACAGCGCCCTCGCTCCTTAGACTCATCAAATTTGTGCTGCACTTGCGCTGCATTAGAATTCGAACACACCTAAATATCAGACCAATAATTATGATTACTCCCAGGATACAAAGGAGAAATTTCCCCACACTCATAATAACATTCTGTGCCCACTCTCCTAACCCTGAGAACCATTTGCGTGGGTTCAACCATGAGACCCAGCCGGTCAGTTCATTACCCACAGTCGCTAAGGTAAGGTTGTGCTTCCTCCTGAACTCCCACTTCAACTGTAAAATCTCGTCCATCTTCTGATCGATGATATCCGTGGGGTCATCAGTGCTGTTCATAATATATGTACAGCACTTCACACCATATTGAGTTGCCAGAGTAACACAGTACCCACCTGTCACGGCTGTAACATAATTAAGGACCATTCTGTGCTGGATCAGTTCCTTCTTGTAGTCTTGTAACTCCCTTCCCGTATACCTGAAGGTGTCATCATACACCTCGGTGATATTGTCTATCAAGTTCGCTAGCGCATGGATGTACCTATAATTTATAGTTCCTCTGGCAGTACGGGTGATATCTAATGCGAGAAGGAACTGAATCCCGGTGGATTCATGGATCAAATCAGAGGCTGCATGCTCTGCCCTATCTATGAGGTGTCTCTTGATGATGTGTTCATAGTGAGTATGAGTATAAGGAGTCTGAGCGCTGCGGTGAACGTCTTTCATTTTGTCGTGGGTTATGGTCATGACCTCTGGTAGTACTCCCCCAATATAACACAATCCCTCAGAGCTCGGAGTAAGCCACTTGTATGCTTTCCTCCCACATATGAAATAGGCATCATCTGGGAGAACATAGGGGACAAAATGTAACATCACAATATTGCAAACTTTCCATGTAAAGAAACCAATCCCTAGTTCTCTCATTTGCTCAGTACAAGTATCGGGCTGGATGATATGAGCACAATACCCTGACAATACTTTTCCAACCCACATGGTCTTCCTTCCACGTGTATACCGGTACCGAAAATACTTTCCACTGTTGGCTATCTTGCGTACAAGTTCAGAGTCGATAGGAATCCTATCAGCTCTGTGTGAAAAAGTCATTGTCTGGTTATTCCACGTCACTTCCCAATTTTTTTGTTTTTGTTAATTGGAAATATTAAAGCACAACAGGGCCCTATCTACGTTGTACTGGTGGAGCTTCAAGCTAGCGGGCCTAGATATATTAAATTTCTTGTCCACCGGTCTCCCACCCCGTAATTCGAGTACCTCATCTATTGCTAAAGGGTATGGTACTAATCCTGACTTACTCTGTCCTTTAGGTACCTGTGAGCACACCCAACATTCTGTCTGGTTTAAGACCTTACCCACTAATGAGTGATAATCACTCAACGGATGTCGGTCCATGTCGATATTAAAGTTGGACTAACTTCTCTGGATGCAAACATCTTCGACTATGTTCTCACAATTACTACAAATACAATATTCATCAGACAATAACCCTTCACATTGCCTCTGAGCTCCATGACCACCAGAGCGCTTACTGATACCAGCTTTCACTCGAGTGATGTGCAGCTCCTGAGATCCTACAAATTCATACTTGCCATCAGAACCCATTCCATATCCTTGCTCGACCTCTCTGGAACCCTCACCAAAACAAATTGTCCTGATCAAAAACAGATTTACTAGCAGAACCCGAAACGCAGTCTCTTGTGATAGATCCATTTCGTTAGGGGAAAAAGGGAAAAATAAGGAGGAGAAAAGAAAGGAAAATGTAGGGGGCATGAAAAAAAAAAGTGGTGCGACACCCATCCTTGATCTTGTTGCTCTCCGTGCTCAGGTGCCGTTCAACAGTCCTGCCTCTCAACTTTCCCGGAACAAACACTCTAGTGATACAAGGTTCTCTTCACCTTGCTCTTTGTCACGAGTTTTCTCCAGGTCAGCGACCTTCTTGCAGTGGCACGAGTGGACTCAAGTCTCTCTTTCGGCGACATTTAATGCTGTAGTGCTGGTTAACAAGACTTGGTACGGTCCTTCCCACCTGTCTATGAGGCAACCTGAGCGTAAGAAATTTCGAATCATCACATAATCCCCAGGCTCAATGTCATGACAATTACTGTTTGGTAGGTCAGGAATCACCAGCTTTAGATTTCTTTGTTGATTTCTCAGCTGCCGGCTCATCCTAACCAAATATTTCACAGTTATTTCATTATTGCATTTCAAATCATCCTGGGGGTCTATCATTACATGAGGTTGTCGACCAAAAATAATTTCAAAGGGTGATAAGTTAAGCGGAGACCTGGGAGTGGTTCTGATGCTGTACAACCCTAGTAGCAAAGCTTCTGGCCACAGCAATCCAGTTTCAGCCATCACTTTGCTCAGCTTGTTCTTAATAGTGCTGTTCAATCTCTCTACCTTCGCACTCGCCTGTGGTCGGTATGGAGTATGCAGCTTGCTATTAATTCCCATCAGTGTGCACATGACCTGAAAGACTTCACCTGTAAAATGGGTACCCCTATCACTTTCAATCATTCTAGGGATACCATATCTACACACAAATTCCTGCACAATTTTCTTTGCAGTGAACGTAGCAGTATTTGTGGCAGCAGGGAACGCTTCTACCCAGTTGGAAAACACATCGATACATACTAACACATATTTTAAATTCCTACACGGTGGTAACTGTATGAAGTCGATTTGTATTACCTGAAAAGGTCCGTCTGTCGGAGGGATATGGGATGGCTCTGTTGGTATTGTCTTACCAATATTCTTCCTCAAGCAAGGTAAACATGTCATTGCTCTCTTACCTTCATGAGAAGAGAATCCTGGCGAACACCATTAGGCTCTTACCAGCTTGCACATACCCTCTTTGCCCAGATGAGTCAGACCGTGTGCTGCCTCAGCTAGACTTGGAAGATATGCTCTGGGGGCCACTGGCTTACTGTGCCCACCTGTCCAAAGTTCTGAGGACTCCTGACCATACCCCTTCGACTTCCAGACTGCCTTTTCCTGTAGGGAACACAAATTTTGCATTTCAAATTTACTGTTGTGTGTTATCAGTTGTGTGAAGTAAACCGTCTCTGGATGAGAGAAAAGAGGGGAATAATAGTATTAAAAAAAAAGAAAATGTCAGGTTTGGCATTCACCAACAGGCTGTCACACCATCATGCATATCGGTGTCTGTACACAGTCTCCCTTCACCAGTATTCTCATTCTCCACCCTTTGTGCATGACCAGGCACATTGCAGTAATACTGGTGTCATTGTGCTGGTGAGATATACTGGACCGAGTAGGCATATGGCGTTTGAACTGTAATCGGGTCCATGTATTGTACCCTCCTGTCGGTGAATGTAAGAGATGAGGAGGAAACTTTGACGAAAAATCACATAGAGGTTAGTAACAGATAAGTTTGTAGAGGCAAAGAGGATTTTATAAAATTTGACAACTGGATTGGGCACTATGGGGAATGACTTTTCTACTAGGTCTATACCCCTAAAAAAAATTATATGTGTCGTATCTCTACTGGGACTATCCCAGCCATCAATCCAGTGTCCTGTCCATCCTAAGTTCATAGGGAACCCGGTATCTGTGAGATAATTTCCTCTACCTGTGATGGACATGAATCTAGACCAGTGAAATGTAACATTAGTCTTTGTGGGTGACTAACATACTTTGCACTTCCTGAGCGGGAGCAAATTATATGTATATCATATCTAACAAAGCTCCTGTTAAGTTAATCAGTGGCCATTTCTGCTAGAGGAAGAAGCAAAAGTTTTGAGGCCCCATCTTAACCCCAGCAAGTTTTGTCAAAGGGCAAAGTTGTATTTATTCTGTTCTTCCCATTAACCAAATCTGTGTTTTCTATATGGCTCGTGATTCCTTACTACATGTCCCTTGGTCCCGTCTATGTGTTTAATGATGTGGCTTGTGTTTTCTGTCTATGGGTCTATATTAACTATGTGTCCTACTACTCCTACAATCTCTGGCGAAATGCCCTTCCTTTTTAAAAATGTAACATATTCTCGGTCTTTTCCAAACAGCAGGGAACTGGGGTTTGGGCTGATGAGACTTTCCTGTCAGAGCCTGTATACTTCCTGTCATCAGCTTCTCCTCCTGTTGTTCTCTGCGCCTAGTAATATTCTTGTGATGTCCAATAGCGCACTCTCTAAGACTAGCTACTGTGACCCCTTTCCAATTAGGCAAAGATGTTTGCGCCTTATCCCTTAATGTTTTATTGAGCCTGTCCATTAGCACAGAGACAGCCACCTCTCTGTTATTTGCATCGTTCCCTATATCCGATACCCCAATGTATCTATCCATTATTTGTAGAGCCCGGTGCAAATATTCAGATGCCATTTCATTTTCTCTCTGTTTTATGGAGAAAATTCTTCTCCAATTAACAGTAATGGGGAAATACAACTCTAGTTGCATGTTAATTCGTTCCACGTTCTCCTGATTGTGTTCGTCAGTCATAGGACCATCTGACTCTAATTTAAAATCAGTAATACATTTTTTGGGTGTCAATATTAGGGGGTAGGCATGCTTTCAAAATTATCCGCCAATCTTTGTTTGCCGGTTCATATGCATTACATAAATCCTTTACATACTTCTGACATCTGGCTAAATGCTTCTGGGGATCGGGGAATTCTGAAATGATTGACCGAAGTTCTGATCTGGACCACGGGCAATACATTGCATTATTCCTGGTAAGGATTATTCCCTGACTATCGGTCCTCCTATTGGGAGTTACAATTTCAAAGACAGGATGTAATCCTACCATTCCATTCCTAATCTGCTCACTGTGAGGTGTTACTGTCTCTGTGTAATGAACAGTCTCACACCTACCGATGTCTGAGATCTCACCATTCCTTTCAGTGGGGGATACTGTTACTGCTCTTACTGGTTGGACAGGCCCCACCTGAGTTTCCTGCAAGGTGACTGCCTGAATGAGAGCTGCGATTTGGCTGGGTCCTTCATCTTCCTGTGACCTATAACCTTGGAGAGACTTCAAAACAGGATACAACTTGCAAAAGTTAGGGTTAATACATTGCTCTTGCATACTACTATCATTTACAGATATACCATTGCCTGTAGCCATTTTTTCCCTTTCGACCTGTGTCAGTAATGGTGTGTTCATGTCCTCATTCCTGCTAGGTTTGGAAACTTGCTTTGCGAGTTTGTTCCCTTTGAACCTCCCCCTCTTGTTGCCACAGGTTTAAACAATCGTTATGTCTGATCCTTTGTTTTATGGATTTAATCAGACATATTTTACTACCTACATTCTGCAGTACCTTTGGTTCAAAGCTGCCCACCCTAGGGAATGATACCCTATCTTTGTCAGTCATACGTACCCACTTATTGCAAAAAGCCTCCGTGTGTGAACCATATTTTTCACACACAAAAAACATTGCTGACCCTCTTGGCCACAATCCTTCAGCCTGAACCCTAGCTACCATACGTCTCTCACTTGAGCAACTGGCTCCCATAATTGTGGGCCTTTTCCCACAAACACCAAAATACTCAATGCAAACAGACGGTGAAAGTTCTCTGAGCACTCTACACCCGCTCTTGCCCACGTTGGCCAGTGCTACGTCGATAGTGGATCGCGATGTACCCAACCTAGGGCCCCTAACTGGCTTCTATTTACTGGTTTTCTAGGAGTGACTTACCTTTTCCAGTAAACATCTACCGTTGGAGATTTTCCTGAGAGAGACCAGCGAAAACTCCCAATGCACTTATACACAAATCACGCTTGCGTATGCTCTACACAGCGCTGATGATACCGCGATTTTACGCAAAAGCTCATAAAGGGGTATCAAGTTGCGCTATGTATCACACCCACAAACATGCGGTCCAATCGCACAGCGTATAGGTACTTGTTACCTATCCGCTCTACGACCACTGGAATCGAATCACAAGCTGCGAAACCTCAGCCGGAGCGTATAAAAGAAAAACTATATGGGTCACAATTCACAATTCCCTACCATGCTCCTGAGCAAGTCTCCTCACGACCTGCGTACTTTTCTATCTATATTAACGTGAGTCAGCCACCTCACGCCGCCAAGCCTCCACTCACTTGGTGTACCAACGACAGGATCCTGAATTCCCAAATTCCCGGGTTCAAATCCTCTCGCTTTTTTCTGTACAGAAAATTTCCACTCTTTCTGATCGGCAGCTTTTACCCCAGAGGCTGTACAGTTTAAACAAGTCTTATACTACTCTGCTTTTGAAACCGGAAAGTTATGTGCTATTGTATTTAAAGTATACTACCCCACCTTTTAATTGAATGAACTATCGTGTAATTTGTACTTAGCGTCCACACTCTTACGCAACTTTGCATAAACACGCAACCATGCGTGCCTTTTACGCTGTGTGAGCGGTCCTGTACTTTGTCCGGGCCACGTGTACAAAATGTGCATCCGCAATAAAACAAATCACACAGTCTCTATAAATGTGAGCAATGCTAACTATAATCGCTCACTTAACACAACCCACACTTGTTCTGTATAACCCTTTACGGCTGGGCCAGAACTGCGTTTTGTGTTTTTATAATTACTCTCTTAAATACATTTACTTCAAATTTATCTATATAGCAAACAAATGTATCCGATTTCACACAGATCTATAATGACTAATAACCTATAATTTAAATGCTATGATTCAGATTGGATAGCTATCTTGCAGAACATACACTGTTATAAATATCCACATAATTATAATAATATTATATATATGTATATTTCACTGGCTTCCTATGAGACACCTTACCTCTAATTTGCATATCAAAGGTATTTGCTTTTCACTACTAAAAAAAAAGTAGTTACACAGGTTAATTTGCATTTCAATGGCTATACTCCCTAGTAAGCAGACTCTACAAATCTTGGAAGAAAAGGAAAAAAAAATAAAAAACTCTTTTTTCTTTTTCATCCACTAGGGGTCACTGGAGTACTCTTGGGATATGGACGGCTTCCACAGGAACAAGGCACTGAATATATTAATTTTGGAAAACTCCTCCCCTCCATATCCCAGAGTACCCCAGTGTTTTTTCTGTGCTCGACACAGCAAGAAGGCTTGTGGAGTTTATCCACATTCATTGGAATTTTTTTTCTAATTTTTTTTTCCAACAATTTCCACATCCCTTCCCCCTTCCAATAGGCGTGGGTCCGGGATAGTGGAAGCTGCTACTAGCAGCTGTGGGTGTCGGGCCTCTCTAAAAGGAGCTCCCTCACACCACGTGCAGGACTGCCAGCAGGAAAGCTGGACGGAGCTTGAACAAGAAGCCCCGTCATAGCCCTCACTACAGGGAGTCCAGGTATGTTGGGTTGGGGCGGTCAGCTCACGCTGCCGCCCCGCTGTGTGGGGAACTGTATTAGGCAATCCTTCTAAGGTGCTGGACTTAGGGGGGGTGTTAGGAGACCCGCCCGCCGCCGCTTCCAGCGCTGCCGCCGCTTACAAGTCCCCGCCGATACCGCTCCCTGAGCCGCGCGTGCATAGGCCGCTCCACAGCTCTATGCTGTGCGCTCCCCAGCTCCCGCTAGCCACCTCCTGGCCTCTTCTCAGCCGCATGTAAGCCTTGCTCCGTGTACAGAGAGCGGTACACTGAGCACGGGGGGGGGGGGAGGCACATAGAAAGAAGGCAGTAGTGAATGCCCTTAGCAGCAGCAGTGCTGCAGGGTTTTTTTTAGTAGGCTGTTAAGCCTTGGCTATCAGGATATATATGCAGTTTAGTGGGGATAATCTGCATTTTGTGTTATACTGGAAACTTGGCATATTTAACCATGCTTCCTGTTTTTTTTCCTGTCTGTTTCCAGAGTTCCTATACTACATCTCTACTTCACTAAAGGTGCAGGGGTGTTAGGGGGGAATTTGGGATCAGGTTTTTCATATTGCTGGCGTGCACTGCACTTAGCCAGATATATATATATACAAGAACCTTAGTGCTATTTATTGAGTTGTGCAAATTGTCTGTGTTTGTAGTTTGTATTGTCTGTCTGCATAATGAGTAAGGCACCAGCAAAGACTAAAAACCAATTTCCCTGCCATGTCTGTAAAAGTGTGTTGCCTGATGGATCTACCACATGTACAGTATGTTTTATGAATTCAGCTACAAATACAATTTCCACTCCGGTTTTAAAGCCAGTTTCATCTCTGGACCCTCCATGGGCTATGCTTGCAAATGTCCTGGTTGGATTGCAATCAGAATTGGCCGCCACTCGTCAAGAGCGGGAAGCGGCAAGATCTGAGTCTAAGGTGAGACCGCTAGAGTTACCAGAGGGGTCTCAATCTTACCAAAAGTCCAAGTCGACTTTGGGTGGAAAGGATAAGTTTCTTTTGTCTTATGATTTGCCAGTTTCTGCTAGGTTGTTTTCTGATAATCTATGCTAGACCTCACTGCGGATGAGGGTGAGGAGGGCGAAGTAGACCAGCAGTCAGATAGTGACGATTTTGACAGTCCGGGCATTGATAATCTCATCAGAGCGGTGCGTCAGTCTCTGAAGTTTACAGAAACTGAGGAGCCTCTGAAAAATGATGAAGTCATCTTTACTAAACGACAGAGATCTCCGATGTGTTTTCCTGTTTCGGAATCTCTTAATAAAATGTTACTAGAAACACGAAAGAATCCGGATAAACTGTTTTCTATACCTCGCAGATTTAAGTCAAGTTACCCATTTCCAGAGTCCATGACAGCTACATGGGAGAATCCGCCATTGGTGGATTCGTCCGTATCTAAACTTACAAAGAAATTAACCATACCAGTACCAACTGCTACTACGCTTAAAGACCCTTCAGACCGTAAAATAGAAGCTATGCTAAAGTCCATGTATATAGCAGCAGGAGTGCTGCTGAGACCTGGGTTAGTTGGCATTTGGGTAACTAAGGCGCTAATGGTATGGATAAAAGAGCTCAAGTCTGCTCTACAGGACGATCATCTTATACTTCTCGCTGATCAAATCTGGTAAGCTGCTGACTATCTATGTACAGCTTCTACTGACGTCTGTCAGCTCACTTCTCGCCTTTCATCATCGCTAGTTACAGCATGACGAGCACTCTGGCTACGTTCTTGGCAAGCGGAGGTGGAGGTCAAAAGAGGTATAGAGGCGTTACCTTACGGTGGCGAGAAGTTGTTTGGTCCTGAATTGGACAAATGGATTTCTGAGGCCACGGGAGGAAAGTCTGTTTTCTTACCATTGCCTCCAATGGTACCTAGACGCAAATACTCTGGTCCAGCGTTCAAATCCTTTAGACCTCAGTCCTTTAATGGGCGCGGCAGAGGAGCGGCCACACCTGGTAGAAGAGGTCGGGACGTGGTTTCCAACAAACCAACACAAGTCATCAGGATGCTAAGGTCGCCAACAAGCCAGTGGCATGACGGGCTCCCAGCCCATCTTGGATCTCCAATTGTGGGAGCACGCCTTCAGATGTTCCAGGGGGCGTGGCTTCAGACGTCCACAGATGGGTGGATCCGCAATTTAGTGTTCAAAGGTTACAAAATAGAGTTCGATTGTCTTCCGCCAATGCGGTTTTTCAAGACAGGTCTGCCTGTGTCGGACGACAAGAAGGCGGTTCTGCAGATTGCCATTCAGTCTCTGCTGAATGCAGCAGTTTTGATTCCGGTCCCTGTACAACAACAGGGTCAGGGTTATTATTCCAGTCTGTTTGTGGTACCAAAGCCGGATGGCTCGGTCAGGCCAATATTGAACTTAAAAGGTCTCAATCAGTACGTCACTTACTACAGATTCAAGATGGAATCTCTGCGGTCAGTAATTGCAGGTTTAGAGCCACAGGAATTCATGATTGAACTGGATCTCAAAGATGCGTACTTACACATTCCGATTTGGCCACTTCATCAGAGGTTCTTGCGGTTTGCAATACGGCAGGCCCATTACCAGTTTCAGGCTCTACTGTTTGGCTATTCGTCAGCGCCTCGGGTAGTCACTAAGGTGATGTTGGTGATGATAGCTCATCTCAGATCCCTGGGAGTAATAATTGTTCCGTATTTGGACGATTTGCTCATCAAGGCTCCGTCTCAACAGATGCTCCTCCAACAGGCGTTGCTAACATACAATGTACTAGTTCAGCACGGTTGGATAGTCAGTTTCAAGAAATCACATCTGATTCCGTCTCAACGACTTCAATTCCTAGGTATGATTCTCGATATGGTAAATCAAAGAATTTACCTACCAGAACAGAAAGTACAGGTCATTCTTCATCTAGTACAATTAGTACTCAAGCCACGCACAGTCTCGGTACATTTGTGCATTCGCCTCTTAGGCACAATGGTGGCGGCTTTCGAAGCGCTTCAGTTCGGAAGATTTCACTCACGTCCTTTTCAACTAGATGTGCTATCACAGTGGTGGGGCTCGCATCTGCAGATTCACCACAGGGTGAAGTTGTCGCCACAGGCCAGAGTGTCTCTTCTCTGGTGGCTCAAAGTACACAATCTAACCGCAGGGAAATGGTTCGGCGCCTGGAATTGGATAATTCAATTGACAGACGCGAGTCTCAGAGGCTGGGGAGCTGTAGTTCAAAGTTATCAGCTCCAGGGTCTCTGGGCAGATCACGAAAGATTGCTGTCTATAAATGTCCTGGAACTCCGGGCAATTTACAATGCGCTACGACAAGCAGTGCACATGTTTCGGTTTCAGACTGTTCAGGTGCAGTCAGACAATGCGACTGCGGTCGCATACATCAACAAACAAGGAGGAACGAGAAGCCGCATGGCAATGCGGGAAGTAGCTCGGATCCTCAGGTGGGCCGAGTATCACCAAGTGATATTGTCGGCAGTGTTCATTCCGAGAGTGGACAACTGGGAGGCGGATTATCTCAGACGTCTGGATTTTCATTAAGGAGAATGGGCATTAAATCCAGAAGTGTTTCATATGTTGGTCCAGAGGTGGGGTTACCCTCAGGTGGATCTGATGGCATCTCGCCACAATCACCAAATGCCCCAGTATGTGTCCAGAACGAGAGAACCAAAGGCGGTGGCGGTGGATGCTCTCACAATCGCGTGGCCGTACAGCCTCGTGTATCTGTTTCCACCGTTTCCGCTGCTCCCTCTGTTGCTAAAACGGATCAAGAGAGAGTCCGTCACAGTCATACTAGTGGCGCCTCGTTGGCCTCGGAGAGCTTGGTTCTCGGATCTCTGCGGACTACTCGCAGACGATCCTTGGCCGCTCCCACTACGTCCGGACCTGTTACAAAAGGGTCCGTTCCTTTACCCCGATTTAGCACGGCTGCGTTTGACGGGGTGGCTGTTGAGACCGCCCTCTTAAGAAGAGAGGGCATTCCAGAATCGGTTATACCAACCATGTTACGAGCTAGGAAGCTGGTTACGGCAGCTCATTATTACAGAATCTGGTGTGCCTATATAGGTTGGTGTGAAGCTCGAAAGTTTCCGACATCATCTTTCAAGTTATCCCGTCTTTTGTTATTTCTACAGATGGGGTTAGATGGAGGACTGCGTCTATCCACACTAAAAGTGCAGATATCTGCATTGTCAATTTTCTTTCAAAGAAGATTGGCTCTTTTGCTGTCGGTACACACGTTTCTGCAGGGTGTCCTCAGAGTACAGCCTCCATTCATTCCACCTACAGCGCCATGGGACTTGAATCTAGTTTTAGATTTCTTACAGTCCTTATACTTTGAACCCTTACAACAAGTGGATATTACATTTCTCACTTGGAAAACTATTTTTCTCTAAGCCTTAGCTTCAGCAAGGCGTGTTTCAGATTTGGGTGCCTTGTCGTGCAAGCCACCGTATTTGGTGTTTCATGATGACAGAGCGGAACTTCGGACGAATCCCGCTTTCCTACCAAAGGTAGTGTCATTTTTTCACATCAATCAACCAATAGTAGTTCCTGTGTTAACAGGAGATTCTGGAATGTTGGATGTGGTATGCGCATTACGCGTTTATGTATCCCGAACGTCGACAGTTCGTAAGACGGATACGTTGTTTGTTCTCTATGATGCTGCCAAGATGGGTTGGCTAGCTTCTAAGCAGACCTTATCAAGATGGATTAAACTGACCATACGTCAGGCTTACCTTCATGCTAGGTTACAGCCACCTACATCAGTAACAGCTCATTCCACACGTGCTGTGGGAACGTCATGGGCAGCGAGTCGTGGAGCTTCTATGACACAGCTTTGCCGTGCGGCTACATGGTCTTCAGTGCACACGTTTGTGCGCTTTTACAAGTTTGATACGTTTGCGGCATCAGAATCTAGCTTTGGCCGCCTAGTGTTACAGGTGCCAAACTGCTCTCCCGCCCACGGGGGAAGCTTTGGTACATCCCAAGAGTACTCCAGTGACCCCTAGTGGATGAAAAATAAAATAGGATTTTGGTACTTCCCAGGTAAATCCTTTTCTTTGAATCCATAGGGGGCACTGGACGCCCACCCAGAGCATTTTTTCCTGGTTTGGGGTAAGTTCAGTAGATCTTATGGTAACACATTCTCACCAACTGGTTAAATTTATCAAGTTCTAATCGGTTATGGTGTCAACTGTTTAGTTGTCAGTAATGTTGTGTCAACTTTATTGTTGTCCGTTATGTTTTATGTAATTCTCCATTGTCAACCTCTCTATAGCTCCTGTTCGGCTCAGTAAAAAACACTGAGGTACTCTGGGATATGGAGGGGAGGAGTAGATCCAAAATTAATTTATTCAGTGCCTTGTTCCTGTGGAAGCCGTCCATATCCCAAGAGTACTCCAGTGCCCCTATGGATTCAAAGAAAAGGATTTACCTGGTAAGTACCAAAATCCTATTTTTTTCTTTTTCACAGACAAGGAGGAAAAAAATTCACTTATCTCACCATTTACTCTCACTAGGCCCAATTCCAACTATTTGTAACTGACTATGGCATGGGTTAAATAAATTCATTGGTAACTCATAAATGGTGCTGGATGTGACAAAAGAAACTGATTGTTTTGAGCACACTGAAAATCAGCTATTTAGAAAGTGACCTTCCTAAAATGGCCACTGCTCCTCCCTCTTCCACATCCATGAGGTTTACACAAGATGGTGGACAGGCCATGTGGTTAGTCCAAAATGGAGGACAGACCATGCGGCTTCCTTGTCACAAAGAAATCACACTCCACACTGGCACCAATGTTACTTTAGGCCTGAGTTTAAAAAAGTATACAAAATTTCTCAGTATGCTAACACAGCCATATCATGGATATGCAGCAACTTTTAAATGTACTTTTAAATCTACTTAACAGATAAACAATCCAATCTGAATCAAACACAATATGACTTATTTGAACTTTGTTTTGCAACAATATGTGAGAGGGTATGCAAAGTATAGGTACGCCCTGTGTACGGTTTTTTTTTTGCCAAGAAAAATTACACAGATTTTTTAAAATAGCTTTTTTCCTGTTTACCTATGGGTTCTATCAGCACCTCTGCAGACCAGACAGAGCAGACACAATCTAACAGCACACAAATAGGAGTTTTAGAACATCCACCAACCAGGAAAAGGTTTAACATAGATATCTTTCCACCCTTTGCTGATAGATAAAAGTCTGCTATGACCTGCTAGCCTGTGAGCATGTGAAAACCGGATCGAGTCCCCATTTGTAAATGTTGATTTACTTACAGGACTAAAAGCAATACTTTAAACACACTTAATACACTTTAAAATCGAGCTGCTGTATTTAACCTTTTACCATTATATTGGTTACACACCTTACGTACACCTATTCGTACCGTGTACACACTCTGCGTACGTACGCCAAAAGGTCGTAGTGACTACACACAGGCCTACATGCTGTTAGCACAAGGCAGCAGCCTGAGTTGCTGTAAATACACTTTAAACCTTAGCAAGGAAATGGGACACGACACCAATAGTAATTCACTAACTATGTTGAGGTCCAACCCACAACAGTTATCTTTACTAGCAGGGGGTTACAACAATATTACAATACAATTAGTGAAAAAGGCTTCAGTCAATGGTACATATGTTTGGTTTTGCCTGCGCTTCCCGGTCCGGTCCTCAGTCAAAAAGGTAGATGACCTTCAGAGTCTATGAGAGTGACCTGGCCTGCAGCTGGCTATTTATACATTTGTCCAAAACCTAACACAATGGAAACTGTAATCTCTTTGTCCATTGGACACAGGGATGGTCATTTACAGTAAAGGAGAGGTCATAGGTCAGTTTGAATAGGTGGGCAATGTCTGTTCCAGGTGCAGTTGCAGATGTTCTCCTCTGGGTTCCCGCCGCATATCAAGTGTACAGTAAATACAGTTAATATTTATATTCTGATCCTGCACATAACTATTCTCAGGAGCGTGCGATCTTCTTCAAACTAACACCGGAATATTGCTCTTAAAATACCCTACAGCTGGATACCAAACACCACCTTATAACCTACAGATGTGTCCACATACATCTTTGCTACATCCCGCCATGTATGGCACAGTTTTGCATGCCATAGACTCAGAGATTTAGCCATGCCTTGTGATTTTTCTTAATTTGGTTCTTTAATATGTTACTTTATACATATTCTATTATGGCAAACAAACATTTTTAAATTCATCCACTCGCTACTTGTGAAAAACAGCTTAGCCGTGTTTTGCATGTTGTGCCAAATTTGTAAAAAAGCAAAGATGTAAGTGGACACATCTGTAGTTCTGTCCCCTCCTATCCTGTAAAGGTGAATCCCTTTGTTCTTATACCATTTAAACAAGTGTAACTCGCTGGTGTGGTGCAGGGAGACTATGTGTACATTGTGCACTATTTGGATTAAATGTGTAATATGTTTTTATGGCTTTTCCATGCGATTACAAACACTACCGTAATTACTCATACCACGCGCTAATACGCAGGACCGTGGGAGCGACCATACGCAAATTGCGAATATGCACATGCACGGCAGAACAAGTACGCGCACGGAGGCCATCTGTGTGTAGTTTGTATGTGACGTGTGTACTGCAATATTTTTCGACTTCGACAGATCACTGTGACATAGAATCCACATTAAATGAATGAGACTCGTACCGAGGTTTTCACCCATGTGGACTGGTTACCACGTGATGTATACAGAATAAAAGATCCAATTTCTGTCTGCTGGTTAGAGCTGTGCTGCACTGGGAACAGGGACCTTACAGCCTCCTGATGAAGCTACATGTGAAACATGTAGAGACGTGGCTTGCTAGAGGTATCTGCCTCCATGCTGATCACCGGTTTGTGCCTCCTGCCTGTGTTGGTGTCCTGACGAGCCACGGCATTGTCCCGTGAGCTGCTGGCGTGGTGTAAGGTCCTGGTTCCCAGTGCAGCACAGCTCTTACTGGCAGACATAGATTGGAGGTTTTATTCTGTATACATCATGTGGTAAGCAGTTCACACCAGTGAGAACCTCAGTACGGGTCTCATTCATTTAATGTGGATTCTTAATAAGACAAAGGGTAGCAAAATTGCACCTGAAAGTGTATTCAAATGGATGACTGAACCGGAGTTCATACACAATCTTTACTTCAGTGTAATAATGATAAATAAGGATTAAAATACAATCTGTGAACTGATAATAATGGAAGGGAAAAGAATATTATCTAATACATAAAAATACAAATTTGTCCTTCTGTCTTTCAATACAAATCAACAGTTTACAAGTGAAGATTGTGAAATTTTGCATACAAGCATATTAAAACATGGCGGAGGTAACTAAAACAATTTGAAATCCCTAGCATCCCTAGGGGGTCAGACAGCAGCATAGAGTATATCAGGAGACAGCATAACTCTGGAATTCCTGGAGCAATGTACTCAAAAATTGGTACACATTATGCCTTACAATCTGGGAACAAACACTGTGGGAGGAAGACACCCCTAGCACCCTTAGGGGTGAGGCAGCAGCACTGAGTATTTCAGCAGACAGCTTAACTCCTGAATGCCTGCAGCAATTTACAACAAACTTGGTACACATATGACTTACACTCCGGTTACAAACACTGTGGGGGTCAGACACCCCTAGAACCCCTAGGGGTGGGACAGCAGCACAGAGTATTTCAGGAGACAGCAAAACTGTGGAAAGCCTGGAGCAATTTACACCAAACTTGGTACACATCTGACTTCAAATCTTGGAACAAACTCTGTGGGAGTTAGACACCCCTAGCACCCCTAGGGGTGGGACAGTGGCACAGAGTATTTCAGGAGACAGCATAACTCCTGAATGGCTAGACCAATTTACAACAAACTTGGTACACATATGACTTATACTCAGGAAACAAACATTGTGGGGGTCAGACAGCCCTAGCACCCCTACGGGTGGGACAGCAGCACAGAGTATGACAGCAGACAGCATAACTGTGGAAGGCCTGGAGCAATTTACACCAAACTTGGTACACATCTGACTTACAATCTGGGAACAAACTCTGTGGGGGTTAGACACCCCTAGGGGTGGGACAGCAGCACAGAGTATTTCAGGAGACAGCAAAACTGTGGAAGGCCTGGAGCAATTTACACCAAACTTGGTACACATATGACTTACAATCTGGGAACAAACTCTGTGGGGTTAGACACCCCTAGGGGTGGGAAAGCAGCACAGAGTATTTAAGGAGACAGCATAACTCCAGAATGCCTAGACCAGTTTACAACAAACTTGGTACACATATGACTTACAAGCTGGGAACAAACACTGTGAAAGTAAGACACCCCTAAGGCAGCAGCACAGAGTTTTTCAGCAGATAGCATAACTCTGGAACACCTGGAGAAATTTACACCAACTTGCTACACAAATGACTTAAACTCTGGGAGAAAACACTGTGGGGTAACACACCACTAGCACCCTTAGGGGTGGGCCAGCAGCACAGGCTATATCAGGACATGTATGATATGTCAGTGATAGGGCTGCATGTGACAGGGGCAGTGATATGATGTGAGAAGGGGAATGGAGGTAGCACGAACCCACACACTGAGAGTTATTTAGTGGAAGTAGCATGGTCCCCCAGCAGCACAGAGTGTATCAGGAGATACATAATGTGCTGTGCTATTTTTAAATTGGGTTTTCATTTTATTAATGTGTATAACATTTTACATGCTTTTTTATACTATGTTATTTTTACTCTGTGTTTAATATTTAAATTAATTTTTGTAAACAAACATTCTTAAATTATCGGGCAATGTCGGGTACTCCAGCTAGTATAATATAATAATAGATATTATTGTTGTGGTATGAGGAAGAAAGAAAAATGAGAAAAAGGAAAAACCAACAAGGGTAATATGATATATTAAAATAACCTGGTTGATGATAATGGTGTCTCTGGTTCACTAGAGAGGGGCATCCCACCTCTCTGTGCTCTGCTGATGTTTAAAATGATAAGTTCCAAAGTGAGTCCCTCAAGGGGAATTTTTTTATCAGTCTCTCTGGGTATCAATTGAGGATAATGACGGGTGTGGATATCCGGAACTTGGTGGTGTATGCGCCCCACGTCGTTAGTCATGTTACCCCTATGCAGGTAAGGCTCTGGGAACGAACGTTGAGCAGGTGTTTGGACTCCGGACACCCTGTCTCCACCGGCATCCAGTACGATCAAGGTGGCATGTGGTACAAACACCTGGAGTCAGTATGGTTTTAGGTGTAGGGGGTCAGTCAACTTCGAGTTCTAGATAGGGCTGTCCATTGCATAGACCCCTTCTCCTTTTGGAGTCTTACCTTCTCCTCACTGCTGTGTTCCCACGTAGCCATGTCTGCCTATAGAACGTCTACTCATCTCTCCTCCGGCTGCCATATCCTGCTGTGTGCTTCCGGGTCCTAGATCCCGGTCACGTATTTGCTGTTCCATGGCCGGGCCGTCTCTCCAGACCGCTTAGTTTTGGTGGGGCCCAGATAGATGGATTGTTAGTTGGGGTTTGTAGTAAATGTTGTCTTTGTTTCTGTGAGGTTGTTCTCCTATGCATATCGACCCACTGGGGTCTTTCATCAGGGAGTCTTGAGTGGCTATCTTGGTTGTGGGTATTTTATGCCCAATGACATGATGTCATTGTGGGCGTCTGTATAAGTGTAATTAACTTCTATAAATAAATAGTTGTTTAAAGAGAGACCATTTGATGCAGCTGTGAGTCATTATGGCCAAACGTCACGGTGGCATTGTGGTGATATATCAGTATTTGATTGAGAGAAATAAAAAGGAAGGAAAAAGGAAAAAAAATGGGGTATAATGATTGTGAAATAACACAAATGAGTTTGCCAAGAAGAATGGGTATATGTTGGGATAGAACATAAACAAAAATAGCAGCAATTACCAATAGTAAAGATAAAATGAAAATTAATTGGATATGAGTATAAGAATACAAAAAAATATAAGCTAATAATAATAGGGAAAATAATCATGAGTGTAAACTAAAAATGATGAGACAAATACTATAAGGCAAAATCAATTAAATTAAATGTAATTTAATTTAATGGGCATATAACCGAGGTTCTGAATGTAATTGATCTATTACAGTATTATTTCAATTCAGTGTACCAATGATTCCCTGAGTTGTGGATGTTGGGAGCAGATTGATTTTGGAAAATATTAATCAATGATTCTGCACTATTTTCCTACAAATATATGTGTGTGTCAGGATAACTCTGTATCCCTATTCTGTAATGACTGACCTCACTTAATTATCCACATTCAATCCGTGTGGTTTCAATGTTTTCAATGTGTAAATCCACTTTAGTTCCTCTTTGTTTATTCTTTTTGAAAAATTTCCTCCCCCTCCTGTTTTGTGTTACCTGTTTAATGCCTATAAACTTCAATCTTGCAGGGTTCTGGTCATGTTTTTCCCTAAAGTGATTTGATAAATTATGCGTCTCTAGGCCCTTTTTTTATATTTCTTGTGTATTCATAAATGTGTGTTTTTAGGGGTCTTACTATCCTCCCAACATATTGTAGGTGACAGGGACACTCAATGAGATAGACTACCCCTTTAGTATTGCAAGTAATGTGTTCCTAGTTTTATAGGACTTTTGTGTTTTGTTAGAGACAAAGTTCATAGTATTTTTGGTAGTGATTGTGTTATTCTTACAGTAATGGCATGTACCACAATGGTAGAAGCCATTATTGAATTTTTGGCCTGTGAGTATCTTCTGTATTGTTTCGGTCTTTCTAAGATGACTATGTGTCAGCTGTGACTTTAAATCTGGAACTTTCCTATAAACTACCTTTGGTTTATTTTGTAGTATGTCCGCAAGTATTTCATCCACTAAGAGGATGTGCCAATGTCTATGTAATATTTTCTCCAAGGTCTTATTGTCCTTGTTCTACTGTGTCAAAAAGATAGTTCTGTATTGCTCACTTGATTTGTCTCTTTGTTTGTAGTGTAATAGTGTTTCTCTTTCTATTTCAATGGTGTTTTGTAGATCCGCCTCTAGTTTCTCCTCCTTGTATCCTCTCTCCAGAAATTGTTGCTTCATTTTTCCTGCCTGTACCTCAAACTCCTCTTGTTTGGTGCAGTTGCGCCTCACTCTTTTAAGTTGTCCCAGGGATATGTTTTTAAGCCAATTTTGGTGGTGTCCACTCGTGTTTAAGATGTTGCTATTGATATCTACGCTTTGTTGGTAGGTTTTTGTACATATAGTGTGAATCTCTATAAAAATCGTTAGGTCTTGGAAGTTGACTGAGATCTTACTGTATTCTGTAGTGAATAGTAAGTTGTTTTGATTTGTGTTGATGTACCTTAAAAATTCTGTAAGTTTATCTTCCGTACCCTGCCAAATGAATATAACGTCATCTATATACCTACGCCAGAGGACAAGGTTTTCCTCAAAGTCATGCCCGTTCCAAATACTCATGTCCTTCCACTGGCTCATGAATATATTTGCATAACTTGGGGCAAACTTGGTCCACATGGCTGTGCCTGTCGTTTGTCTATAGTGTCTGTTCAAACCAGAAATTGTGTTTCAGAATGAAATCTATGCAATCTACAATAAAGTCAGACTGGATAGTTTCCATTGTTGGGTCTGTGGATAAGAAATGATGAATCGCTTCTAAGCCTGGTTTTTGGTCTATGATTGTGTAAAGTGAAGTCACATTGCTTGTACACAACCAGTAATCGTCTGACCACTGTACTTCGTTGAGGGTCATAATGATGTCAGTTGTGTCCTTTATGTGAGATTCTGTAGTCGGGTCATGTGAGAGTATCTCATATGTTTTCCTGTCATTCAGTATTCTGTGGCTTTCTATTATACAGTCTTTTTTGTCTAAAAGAACGATCCCCCCTTATCTGCTGGTTTAATAACTAGTTTATTGTTGCCACTAATTTCTTTGAGTGCATGTTTCTCAGCTGATGTAAAATTTATATTAGTAGGTTTGGTGTTTATTTTGTCCATGTCTCTAGTTACAAGTTTTTCAAACGTGTCTATGAGAGGTTCTCTCATATGTTGTGGATAAAAACTTGAGTTAGGTTTGAGATTCGAATGTGTAGAGGCATGGCTTGGTAGATGTATCTGCCTCCAAGCTGATCACTGGTTTGTGCCTCCTGCCTGTGTTGGTGTCCTGACGAGCCACTGCATTGTCCAGTAAGCTGCTGGCATGGTGTAAGGTCCCGGTTCCCAGTGCAGCACAGCTCTTACTGGCAGACATAGATTGGAGGTTTTGTTCTGTATACATCATGTGGTAAGCGGTTCACACCGTTGAGAACCTCAGTACGAGTCTCATTCATTAAATGTGGATTCTATGTCACAGTGATCTCATTTGTTTATGTGGATCCTTTTGCTGAAGGGATTTTACCTGTTTTTAAAAAAAAGTGATTTGCACTATGTGTGCCCCCTTCTTTTGTTTCTGTATTTAGAGTATTTCACTTCAGGTGTCCAGAGTTTCTACAGGAGGGGTGCAGCGTTTTTTGAAAGGCTATAAACCCAGTGCTATATCCCAGAGTTTTGATGACCTTGAGGATTTCTTCCCATTTTTTAAGTGGAAACTGAACATTTACAAGCGCACCTGTACACCATTTAGTTGAATAAATATATATACATATATATATGTGTGTGTATGTGCATGTGTATATACAATGATTACACTTACATGCTGTTGTGCATGCTGGTGTTCCAGGGGATGCATTCTGCAACCAATGCAGCTTTTACATGACTATCCCACCATCCTAATAGTGAATAGTACTGTGGCCACACCCCCTCTAGGAGGGTCCCAGGAAGTTGCTTTACCGGTGCCCAGGATTTCACTTGGCAGCCCTGGTGAGAATAGGGCTGTTTGGTCTTCTGAAGACATTGGGACTGGTCTTGACATGAAGAGGGCAGTGACATGATTGGGGGCAACCAATAATGTGCCTAGGGGCAGACTGACCCCTAAATCTTCCCCTGCTCCCTCCTATTATTTTCCCATGTTGTCTTCATTCACTCTTATTGGGATCTACAGATGCAGTGACACTCATCGTGGCTTTGCCGCGGCAATACATGCACGTTGGGTGCACCTAATTGCACCTGTGACTGCTCTGACTGTGGCAATTGCTGCTCAAAACATTCATAATGGGCACAGGTGCAACTAAGACGCACATGTACACTGGACATGCATGTGGTTGCAGCAAACAAGACGCATTAATGCCTAGATGTAGCCATGATGAATGTGGATGCCACTGTATTTGGACATGTCATCCTTTGTACACTTGGGTGATATCATGTGATTCTTTTGTCTTTTGCACAACATATGTTTAAAATCAAGAATATAACCTATTGCAGGGAAATTAGGGGGTAATTACAAGTTGATCGCAGCAGGAAATTTTTTAGCAGTTGGGCAAAACCATGTGCACTGCAGGGGGGGGGGGGGCAGATATAACATTTGCAGAGAGAGTTAGATTTGGGTGGGTTATTTTGTTTCTGTGCAGGGTAAATACTGGCTGCTTTATTTTTACACTGCAACTTAGATTGCAGATTGAACTCACCACACCCAAATATATCTCTCTCTGCACATGTTAAATCTGCCTCCCCTGCAGTGCACATGGTTTTGCCCAACTGCTAACAAAATTCCTGCTGCGATCGACTTGGAATTACCCCCATAGAAAACACCCCAAACACCCAATTCAGCCAAAATGGGAAAGCAAATGTGGGCATGATCTATAAAAAAAGGAAAACAGATATTGGCTACACTACACAACAATTGAAACCTGGGAAAACCCACGCATAAATCGGCAGCAGGTATAGTATATTGTATGCTTTAAATTTGTATCTATCTTCTTGATTATGCTCTCGGGTAAATTAACTAACCTTTGGTTTTGGTTGTAAACCAAAACTGATGGTTATCAACTGATATGGGAAGCATATTAGTGTCTAAATAAAATTGTATTCAACATCCGTTGGTTTTCAAGTTCAATTGAAACCCAACATAGCAACACAGAAATATAGAATTTGATGGCAGATAAGAACCACTTGGCCAATCATGTCTGCTAGTTTTTTAACCATATTGTTACCTCAAACCATATTTTATCATTTTTTTTGTAAGGATATTCTTATATATATCTCATGCATGTTTAAATTGCTTTACTGTGTTAGCCTCCACCACCTCTAATGAGATGATATTCCACTTGTCCATTACCCTTCCTGTGAATTAATTTTTCCTCATATTTCATATGAACATATCTCCCTCCAGTATTAGTTTTCTACCTCGCTCATACAAGTAAGCATACATGTACGAATTCCTTGTTCCGTTGGCATGACATCACTTGTGGTGATCCCATAAGAAGGTGGACGTTTGAATCCTTTCGGGAAAATTCTACATCACCTATTCTTCCCCCATACACAGTGGAAAGAACTATTTTCATATAGACTATATTACACTATGTTGTGTTTTATCTTCTTTTTCATGTGATACCATTATTTTGGTGAGAAACCATTCAATCAAGGGGACATTTTGAGCGCAGAAAGTGAGGTTGTATTTTTTCTATTGCAGAAAGAAAGTCAAACCTTAATTGACAGCAAGTCCAAACATATAGTGAATTGTTTTCATTCTTACTATTGGGCAATATATTTGTTTGAAATGTTCAGCACCGTTTGGGTGTTTTTTGCTTGTTATCTTTATTATGGTTTGTAAATCATCCTCAAGTTAGCTGATTTACCAACCACACATTTACTAGGTGATTTTCTTCATTGCTGTAAGCAAAGGGGGGAGGGGGGTATTATTACACTTAAAGTTAACCATAAATATTGTCACTTTTTTTATTAAGACAGATACACTATGATTTTTATTTTTGTTTCTATTACAAATATGTTGAAAACGGGATCTGTTCAATTTGTCGGACGTCAGGATCCTGGCGGTGAGGATACCAAAGTCGGAATCCTGACAGCCGACAATGCCGCCAGTCATTCCTGGCAAAACTGGACTATTCCCACCCGTGGGTGTCTATGACACCCATAGAGTAGGAATAGATCCTGTGGCGAGCGCTGTCAGGATATGGACAGCCAGCGTCATGCCCGCTGGTAAATTGTATGTATTCCATTGAAAACATGTGACTGAACTACAGTACACATAAGGGAAGTATTTATTGCATCTTCTTATTCCCTACTACTGTATTTTTTAATGGCTAGTGCCCAAATTTACCTCTTCATATTACATATTTCTTGGTTCATTGATGGAACCCAGATTTGAGTTATCCTGCTTTGTAATGTTATGCTCCATCAGTCACCTTACCTTTCATTTTGTATGCATCTTCTTTATGGCAATCTGAATTGTTATATAACATATCACAACAAAGGTGATTAGATTATCAACCTCTTTAATAGACAAATTTTACACCTTGTCAGTGAAAAAGCAACCTTGGTTATAATTCTTTTTTTTTTTAAAGTTTATATACATTGTTGCATCCAGAAGTGTCTCCTTCAAGAGCTTTTGGAACCTTGTTCTTTGTAAGCCTTATGACAAGTTTGTGATTCAAGTTCTTTTGGGAACACTCCATTATTGATAAACACAGCATAATCAGAACCACATTGTCAGAATTCGTTTTGATCTCCCAGTGTGAAAACATATTAGCAGGGACTGAGGTTCACAGAAAATAACTAGTTTATTAAAGCAACGTACAACTGTAAACAAAAAATATAAAGCAGGAATAACTAGAGAACACAAAGGGAAAACTGAGGGGACATGGGATGCCAGGAAACTGTGAGTACATGAGAATGATGTAGACTGTGGTAGAGTATGCACGTACCAGGGTTGCAGGATTGCACTGTAGCCGGACTGCAGGACTGCACTGTAACTGGAACACAGGATGGCACTGATGATTTGTAAACTTGTGAACGGTGACTAAAGGTGCTGATGAGTTAAGGAACTTGTGAATGATGATTCAAGACACTGGTGATTTGCAGACTTGTAAATGGTGACTGAAGATGATGATGAGTTAAGGAACTTGTGAATGATGATTGAAAACACTGGTGATTTGCAGACTTGTAAATGGTGACTGAAGATGCTGATGATTCCAGGAACTCGAGAATAACAATTAAAGACACTGGTGGTTTGCAGAGTAGTACACGGTGACTGGAGACACTGTTGATTCTAGGAACTTGAAAATAATACTTAAAGACTCTGAAGCAGACACTGACTCCCAGCACACTGATGACCGAGACACATTAAAGTCCAGAAGCTGCTTGAGAACGCTGGAAGCTGTGCAGCAGTTAATGCTGGAAGCACCGGAGACACTGGGGTAGACTGCGGAGAAACTCGCCGGGAACAAGAGCACTGGCAGTTCTTTGGTCTATTTAGCAGCAGAGATCAGCATGACCAGGACCAGGAGCTGTAACAATCTTGACTCGATGAACTGGCACCAGGGAGCCTGTGTGGCTGGCCTAAGTAGTGAGTACAGGTGCTGCTCACAGCTGTGGTAGCAGCTACTAATCAAGATGCAGATACAGAGCAGAACTCTGAACACCAGAGCAGAGAGCGCCACCCCAGGCATGGAGTAGAAACTACATGGGATTGTGACAGTACCCCCTCCCTAAGGAGCGGATTCCAGACGCTCAACACATGTCAGAGTCTGAATCAAAAGGTAGAGGGCATATCAGGGTATCCTCATGCTGCAAAGGAAGTCCAACAGAGGCTTTCAACTTAGATTTTCCCTTTTTCTTCTTTCTCCTTTTTGTGGATTTCCCAGTAGGATCAATAGACTGGAGCTGAAGAAAACCAACAGGTAAGCTGATTGCTGGAGTCTCAAAGCTGGCAACAGGATTCTCGGATGAATCAAGATAGAGAGGAACCTTGGATGACCCCGGCTGGGCAGGAACCTCAATTGGGACTAAAGACTGGTAAGACCATGAATTGAATTTCTTAATTACCATTTCACTGAAGGCCACAAGATTGAGAAGAACTGGGTCATTGGTCTCAATTAGTGGACTAGCCCAAGCCGCGGCTTCTCCTCTGAAGGTCAGGAATAAAAGTTTAACTATGTTGGATGGAGTAATTCCGAGGGAAAGATCTGTCTCCATCATAGAAACATATCGATTAACTAGTGCGTAGTATTGCGTTAAATCTCCATCAAAGTAATCCAAAGATGGAGCGTTGGTTGAATTCTGTGAAGTGGAAACTTGATTTTCTGGAAACACTGGAGATGGATCATCAGGACACTGAGGAGGGGACAGACTTTCAGGAGACTGGTCAGAAATATATGATGATCCTAACTGAACTTTGATTAGAGGCTTGGATGGTACGTTTTGGATTTGGTCCTTCCTGGAAGTCCTGGGGGACTGGGCTGTACCCAAATCGTGAGCCAACAAGTTAGTAGTAGAATTGGAACCCAGGACTACAACAGTGCCTATGTGTCTAGATATATGGCCTGTGTTGTGAGAAACGAGAGTGCTAGATTCTTCTTCTGAGATTGACATAATGCTCAAAGCCCCCTCGTCACGGGGCTGAACTAAGGCAAAAGCCCCCTCGTCACGGGGCTGAACTAAGGCAAAAGCCCCCTCGTCACGGGGCTGATCTAAGGCAAAAGCCCCCTCGTCACGGGGCTGAACTAAGGCAAAAGCCCCCTCGTCACGGGGCTGAACTAAGGCAAAAGCCCCCTCTTCACGGGGCTGAACTAAGGCAAAAGCCCCCTCTTCACGGGGCTGAACTAAGGCAGAAACCCCCTCTTCACGGGGCTGGGCTGAGGCAAGAGCCCCCTCTTCACGGGGCTGGGCTGAGGCAAGAGCCCCCTCTTCACGGGGCTGGGCTGAGGCAAGAGCCCCCTCTTCACGGGGCTGGGCTGAGGCAAGAGCCCCCTCTTCACGGGGCTGGGCTGAGGCAAGAGCCCCCTCTTCACGGGGCTGGGCTGAGACAAGAGCCCCCTCTTCACGGGGCTGGGCTGAGGCAAGAGCCCCCTCTTCACGGGGCTGGGCTGAGGCAAGAGCCCCCTCTTCACGGGGCTGGGCTGAGGCAAGAGCCCCCTCTTCACGGGGCTGGGCTGAGGCAAGAGCCCCCTCTTCCCGGAGCTTGCCTGAGGCAGGAGCCCCCACTTTACTGGGCTGGGCTGGGCAGCACTCTGTAGACTCTCGGACTGGGCAGCACTCTGTAGACTCTCGGGCTGGGCAGCACTCTGTAGACTCTCGGGCTGGGCAGCACTCTGTAGACTCTCGGGCTGGGCAGCACTCTGTAGACTCTCGGGCTGGGCAGCACTCTGTAGACTCTCGGGCTGGGCAGCACTCTGTAGACTCTCGGGCTGGGCAGCACTCTGTAGACTCTCGGGCTGGGCAGCACTCTGTAGACTCTCGGGCTGGGCAGCACTCTGTAGACTCTCGGGCTGGGCAGCACTCTGTAGACTCTCGGGCTGGGCAGCACTCTGTAGACTCTCGGGCTGGGCAGCACTCTGTAGACTCTCGGGCTGGGCAGCACTCTGTAGACTCTCGGGCTGGGCAGCACTCTGTAGTCTCTCTGGCTGGGCAGCACTCTGTAGTCTCTCTGGCTGGGCAGCACTCTGTAGTCTCTCTGGCTGGGCAGCACTCTGTAGTCTCTCTGGCTGGGCAGCACTCTGTAGTCTCTCTGGCTGGGCAGCACTCTGTAGTCTCTCTGGCTGGGCAGCACTCTGTAGTCTCTCTGGCTGGGCAGCACTCTGTAGTCTCTCTGGCTGGGCAGCGCTCTGTAGTCTCTCTGGCTGGGCTGCGCTCTGTAGTCTCTCTGGCTGGCCAGCGCTCTGTAGTCTCTTTGGCTGGGCAGCGCTCTGTAGTCTCTCTGGCTGGACCCTCTGAACCCCTCACTGGGGCTGGACGCTCTGAACCCCTCACTGGGGCTGGACACTCTGAAGAACCCCTCACTGGGGCTGGACACTCTGAAGAACCCCTCACTGGGGCTGGACACTCTGAAGAACCCCTCACTGTGGCTGGACGCTCTGAAGAACCCCCTCTTGGGGCTGGACGCTCTGAAGAACCCCCTCTTGGGGCTGGACACTCAGAAGAACCCCTCACTGGGGGTGGACGCTCTGAACCTCTCACTGGGGCTGGACGCTCTGAAGAACCCCCTCCTGGGGCGACAGGCTTGGAAACTCTAGGTGGAAGACCAGTTTTGTGACAGATGGTATTTAAAGATTGGAGATACACTCTGCCCTCATTTCTTGGTTTTCGAATGGGACAGGTTAAAATAAAATGTCCTTGACCCCCACAATACAGGCAAAGTTTATAGTCTCTACGATACTGGCGTTCTGTTTCAGAGAGGCTAGGTCGAGGGAAACTTTGGAACTTGCCTCTTGTCCGAGGAGGAGAGGTGCCCCTAGCATGCCCAGTCCATGGGTCAGAAGAAAACTCCTTTTCTGGAGCTATTTTACTGGGGTCCACCAGTCTCCCCAGGAATTCAGGAAGAACGCATAGAATACCGGACACTAAAGTCTGTAGCTGTCTAACTTCTCCTTTAAAACCCCCAGTTGTAACAAATCTAAAGAAGGTGATGTCCCGGGAGCTGAGGGGTTAACGAGCTGTGAGAAAACTCCCTCAGGCAGACTGCAATTATCTCCCCTGCTGTTTGTTTTTGGCCAGTTCATACTGTCAGAATTCGTTTTGATCTCCCAGTGTGAAAACATATTAGCAGGGACTGAGGTTCACAGAAAATAACTAGTTTATTAAAGCAACGTACAACTGTAAACAAAAAATATAAAGCAGGAATAACTAGAGAACACAAAGGGAAAACTGAGGGGACATGGGATGCCAGGAAACTGTGAGTACATGAGAATGATGTAGACTGTGGTAGAGTATGCACGTACCAGGGTTGCAGGATTGCACTGTAGCCGGACTGCAGGACTGCACTGTAACTGGAACACAGGATGGCACTGATGATTTGTAAACTTGTGAACGGTGACTAAAGATGCTTATGAGTTAAGGAACTTGTGAATGATGATTGAAGACACTGGTGATTTGTAAACTTGTAAACGGTGACTGAAGATGCTGATGAGTTAAGGAACTTGTGAATGATGATTGAAGACACTGGTGATTTGCAGACTTGTAAATGGTGACTGAAGATGCTGATGAGTTAAGGAACTTGTGAATGATGATTGAAGACACTGGTGATTTGCAGACTTGTAAATGGTGACTGAAGATGCTGATGAGTTAAGGAACTTGTGAATGATGATTGAAGACACTGGTGATTTGCAGACTTGTAAATGGTGACTGAAGATGCTGATGAGTTAAGGAACTTGTGAATGATGATTGAAGACACTGGTGATTTGCAGACTTGTAAATGGTGACTGAAGATGCTGATGAGTTAAGGAACTTGTGAATGATGATTGAAGACACTGGTGATTTGCAGACTTGTAAATGGTGACTGAAGATGCTGATGAGTTAAGGAACTTGTGAATGATGATTGAAAACACTGGTGATTTGCAGACTTGTAAATGGTGACTGAAGATGCTGATGATTCCAGGAACTCGAGAATAACAATTAAAGACACTGGTGGTTTGCAGAGTAGTACACGGTGACTGGAGACACTGATGATTCTAGGAACTTGAAAATAATACTTAAAGACTCTGAAGCAGACACTGACTCCCAGCACACTGATGACCGAGACACATTAAAGTCCAGAAGCTGCTTGAGAACGCTGGAAGCTGTGCAGCAGTTAATGCTGGAAGCACCGGAGACACTGGGGTAGACTGCGGAGAAACTCGCCGGGAACAAGAGCACTGGCAGTTCTTTGGTCTATTTAGCAGCAGAGATCAGCATGACCAGGACCAGGAGCTGTAACAATCTTGACTCGATGAACTGGCACCAGGGAGCCTGTGTGGCTGGCCTAAGTAGTGAGTACAGGTGCTGCTCACAGCTGTGGTAGCAGCTACTAATCAAGATGCAGATACAGAGCAGAACTCTGAACACCAGAGCAGAGAGCGCCACCCCAGGCATGGAGTAGAAACTACATGGGATTGTGACACACATGCTCACACCTAGGGGTATATTTACTAAGGTCCCGATTTTGACCGAGATGCCGTTTTTTCATCAAAGTGTCATCTCGGTAATTTACTAAGCAAAAATCACGGCAGTGATGAGGGCATTCGTAATATTTTGGAAGTCCTAGGAAAAAATCACGAATCAATACACCATCGGTCAAATACGCCTGCAATTTGCTAGAAATCGGGAATTTACTAAAAAGTGCAAAACACAAACACTGCCGACAATAGCCAAACACTGCCGTGATAAAATACAAATCGTGAAAAAGTGCTAAAAAAAAACAGACCTGCTTTTTTATCCCGTGTTTGTATAGGCATGCACGGATCCATGAGATCCGTGCATGTTTTTCAGTGGGAAGGGGGGTGAAATGTTCTAAATTTACAGAAAAAAAATTGCGTGGGGTCCCCCCTCCTAAGGCAAACCAGCCTCGGGCTCTTTGAGCCGATCCTGGTTGCAGAAATATGGGGAAAAAATGGACAGGGGTTCCCCCATATTTAAGCAACCAGCATCGGGCTCTGCGCCTGGTCCTGGTTGCAAAAATACGGGGGACAAAAAGAGTAGGGGTCCCCCGTATTTTTGAAACCAGCACCGGGCTCCACTAGCTGGACAGATAATGCCACAGCCGGGGGTCACTTTTATACAGTGCCTTGCGGCCGTGGCATCAAATATCCAACTAGTCACCCCTTGCCGGGGTACCCTGGGGGAGTGGGGACCCCTTCAATCAAGGGGTCCCCCCCCAGCCACCCAAGGGCCAGGGGTGAAGCCCGAGGCTGTCCCCCCCATCCAATAGGCTGCGGATGGGGGGCTGATAGCCTTTGTGAAAAGTGATTGATATTGTTTTTAGTAGCAGTACTACAAGGCCCAGCAAGCCTCCCCCGCAAGCTGGTACTTGGAGAACCACAAGTACCAGCATGCGGCGGAAAAATGGGCCCGCTGGTACCTGTAGTACTACTACTAAAAAAATACCCCAAAAAAGACATTACACACACACCTTGAAAGTATAACTTTAATACATCCATCCACACCTCCATATACACATACTTACCTTATGTTCACACGCAGGTCGGTCCTCTTCTCCAGTAGAATCCATGGTGTACCTGTAGAAAAAATTATACTCACATAATCCAGTGTTTTCGGCTCCTCGGTAAATCCTTTTGTAATCCACGTACTTGAAAAAATAAAAAAACGAGACACCCGACCACGAACTGAAAGGGGACCCATGTTTTCACATGGGCCCCCTTTCCCCGAATGCCAGAAACCCACTCTGACTGATGTCTAAGTGGGTTTCTTCAGCCAATCAGGGAGCGCCACGTTGTAGCACCCTCCTGATCGGCTGTGTGCTCCTGTAATGTATGACAGGCAGCACACGGCAGTGTTACAATGTAGCGCCTATGCGCTCCATTGTAACCAATGGTGGGAACTTTCAGGTCAGCAGTGAGGTCACTTTCGGTCAACTGCTGACCTGAAAGTTCCCACCATTGGTTACAATGGAGCGCATAGGCGCTACATTGTAACACTGCCGTGTGCTGCCTGTCATACAGTACAGGAGCACACAGCCGATCAGGAGGGTGCTACAACGTGGCGCTCCCTGATTGGCTGAAGAAACCCACTTAGACATCAGTCAGAGTGGGTTTCTGGCATTCGGGGAAAGGGGGCCCATGTGAAAACATGGGTCCCCTTTCAGTTCGTGGTCGGGTGTCCCGTTTTTTTATTTTTTCAAGTACGTGGATTACAAAAGGATTTACCGAGGAGCCGAAAACACTGGATTATGTGAGTATAATTTTTTCTACAGGTACACCATGGATTCTACTGGAGAAGAGGACCGACCTGCGTGTGAACATAAGGTGAGTATGTGTATATGGAGGTGTGGATGGATGTATTAAAGTTATACTTTCAAGGTGTGTGTGTAATGTCTTTTTTGGGGTATTTTTTTAGTAGTAGTACTACAGGTACCAGCGGGCCCATTTTTCCGCCGCATGCTGGTACTTGTGGTTCTCCAAGTACCAGCTTGCGGGGGAGGCTTGCTGGGCCTTGTAGTACTGCTACTAAAAACAATATCAATCACTTTTCACAAAGGCTATCAGCCCCCCATCCGCAGCCTATTGGATGGGGGGGACAGCCTCGGGCTTCACCCCTGGCCCTTGGGTGGCTGGGGGGGGGACCCCTTGATTGAAGTGGTCCCCACTCCCCCAGGGTACCCCGGCCAGGGGTGACTAGTTGGAAATTTGATGCCACGGCCGCAAGGCACTGTATAAAAGTGACCCCCGGCTGTAGCATTATCTGTCCAGCTAGTGGAGCCCAGTGCTGGTTTCAAAAATACGGGGGACCCCTACTCTTTTTGTCCCCCGTATTTTTGGAACCAGGACCAGGCGCAGAGCCCGATGCTGGTTGCTTAAATATGGGGGAACCCCTGTCCATTTTTTTCCCATATTTCTGCAACCAGGATCGGCTCAAAGAGCCCGAGGCTGGTTTGCCTTAGGAGGGGGGACCCCACGCAATTTTTTTTTTTACTTTTAAACTTTATTTTTTTGTTTAACAAAGTGCACAATGAAGCCCAGCACGGATCTCTCAGATCCGGCCGAGATTCATTGTATTAAAGTCGGCAGTGTTTTACAAGTCACTCACGTAAAACACTGCCTAAAAAAACGAATGACATCGACATCGGAAAACCCGAAAATGCAGAATACGGCAGCTTAGTAAATTAGTCATAATCAATTCAAAAAGTTGCAGTTTTACACTTTCGATGTCATTCATGATTATTCTCCCACCAAATCGGGAGAATTACGAATGTTAGTAAATATACCCCATAGTGCTTCTTTAAACATTCCTTGAAAATAAGAATCTGCCATTGCTTTCTGGGAGAAGACTCTTATTCTCCTGGTTGACATTGTCCAAATTATTTTTACCTATTTGTCTACTCGAGCGTCGCAGTTAAATTCTCATCAACTTTTGGATGGATATGCTTGAATTCCTGAATTTCATCTTCATATGGCTGCTTTTTATTATCTTAGGAGCTTTTAAAAAAAAAACTCAAAGTCACCACATAACTGCTTGTTGAGTGTCTGTGAAGTAACATTAATTTCTAATATCTCCTGATTTTCTTTTTGTTAAGACTAAGTTTCTCCAGCTACCTGTGACATTTGCTGGTATAATATTCATATAAATGTTCCTGTCTTCAGTTACAGTCAGTGACAAGTTTTTCTTTCTAGCACTCTTATCTCTGCCAAAAAAAACTCCTCTTCTTTCTGGACAAAATTACCTTTTTTGCTTATTTGCTCCTACTGTTTCTGCTTTAAAAGCTTTCGGCTTTGTCTATATGTAATTTGCACTCAGCTTGCACAGTGCCATTCTTTACTTGTTACAGAGTAACAGCAAGCTTCTAAATGTCTGCCCTTTCCATCACCAACTTACACGTTTCCTCATTTGTTGCATAGAGCCTTTATTCAAGCTAAGTGATATATGCAGTGCTTCTTCTAAAGCATGGGTGGGCACAATACAGCCCACAGGCTGGCTGGAGCCCACAAACATTTGTGACTGCCCCCTTACTTCTCTATCCCACAGAGTAAGTAACAGATGCCCAGCAGCTGGAGATCTTGCAGCAGGGGCAGCTCACAGTAAACACCTTTCCAGTGGTGGCTGCAGCACCAACCATATAGTGCAGGGGAGAACTGCTTAGCACATATAAACATGTTCTGATGTATATATTATATATGCTGACTGGTACCCTTGGGATCGGCAGCACTGTGGGTATTAGGTGTCATGCAACACCTGTGACTTTGCATAAGGCATCAGACTTCTTCTAAGCCCGCCCCCAGACCCCTGTGAAACTAACCAATGGGAGTCCAGGGGTAGGCGTAGAAGTAGTGTGAGGCCTTATGCTGAGTAGCGGGTGCAGCCTGGCACCTGGCGCACACAGCGGTGCTGATCCCAAGGGGGACCAGCCAGCACATATATTACTTACATCAGAACATGTATGTTTATATTTGCTAAGAGGTTCCCACTGAACTATGTGGTCGGCAATGCGGTTATTTTCTACTCAGAATGAGAGAGGAGTTGGTTTGCTAATACAGTGCATTAGCACAACACCCCCTCTCTTTCTCTGTAGAAAATGTTATACTGTAAGTGATCCCTTATGCCAGGTCTCTGTAATGAACGAAGGACACAGAAAAGCAATAGTGAGAAGTAGAGATGTGCAGCGGGCACTTTTCGTGTTTTGTGTTTTGGTTTTGGTTCTGGTTCCATGCTCGTGTTTTGGATCTGGATTGGTTTTGCCGAAACCACCCTTTCGTGTTTTTGTTTTGGATCTGGATGATTTTTGAAAAAAACATAAAAACAGCTAAAATCACAGAATTTGGGGGTAATTTTGATCCTACAGTATTATTAACCCCAATAACATTAATTTCCACTCATTTCCCAGTCTATTCTGAACACCTCACCTCACAATATTGTTTTTAGGCCAAAAGGTTGCACTGAGGTGGCTGTATGACTAAGCTAAGCGACACAAGTGTGCGGCACAAACACCTGGCCCATCTAGAAGTGGCACTGTAGTTGCAGACAGGATGACACTTAAAAAAACTAAGCCTGAAACAGCACATCATGCAAAGAAGAAAAAGAGGTGCAATGAGGTAGCTGTATGACTAAGCTAAGTGACACAAGTGTGTGGCACAAACAACATGGGATGTGCTGGAATTTGGGCAGATGTAATGCACGCACAATATTGGTGGCATAGAAGAGTGTATCCCTAAACCACACACACACACACACACACACACACACACACACACACACACACACACACACACACACACACACACAGCAAAGCCTGTAAAATTAATTTAGATAATAATAACCCTTTTATTTGGAGCTTTTATAACAATATGCAGCACAGGCGAGCATAGTCCCTACACCACACAGAAAAAACCCTGTAAAATTTATTTGGATAATAATATAAGTAATGTATTTATACGGCAGTATCAGTGGACTTTTACGCCAGTACCACTGTAATTATATGGCAGTATCACTAGACATATATGGCAGTATCACTGGACATATATGGCAGTATCACTGGACATATACGGCAGTATCATTAGACTGGATTTGTACGCCAGTACCACTGGATTTATACGGCAGTACCACTGCATTTATATGGCAGTACCACTGGACATATACGGCAGTATCACTGGAATTATGTGGCAGCACCACTTAACATATAAAGCAGTATCACTGTACTGGATTTATACGGCAGTACCACTGGACATATACGGCAGTATCACTTGATTTATACGGTGTTGTGTCCTGATGTGCTATGTCTCTTTATTTCAATGAATCATGCAGTATGAAGATTATGTATTTTATTTCTTAATGTTAAGTAATACTTGCATGGTTACAGACAGATATCAATTCCACATGCTGCTCTCCTTCTACTTACTCTCCTTCTACTTACTCTCCTTCTACTTCCTTCTTCCTTCTACTTCCTGATCACATGTTCATCTGTGCAGCCAGATTCTTAAAGGTACACTACCTCATCTAGCTAATGCACATAAACTATCTTCATAGATACTACATCTCCCCCTTCCTTTCATATATGTAAATTAATATATTTCTTTAAAACACATAAAATTGATTTTACTTTCAACCAATTAAACATACAACAATATGCTGACTGAATTTTAGCATGAACATTAACCCACATACAATACACATTAAACTGGAAAAGATTTTTGAACAACAAATTATGAGCTTTAAGATGAAAGTCATATCTGCTCAATAAGCCTTGTAGGAGGTTTAATGACTCTGCCTGCTTTCGTCCGAGTATATGATCCTTAACTCAAAGGAACAGACACAATAGAATCACTTGGTGCTGAGGATGTTATAGGTGGTATGTTGACATCGTCTTGACTTGGTGCATCAGAAGATAAGGATGGGAATATCTTCTTCAAATGGGACACATTCCTTGTCACAGTGTGATGGTCATTTCCTGCAACAACCATTGTTCCTTTCCTTTTCACTACAGTCAGCGGACTTGGGTGAAAAGCAGTCATGTCCTTACGTACTACTTTTTGTTTCACCAGAACACGATCTCCTTCTTGTAAGTCCGAAACAATAGCTCTTCTTTTCCAGTTTGCATATTGTTTTGCCTTTTGTTTATTGTCAGTGTCCTTCTGTCTAACCTGATGATCTCTAGATGAAGGAGTCAAATGGATTTCTGGAAGAGTGGATCTGATTACTTATCTTTGAAGCATTAATGTCTGAGGAGGGACATTTGTTGTGGAATGAGGCACTGAGCGATATTGTCTGAGAAATTGATTTAGAGATTGTTGAATTGGAATTCGTGGACACTTTACAAATCTTTATTTGCTTTCCCAGATTACGCATAAAACGTTCAACAAGACCATTAGCCTGTGGCCACAGGGGAGTGATTTTTTGATGTTGAATTCCAAAATGTTTCATGAATTTGCTGAAATCATCACCTTGACAATGCGGACCATTATCAGTTTTTATTGTTCCTGGAATTCCATAAGTAGTAAATATTCTATCCAACGCTGGTAAGACAGATGTGGCAGACGTTGAAGATATTATTTCAAGAACAGGACATCTTGAATATTCATCCACAGCCACTAGTACGTATTTACCATTGTATAATGGTCCATAGAAATCAACGTCAACATTTTCCCAGACATTGTCAGGTAGATTAGTCATCTGCAGAGCTTCACTGCTAGTTTGCGTAGAAAGAAGGGTGTATGTCATACAGTTACGGATTTCCGATTCAACAAGTTGCTCCATGGAGGGAAACCATACCTTTTCACGTAAAAGTTGTTTGGTCTTTATGATTCCTAAATGACTGGCATGGGCAATATCAATTACCCTCTTTCTCAAAACAGCTGGAATAACAATTTTGTCACCTCTGAGAAGGATTGAATCATCATGTACAGTACGTTCTTGACAATGTTTATGAAGTGTTCGGAATTCTTGTTCCTCATCAGTTGAAAATAAAATCTTTCCCAGTCGCCAATCATTGGAAATAATGCAGTGTTTTACTGCTGACAAAACTTTATCTGAGGAAGAAGCCTCTTTGATGTTGGCCCTAGTAAGTGAATCAGGAATTGAATTGTTAATAATAATGTTCACATATTCCTCCACTGACGTAGACTGCGATATGTCAGAAGGCAGAGGATGTCTGGACATGTAATCTGAGGGATTGTAAGCCCCAGCTCTATGAATGACGGAGAAATTGTATGCCTGCAAACGTAAGCCCCATCGCTGTATCCTAGCTGGTTGTTTGGCTATTGGATTTCCAAAAAGTGTCACTAGGGCTTGATGATCAGTCTGGATGGTTAAGTCAATGCCATATAAATAGAGATGAAAGCGTTCACAACTCCAGACTACTGCAAGAGCTTCCCTTTCTGGTTGAGAGTAACGTTTTTCCACCTCTGTCAAACTGCGACTTGTACATGCTACAATATGATGACCCCCATGTGTATTCACCTGAGTCAAGATAGCTCCGAGCCCTACAGGACTAGCATCCACAATAAGTTCTGTTTTCCAGTCAGTGTTGTAATATGACATTGTGACACTATCTTGCAGACATTGTTTTATGTCATCAAATGTTAGTGATTGAGAGGAAGTCCATATGAATTTTGCATTTTTCTTTGTGAGTTCCCTAAGTAGGGCAGTCAGAGTAGCGTAATTTGGAATGAATTGGGAGCAATAGTTAGTCATCCCAAGAAACGATTTGACCTTACCAGCATTAGCAGGTTTGGACATATTTGTGATAGCCTGGACTTTTTGTGGATCAGGACCAACTCCATCTTGAGAAAAGATATGCCCAAAAAATTTGAGCTTCTGCTGAAGAAAGACACATTTATCTTTATTCAGTGTTAAGTTTTTGGCTTGAAGACACTGTAACACTTGATGCAGAGCTACATCATGTTCCTGGCATGTTGCTACAAAAACCAAGATATCATCACTGTAATTGATGGCATTTGGAACTGACTGTATAACCTGACGGATAGCATTTTGAAACACCTCTGCTGCAGATACAATTTCAAATGATAGCCGTTTGTATCGTTGTAACCCAACATGAGTTGAGAATGTTATTTGCCGTGACTCTTCATCAAGTTCCAGTTGATGATAACCTTTATTTAAATCCAATTTCGAAAAGAAACTTGCACCTGTGAGTCGATGTATGATATCATCCATAGTAGGAGTAATATGGCGCTCTCTGTTAATGGCAACATTAGGACGACGCATATCAACACATATTCTTACTACATTTGGTTGATCTGGTTTGGGCACTACCACAATAGGGGATACCCATGGTGTCGGACCAGATACCTTTTCAATTATATCTAAGGCTTCAAGGGCCTGAATTTCTTCTTCCACTTGCTTCCTTATGTTGATAGGAATACACTGATGTTCTTGAGCAATTGGGATAACTGAGTGATCAATGTGAAGATTAACTTGATAGTCTTTAAGTTTTCCAATGCCATGAAAAAGATGATCATACTCCCGTAGTAAAACATCCACATCACTTTGTGGTGGTTTTGGGTCATGTAGGACAGGAGTGAGATTGGGAGGGTCATGTAAGACATGAGCGGAATCATGAGTGTGTGCCACAATTTGTATAAGACCCAACTCTGATGCAGTATCCAATCCCAAAAGGGGTTGTATTCATGTGACCGCCGGTCAGCTGACCGACAGTCACATGACCTCCTCCACCAGCCCGATGGGTCACTGTCCCGATGGTCGGCATGCTGACCAACAGGGACTATTTCCACTCGTGGTGAGCGCAGCGAGCCCGCAAGGGGTTTGCTGCACTCGCCCCTCCCCGCCGGGATCCCGGCGTCGGTATGCTGCCGGGATCCCGGCGTCGGTCAGCCGTACTACACCCCCCAAAAGATTACCTCTTGCATATTTAATGACATAAAATACAGCTTTTGTCATTTTGACATTTTTGCGTGCAATTATGTCAAAAGAACCCTTTAGTGGAAGAGGTTGTTTATTACCATAGATGAATATTTTCACAGATGTTGGATTCAAAATTAATTTGCCATACAGCTTCTTGAAACTGGTAGCATCCATTATATTTACAGAAGCACCGGAATCTATGAGAAAGTCAACAGAAGTGTGTTCTAGAGTGATGGCAGTTTTTGGACTGACCTTGTTTTTCCCAACTTGATGAATCATGTAGATAAATCCTTCTGACTTGTCATCACTGTCAGATGATTCTGCAGGCGGATCCACTGTAGAATGTTGATCTACACAACGCACTGTCTTTTGCCTGGATTTAAACTGCTGTGAAGATTGTCTAGGTGTAGACTTGATTTCCTTAGATTTACAAACAGAGGAAAAGTGATTCATTTTGCCACATGCAGTGCAAATTTTACCTGTGGCAGGACAGTCTCCTGAATGTGGATAGGAGCGTCCACACCTGTAACATTATCTAGATTTCCCTGTCTCCAGAATAGTACTTGTGTCAGTGTGTAATTTATTGCACACTTGCAGCTGGGTCATGCCCCTCTCCATGTCTTTAGCATGTGTCTCTGAAAGTTCTAGACTTCTAGCATATTGCTGCAGCTCAGTCAGCATCATTTCAGATTTTAGAGCACGTCTGCGCAACTTTCCACGTGTGCCAAATGCGATCAGCTGCTGCTTAATTTCATCCTCTACATCATGGAACTAAGAAGTTTTGGCAAGAATCCGTAGTCTAGTAATGTATGCATCAATAGATTCAGTTTGCAGTTGCATAGCTGTCCTGAATAGGTATTTTGAATGTGACAGGCTGCATTTTGGGGCAAAATAGGCAGTCAGAGAGTCCCTGCATTTGTTATAATCCCTGGTGTCTGCCTCTGGCAAAGTATCATACAGTTCATAAATCTTGGAGCCAGCACTGAGAAGAAGCATGTTTTTCTTTTTGCTATCAGAAGTAACCCCCATAGCTTCAATATAGTGATCAAACTGGGCAAGCCATTTTCTCCATAACTCTGCTGCATGAGGGGCATCAGTATGCAGAAACTGAGGGATTAATGCTAGCATGTCAGCCATGGTGACTAAAAGGAATCTACAGTAGCTGAGTGGAAGTAGTTAAAAGTTTATCCTCATTGCCAGTTGTTGTGTCCTGATGTGTTATGTCTCTTTATTTCAATGAATCATGCAGTATGAAGATTATGTATTTTATTTCTTATTGGTAAGTAATACTTGCATGGTTACAGATAGATATCAATTCCACATGCTGCTCTCCTTCTACTTACTCTCCTTCTACTTCCTTGTTCCTTCTACTTTCTGATCACATGTTCACCTGTGCAGCCAGATTCTTAAAGGTATAATACCTTATCTAGCAAATGCACATAAACTATCTACATAGATACTACATACGGAAGTACCGCTGGACATATATACGGCAGTATCACTGGACATATACGGCAGCACATGGAAACCACCACTAGACTGATGCAGGATAACACAGCACCACTGCAATGGACAGGACTTATACAGCAGCACTGGACATATGGCAGCAGAGGACACCACCACTGTGACTGGACTGATGCAGCACAAGACTCCACCACTGGACTGATGCAGCACAACACAGCACCACTGGACTGGACTTATACAGCAGCACTCAACATATAGCAGATGAGGACACCACCACTGTGACTGAACTGATGCAGCACAAGACACTACCACTGTACTGATGCAGAACACTGAGGACAGAGACACGTCCTCTCGCTACACTCTCCAATGCCGGAGTGAAAATGGCGGCGACACGTGGCTCCTTATATGGAATCCAAACCCCATGAGAATCCAACAGGGGGATGATGACATTTTGCCTTGTTCTGGTTTCCGAGTCAGGCGAGAAAACCCGAGCCAGGCTCGGGTAGTGAAGTTCAGGGGGGTTCGGTTCTCAGGGAACTGAACCTGCTCATCTCTAGTGAGAAGAATACAGCCAGTGCTTCAAGCAGTATACAGCAGCACCCAGCACAGCTCCAGCCTGTCCTCTGTGATCCACAAAGCTTGCAAGAGGAGAGTATATCAGTGACAGGAAAGGAGCAGACTTCAGTGATCTGGGGGTAGCAAAAAGAAACAATATCCTTCTGCATTATATTGTGCTCCTATGAGTTTTCAACTCAGTACTTTATAATCTAAAACTAACTTTTTTCTCTAATCTAACAATATATCAAATAAACTGCAAATCTTTTATTTTATATCTCCTTATCTGCCTATTTTTGTAATTCTCTAAAGTTCTAAAGTGTTTGGCCCTTGACAGTTTGCTGAAACTTGTTATATTACCCCCCAGCTAAAATAGCTGCCCAACCCTGTTCTGAGCCTGTAGAAGCATGCTCTCCATTTTCCCATTTAGCAAAAGCCAAATTCTATTGAAATATAGTTGCAACTTGTAATCTACTCCCTTAATCTTGTTCTTTGGCACTCATTTCCAACTGGAGATCATGCATCTGCTAACGAGCATTTGACAAATATTTGTCAATGTTTTTATTTTCTCCTTGAAATCCATCAAATAAATCATGTGTTTGGTTAAGTTCCTTCTTCAAAACTTCACTTTGCATAGCTACATCTTGCTGACTTTCCAATAGTACTGTAGTATATTTCTTTCTGTAAAACAATGTAAAGTTGCTTTAAAAGTAGCAAATCTTGTCTGCCTTGTCCAAACTTAGGGTGTGTACACACGGTGAGATCCTTGCTATGCCTGATTTTCACTTGCGATTTCCCTTGAACTCCCTGGAGCCCAGATAGCACAGATTTTGACTAACTTTTCTTGAGATATGGACTATGTGTGCTTACGATTTTGGCTTATGTGAGATTTTGGCTTATGTGAGATGTCATTGACATGTGAGATGAACTAGATAGTACACCGATCTAGCAAGGATTGACTTGCCTGCACAGTCTATCTTTTCTTGCGATGCCGACCTGGCGGGACCGCGCATCGGGATCGCAAGGTGACTTTCACCTTGCGATCTGCACTAACTTTTCTTGAGATTTTGACTACATAGTCAAAATCGAAAGAAAATATCTCACCGTGTGTACACACCCTTATTCCTCAAAGTTGGCATGAAAAAATATAACTTCCTTCTTTAACATCCCTGTCTTTTACCCACTTGGGGGCTGCTCAAGCAACTCAAAATAGCCACTCTGAGCACACCGGGTCCTGGCTGACTCAGAAGCACCAAGCATCTTTCTTGCTCAAATAGTGCATTTTATTCACATAAATAAAATAATTTGGAGTGAGAAAACGACAGCATGCTGGATTGCTCTGACCAATATGATGTTTGACATTTGTACATCTACACTATGTGCAACTGAGTCTGTATATATGTAGAAATGGCTCAGATGCTGTAGCCACAGCTTTTTCACATGGCATGTTCCGTTGTGATTCTTCTACGATATTGTACACATGTTTAAAACTAATTTCTATACAGTTAAAGTTACAGTGAAGTGTCTCTAGTACACATCGAGTGGTGTTTCACTGCACCTGCGATGTGAATAAGATGCGAAGTAGAAAGAAAAATATGGTATAAAGGAATTGGGAACGGGAATTAGGTATGCCTCAAATGGACTGGTATACAGGGTGAGGGGCAAAGGGTTTTGTATTGTTATTGTTTGTTTGTATTTTAATGTCTGGTCACTCTAGGTATCATTGTGTGATGTGCAAATGTTTAAGAGCTGAGGGGGCTGATTGTGCACCGCAGGCTGCAGTTGGAGGCAATAGCACTTCTTGCATTAATGAGAATAAGTGGGGTAACCTACAGGGATGTTATTTGGCCATTGTGAAGATGAATTATAGATGGTTAAAATAGTAACATGGAATGTGAGAGGTATTAATGACAAAATTAAGTGCTCCTTAGTTCTCAGACAAATAAAACAATATGGCGCAGATATTGCATGTATCACTGAAACACATTTAACTGAGGGGAAACTTTTGTTCCTAAAGAGGCCCTGGGTGGGGTGGGCATTTCATGCCCCTTATACCTAATCATCTAGGGGAGTGTTGGTACTTATTAAAAAAACAATCCCATTTACAAGCAGTGAGGTTAAGATAGACCCAGGGGGTAGATATGTACTTCAAAACTGTGTTATACACTCAATGCAGATTTATCTATTGGCAATCTACATTCCCCCTTTGTTTTCATACGAGTTTCTAAAGAAGGCAGTTGAATTTGTAGCAATATCTATCTCCGGACTCTCCAGTTGTTTGTACGGGAGAGTTCAACAATGTCTTGGAGTCTCGTGTGGACAGATGGTGGAAATCAGCCTCTCATATTCCTCAAGGTAACAGGGGTCTGTCAACATTTGTGGCAGATCTGGGCTGGGTGGATCCATGGCGGGATAGAAACCCTAATGTGAAACAGTACTCATACTTGCCCCAATCTCATAATTACTTCTCCAGAACTGACATGGTCCTCATGTCGAGGAAATTTATGCCTAGAGTATCTACTGTAGAATATAAGACAAGAGGCATATCTGACCATTCACCAGTTGTGATACAATTGGCCATGGAAAAGGACAGGGGACAATCATATTGGAAATGCCACCCGTCATGGTTAATCCAGATGAGGTCTGGGTCTGAAAAAGAATTAATATGGGCAGAGTTCCTGAATGAGAACATGGGCTCTGCCACTTCAATAGTAGTCTGGGATGCATTTAAGGCCTTCTTGCATGGAAGCCGCTTAGTCGCACTGGGCATCTCGCGCTGGATGGCGGATCCATGTTAGGTGTATGAAGGCACATCTATTTGCTTTGTAATGAGACAGTAGTGAGGGTTGAAAATTAAAAAAAGTATTTTTCATTCAAAACCACAGTATTGTAAGCCACTTTCTCTTATGTGCGTTCTTTTTCACTTTTATGTCCCTGTAAACATTCTCTTAATATTTCCAGATATGGGTGAACTACTGTATCACACATTTTTGTTCAATAACTTCTTGATCTCTCTCTTCCAACATCACACAATTTTCAAGCTCTTTTCAGAATAGTCTCTTGTAATATTTACCCTGCCTCAAGGTGTTTAGCAATAACCATTATTTTGTCTCTCGTCTGTACCTTATGATCAGTAATAGCTTCCTCTTTCTGGATCTGCAATACATCTTAAGCGACTTAAGAACACACTGTCTTTTTTCTTTTTTTCGCCCCTTGTCTAATAGGTATTCTTAAGAAGTGTAATTTCCGCAATTATTCAACAATTTGCTTGCATTTTTTTATTTGCAGCAGACTTTTTAATTAAGCCATCTTTCTCTATTTTCCTCACCTAATACTAAATTTTTTCATGCCAAACTTTGTTCATATGATCAAATTCTACCACAATAACTCTGCTGGCTTTAACCTGATGACAGATGTTAGCTTTGCATGTGAAAGGAAAGTAGACTATTTGTGTGGCACTCTTTTTTTTTTTAAATAAATTGGTGAATGTATTAAAACATATATTTTAATATTTTATTTTTAAAATTATGTATGTCCGAATAGTACTAATGCCAATCTTAAAAATAAACTTAGTTCTAAAACCCTTGTAATTTTTGTCTCATCAATTGTGTAAGGATTTTAGTGTTTATTTGAAAAATGAGGTATACTCAGTGGTCGAAGTGGGGCGGTATATGGCAGTATGGTATACCGCCACTTCTTGCACTGACCCGGAAATGAGCACATGAAATTGCAGCTGGAGGTGAGAGAAGTGGCCATCCTGCTGCACATGGTGCTCCCCGTCCCTGCGCGATGGCCAGCGGCTCTGTAGAGCACTGTAGTAGCTCACAGCCGCTCACCGCCACCAGATGCCGCTTACCGCTCACCAGCCGCCCGCCGCCGCCCACCACCAGCCGCCCAGCACCCGCCACTAGCTGCCCAACGCTGTCGGCAACCCACCGCTCACCGCTGCCTGCAACAAATAAGATAATGTTCCCCTGCTGTCACCTCTCTCCCTGCTGTCACTGTCGTCACTCACCCTGTCGTCACTCTCCCTGTCGTCACTGTCATCACTCTCCCTGTCGTCACTCTCCCTGTCGTCACTGTCGTCACTCTCCCTGTCGTCACTCTCCCTGTTGTCACTCTCCCTGTCGTCAGTGTCTCTCCCTGTTGTCGCTGTCTCTCCCTGTCATTGCTGTCTCTCCCTGTCATCACTGTCGTCACTCTCCCTGTCGTCACTCTCCCTGTTGTCGCTGTCTCTCCCTGTCTTCACTGTCGTCACTCTCCCTGTTGTCACTCTCCCTGTTGTCACTCTCCCTGGCGTCACTATCGTCACTTTCCCTGGCGTCACTGTCGTCACTCTCCCTGGCGTCAGTGTCGTCACTCTCCCTGTCATCGCTGTCTCTCCCTGGTGTCAGTGTCGTCACTCTCCCTGTCATCGGTGTCTCTCCCTGGCGTCAGTGTCATCACTCTCCCTGTCGTTGCTGTCTCTCCCTGTTGTCGCTGTCTCTCCCTGTCGTCGCTGTCTCTGCCTGTCGTCGCTGTCGTCACTCTCCCTGTCGTCGCTGTCATCACTCTCCCTGTCGTCACTGTCGTCACTCTCCCTGTCGTCACTGTCATCACTCTCACTGTCGTCACTCTCCCTGTCGTCACTGTCGTCACTCTCACTGTCATCACTCTCCCTGTCGTCACTCTCCCTGTCGTCACTGTCGTCACTCTCCCTGTCATCACTGTCGTCGCTGTCATCACTCTCCCTGTCGTCACTGTCGTCACTCTCCCTGTCGTCACTCTCCCTGTCGTCACTGTCGTCACTCTCCCTGTCATCACTGTCGTCGCTGTCATCACTCTCCCTGTCGTCACTGTCGTCACTCTCCCTGTCGTCACTGTCATCACTCTCACTGTCGTCACTCTCCCTGTCGTCACTGTCGTCACTCTCACTGTCATCACTCTCCCTGTCGTCACTCTCCCTGTCATCACTGTCGTCACTCTCCCTGTCGTCACTGTTGTCACTCTCCCTGTCGTCACTGTCGTCACTCTCCCTGTCATCACTGTCGTCACTCTCCCTGTCATCACTGTTGTCACTGTCTCTCTCCCTGTCATCACTGTCTCTCTCCCTGTCATCACTGTCTCTCTCACTGTCTCTCTCCCTGTTCTCACTCTCTCCCTGTCGTCACTCTCTCTCCCTGTCGTCCCTGTCATCACTCTTCCTGTCGTCTCTCTCCCTGTCATCACTCTTCCTGTCGTCACTCTCCCTCTCTCCCTGTCATCACTCTCCCTCTCTACCTGTTGTCACTCTCCCTCTCTCCCTGTCGTCACTGTCTCTCTCTCCCTGTCGTCACTGTCTCTCTCTCCCTGTCATCACTGTCTCTCTCTCCCTGCTGTCACAATTTCAGCTCATTCAGTGTGCTACAATGTGAATTTCGGCTCATTCAGTGTGCTACAATGTGAATTTCGGCTCATTCAGTGTGCTACAATGTGAATTTCGGCTCATTCAGTGTGCTACAAGGTGAATTTCGGCTCATTCAGTGTGCTGCAATGTGAATGTCGGCTCATTCAGTGTGCTGCAATGTGAATTTCGACTCATTCTGTGTGCTATAATGTGAATTTCGGCTCATTCAGTGTGCTACAGTGTGAATTTCGGCTCATTCAGTGTGCTATAATGTGAAAGGGGCACCAGTACTAGATAGTATAAGGGGTTCTACTACACGGGACACGCCCCCTTTGGGTGACCACACCCCCTTTTCTGGAGCGCGCGCACCTTAGGCGCGCGCATAATTACATCCTTCACTTTTGCATACCCCCACTTCCAAATTTCCAATTCGACCACTGGGTATACTGTTAGTCTGTCTTCAAATAGACTGCATTCAAAGATAAGTTTATCCTATAGTGAAGAACATAAAGTAGCACCTGATTGAGGTACTGTATCTAAGGAAATCCTTAGAGATCATGGTCGTGATCTCTAACCGCTTTGATTCATTCCAGGAGAATGAACCATAAGGAAACATGCCTAAACTATTATATGTATTTTGAATCATTGACTATCATTGTATATTTGGGTTTCCTTTTGCATGATGTTCTAAGGATTTCTTTAGATACAGTACCTCAATGAGGTGCAACATTATGCACTTCACTATAGGATGAACTTATCATCCAATGCAGTCTATTTGAAGACAGATTATTTTATTTCTCAGATCTGTAAACACTCTTAAAATCATTACACAATTGGCGAGACAAAAAGAACAAGGGTTTATTCTTAAGATTGGCATTTTAGGACTCTTAGGATATACGTCATCTTAAATATAAAATATTAAAAGTTATGTTTTAATACATTCACAAATTTATTTTCAAAAGAGTGCCCCATAAAAAGATCCCACTTTTCTTTCACATGCAAAGCTGTTTCTTTGACTCTAGGGAGTTCCACCAACTTCAAATTTACAACTGGATCCTATTATAAGGTTTATTAACACACATGTTGGTTCCTAGACTCTAGGTTGGATAAAAATTGTAAGTTTTTCTGCGGGATCTTCCTGTTTCTTATTTTCATATTGAGAATTGTTCATAGATTTATTATTCTCCTGCACTTTAGAAGTCTTTTTTGTGGAATATCACTTTGCATCTCAATATCTTGTAAAGATATATCCTTTATCTGATCACACAAGAGCTCAGAAAGCTTTTACCCACCTCCCTGTAACAACTTTGTTTTATGTCTATGCTGAAGACTATGGGAACATGAGGATGGTGGGGTCCCCCAGACTGAAAAGCTGTGGGGGCTCACAGGACATGGACCAATGATATTTTACTGATATTTGAAATAATTATGTTCTCTTTAATTAGGCCAACTCATTATATATTGGGAATATCATTTGTTTACAAGTGTAGGCAACCCATCTCATCTTGCAAACTGCAGCATTTCATACTTATAAATTCATCTGTTTATAAATGTTTTCGACCCATCTCATTTTCCAAATTGCAACTTTCCATTGCTTGTAACTGTTATTACCTGTGTTTGTGATGGAGTTAAGTGAAGCCTACTTTACAGTAACATACTGTCTGTTGTTTACTGAAACAGAGTGTGATGTATTTTCTTTGATCAATCTGCATTTATATAAGCTTTCAATTATCTCAGATTTAAGCTTGTGTCTTAAGCAGGCATACTATATCTTTATATGCAGGCTGGGGCTAGCTGGCTGAGGGGGTTGCTGGCTGTGGGAATAGACTCAGTGAGGAATAATTAAGTGTGATTTCATAAAAATGATTCAAGTAGTTGAACAAATATTGAACAGCATCTGAGACCAAGTAATTCCACCATATATTTAGAATTTTCATTATGTACTACCTTAAATAGTTATTCTTTTAATCAAAGATCAACATGTACCACAAACTTCTTTTCCTGATATCACTTCATGATATTCTCTCCAAAGCTATTTTATCCTTCACTTTCACTGTAACTCTTCCCTCTGTGTACATTACAGCATTGTAAATCCACTCCCCTCTTATTATCACTCATGAGCTATACTTTCAATATAACTGTGCAAAGCCCCACTGAGAGTATTCAGTCATATTCTGCTAGACTTACATTGCTGGAAAGGAAATGTGATTATTGTGCACTCACAAGAAAACTTGTCATGGACATGATTGCCTGAGGCATTTACAGTGATGCAACTTGTGCACACCTACTACATGAGAAGGGATTCAAACTAGAGATTGCCATGCACAAGAGTTCAAAATAGAGACTCATGTATGGGAATTGCAGCATCACTCACAGCAATTGAGGGAATTGTGATAATCCCCATCAGTGGCGGCTCCAGAGGAGGGGCTGCAGGTCAGTTCAAATTTCAGATAGGGGCGCCATACCAAGTGTCACCAACTGCTATTTCTAAGTGACTCACTGGCAGTTGGTGTGGCTCCCCTATTTGAATTTTGAACTGAGCTGCAGCCCCACCTTTGGAGCTGCCCCTGATCTCCATTCATACTGTATGGTCATCATAAATGTTGGGATCTGGATGATAGGTAGACAGTAAATAAGTCAATTCCATCTGGCCAAACTGCATTAGGTCGACAGGCACATATGGTTGACATGGTCAAAATGTAAAAGATCGACAGTGCTTAAGGTCAACAGGTACAAAAGGTCAACCGGTTCAAATGGTTGAATTAACAATTTTTATAACTTTCTTATTTCATTATTTTCACTATTTCACTATTTCACTATTTTTCAGTATTTCATAGTTTATCATCCACATGGACTACGATTGGGTATAGTAACCTGTGACAAGTGCAGCGGTAGTGGAGCTAAGCAACTTGCCTGAAGTGTGGCATGCAAAGCAGTACAATCATTGGGGTCACATGTGGTTTAAAATAGTAAATGACACTCAAGAACAAAAAATAACTTGTGTTGATCCTTTTTTGTGTAAACCATTTCAATCTCAACCTTTTTACCATGTTGACTTTTTGTACCTGTCAACCTTTTACATGTTGACCTATTGACCCTGTTGACCTTTTGACTTTTTCTACCTGTTGCATGTCAACCATATAGGGTCTGTTATACTAATTCTGGTCAACCCAGTGATTCACATCCAAAAATGTCCTGCATTTGCCACTTTGCAAGATGGTGTAGTTCAATGCCTAAGAACAAAGATAGGAGACCACAAACATCATGGTTAAGAAGCCCATCACACAGAGTTAACAATATAGAACCAGTGCCAAACACTACACTTGTTGCAAGATATCACTGTGAAAGAATTGAGCTCAAAGCAGAGAAAGGTATAATATGCAATGCTCTCTGGACTTACTATGCCAATTGAATTTATTATCCTACATGATGTGCTGGACCTTACCTTGTACATTTTTGCCACTGACAGCTTTGATTTGAGGGGAAAAGATGATCTGGTATACATGGTTCCTACAATCTAATTCTATTCCCTTACATTTTACATACTGTCATTTCAAAATTTGCGATTATACACTTAGGGCCTAATTCATATTTGTACGCAATGGCTATGCCGATGCAATTTTTTCAGGTTATAGACTTGCAGACCATCACAAGTGAAGCAGCAACCCAGAAAAGAATATAGACACTCACCGAAGCCATCGCAAAATTCTCAGCAATTGTGTATACATGCTCAGCACCAATGAAATAATGAGAAACATGGACTCATCGAGTAAGTCTATGGTCAAGCAGACTGGCACGGCAGTAGCAACGCTGGTGCTATGTTTCTATACAGTATGTTCATGATCGCAGCTGAAGGTAGATACACGCCCCCAAAACAACCATGACATGCCTGCATTTTTACCACTACTTCCCATTACCTCCCCTAACTGGTCCCTTCCTGACACATCTTTTTCTTTTGTTACACAGTATTATTCTTCCGTTAAAGAGATTAGAACAATTGCCAAAAAATCATCTTCTGCAACTGATACATTTTTGGAGCTGATGTTACCAAAGGGTTGACTTTAGCATTGACTTTAAAACAGAAACTAGCCCCTAGCCTTTTTCGTTCTTATAATTATGATTTATCTCACAAGCCCTCCCATGAACTAGTTACAACCTAGTTTATAAAAAAGAATTTTATAAATGTTGTAGGTAAATACATATGTTTAACTTGTAAATTCATGGGTAGTAGGTGGTCCCTTGTGACCTTCTTTACTACCAAAGAAGGTTTTGATATCACCAGCTTTTTTTTAGCTGTAGATCAGATAACATAATATAAGGTCTACAATTTAATTGTGGGAACCAGTATGTAGGTAGGACCACCATGGGGCATTTCTATAGAGGAGAAGGCCCCTGTTCAAGCTCTGTGTGGGCCCCTTCCTCTCTAGCAGGCATCACGGTATTTCTAGGCACAAGGGTTGCCGGGAAAATTGTGCCGTGGCCATCAATAACATTCATTTCCACTCATTTCCAGTCTATTTTGAGGACCTCACAGCTCACAATATTGTTATCAGCCAGTTTAAGCCAAAAGGTTGCACTGATGTAGCAGGATGACTAAGATAAGTGACAGAAGTGGGTGGCACAAATACATGGCACATTTAGAAGTGGCACTGCAGTGCCAGACAGGATGACAGTTTAAGAAACTATGCCCAAAAATGCACATAATGTAAAGAAATAAGGTGCAAGATGGAACTTGTCCTAGGGCCCTCCCAATCACCCTTATGTTATATATATTAAACAGGACATGCACAGTTTAACAAACCAATCATTTCAGCAACAGGGACTGTCACTTTAAGTTGTGGCTGAAATGATTGATTGGTTTGTTTGGGCCCAACAAAACAAGCTGGCAATGGACATTGCACAAACTGGCTTTAGTTTATAGAAACTATATCATAGTTATCATCATCATAATCTGATTCCTCACCCCCATTAGTGTCACTGTCTACATCCTCTTCTACACATACTATTAATTTGTCCCAGCTGGAATCCATCATCACAGGTCCCTCTATACTTTTTGGACATAATTGCTGGTAAAAGTCTTCCTCGTAGAAATTTGTAATTCATTTTGATGAACATCATCCTTTCCACATTATGGGGAAGTAACCTCCTACGCGGATCACTGATAAGGTGCATGGCTGCGTTAAAAACTCTTTCTGAGTACACACTGGAAGGTGGGCCTCTTAGGTAAAACAAAGCCAGTTTGTGCAAGGGCGTCCAAGGTGCCTCTTTTTCCTGCCAGTATTGAAATGTACTGTCTGACATGCCTATTCGAATGCTGTTACTGAAATAATCGTCAACCATTCTTGATAGCATCATATGCGATGACACTAGACGCGTCAGTGATTGTAGGCAGCTCCATCAGTGCGGACCAGATGTCAAAAGTCTTTCCTGACTGATGTTCATCACCGCCAGTAGGTCTCTTTGGAAAGTTTAGTTTTTCCCTTGCAGCCGCAGTTGCAGGAGAAAATGGAGGAGATGTTGGCTTGTCAGATTCCGCTTGAGCTGACAGTTTTCTCAAAAATAGCTCTTTGCATCTCTGCAGATTTATGCCCATTGGAAAGAAAGACATGACGAATTACTTAAACCTAGGATCAAGTGCAGTTGCCAACATACAGTATAGTGCTCTGATTTCAAGAGATTGACAACCCTTGATTCATGGGAAAGTGATTGAAAGGCTTGAGTCCGACATACTTTGCAGTGCAATCGCTCCGTTTCAGATACTCCTTCACTTTATCCAGCTGCTTTTGCAAAAGCCTGATGAGGGGAATGACCTGACTCAAGCTGGCAGTGTCTGAACTAACTTCACATGTGGCAACTTCAAAGCACTTGAGAACATTGCATAACATGGAAAAAATACCAAAAATGTGGATAAATCCACAAGGAACTGCGCTCAGCCCCTAATGTAGGTGGTATGCATGTATTATATTAACAGAGATACATGTGTAAGTAGTATGTACTGCTAGGTGTGCAAAAATGACTGTGCAAGTCTATATAATGTTAAAGGTTTATTTGACATAGTTCAAGCTTGTTGATTCACTGCAAATGCTGCTTGTTTACATGCAAAGTTGGTAAATTCATGCGTCCAAGGAGTGCCTAGGGCACTGGCGTGGCCTTAATTGCACCGAGGGGCAGATGGAAGTCTTAGATCTAACAAAATAATTCATGCAAAAAGAAAAAAGAAAGGAAAAAAGAGGAAATGAACAATAGTAATGTCCAAAAATCTTAAAACAAATCAGACTGCGGCGTCCCACTGGTCTGTACTGATATGTAAGTCTATTATGCAGGATCAGGTGAGTATTCATGGAGAGCAGGGTGCAGTGAAGGATTTGGTTAGAACTGGAATAATAAGTCCTCCGGACTGTTGCGCTCCCTAATGCCTGTCGCCCCCAGCAGTTCATGTTCTTAAAATGGACTCTGTGTGGCTTCCAACTTCCGGGACGCACCTGTCTTGGAGGTGAGAAGTTGACAGCCAGAGCTCTCAGAGCGGCTGCCTCTCCACCTCCTACAGAGGCTTACCTGTCCTTTCCCCTCCGCCATCCACCGCGTCCTCTCCCCTGCTGCTTCTTCCTCCTGTCGCCTGGCAACCAGTAGCTTCCGGATCCCCGGGTCACGTGACTGGGTTGACGGGGGTAAAATGCCGCACTGTTCTTTTCCTCAATTGACACTCATGCTGATTCCGAAATAGTCCCGTATGATGCTCCAACGCGTTTCAACCTTTATGGTCTTCCTCTAGGAGTCATTATGGTGTCTGGATTACAGGGTTTTGAATGTTTTGGGGGGGGGCAGGACCATTTCCTATTGGTCGAAAGGTCATGCCTCCGATTGGCTCCTTGGGTTATCAATCAAAATTAGTGCTGAGTCAATGGTTCTGTATCCTCAAATTGCAAAGTCCTGTATCTGAAGGGTAGTGAAACTAGTGTTTTGGCATGGTGTCATGTATCCTGTGTGTAAAACAGAATAAGTTGCAAAGGTGTATTTTATGTATGTAGATTCATACACATCTATCGTGTTCCTTAGTCTACTAATATTTATAGTTGTAAGGCCATGGTTGCTGTCCCCCCGTATATGTATGGATACTGCAAGTCCCCCTATATAACATGGAAAAAAGTCTCCACTGCACTAGACTCAGGTGCATTCCCGCTCCTTTCCCTATGTCATAGGTGGGTGTGTAGACTTGAATGGCCTTTTGCTGCTCCTCCATGCGCTGAAGCATATAAATGGTAGAATTCCACTTCCTTACTATCTCATGCTTTAGCTGATGTCAGGATATTTTGAATAGTTTTTGCTGATGCTCCAGTCTTTGATATGCATGTGCCAAATGGAGAAAATGTCCACAAATTTTGCGGGACACCAACAGCATCTCCTGCATGCCCCTGTCATTTTTAAAAAAAAATCAGCACTACCAAATAAATTGTGTGAGCAAAACATTGATGTGTTGGTATTTGACCAGATGTAATGCTTCCACAAAATTGTTGGCATTGTCAGATATCACAAATCCCGAGGAGACTACAAGTGGGTTAAGCCATTGTGCAATGATTTCCCTGAGTTTTTGTAAGATGGTTTTAGCGGTATGCTTCTTACCGAAACTGGTGATACACAGCGTTTGAATGAATTGCCATTTGCGAGATGCAGCTGTTGGTGCTGCAGAAGGCAATACAACTACCCAGTGGGCTGTCACAGTCACATAGTCTTTAGTTTGCCCTGTTCCAATTGTCCACATATCCATTGTTAAGTGGACAGTGGGTACAACAGCATTTCTGAGGATACTAATAAACATTTTTTAATGTCCATGGACAGGATGAGAATGGCTTGTTTAGAGAAGTGGAATCTAGATGTCGTTTGGTACCAGGGACACAGTACATCAACCAACTGTCTAAATCCCACTGCACTAATGGTGGATGCAGGATGCATGTCTAGCACCAGCGTAGTAGTTATGGCCTCAGTAATCTGCTTTGCAACTGGGTGACTGCTGTCATACTTCATCTTCCTTGCAAAGTATTATTGAACAGTCAATTGTTTGGTTAAACTACAAGTAGTCTTCCTAGTCCCCTTCTGGGATGAAGATGATCAACTCACAGCAGCAGCAGTAGCAGTAGGAGGATACAGGAGAACTACTTCGGATCCTGGTTGAGGAGGAGATTGATGACGGGTGTGGGTTGTGATAGACACTCGGCAAGCAGAGTAACAGGAAGGAGGTTCCTATGTGGTTACAGTCACTACCTCAACTTACAACGCCTTTACAAAGGCTACAAATAGCTATATAGTGATTGTCCGGGTTTGTGAAGAAATATTTCCTCACAGAGGTGGATCTTTTTATCTTTTACCCAGGCATGAAGGCAATGGGCTTGTTTTTCATACCATGGGCAACAACTGTCTCCTCTGGGCCATATTTAAACAAACCACATCCCCATCATCAAAATCCTCATTGTCATCAACATTCTCATTAGTGCCAGCTACACCAATATTTCCCTCATCCTGGTGTACTTCTACAGTGACATCCTCAATCTCAACATGTGGACATGCATGCAAATGGTGGAAGGAGCCTATGCTGCCTAAACATTATGGTTAGACATGGCAACAGTGGACACACTTGAAATCGCCTCAAGAATTTGTGATATTTTTGAATGCCTTTACAAATTTCCTTTTTTTAGCCCTTCTACAGGAAGGAGGGCTTACATTATCAATATGAGCTGCAGAACCACCAGTCATAAACATAGGCCAAGGCCTTAGCCTTTCCTTGCCACTTTGTGTAGTGAATGGCATATTGCCAATTTTATTCTTCAGCTAACTTTATTTTTTTTTTTTTTTTTTTAGCGCCTTCAAATATTGCTTCTTTGACTTTACATGCCCTGTACACCATTGGTCATCGGCTTTAGCTTTTGACGTTGACGGAATTGCTTTGTTGTCATGACTAGTGGTGGCAGCTTCAGCACTAGTAGTAAGAAGTGGTTCCTGATTTTTTAATTGTTTATCCTCCATATTAATTACACACTGTAGTTGACTTCACCGACAGCACTGCACAAGTGAGTCAGAAATGTATATAATAATAATTACACACTGCAGTTGACTTCACCGACAGTGTCGCACAATACATGTATGAGTAGGAAAAACTATACTGCGGTCTGACCAGCAGTGTCACAGTACTTATGAAAATAAAATAAAAATGGTATAGTACACTGGGGTACAGCCCAAACAAAACAAAATGTATAGATTTTTTTATAATTATAATTTTAGGCTTTTTGTTTTTAGGTTTTATTATTTTAATTTTACACTGGGGCGAAGCCCCTGGATGGACAGGCAGATTACCCCTTTCAGATACAGCAGACAGAGCACCCCTTTTTTAGATACAGCAGGCAGAGCACCCCTGGACTAATACAGCAAACTTAGCAGCACCCCTGGACTGATACGGCAAATAGGGCACCCCTGGACTGATACGGCAGACAGGGCACCCCTGGACTGATATGGCAGACAGGGCACCCCTGGACTGATACGGCAGACAGGGCACCCCTGGACTGATACGGCAGACAGGGCACCCCTGGACTGATACGGCAGACAGGACACCCCCGGACTGATACGGCAGACAGGGCACCCCTGGACTGATACGGCAGACAGGGCACCCCCTGACTGATACGGCAGACAGGGCACCCCGGACTGATACGGCAGACAGGGCACCCTCGGACTGATATGGGAGACAGGGCACCCCCGGACTGATACGGCAGACAGGGCACCCCCGGACTGATACGGCAGACAGGGCACCCCCGGACTGATACGGCAGACAGGGCACCCCCGGACTGATACGGCAGACTGGGTACTCACTACGGCCCCGCCTATGACAGTGTCAGGTTGAAAAACACTAAGGTCTTCAAATTAACCAATGGCTGTATGCTTGAGTTTGTTTACTGTAGCTGTTACATTCGATATGACTGCAATGGCCAAACAAATTAATTAGAAGGGCTGTCCACATACTTTTCACCATCTAGTGTACGTTTTCACACATTTTCATTTTAGCTAATTTTTATGTAATTATGACACATGCTTAAATTTATCAAATTTGTAAATTATGTTCTGAAGTATAAAAACACAAATGTAAAAAAGGAGCAGTAACAGTCAACAAAAAAAGTTCTGAAATTCTGCCTGTAATTCATATACATATATTTTACAAATTCCTTGCAATTACATTCATTTTTAATTACATTTAAGGAAATCTGTAGTGCATTTTTCTCTAAATGCTATGTGGGTAACATAATTTTTAAAAAGTAATGAACATTTCTACAGTAGTATAATATTGCAACTCATACTGTATGTTCTGTATAAATAAACCTCATGTAACCAGATGCATCACTTATAAAGCATATTGTAAGTGATAATTACTATTGTTAAAACATTAAAAAATGTATTTGCCATTATACCTAAATACAATATAACAATTACTATCTTGAGTACTATGATAAGCAATCATATTCCATAATGTTTGCTTTATATAAACATACTTTTAAGCTCTCTAGAAGTGCACTTTGCTGTGCAATTTTCAATTTCATGTAACCGTTATTACCAGAAGTCAGTCACTAGAGAACGCTTTAAGATCCAGATCCCTTGTCACATATGGTGCCAAAATCAAAGTGTGCTCATAAAACAAAGACAATAATCAGATTTAACTTGGATGGTGTAATTGACCATTTGCCAAACTTCCTTGTATAACACATTTCTCAAACTAATGATGACAATTAATGTTTCCCTATGTAATAATTGTCTCTTTATTTCCTCATCTATTTTCAATAGAACCTGCTCTTTTAAATGTTCTAAACTCTAACCTATAATGTACTTATTTATCTTTTAAATAACAAAAATCCTGCCATTTGTCTTTGCCCTTTAACCATACCCCCATTTTATTAATTAGAACTTTGTTCATTTAAGTTTTTTTTTTCATTATTGCATTCAACATTTGACTATTATCTATATCAAACACCATATAATGCATTTAATTTAGAGAAGTCTCCAATGCTGCATTCAGATCGCAAATGTCGGATCCTACCCGGTAAGAGAAACGTGTACTTACCGGGTGGGATCCGGCATTTGCGCTCCATTGCTGGCTTTCCGACCTGGCAATATAACGGGTCGGTTGCCATAGCAGCAGAGGGCACAGCAGCAGCAGGGGTGGGGGTGGAGGCGGCGCCGGGAGATGAGCTCATCTCCTGCGCCGCCTCTGCCTATGCTGTGAATGGGAGCCGTGTCGCATCGGAACGGCTCCCATTCACACTGCGCCTGACCCGGTAATCAACCCGGTAATAACCCTTCTTTTTTACCGGGTTGAATTACCGGGTCAGGCGACCCGCTAATTCTGAAAAGGACCTTTCACATCGCACACTGACCCGTTTCGACATGGCAATATGCCGTGTCGATACCGGGTTTTTAGTGCGATGTGAAAGGGGTACTACTTAGTTCCTATGAGAGTCCAGGTTATCACCTGCTATAAAGCTACTGGGAGTGCTGCCTTATCACCTAAGGAAAATTGGGGTATCTTGACTATTGGCTGCAAGCTAAAATGTTTTTATTAAAATATGAACAACATCCACATGTTTTTATTTGCTAGACACACAGATTTGCAATATATTATTGTTAACACAGAAATAATGCTCAAGGTGCATTAGGATGTTGACAGAATGCTGATGTTCTCCAGAGATTAATAAACTGTTCTAACATTGTCCACCCCGGAAGGCTTGTTAAGTATACATGGATATTTGTCCTGACTCATTAATCAATATGCACTTTATGCGAATTATTTCCACTGCATTTTTTTATGCTGAATTATAAATATATACTTTTTTGCAATTACCAATTGCGTATGGTTATTTGTGGAGTTTTATATATATATATATATATATATATACATATATGTGTGTGTATGTGTGTGTGTGTGTGTGTGTGTGTGTGTGTGTGTGTGTGTGTGTGTGTGTGTAAATTAGAGATGTGCGGTGGGCACGTTTTGTGTTTTGGTTCTGGTTCTATGCTCGTGTTTTGGATCTCGATTGGTTTTGCCAAAAAACACCCTTCCGTGTTTTGGTTTTTGATCTGGATGATTTTTGAATAAAACATAAAAATAGCTAAAATCACAGAATTTGGGAGTAATTTTGATTCTACGGTATTATTAACCTCAACAACATTAATTTCCACTCATTACCAGTCTATTCTGAACACCTCACACCTCACAATATTGTTTTTAGTCCAAAAGGTTGCACCGAGGTGGCTGTATGACTTATCTAAGCGAAACAAGTGTGCGGCACAAACACTGGGCCCATCTAGGAGTGGCACTGCAGTGGCAGACAGGATGGCAAATTTAAAAAATAGGCCCCAAACAGCACATCATGCAAAGAAGAAAAAGAGGTGCAATGAGGTAGCTCTATGACTAAATTAAGCGACACAATTGTGCGGCACAAACACCTGGCCCATCTAGGAGTGGCACTGCAGTTGCAGACAGGATAACACTTAATTCATCCCCACTGGAATCCACCATTACAGGTCTCTGTGTATTTTCTGGAGGCAATTGCTGGTAAAGGTCTTCCTGGAGTAATTTCTAATTCATTTTGATGAACATCATCTTCTCCATAGTTTGTGGAAGTAACCTCCTACACTGATCGCTGACAAGGTTACTGGCTGCACTAAACACTCTTTCAGAGTACACACTGGAGGGGGGCAACTTAGGTAAAATAAAGCCAGTTTGTGCAAGGGCATCCAAATTGCCTATTTTTCCTGCCAGTATATGTACGGACTGTCTGACATGCCTACTTGGATGCTGTCACTCATATAATCCTCCACCATTCTTTCAATGGTGACAGAATCATATACAGTGACAGTAGACATGTCAGTAATCATTGGTATGTCCGTCAGTCTGGACCAGATGTCAACACTCGCTCCTGACTGCCCTGCATCACCGCCAGTGGGTGGGCTAAGAAATCTTATTCTTTTCCTCGCAGCCCCAGTTGTGGGAGAAAGTGAAGGAGGAGCTGTTGATGGGTCACATTCCGTTTGAGTTGACAATTTTCTCACCAGCAGGTCTTTGAATCTCTGCAGACTTGTGTCTGCTGGAAAGAGAGATACAATGTAGGTTTTAAACCTAGGATAAAGCATGGTGGCCAAAATGTAGTGCTCTGATTTCAACAGATTGACCACCATTGAATCCTGGCAAAGCGAATGAAGGGCTCCATTCACAAGTCCCACATGCTTTGTGGAATCGCTCCATCTTAGCTACTTCTTCAATTTCTCCAGCTGCTTCTGCAAAACCCTGATGAGGGAAATGACCTGACTAAAGCTGGCAGTGTCTGAACTGACTTCACGTGTGGCAAGTTCAAAGGGTTGGAGAACCTTGTACAAGACGGAAATCATTCTCCACTGCACTTGAGTGAGATGCATTCCCCCTCTTTTGCATATATCGTACGTGGATGTATAGGCTTGAATGGTCTTTTGCTGCTTCTTCATCCTCTGAAGCATATAGAGTGTTGAATTCCTCCTCGTTACCACCTCTTGGTTCAGGTGATGGCAGGGCAGGTTCAGGTGTGTTTGATGGTGCTCCAGTCTTCGGCACGCGGTGGATGAATGCCAAAAGTGGGCCGAAATTTTTCGGGCCACCGACAGCACCTCCTGCACGCCCCTATCATTTTTCAAAAAATTCTGCACCACCAAATTAATTGTATGTGCAAAACATAGGATGTGCTGGAATTTACCCAGATGTAATGCATGCACAATATTGGTGGCATTGTCCGATATCACAAATACCCAGGAGAGTCTAACCGGGGTAAGCAATTGGGCAATGATGTCCCTCAGTTTCTGTAAGAGGTTGTCCGCAGTGTGCCTCTTATGGAAAGCGGCGAAACATAGCATAGCCTGCCTAGGAATGAGTTGGTGTTTACGAGATGCTGCTACTGGTGCCGCTGCTGTTGTTGCTGCGGGAGGCCATACATTTACCTAGTGGGCTGTCACATAGTCCTTAGTCTGCCCTGTTCCACTTGTCCACATGTCTGTGGTTAAGTGGACAGTGGGTACAAAGCATTTTTTAGGACACTGAGGACACTTTTTCTGACATCTCTGTACATTCTCTGTATCGCCTGCCTAGTAAAGTGGAACCTAGATTGGATTTGATACCGTGGACACATTACCTCAAACAATTCTCTAAGTCCCACTGAACTAATGGCGGATACTGAACTCTGACACCAACATAGCTGTCAAGGCCTCAGTTATCCGCTTTGCAAAAGAATGACTGCTGTCATATTTCATCTTCCTCACAAAGGACTGTTGGACAGTCAATTGCTTACTGGAAGTAGTGCAAGTGGTCTTTCGACTTCCCCTCTGGGATGATGATCGACTCCCAGCAGCAACAACAGCATGCATACCACTCAAGGATCCTCTGGAGGAATCCCAGATAGGAGAGGACTTCTCAGTCTCTCCAGTGACATGGCCTGCAGAACTACTGACGTTCCTGACTGAGGAGGAAGTTGATGTTGAGGGAGTTGGTGGTGTGGCTTGCAGGAGCTTGGGTAGAAGTAGAAGAAGGGATTTAGGTGTCAGTGGACTGTTTACGCTCTTACCCAAAGTTTAAAAACTTGACACTGACTTCTGATGAATGCGCTGCAGGTGACGTATAAGGGAGGATGTTCATAGGTGGTTAATATCCTTACCCCTACTTATTATAGATTGACAGAGGCAACACATGGCTAGACACATGTTGTCCAGATTTGTGGAGAAATAATTCCACACCAAAGAGGTGGCTATTTTGGTATTCTGCCCAGGCATCACAATGGGCTTATTCATCCCACGGACAACAGGTGTCTCCCCTGGTGCCTGATTTAAACAAACCACATCACCATCAGAATCCCCATCGTCAACTTCCTCCTCAGGACTAGCAACACCCATATCCTCATCCTGGTGTACTTCAACAGTGACATCTTCAATTTGAATATCAGAAACTGGACTGTGGGTGCTCCTTCCAGCACTTGCTGAGGGCATGCAAATGGTGGAAAGAGCAACCTCTTCCCATCCAGTGTTGGGAAGGTCAGGCATCACAACCACCGACACACTTGGACTCTCCTTGGGGATTTGTGATACCATCTTAGAATGCACAGTTATTTGCTGTGCTTTTGCCAGCTTAACTCTTATCATTTTTCTTGTGGCAGAATGAGGGCTTCAATCATCATGTGCAGCTGAACCACTAGTCCTGAACATAGGCCAGGGCCTTAGCCATTCCTTGCCAATCCGTGTCGTAAATCACATATTGGTAAGTTTACGTTCCTCCTCAGACCATTTAAATGTATTTTTTGGGGTCTTTTTACTGAACTTTGGCTTTTTGGATTTTACATTCCCTCTACTATCACATTGGGCATCGATGACGTTGATGGAATTTCATTGTCTATGTCATGACTAGTGGAAGCAGCTTCAGCACTAGGAGGAAGTGGTTCTTGATCTTTCCCCATTTTATCCTCCAAATTTTTGTTTTCTATAATTTTTCTGGAGTTATATAACAATGGGGGTAATTCCAAGTTGATCGCAGCAGGAATTTTTTTTAGAAGTTGGGCAAAACCATGTGCACTGCAGGGGGGGCAGATATAACATGTGCAGAGAGAGATAGATTTGGGTGTGGTGAGTTCAATCTGTAATCTAAATTGCAGTGTAAAAATAAAGCAACCAGTATTTACCCTGCACAGAAACAAAATAACCCACCCAAATCTAACTCTCTCTGCAAATGTTATATCTGCCCCCCCTGCAGTGCACATGGTTTTGCCCAACTGCTAAAAAAATTTCTGCTGCGATCAACTTGGAATTACCCCCATTATGCGGTATAGGAGAGCGTACCTCTACACCACATAAGGCAAACCCTGTGAAAATTATTTGGATTAAATATTAATGACCCCTTTATTTGGAGTAAATAATAAACAGCACAGGATAACACCACTGAATTTATATGGCAGCACCACTGGACAGGCTTTATACGGAATTATATGGGTTTATATGGAATTATACAGCAGGATCACTGGATTTATACGGCAGTACCGCTGGACATATATGGCAGGATTACTGTAGTTATACGGCAGGATCACTGGATTTATACGGCTGTACCGTTGGACATATACGCCAGTATCAATGGGCATATATGGAAGGATCACTGGATTTATACACCAGTACCACTGGAATTATATGGCAGGATCACTGGAATTATATGGCAGGATCACTGGAATTATATGGTAGGATCACTGGATTTATACGGCAGGATCACTGGAATTATACGACAGTACCTCTGGATTTATACGACAGTACCACTGGAATTATATGGCAGGATCACTGGAATTATATGGCAGGATCACTGGATGTATACAACAGTACTGCTGGACATATACGGATGTATAAATGGACATATATGGCAGGATCACTGGAATTATGCTGCAGGATGACTGAAATTATATGGCAGGATCACTGGAATTATACGGCAGTACCGCTGGACATATACGGCAGTACCACTGGACATATACGGCAGCACAGGGACACCACCACTGGACTGATGCAGGACAACACAGCACCACTGCAATGGACTGGACTTATACAACAGCACTGGACATATGGCAGCAGAGTACACCACCACTGTGACGGACTGATGCAGCACAACGCACCACCACTGGACTGATGCAGCACAACACTATACCTCTGGACTGGACTTATACAGCAGCACTGGACATATGGCAGCAGAGGACACCACCACTGTGACTGGACTGATGCAGTACGAAACAGCACCACTGGACTGGTGCAGCACAACACAGCACCACTGAACTGTACTTATACAGCTGCACTGGACACATGGCAGCAGAGGACACAACCACTGTGACTGGACCGATGCAGCACAAGACACGGACACTGAGGACAGAGACACGTCCTCTCTCTATACTCTCCAATGCCAGAGTGAAAATGGCGGCGACGCGCGGCTCCTTATATGGAATCCAAACCCCGCGAGAATCCGACAGCAGGATGATGACTTTTTGCCTCGTTCTGGTTTCTGAGTCAGGCGGGAAAACCCGAGCCTGACTCAGATCCGGGCTCAAGTGGGGAAGTTCAGTATGGTTCGGTTCTCTGAGAACCGAACCCGCTCATCTTTAATGTGTGTGTGTGTGTGTGTGTGTGTGTGTGTGTATATATATATATATATATATATATATATATATTGCAACGCAGATGTTACCCTATATAATATGGGTAAAATTGGAAACAGGCATATTTCTTTATACTGTATGTATATATCTCCACACTAGTCTAAACGTTATAGCATAGTTACCACCATTTTCATGTCAACCCATGGAGGTCCACACATAGTGGCACTTCTAACTGATGCCATAATGGTGCATCTGACTGGCACATCTTCTACAACTATTCTATTTTCTTAACTTGTTAGGCTTGGGGCTACTTTTCAGTATTATATCTACTGATATATATTTTTTTAAGTTTTAGCCTCTGGGAGATTTCTTAGAGGAGAGATGCAGCAGGTTACTGTGTGTGGTGGGGCCCAACACTTCTCATCATTTGCCTCTGCCCTTCACAGCATAATGTTGCTATTTGCAAGGATATCCTTATGTCTATCCCATGCATGTTTAAATGGCTCTACTGTCATATCCTCTACCACCTCTGCTGGGTGGCTATTCTACTTGTCCACTACCCTTTCTGTAAAGTCATTTTTCTTCAAGTTTCTCCTGAACCTACTTCCCTCTAATGTCAGTATACGTCCTCGTGTTCTATTACTTCTCTTTTATGACAAATGTCTCATTCCTGTACATTGTTAAAACCCTTGATATATTTGAAAGTTTCTATCATGTCCCCCCTTTCCCTTCTCTGCTACAAACTATAATGTTAAGGTCTTTTAGTCTTTTCAGGTAAGTTTTATTATGTAGACCATTTAACATTTTAGTTGCACTTCTTTGTACAATCTCTAATATATTAATATCCTTCTGAAGATATGGCCTCCAGAATTGAACACAGTATTTTAGATGAGGCTGTACCAATGACTTATACAATGGCATTATTACTTATTTATTTCTGCTGGTGATTCCTCTCCTTATGCTACAAAGCATCTGACTTGCCTTCCTCATTGCTTTGTTACATTGCTTACCTGTTTTTAAGTCCCCTGAAATAGTGACATCTGAATCCCTTTCCTCCTCAGCAGTACCTATTTTAGTGCCATTAATACTATATTTTTCTTTTGGATTTTTGAGACCCAAGATTTAGCAGTTTTTTTAATTAAACTGTAGTTGCCACGCTCTTGACAATTCCCCTAGTCTACCTAGATTTGTTTTACCCCTCCTAGTGTGTCTACCTTATTGCATACTGTACCCTTGTGTCATCTTCAAAAAGGCATACTTTACCTTCAATACCATTTGCAATTTCACCAATAAAGATATTAAAAAGCACTGGTCCAAGTACAGATCCCTGTGGTACTTCACTGGTAACCTTTTCTTCCTGTGAATGCACTCCATTTACTACAACTCTCTGTTTACTACCCTGCAACCCAGATCTTATCCATTCAACCATCTTAAAATACAATCCCAATCTTTCAAGTTTATTTAGTAGTCTGAGGTGTGGGGCAATGTTAAAAGCCTTACTAAAGTCTAGATAATCTACATTACAGCTCAACTTGATCTATTAATCTTGTCACTTAGTAAAAAAAAGAGAATTGTGGTATACTTACCTTTGTTAACTCTCTTTCTTCAAAGTTTATAGAGTCCACAGGGGAGAAAATGGGGTGTAAATGGTGGATAGGACTTGGCGCCAAACACTTAAAGCTTTACATATCCCAGGATGCTCTGGTCCTTCCCCTTATACCCTGCCCACAGCCTGAGGAAAGTCAGTTGTTGTCAACAAGCCCAAGGAGGGAGCAGTGCTAAATATCTAAGTGCATGGGGAATATAATTTATTTTACTAGTACAATATACTCGCATATTTCAGACTGTAGGTATACAGCTATACCTATCATATAATATACCCTAGCCTTCTATCCGTAGAGTATTATACAGACATTGGTCCACTTATAAGATACATGTACCTTTAAACAGAGTTTGGAAATCAGCAGACTCAGTGTGTAATACAATTGGAATTAGCACCAAATAAGGCTGACCAGCTTCTAGCTGGTACCTTGTCCTAATATGAGCATAAAACTGTAGAAAGATTTTGCTAGTTTGTATGACATCCGTGGGAGTGTTAAGAGAATTGGGTGTAACCAAGTATTATAAAAACAGTGCTTAACCATGTTTTATTCTGTTAATGTCTTTGACCCGGGCTGACAGGATGTACCTCTCAGCCTAGATATATGGGCGTGGTCTTTTAAATAAATAATTGTTTTATAAATATGACTTCAATTCAATATTTTACTTAGATGCAACAAGGAAACAAATGGTTAAAATTAGGATTCAACACAGGTTAGGAAAGGAGAAAGACCAGTACTAGGGAAGCCAATCCTGGGACATTTTTTCAAACCCGGGTATTGGGATTGAAAAATGGAAAATCCCGGGATACCTGGGATTGGCTTTTAACTGTGTGGCCGCCCCCTCACCCCACCCACATAACTAACTATATACGAGGGCGGGCAGGTGAGAAACTCTTCATTCTTTCCCCCAGCGCCCAGCTGACGATGCAGCGTGACCTCACGCTGCACTGAGGGAGCCAGAAGGAGGAAGTCGGGCAGAGTCTTAGCGTCCTATGGATGCTCAACACTGATCCCTCAATCCCCGGGATTGGACCATCCAATCCCGGGATTGAATCCTGGCCATTTTTGGCCCTAAATCCCAGGATCCCGCTCTTGGGATTGGCCTCCATATCCAGTACACACAAGAATCACAATCTCGCACAACAGAGAAGGGAACTGGTGACCAAGAGGAAAGCCAAGTGGGTCAGAGTGGTGCCCTGTGGAACCTATGAATTTAAAGATAGTTAACAAAGGTAAGTCTACCATAACTCTCCTTTTCTTCTTCAGAGTCCACAGGGCTCCACAGGGGAAACAATGGGGATGTCCCAAAGCAGTTGTTCAAGGGAGAGGATTCTAGAGGACAATACGGCATTCAAATGAAGCATCCTGAGAGGGAAATGTATCAAAGGCAAAGAACCTAGGAAAGGTGTGGTCAGAAGACCATGTGGCTGCCTTGCAGAGTTGTTAGGCAAATGCACCATGGCTGGCAGATAACAAAGGACCCACAGAGCGAATACAATGAGCAGAGACTGTATATGGCTCAGGGAGGTCAGCCTGTGCCAGGGGTTCAAATGAAGCCTCCTGTAGTGCTTGTTGAACCACTGATGAATCCCATTGAGCCACTGGATGGACAAAGGGAGGTTGTATATGGAGGACACCCTGAAGAAAGGTGCTAACATCCAGCAGGGGAGCAATTCTGCACTGAAACCAGAGTAACAAAGGAGAGAAGTGCAGTTTCATAGAGGCTAGACTGAGTTTGAGATCCAATCCAGCTTGAAGAAAAGCCAGGATTAAGGAAGCTCTAAAAACCAGCGGGTCATAGCATCTTGCAGTATACCACTGGAAGTATGTATGCCACACATTGTAATATATGGGCTGCGGCAGACTTCCGTGCTCTGAGCTTGGTCTGGACCACTGAATGGGAGAAACCGTTTGACCTTAGGAGGGATGACTCAAGAGCCACGCCTTCAAAAACAGACAAGCCAGGTCCGGGTGTAGACAGAGATCTTGAGACAGTAAAGCTGGTCATAGTGGAAGTGAACAGGGACTGTCTATGGTGAGTCTCTGACGATTGGAGACAATGCTATCTAGGCCAAGCTGGAGCTACCAACAGTATGGTGCCCCCTTCTTGTTTGAATTTCCAAAGACCAGAGGAAAGAGATACTCTAGTCAAAAGGTCCACTTCCCTGTCAGGACATCCATGAAGGCTTCTTCGGGATCTCTTGTTCTGGACCCATGCACAGAAACCTTGTGGTTGTGTCATGAGGCCATGAGGTCCTCGTTTGGAAGGCCACACTTGTCCACCAGAAGTTGAAAGACCTCAGGGTGTAGAGACCACTCACCAGCATGGACGTTGTGATGGCTGAGTTAGTACACTTCCCCGTTAAGGCTTCCAGGGATGAGCAATGCTGAGATGGCATTCTGCCCATCAGAGAATGTGAGTCACTTCCAACTTTGCCAACTGACTGCGAGTGCCTCCCTGATGGTTAAGGGAGGCCACTGAAGTGGTATTGTTGGACTGGACCTTGACCAGTCTGCCCTGGAGAATGTCCCAAGTCAGAGTTAGTGCTCTGTAGACAGCTTGGCATTCCAGGACATTTATTGGCAACCAACTTTGGGTGGGAGTGCAATAGCCCTGAAAGGACTGTTGACTGGACACCACCCCCATCCATGGAGACTGAGATACATGGTCAGGAGTGTCCAATCTGGGATCCAGAAGGGTCGATCCTTGTCCAAGTGGGACGAGCAGAGCCACCAAGCTGAACTTCCAGGGGACCATCATCTGGGACCTGATTAGATGTGGTTGTCCATTCCATCTGTGCAGGATTAGGTGTTGCAAGGGTCTGAAGTGGATCTGGGCATACTCCACCATGTCAAAGGTGGAGACAAATGACCCCAAGACCTGCTTGGCTGAGTGGAATGACACTTGGTGACTGAGAAGCACCTGTGCACTCATTGTTTTAGTGCAGATATTTTGTCAACTGGAAGGAAAAGTCTTTATACCTGAGAATCCAGGAGAAATCCCAGATGTAAAATGGCCTCTATTAAACAAACCCTGCACCAGTTTGTTAAGCCTGGTGGTCTAGTGGGGTCCCAGATGAACCGGAGTGCACAGCAGCACCTCCAGTCTGTCCCCCAAGACCGGGGGAATGACTGCTTTAAAGATGCAGGTCCCACAAGCAGGAACCCACAATGCTAGCCAGACCTCCAAGTACCAGACCACAGGCTGGAGTTGTGGCTCTAGCAGGGGGTTGATAAAGCAGCACTTCTGGCTTACAGGGGACTGCTTAGCACTGCTAGCTCTGTTCTGTAATAAAAATACATAAAATAAAACATAAAATAAAGCTTGGGTTGCTTAATAGCAGCCCCACTGTTTAATGGTGAACAGGCTCCTACCAGCACCAAAATGAAACTGTTTGCCTCAGGCTGTGGATGGGGTATATGGGGGGAAGGACCAAAGCATCGTGGAATATATAAAGCTTTAACTGTTTGGTGTCTGTTCTTTGCACCACCTACACTCCATTGTCTCCCCTGTGGAGCCCTTTGCACATTGAAGAAGAAAGTCAATAATATTTGAATGATGTGATCTCCCTCCAGTAAATCTATGCTATTTGGGATCCTGTAAGTTTAAGTATTAGAGATATTCTACAACTCTACTTTTACAACTCTACTTTTAAGAGTGTTTCCATCAATTTCCTTACTACTGATGGAAGGCTCACTGGTCGGTAGTTGGTTGACTCTTCTCTTCCTTGCTTATACTTTTTGTGCAGTGAGATTACGTTTACTCTTTTCAAGTCCTCCTGTATTACTCCTGTAGCTAGTGACTGGTTGAATAATTCTGATAATGGTGCTACCAGCACCTCATTAAACTATTTTGATACTTTAAGTTTTGAGAGCTCATTTAAGATCATATTTGTAAATGTACTTGTTTCTATCTCATTTTTCTGAATACACTTACAACTTAACTGTGGTTCCTTTCCCTCTATTTCAATAATGAATACTGAGCAAAAATAATTAATATGATGATTTGCTATTACAATGTCTCCCATAACAAGACTCCCACGTTCTGTCTTTAGTCTTATTATTCCGCCTTTTGTTTTTCTCCTTTTGCTTATTTACCTAAAGTTTTCCCCACTTTACCAACTGACTGGGCATTTTCTCCTCAGCTTGACCTTTGCAAGTCTGAATACCTTCTTAGTCTCTTTCTGTCTTACAAGATACACCTCTTTGTCTTCATTATTCTGCTTATATTTCCTAAAGGCATCTTTTTTGCTTTCACAATACTTACTACTTCTTTTGCAAACCACACTGGCTTTCTTATTCTTGTGTTTTTCCTAACCCTGTCTGTTGCCTTTAGCGTTACACTTTTTCATTTTTCCCACCTCTCCTGCATGCTTTCCAAGTTCCTCCACTCTGCCAAAAAATCACTTACACATTTTCCCATCCCTACAAAATCAGCCTTCTTGAAATCTAACACTTGTTTTGGTGTGGGATGAGTAAGACTGTCTTTTTTTCTGAACTGCTTTATGGTTACTGGATCCCACATTTTCACGCACATGTTCCTCAGATATTCTGTCACCATTTGTAAGTATTAAGTAATATTGTGTCTTTATGGCTCCTTCATCAATTGGTGGAGGAATGCTCCCTGCAAGGAATTCAGAATGTCCCTACTTCTAGTTGAACTTGCAACAGACACCTCCCAGGTTACTTCATGGTAGAGTAAAGTCCCCCATGATTATCACCTCTTCTTTTAATGCCATTTTAGTGATGTCCTGCAATAGGTTCTTGTTCAGTTCCTCTTCCTGACCTGGTTGTCTGTAGATCACCTCAATGCAAAGAATCACCTTCTCCCCTGTTTCTATGGTCACCTAAAAGGCCTATGGTCATTTTTTCTTCAATATTGTGTATTAAGGTAGTATTTATGTTTTTTTACATACATAGCTACCCCTCCTCTGATCCTTCCCATTCTGTATAAAGTATATTCAGTATAGCTATGGCGCAGTAATGATTTTCAGTGCTTCATGACTCTGTAATAGCCACAATATCCAGATTATCCCTTGTCATTTTTGCAATCAGTTTGCAATTAGTTTATTTCTTAAGCTCCTAGCATTTGCACACATAGCTCTTAGAGCTTTGTTTGTGCTTATCCTATTCCTAGATATGTTCATCTCTCTGCCTATGTTTATTTGGCTTTGATCTGCATTATCTTCTGTTGCTGTGGATATGCTTCCTATTCAATTTGCCTGCAGAAACAATACCTGTCGTTTGGAGAAGATTACTCTAAATTGTTCCTAATGAAGCATCCAAACTGCTCACTTAGTATTCTCATTCATATTGATGATGGGTACAGGCTGTCACTTTTGTATAAGCCCATATCTTGCCTTTGTGTACTGGCAATACTTCTGAAAAAGTTACAGTTGTAACTGTTTTTACAGCAGTCTCTAACTTTATGGCCATGGCTTCAGCATGAGCCAGGTAATTTTTCCCTAGTTGAATAATGGCATCTACCTCCCCATCTTTTCTTGCTGCCTTCACAATTTTTAGCATGCACTCTTTATCACTTGGAGCTGTGGCTCCAGGTAAGCATATAACTTGTTTTTCTACTTCAATAGCTTTTCCCAAGAGAAGTGCAAATGTAATTTTCCTGTTCCTCTAGTTAGCAGAAGTCCTGATATCATCCTGTTCTGTGTTGTGTATATTATTTGTACATTCAGAATCAGACTGCCCCAAAGGGGCATCATGGAATCTCCCGGTGGGCCCCACTGCATAAGGGCCCACCCCCTCCTCTAGGCATCAGGTTCCAGACTGTACAATACATTTGAATTATACATTAATCATATGTTACCTTATGCTGCACAGGACTATGGTGTATTCTCTACAGTGCATTGCAGTTTGTGGGATGTGTCTGTGTCTCTTGAAATCACTGCCTTTCAGAGCCCACAGTAGTATAGACAGAATGTCTTCTGGGGACTCTCTGAGGCAGTGGGGGACTCAAGTACACAGACATCCTACATATCTCAGCATGCAGATTAGCTATCTGTTCCTGCAGCAATGACAATTATTTACAGAATGGACAGCTGAGTCTTCAGAATACCTCCTGCAAAACATATGCATTACATCCACTGCACTGCACAAGACCAAACATTGTATCATATGTTAATGCTATTGACAATATTTGTGTGTGGTATCCAATTACTGTGCCTATAGTTGTTTTTGGCCAATAAAAAAAGCCTGATAGCTCAGTTGTGGACCGATGATCATTTTCAAGCTATCCAATGATAGCCGAAAAAGGACCTGCTATTCGATAACACATGGGATATTGGATAAGTTCTCGATCTCATGCGTTACCTTGATTCCGAGGGTTGCTTATCATGGAATATGCTTTGGGTTCTGGTTGTCGGTGTGAATCTATTCGCAGTGGTAAAAAAACACTTAATAGGATACCCCCATTAGTAATTTTTGTATTCTAGTGATTTATATGGTAGATTTTTTCTACTAACTTACCTTTATTCCAACCGTTATTACTGAGTTCTGTTACAACTTTTAGTACTTTGCTTTATACAAAAAAACATAATGTAAATTTGTATTATTTGCAAGCACACTGTGGAGCACTTTGTAACATTAAACTTTGAAAACATATACATATTATTTAACTCTCTAACAGTAGGGGTCATAAGATGACTAAGTTCTTTCATTTGCCACAGTATTTGCAAATGATATAACATATGCCAGACTAGGAAAGAATACAATTTCTGTGTATAGTGAATCACCCCTTCAACTGCCAAAATAGCATATTTTTCAGAACATTTCTGAACACTGAGTGAAAAGCTACATTTTTGAGCCTACAGCTACTACAAAGTAAACACAACTACATGTAGGTACTAGTTTGTCCTGACAGTTCATTACATAAGTGGTTCACTTGTGAGTCCTTAAAGAAATTGCTAATTCTAAAGTACTGTAAAAATAATAATAAAAGAAAAAGGCATTCCTTATATACTGTTGAAAACTTATGGTTATCCTGACAAACCTCGACAAAGGGGAAGTTATGTGATTTCAGAAACACTTTACTGTTTAAATTTTGTACAAAATATCCAAATAACGTGCCCATAACCAGTGGAGAGTGAAAATAAAGAGTACACAGTAGTAGTGCAAGGAATATCATAAAATTATTTAGATGATTATTTACGAAGAGTCAGGGAGTAAAACTCTGAACTTCTGATCCTGTGCATGGCTAAAATTTACAAGGGCAATGCTTTTACTAGTTATATATGGGTAGTAGAAGCATTGCCCTTTTAAATGTCGGTCAGAAACATGATCAGAAGTGCTGGGCATAGTGGCAAACACAGGATTTCCAGAGGGGAGGGCGGGGGTTCCAAATGCAATCCACAATCTCACGCTCTGTAAAATATTGGCGCAAGTGCGAAAGTCTGGGAGAGCAGTAGAAGTACCTAGTAACTAATGGCCCTGGACATTAATGTACACATTGGTCTTTTTATACACTAGATACTGTATGGAATACAGTATTAATATTTAACACTATAGATGGTCTAGGGTATAGGCTGTATCAAACATAGTTAAATAATACAAAAAGGATAAGTGGTCAGGAAAAGGTTAAACATACCATAATAAATAAATAAATACACAAACATAATAGAACCAGTACTACACTATCCAAGCACAAATTCTCCCACTTCATGGTAAGGCTCCTGTCTCTTCTTCCTGACAGCTACTCTCTGGTTAAGTGCACTGATTGAGGACTCAGATTCACACACACAGCAAAGTTGGTAGAAGCAGTTGCTACCACTGGGCATGTTCTGCAGCTCTGTTTTGTCTCCTAACCTGCATGATGTGGCGGTAGCTCTTGTAGTAGTATCATATACCATTACTATTGTTGTCAAAATTTGAGCCAATTGCCAAGAGGAGGGGGATTCCTGACAGAACCCATCTCCCCTGTGTTTGCCTATGGGGCAGGGTCGGATTAACAATGAGGCTGGTAGATCTCAGTTGAGGGGTCAGCTTGCTGGGGGTAGCTTGCGTGGAATTTATTAAGTGTGGAATTAAGAAGTGTGTTATCCGAACAGTTAAAAAAAAACAGTTATTCTTCTTGGGAATGGACTAATCATCTTTTTTTTTTCTCATCTCTCAGGTATGTGAAATCATTTCTATTACGCTACCAGGCTCAGATTGACACACATGCTGCTTGCAAACGACATCATATGTTTGAATGTATGTGATGTTTTTCTAGTAATTTCCTATATATGTGATTGAATTTATTGTGGATAGTTAGAGTCGTTTTTGTCTGTTTACCCACCCTGTGCAATTTATTTGATCAATTAGCATTTCAATCAGGTGACTAAATGTTCAGAGGTAGGCCTGTTCTTAATCAGAGACAGTATTTCTTTAGATCTCAGTTAAGGGGTCAGCTTGCTGGGGGTAGCTTGCGTGGAATTTATTAAGTGTGGAATTAAGGAGTGTGTTAACCCGAACAGTTAAAAAAAAACAGTTGAACACACATTGAACAACATCAAGGAAAGGTAACTTACACAACTTACTCTTACTCCTACTCCACTTAACCCACAAAACACAAACAACCACAGCATGTTCATCAAACTACTGTTTCTTATTTCAATTCATGGAATTCTCACCAAATTTAACACATTCTATTCTACACTCACCCTGAAACTCACCCCTCAGTGCACATTACTGCTTCTATTCTCCACTCCCCTCTTCTAAACACTCATGAGCTTTATACTTACTTCTCTGCAAGTACTTTGACAACCACAATTGGCCACCAAAATAAACACTTGCAAACATCCACCAATATTTATCTCACTTTTCTGCTTGTATTAGCTGATGACATATCACCAAATCCAGGCCCCAACCACCTTTCCCTCTCACACTCAGCTGTCTCAAAACAACATAGAAATCCATCTAACCTCATAAATATCACGTGTCTCCCATCCCCCTCCAAGTCACTAAAATGTGCCTTATTGAATGCACGCTCTGTTTGTAACACATTTAACATCCAACCATGACCTCTTCATATCTCACAACTTTAATCTGCTGGCAATAACAGAAACATGGCTCACACAATCATACACAGCCTCCCCTGCAGCACTGTCACACGGTGGTTTCCACTTCACACACACATCTAGGCCTAATAAAAGTAAAGGTGGTGGGGTTGGAATCTTACTGTCACAGTTTTTCACATACACTGTTCTACCTCAGGTTCCTTCACTCACATTCACATCATTTGAAGTTCACTCTATCAGGATTTTCACCCCCTTCTCTCTGCATGTTGCAGCTATCTATCGCCCTCCTGGGCAACCTAAACAACAATTTCTAGAAGATTTTTCTGCCTGGCTCCAACACTTCTTATCCTCTGACATCTCCACCATCATTATGGGCAATTTCAATATAGCTCTTGACAGTCCACAATCTGTTCATGCATCCAAACTCCTCTCTCTATCCTCCTCTCTTGGCCTAACCCAATGGTCCGACTCCTCTACTCACCAGGAGGGCCACTGCCTTGATCTTGTGTTCACCAGGCTCTGCTCAGTTTCCGAATTCCTTAACACTCCTTTCCCTCTCTCTGATCACAACCTGATCACCTTCACAATCTCTTCTATTACTTTAAATTCTAGGACACTAAAACCAAGCAAGCCCCCTCTAACCCGTAGAAATACTAACAATATAAATTTTCAACAACTTTCCACTTCTCTGCAACAACTTCTCTCACCAATCTCTACATTCACCACACCTGACACTGCTTTATCCCACCTGCACCAGACCCTAGAGAGTGCCCTTGATGAAGTGGCTCCAGCTACCCATTACACTCCACGTAGGCTTAGATGCCAACCATGGCACTCTAAATCAACAAGACACCTACAAAAACTGTCATGTAAAGTAGAACGTCAGTGGCAGAAATCTCAGAATCCAAGTGACTTTCTCACATATAAGACCACCTACCACTCCTATCGTCAGGCCCTGGACACTGCCAAACAAACATATTTCCAATCTCTCATCTCTTATCATGCCACCAACCCCAAGCAAATTTTTAATACATTTAAATCACTTCTTTACCCTCCCTCACCTACCCCACTAGCTACTATCAGTGCACAAGAACTTGCTTCCTACTTCAAGGATAAGATTGATAAAATCTGAGATGAAATGGTATGCTCTAACTCAGCCAGTGACCTGCTCATTTCCCTATCTGAACCCTCTGGCACTTTCTCTTCATTTGATCCCGTAACTGAAGATGAAGTATCAACACTCTTTTCATCCTCCTACTCCACTACCTCTCCTCTTGATCCTATACCCTCACAGGTCAGTAAAACTTTGTCTCCTGTGCTTATCCCAACCTTAACTAAAATCTGTAATTTCTCTCTATCTACTGGTATCTTTCCCTCTCTGTTTAAACATGCAGTGATTACTCCCATTCTATAAAAACACAACTTTGACCCAAACACACTCTCTAACTACTGTCCCATTTCTCAACTACCCAGTCCCTCCAAGCTACTTGAGAAACTTGCCTACACTCAACTTACACACTTTCTTAACTCCCACAACTTATTGGACCCACTTCAGTCAGGCTTTCGTGCCCAACACTCCACAGAGACGGCACTGACCAAAGTATTGAATGATCTAGTCACTGCTAGATCAAAAGGCCATTACACACTACTTATTCTTCTAGATCTCTCTGTTGCTTTTGACACTGTTGACCACTCTCTTCTCATACAAACACTACAATCCCTAGGTCGTCAGGACACAGCCCTTACTTGGTTCCTACCTATCTAATTGCTCTTTCAGTGTTTACTTCCCTGATTATACCTTCTCTTCTCTACCTCTATCATTTGGAGTACCGCAAGGCTCAGTCTTAGGTCCTCTGCTTTTCTAAATCTATACCTCCTCTCTTGGTAAACTAATCAGCTCCTTTGGATTTCAGTATCATTTGTACGCTGATGATACTCAAATCTACCTATCCTCCCCAGATTTATCACCATCTGTATTGGCTCGTGTCACTGGATGCCTGTCTGCCATTTCATCTTGGATGTCATCTCACCACCTCAAACTCAACATTTCCAAAACAGAATTAATTATTTTCCCACCAGCTAAGAGTAGTTACCAACCTGATATCTCCATAACTGTTGACAATGCAACTATCCACCGTACCCCACAAGCTCGCTGCCTAGGTGTCACCCTTAACTCTGAACTGTTCTTTGTTCCACACATTCCATCTGCCTCTAAATCATGTTACATGCACCTTAAAAACATATCCAAAATACGCCCTTATCTTACACAAGACACTGCAAAAACTCTAATCCATGCACTCATCATCTACCGCATTGATTATTGTAATAGTCTCCTTACTGGTCTTCCCAAACATAGGCTCTCACCACTTCAATCCATTTTAAATGCAGCTGCGAGGCTAATCTTCCTCGCCAGACGTTCTTCATCTGATCTGCTCTGTCAGTCCCTCCATTGGTTACCGGTATTCTACCATATCAAATATAAAATACTTTTACTTACATACAAGGCTATTAACCAAACTGCACCATCATACATCTCCTCACTCATCTCAAAATATCTCCCTACCAGACCTCTCCGCTCTGCACAAGATCTGCGTCTCTCATCCACATGTATTACCTGTTCCCACTCAAAATTACAGGACTTTACCTGGGCTTCACCCTCTCTGTGGAATGCCCTCCCACGCACAATAAGACTCTCCTCTAGTCTCCAAACCTTTAAACGTTCCCTGAAAACTCATCTCTTCAGACAAGCCTACCAAATTCCTGACCCACACACACAACCTTCATTGCTTCCGTATCCAGTTACATCCTCTCTGTACAGTCCACATAACCTCACATTTTGTCTTCCAACATTGCTGGGTGATCATATCATACAACCCACTAAGAACCTAGCAATCTGGAGAACCATTATGTAGCAGGTAGCATCTATCCTTGTGTATCAATGCCTATTTCCCTATAGAGTGAAGGCTTGCGAGCAGGGCCCTCCTACCTCTATGTCTGTCTGTCTTTGCCCAGTTTTGTTCTATAACTGTTGTTCTAATCGTAAAGTGCAACGGAATATGCTGTGCTATATAAGAAACTGCTAATAAATAAATAAATAAATAGATCTGCAGCACCAGGCCCATCCACCAAAATAGGCTACTGTAGACAGTGAAAAAAATATTCTATTGCAGCCTGCAGCATCCTAGGCACCCCCTCCCACACATACACACACACACACACACACACACACACACACATACACACACACACACATCTCCTCCGGTCAGAGCGACGGTGGATCAAATACCGCCTCTAGCATAGATTTTTTTTTATTGCAGTGCAGTGGAAGGCTTTCCCAGCCCTTCCTGTGCTGCATACTTACTGACTTGGCTCCTCCTCCGCATTCCAGAACACTGCAGTGGGTGGCAAAGTTCGCAGTGACAAATGTCATCTGGACGTGCCAAGGAGTATGACTTACAGCCAGGGCTGGTGCCACCATTAGGCAGCTTTAGGCAGCTTCCTATGAGCACTTGCCATTGGAGGGCAGCACACTCCCTCTGAATCTGTTATACTTAAAAATGATGCAGTGGCCGCCGGTCCACCCAACCGGCAGTGCTGGCTGTCCTGTGGGGTGTTGGGCACAAGGGGGCAGTGAGGTAGAGGAAGGAGGACAGCAGCGCACTGGCAGCAGATAGCCGTGCATCTGACAGCAGAGCCACTAGTCTCTGGTGGATGCTGACCTGCCCCTGAGTGATGTAATCTGTATTCCCATTGAGGCCATGCCCCCTTTGCGGCCACTCGCAGCACACGGGGAATACATCCAGAGTGTGACCTGGATGTCACTAGATGCGGTGACACCTTTGAACTCCTGCTGATGTCTGTGCAATGTCTGTAAGGCTAGTGTTGCTTACAGATAACCTCTTCCCATAGTGGCATAAGCCATTTTCTTGATTCTTCCCTGCTCATGTCCCTCCTGAGATCCTCTCCCCATGTGCTGGTCAGCAGTTCCAGTTCTCAGTGAGCCAGGTAATGTCAACATTCTCCATGGAAGATAAGACAACACTGCACTGGGGGACTCCGCCCTTCCTGTCCATTCCCATAGTCAGGCTTCATCCGAGACAGACATTACCGAATAGCATTATCACATATGGTGGCAGGCATACACATCTGAGTCTGGGTCATAAGCAGGAATACCAGCTGAGCAGCAGATACAGGAACACTGAAACAGTGGCATATTAACACTGGGAACATTGGAGAAGTGTGTTATATTGGCCTAGTTCAAAATAATTCACAGCACTTTTAATAAAGAATAGCATGCCATGGAGCAGGAACAGGTGAGCACCTGTCACTAGAGAGCTGTGGTCTGTGATGTTAAATTGCTCTACTGTCTTAGCGTTTACAGACTCTGATGGGAAGCTATTCCACTTGTCCACTACCCTTTCTGTGAAGTCATTTTTCCTCAAATATCCCTACCAGCCTCAGTGCTTGTCCTCATGTTCTAATACTTCTCAATAATCTGCCCATATTCCTATGGGCTTCAGTATGAAAAGCCCGCGGTCAGATCCTGACACATCCTCTTGCACCATAGTCATAAAGATGTATGCACAGGGATAGCACTGACTCCTGACACCATAGTCATAGAGATGTACAGTATGCACAGAGACAAGGACAGTTTTAGGCAGCTGCATATGGGGGGTCATTCCGAGTTGTTCGCTCGCAAGCTGTTTTTGGCAGCTTTACACACGCTAAGCTGCCGCCTACTGGGAGTGAATCTTAGCATCTTAAAAATGCGAACGAAAGATTCTCAAAATTGCGATTACACACCTCTTAGCAGTTTCTGAGTAGCTTCAAACTTACTCGGCATCTGCGATCAGTTCAGTGCTTGTCGTTCCTGGTTTGACGTCACAAACACACCCAGCGTTCGCCCAGACACTCCTCCGTTTCTCCAGCCACTCCCGCGTTTTTCCCAGAAACGGTAGCGTTTTTTCACACACCCATAAAACGGCCAGTTTCCGCCCAGAAACACCCACTTCCTGTCAATCACATTACGATCACCAGAACGATGAAAAAACCGTGAGTAAAATTCCTAACTGCATAGCAAATTTACTTGGTGCAGTCGCAGTGCGAACATTGCGCATGCGCACTAAGCGGAAAATCGCTGCGATGCGAAGAAATTTACCGAGCGAACAACTCGGAATGACCCCCACGGTGTGGAGGCAATCACAAAATTAAGGATGTCTCTAAGATGCACCCTTGTAGCACTTAATGCAGGCAGTGGCTGTGGAACTTCTAAAACACCACCACCACACTTTCACCTGAGGAGCTTAAAAGTGCGTATTGCCGTGTATTTGTGTAGAATGAAGGGGGAGCCGAGTAGGCTGAAGTTTTACCTAGGGTGCCAAGAAAATTTGCATCGGCCCTGCTTACAACACAGTAATGCTGCTGTCTAAAAAGGTTGAGAATGAGGCTTGGAACTCCTGTCGTAGTAGCAGTGTTCTGGAGTCCTCCATTGGCTCATCTTTGTGAGATGCCATTGTAAGTCTGACTGGAAAGCGGCACTAGGAAAGCTTATCAGTACCTGTGATATGTACCAGGCTTGTCTATGCTGAATTTTTAACTGATACTTTTATTATATCAATATTTTTTATTATCCTATACATTGTGAACTCCTTATTTTCTAGAAAAAAAAATATGTATAAAAAATATATATATAACACTCACTTTTCCCATGTAATGAAAAGAGATACCAGCACTCACAACCGCTGGGGTGTCAACGATCTTCAGGACCAACCAGGTAAACCAATTCAAATATATCGTGGGGTATGAAGTGCACTCACACAGGCTTCAGTTTAAATGCAAACAATCCAACATACTTTTATTATGAATTATCATGTTTCGTCCAGCATCAGAGGCCTTTCTCAAGACATTACAGCATGTCCAAATGCCCACCACCAGCAAACACCGTATACCATTACCTTAATCACATTTATACCTGCACAGGTGTTCCAGTCTCAAATCATGTGGGACGCCACCGGAAGTGATGTCACACTCGCCTGGACAACTGCCGTACTTAATTCTATAGACATATATCCGGTGTATGTTGTGGTGAGACCATAACACATCGGAAAGAAGAAAATTCCCTTGTTTGGAGCACTCTTTTAAAGAATATTGGAATGTTTATTTTCAATTAAAACTTGTATTTATCAAAATTACCTATTACAATTTAAGTGTGATTAGCAAGCTAATTCCCTTAGTGTTCCAATATTAGACGTGGTATTTGTCCTAGTGGTGAGAATATTGGGCGAGATTAGTCCATAATAATTGGATATTTCATCTCACACATAGAGAAGGACTCCACTAGGACGAATTCCATGTCTAATATTAAAACGCTAAAGGAATTAGCTTGCTAATCACACTTAAATTGTACTCCCCACTTATTTTATAGGTCATTTTGATAAATACAAGTTAAGTTTTAATTGAAAATAAATATTTCAATATTCTTTAAGAGAGTGCTCCAAACAAGGGAATTTTCTTCTTTCCGATGTGTTATGGTTTCACCACCACACACATCGGATATATGTGTATCAGTTACATAATCCCTGGAGCACCTCCAACATAATGGATAGCTGTCCATTGAGACTCATGTGTTGTTAGTTGGTTAAAATAAATTACTTTTTTCCATTTATCCAGTCTGGTGCAGGATAAACTCGAGTTTATCTGTACTTAATTCTATAGTCAATTTTTTAAATAGATTCATAGAATTACTTACTACACACCTCTATGAGCTGTAGAGCGGAGGCAGACTTCATTACTGTTACTTCTGTCATTCTAGGGCTCGTTCTGTAGGTCGGGACCGGACCTGACATCACTTTCGCCCACCAAGCCTTATATTTTTGATGTACTTCTGCCAACCGATTGAGTGATCAACAAATCGTCCAATCACGTGGCCAATTATGCCATCTTATTCCAGTGCCACAATAGCACTAATGTATCAATTAGCAACATATATGTGCACCAGCTCAGTAAGGCATACTAATTTTCCTATATCACTATAGGTCACTGTGCAGGTATAATGAGACTACAGTGCAGAACCATAAAAAAAATATATATAAAACCTCAATACACTAAAAAGCGCTATAACCATAAACAATTCACACAAATTCATATGATATCAAATCATGTCAATGTGTCTAGCACAAGATATACAAAATGTATATACTGTATTGTAAAACAACAGGAGTAAGCTCGCTTTTAAAGTGCCGAGTATCAACACTATGGTTGCATAGCATCAATCTTATTTAAATGAATAAAGATAATGAGTTATATTCATTAAGCCCCTTTGGGGCAACAGCATCCAGTCGGTGGATACAATACGCGTCTCTCTTTAGGAGCATCAGTCTCTGGTCACCTCCCCGTTCCAACAGTGGTACCCAATCTATTATCATGTATTTCATCATTGCTATTTAGTGTCCATGTTTAAAAAAATGGCCAGCAACTGGTTTTTCTGTAGTACCAGTGGAATAGACCAATCTAATGGACGACCTGTGTTGATTCATCCTTTCACAGAATGTTCTAATGGTTATTCCCACATACATATAACCACAGGGGCAGATCAAATAGTAAATACTGTAACATGGTCAGGTGTGCAAGTCAGGTGGTATCGCAATTTTCTTGCCACTATGCGGGTGGCAGAAATATTTTCCCACAGAGAACAGCTGACATAAGCTATAATTAAGTAAACACAGGGTGCATTAGAAAATGTGATCACAAAAAGATTAACAAAAAATTAATCTAATAAACAAACAGCACTATTCCACGGCCCTCACCTATTCCTAGATCTAGTGCTTTTTGTTTATTAGATTAATGATAGCTAATGTCAGCTGTTCTCCTAGGTGCTTTACAACAGATGTGTTGGTAACTGTCTCACTTATATAAGTAAAGTTGGTGTGAGCTTTAGAATAGATAGCATACCTAAAGTTTAACACTAATATGATAGCTATTTTCATGCTAATTATTTTGAGCAATAGAGTATAGTTGGGTCCCTTGTTGGGGGCTGCAGAATTAAATGCATTGATCAATACATGAACTAAAACGCCACTGTTTACTATTGTTAGTTAATATAGCAAGTGCAGAGCCCCTGTGATTTCTATTTAAAGAATATGGTCGCAAACCGCATTGCACCCCAAATCTAGGAATAGGTGAGCGCCATGAAATAGTGCTTTTTGTTTATTAGATTAATTTTTAGTTAATCTTTTTTGTGATCACATTTTGTCATGCACCCTGTTTTAACTTAATTATAGCTTATGTCAGCTGTTCTCCTAGGTGCTTTACAAAAGGGGTGTTGGTAACTGTCTCACCTATATAAACAAAATTGCTGTGAAAGCTTTAGACCAAATACCATACCTAAAGTTTAACAATAATGTGATGGCTATTTTCATGATAATTATTGTGAGCAGTAGAGTAGGACCTGCAGTATAATGGGGTCCCTTGCCGGGGGCTGCAGGCTTAAATGCATTGATCAATACATGAACTAAAACTCCACTGAACATCTATCTGTTATATATATATATACATATATATATATATATATATATATATATTTGGGAAGGGACATTATAGCATGGACTTTCTCTGGGACTAATTTTGTCATGCCGCTTCCCTGCGAGACATGCCTCTTATGTGGGTGGGGGCAATTCTCTTTATGGCACAGGGCACCAAAAAAGTCTAGTTACAGCTCTGCTTTTATCCCTTCCTCACATCCCAATAAATTTACACCCATGCAGTGGAGCTGTGTGTAAAACCCTTCATGCAAGTAACAGCAGGATCCTAAACCCTGTCTGCACCTTTTCTTAGGAAACGAGTCCTGTTCTAGTCATCAGAATGTAGGATGTAGAAATTGTGACATTCATCGAACTCCAAAAATACTTTATTTTTGGAGTTTGAATGTGAAATTGTTCACCATCCTGAGATGGCAAACAGCCCCCAAAACTCATCACAAGCTGCCATTTACATGGCAGCTTGTGCAGTAGGGCTAGGGGATAGGAGGTGGGCCGCATTTGCAGATAGACAGGAATGGGGTGAGGGGCTTGACTGCCTATGCCGCCGAGAGGGGGGTGCACCGCTGCTGCAGTGCTCCTTAACATGCGGGTGTGGGAATGGTGCGGGGGGCCACCACTACAGTGGAAGCCAGAGGAAGGGTGTCAGAGCAGGGAAGCCGCTGCTGTCCTTGCCTCAGTGGTTCACAAGGGTGAGGAGTTGAATGGAGCAGCAGCCGAGGAGGAAGCAGTAAGGGGCAGTGTGCGGGGGACCACTGCTACAGTGGAAGCCGAGGTCTCATAAATAACTTGCGATTTGGGGAGGGGGGGAGTGGTCGTGACACATAACCTGGCGGCCAGGACACACATGTAAAGTGCAGCTGCAGCAATGCCTTCATCAGCCGGGCAGGGCTGCATTCATGCAAGCCGGGCAGCCCAGTACAGTGCTGGCAAGGGGATCGGTACTCTGGCAGTGGCATGTGCATGCGCAGTGTGAGGAAGTCCTTACGGACACCTCAGCTGCAAGGGGAAAAAATATCACTTATCCGAAAACCTGCTTCTCAAAATTAGCAGTTTTTCAGAAATCATATTTTTCTAAGAGAGGCACGATGAACAGTGAAAAAATTGTGAAATAAAAGGGTGAGAATTGAAAACTAAAACTTCTTATTTCACAATTCTTTCATGATGAATATGCCCCTTTTTGTATGCATCCATTGTAGCAGAGTATGGTCGGTGACCAGGGTGAAATCCCTAAAAAGAGGGTAGTACCAGAAGGCCTCTACTGCCACTCAATGACCAAACATTCCTGATCCACCATGGTGTATTTGTTGTCTCTCAGGAGAAGATTATGGCTGAGGAAAATAAATGGTCTCTCCTGGCCTCTACCCTTTTGCAACAACAATGCCCCCAGACACAACGCATAGTCTTCTGTTTGCAGTACACACCTCTCCTTGAAATTAGGTGCCTGTAGCATGTCTGCCAAATGAAAGGCATTCTTTCAAATCCTTCTCTGTGGCCTCTGAGGATTTGGACCAATTTAATCTGTCTGGATCTTTCTTTTTTAAGGATTTCTGTCAAAGGAACAGCTTTGGTAGCTAAGTTTTTAACAAACCACCAGTAGTAACCTTCCTTTCTGGCTTAGGCCAGTCCCTCACAGACTCTACCTCATCTAACTTGGGTTTTATGTTCCCCTGGCTGACCACATAGTCCAGGTACTTGGCCTCTGGCATAGTTATCACAATGACATGGATATCTCAGCAATTTTAGAATATCCTTCACCTTGGGAAGATGGGATTCCCAGTACTGACTATGGATGACTATGTCATTGAGGTAAGTGGTGGCATATTCCCAGTAAGGATTCAGCATTTTATACTTTGCTCCCTGAAATTGCTGGAGCCCATGTAGGCTGAACAACCCTTCCAGTTTCAAAAAGGCTGTTTTGGGTTTGGCTGAGGAAGTGTCTGGTATCTGCCAGTACCCCTTTGTTAAAGCTAGTTAAGTCAAATAATGACTATTGGACAGATTCTCCACTAGATCATTAACATGAGGCATCAGATAGGCGTCAAATCTGGAAACCTTATTAAACTTCTTAAAATCTTTGCAGAAGTGGATAATTCTGAGGATTTTGGTACGAAGACTATGGAATTATTCCTCTTGCTAGTGGATTCCTCAACCATCCTAAGTTGTAACACGTTCTTCACCTCTCACTTCACTGTGGCCCTTCTTTTCTCAGGTATTCCATACAGTCGTTACTCAACTATAACTCCTGGTGGAGTGATAATATAATGTTCAATTATCTTGGTATGCCCTGGAATGGCCGAGAAAGCATCTTTATTTCAAGATACCATTTTTGATGCTTGTTGTCTTTAAGTTGGTGCCATAAGCAATAATTTACAGGTTCTACAAAGTGATAGAGGCCATAAGGGCTAATGCACATACAATTTTCACTCTTGGAGGAAGGGGGGCACCAGGGCAAGCACCTTGTTATTTGAATTAAAGGTGCGTATGTTGGTTTGGGTATCATAATCCATCTTTTCTCCACAATTCGGCCACAAACTGTACCAGTTTTGGTTCCTTGGATCCCTGTTGTTCACACCCTTCTCTGAACATATCCATAAACCACAGAGTTGTCTCCCAAACAGAAACTCAAAGGACTGAACCTTGTTGACGCTTGGGGCACCTCCTGTACTGCAAAAATGAGGTAAGGCAACAGGGTATCTCATTCTCTCTTGCCTTGAGCCACGACTCACCTAATCATTTGCTTAAAAGTTCTATTAAACTTCTCACCAAATCCATCGGTTTATAGGTGATAGACCAATATTTTTCGTTTCTGTACCCCTAGTAATTTACACAACTTCTTCATTAAGTTAGACATAAAGGGAATGCCATGATCTGTTAGGATTTCTATTGGTGTTCCTAGTCGAGTGTACATTAGTAGTAACTCTTTTGCAATTGTACTTTATTTAATAATCCATAGTAGTTTTGCTTCAGGATATTGTGTAGCATATTCCAGGTTTGGCATGGGTTTTGGGCTGACTACTTTCTCTGATGTCTGGGTCATATTCTCAAGGGAGTAATACCAGTCAATGTCTGTCTCAAACTCTTCAAATGACTGGGTATCAGTCTATAGAACTTATCTTTGCAGTTCCCGGTTTAGGTTCCTCAAGCAATGGTAGATTTCTAGGATTTCCAAGACTGGACTGACGGATTTCGGTTGGGCTCTTACCAACTCTTTGTTAACTTTGACAGATCAGCCAGCTGGGCTAGTCATACAATTGTTGTGCCTTCCCAGACTCTGTCACCTCTATATGTGCCGAAATCATGGCCTTTAATTACTGTTAACTTGCTGCCTGTTCTTCAGGCATATGCACATAAGCCTGCCATGCTTCCCCAATCAATTAAGAAGCCAATTTTGCCTCCCATTCCTCTGTTGGCCATTTAAGCCAAGTTGTCATCCTATTAAATGACAACAGAAAAACCTTGATGTTATCTAAGGGTGTCATCTTTTACAAGATGGTAGGCACGTGCTAACCCTGTCAGAGCTGACTGCGCTCTGCCTGTGTCACAAACCAGCATACTCACCACATAGCCTGCTCTGTGTTCCAGCTCTGCTGAAGGCTCTGATGTCTGTGCCACCTCCAGTGTGCCAGGTCACATCGTCTCTGCTGCCAATGGTCCCCTGGCAAAACTAGGCTGCATTCCAGTCCAGAGCAGGGTCCCGAGCCCTGCCATGACAGTTCTTTCATGGCACAGTTACACTCAGTAACAGCTCCCTGCCTCAGCACAGTACTCCCTGTATCCCTTCCTTCGGTAACAGCTCCCTGCCTCTGCAAAGTGCTTCCCATGCCACTGTTCCCTGCCCTTGGGAACAACTCCCGGCCTCTGCACAGTGTTCCCTGCATCCCTTCCCTGGTAACAGCACCCTGCCTCTACATAATAATCTCAGTTGCAGCGCTGCTGTTGAGAGAGCTGTTGTTGGTGGCATAGGCTGGAGATGAGCAGAATCAGTCCCTGTGCTGCCCTAGAGGAGGCTCCAGAGTCTGCTGCCTCATGGATATGCAGGTGAAAGAGACAAACGGCATGTACAGTCAGGGACTGATGAGAGGGGGGTCCTCTTTGTCTTAAGTGCCCTGGCCTCCCAAAGGCTTAATCCAGCCCTGGTCTCGCGGGATAGTGAAGTGGTATTCTGCGAGACAGTGACTGTAAACTTCTGGTTTCTGTTGCTCAGCCTGCACTACTTCATGGCAGAAAGTGACCTCCCTGCTCCCTCCAGTGTCTATGTGTGCTGTAGGCAGGGGGAGGGGGGTTTCCAGCTATATTAGTAGTGGGGGCAACACAACCTACGTTGCACTGGGCCCCTACCAGCCTTAATCCGGCCCTGCTTCTCACTGTCTCTCAACTCTGGCCCACTAAACCTTGTCTACCATTTTAGTTTACCCCAACCCTAATCTCTCTTTACTGACCCCTCACCAATACTCCTTATTGGGATAATCTGTGGTGGGTGGGAGGTGAAGGCTACAGGCACTGACAGAAGGGAACTGCACTGTCATAGCAGTGCTGGGGCTTGAAGATGGAAGTGAGGATGTGTGCAAAGTTCTCTCAGCAAGTTACAGCTGTGAGAGGAGGACAGGGCAAAGCTCTACAAAGCAGCTGGTGATCACTCAATAGATGCCGTGTGCATGGCATCTATCAGTGCAGTGATGGGAGCCGGGGGCAGCCCAGCTAGTGCTGGCCACCCCCCCAAATGACTGAAAATGTGGGTTGCTATAATAGGCACTGCCCCCTTTCCGGGCACGGCCGGTCCCGACTCTACACTCAAAATTCGGGAAGTATGCTGTGGCACTGCAAGGCACTAGCAGATAAAGAACTACAAGATAACATTGCTGCCTTTAGGGTGAACTGAACAACTTCAAAGACCTCATACTGTAGGTTGTCCTGGTATTGGAGTGTTTTTTGTACCTAAAAAAAATGATGGTACCATCTTTGCAAGGGGTCTTACACAAAGAGACATAGGGGTAATTCTGAGTTGATCGCAGCAGCAAGTTTGTTAGCAGTTGGGCAAAACCATGTGCACTGCAGGTGGGGCAGATATAACATTTGCAGAGAGAGTTAGATTTGGGTGGGTTATTTTGTGTCTGTGTAGGGTAAATACTGGCTGCTTTATTTTTACACTGCAATTTAAATTTCAGTTTGAACACCCCCCACCCAAACCTAACTCTCTCTGCAAATGTTACATCTGCACCCACCTGCAGTGCACATGGTTTTGCCCAACTGCTAACAAAATTTCTGCTGCGATCAACTCAGAATTAGGCCCATAGGCTCTAAGAGCTCATGTAGGCTTGCTATAGTTTACAGAAGGGAACTGCACTGTCATAGCAGTGCTGGGGCTTGAAGATGGAAGTGAGGATGTGTGCAAAGTTCTCTCAGCAAGTTACAGCTGTGAGAGGAGGAGAGGGCAAAGCTCTACAAAGCAGCTGGTGATCACTCAATAGATGCCGTGTGCATGGCATCTATCAGTGCAGTGATGGGAGCCGGGGGCTGCCCAGCTAGTGCTGGCCACCCCCCCAAATGACTGAAAATGTGGGTTGCTATAATAGGCACTGCCCCCTTTCCGGGCACGGCCGGTCCCGACTCTACACTCAAAAGTCGGGAAGTATGCTGTGGCACTGCAAGGCACTAGCAGATAAAGAACTACAAGATAACATTGCTGCCTTTAGGGTGAACTGAACAACTTCAAAGACCTCATACTGTAGGTTGTCCTGGTATTGGAGTGTTTTTTGTACCTAAAAAAAATGATGGTACCATCTTTGCAAGGGGTCTTACACAAAGAGACATAGGGGTAATTCTGAGTTGATCGCAGCAGCAAGTTTGTTAGCAGTTGGGCAAAACCATGTGCACTGCAGGTGGGGCAGATATAACATTTGCAGAGAGAGTTAGATTTGGGTGGGTTATTTTGTGTCTGTGTAGGGTAAATACTGGCTGCTTTATTTTTACACTGCAATTTAAATTTCAGTTTGAACACCCCCCACCCAAACCTAACTCTCTCTGCAAATGTTACATCTGCACCCACCTGCAGTGCACATGGTTTTGCCCAACTGCTAACAAAATTTCTGCTGCGATCAACTCAGAATTAGGCCCATAGGCTCTAAGAGCTCATGTAGGCTTGCTATAGTTTACATAGACAAATATACAGTAACTCCATACCTTGACATAGGGGCTACAGGCCCTATAATTTTGGTAGATTTTGTGACACCTTCACCTTTACAGTCTTCCTTTACAAGCCCATCAGTGCCGCTGTAAAATATATATAAATATACAGAGAGATGAGCGGGTCTGTTTCTCCGAGAACACCTTAACTTTAGGATCCAAATCTGGATCTGAGTCCAGCTCGGGGTTTCCCACCAGACTTGGATCCCAAAACGAGACAAAACGTCATCACCCCACTGTCAGATTCTCACAGTGTTTTGGATTATAGAAAGGTTCTGGTGATCGGCACCATTTTCACTCCAGCTGTGGAGAGTGTACAGAATGGACATGTCCATCTCGGTGCTGGGTTGTGGGTATGGGGCTGGTGGCTGCTGTGGGGTTAGTGTATCAGTCCAAGAGTGTTCTGTCTATACATTCAGGGACTCTGCCCAGTGTTAATAAAGTAAAACTAATATTTTATTAATATAAAAAATTTATAAATTTTTTGTTCTGTACCCCAGTATACATCCAGGGGCTGCTGTGTCTGTATAGAGGTGCTCTGTCCATCCCTCCAGGGGCTCTTCCCCAGTGTTAAAAAAAATAAAACTAATATTTTATTAATTTTAAAATAAAAAATATTTTTTTTGTGCTTTACCCTTGTATACATCCAAGGGCTACCGTGTCTATAGAAGGGTGCTGTACCCATCCATCCAGTGGCTCCGCCCCAGTGTAAAATTAAAATAATAAAAGCTAAAAAGCCTTTAATATAATTATATTTTTTTGTTTGTGCTGTACCCCAGGGTCCTATACAATTTTTTATTTTATTTTCATAAGTACCTTGACACTGCTGGTCAGATTGCAGTATATTATTATTATTTCATACTAATACACATATTGTGTGACACTGTCGGTGAAGGTGGTACCACAGTAAAACATTTTATTTTGTGCTCATACATGTATTGTGCGACACTGTGGGTGAAGGTGGTACCACAGTAATATATTTTGTTTTGTACACATACACGTATTGTGTGACACTGTTGGTGAAAGTGGTACCACAGTAATATATATTTTTTCATACTGATACCCATTTTTTGCGACACTGTGAGTGAAGGTGGTACCACAGTAATATATTTTATTTCGTATTGTGTGACACTGTAGGTGAAAGTAAACCTTACTGTTATATTATTATCTCTAACTCATGCATGCATTGTGACACTGTAGGTCATGCCTGGTCAACCTGTGGCTCTCCAGATGTTGTGAAACTACACATCCCAGCATTCTCTGCCACAGTTTTAGTATTCCCTAATAGCAAAACTGTAGCAAGGCATGATGGGACTTGTAGTTTTACAACAGCTGGAGAGCTGCAGGTTGGCCAGGCCTGCTGTAGGTGGTACATGTTTTGTACAAATTGGGGTGTGTGCTGTACCCCACTTGGCTCATGTTTGTTGATAGACATGGAGGATGAACAATCGAGAGGAGAGCAGGAAGCACATACTAGTGATACAGGTGCTGCCACTAGTCATGATGATACAAGTCCATCAACTTCATCTAGTAAGGAATGCCCAAGAGCATAGACGGGTTAAGTCAGGGCATGCAAAATCAAAGAAAAAGTAAAGTCAGATTAGTAAATGTCATGTTAGTGCAATAAAAAATAAATATTGTTGTCTATGCAATAAAGACTGTCATCAATGCCCCCAATGATTATTTATTTATTTTTAAATCAAACTAATTAAATTAAATTACTAATCAATCCTTCCTTCCACTAAATACATACTTTTCCTCCCTTGGGCCCCCATATCCAGTTTTTTTTTTTGCTGATTTTGGTTTCATATTTAAAAAAAAAACCAAAAAGGCTAAAATCACATGGGGGTAATTCAGACCTTATCGTAGCAGCAAATTTGTTAGCAGTTGGGCAAAACCATGGTGGTAATTCAGAGTTGATCGCAGCATCAAATTTGTTAGCATTTAGGAAAAACCATGGTGGTCATTCCGAGTTGTTTGCTATTTTTTACGTTCGCACAAGGCAAACGCAAAACTGCAAACACGTTACACAATTGCGAACATATGCCCACAACGCAGTTTTGCAATCACGTACGCACCAATACACAAGCGTATGCCAAATGACATCGCAGGAATGCGCTCGTATCGCACTGGTACAAAATGCATCGTAAAAACCACAACTCATCGTACATGTGCACAGCCTTCGTAATATTGCACATGCTATATACTTTTGCTTTAAATCGCACAGCAATGGGTTTTTTTTATCCTTTGTGTTCTAACTCTTCAACCCTTCCTCAATTAAGATACCAATTAGTGTAATGATTTATAATGCTACTGAACAATTAAGTCTTCAAAGAATTCAAGCCGAACACTTTGTTTTCATAATTGTCCATTAACACTTGCATTTATTTATTTTTTTGTTTTTTTTGTTCTAGGTGTATAAACTGTGTAGTATCCATGCCTGCCCTAATGTTACATAACTGCTTTTTGTGTTGAGGTGTAGTGTGTGTATAAATGTGTTTAGTGACATAATAAATCAATCAGCTCCTAACTGTCATACATCACTCTTTGTTGTTTAAGTGTTTTGTTCTTAGTATTGTTAAGTAATATTTTAAAAATGTTTAATGTCCCCAATTTCCAGACACAAATCCGCTGTACCTTTCTTGCAATAAAAAATACAACACACACTGAAATGTGAATAACCAAAATTTTTTACTTTTGTGTAAATAAACTTTTTTTTTATATAAATGCAAATTTTTTTTTTATTTTTTTTAACCAAAAAATGTATGCATCAACTGCACATCATCCAGCAGGGCCCTCAGGTTCTCATCCATCCTAGCCAGGATTGCTGTAAGCATTGCAGGGGGATCTCCAACTGTATCATCTGAAATGAATGACCAAAAAAAAAAATTACTCACATTACACATTATAGAAGCAAGGCACAAAGCACACTTTAATGGCATAGTATCATAGTATAATCATGGATGATTATTTTTTTTATATTTTTTTTATTTTTTTACAGTAGCAGGGCAACACAACACATAGAAACATGGCCTGCAATGATTTAAAAAAAAACATGTTTAAAGTGTAGCAGACCATGCTGGTATGTGTAGTTCTTTCACATCTGGAGTGACCCGGACTTGACTTTATTTGGGGTTGGCCCAGCCTCAGCACACTGCATCTCTACGTGTTCAGATGGACTACATATACTAGCATGCCCACACTCCCTGAAAGCCTGCCTTACTACATAAGTTGAGACAGGTCTTGTTATTATGTGTTGCCAAACCACATTTTTAGAGTCATTACTTTTAGAGCTTTGGATGGTAGACAGGCTCTGTAGGTCGACATGTGCTAGGTCGACATGTCACAAGCTCAACATTTTTTTTTGGTTACATGACAAATTTAAAAACAATTTAACACTTCACTTGCCACATGGACTCCAATTGAAATGGAAATCGGTTACGATGTAAGCGGCAGTGTAGCGAGTCACCTTGTCCTAAGCCTGGCAAACAAAGCGAGCCATGCGAGGTGGCACAGCGCAATAACTGGGGGACCCAGGCACTCTACAAAGAAAAGGACAACATACCAAAATACCCTCATGTCTAACTTTTGACCTGACAACCTAGCACATATAAACCCTGTTGACCTGCCAACCCTGTCGACCTAATGACTGTCGACCTATAGTGGTCAACCTAAACATTGTCAACCTAATGATCCACACCCAAACGTAACTGCAACATCCATACCATGATGAAGAAGACAAGGATTTCTCCGTGGGCCAAGATTGTCCCCAGTACAACACTGCATGTAGTTGTAATTGAAGTTAAACTAGATAACAAATACATTTTTAATTCAAAAAAACTTACTATCTTCTTGCAGATGTCCTGCACCCTCCACCTCCTCGGGTGCCTCTGCTGCCCCTGCTTCCCATTCCGTTGGTGGGTAAGGAGGCTGGATTGGGGAAGGAGAATGGATGGGTGAGGTGGTTAGAGAGGGTGGGTCCGTTTGAGAGGGGGAGGGGGGTTGAGAGGGTGGTTGGGCAAGAGAGGGGGAGGTGGGTTGTGAGAGAGGTTAGGCAAGAGAAGGGGAGGTGGCTTGAGAGGGGGGTTGGGCAAGAGAGGGGGAGGTGGCTTGAGAGGGGGGTTGGGCAAGAGAGGGGGAGGTGGGCTGAGAGGGGGGTTGGGCAAGAGAGGGGGAGGTGGGCTGAGAGGGAGATTGGGAAAGAGAGGGTGAGGTGGGCTGAGAGGGAGATTGGGAAAGAGAGGGTGAGTTGGGCTGAGAGGGAGTTTGGGAAAGAGAGGGGGAGGGGGTTTGAGAGGGGGAGGATGCTGATGAAGGCTGTTGAGGGGGGTGAGGGAGATTGGGGTGGGGAGGCGGATGGTGGAGTGCCAGCTTCTGGCCTCGCTGCTGAGGCTCTCCTACGCCATTGTGCTTGCCCTAGAAAAACATTTTTTAAAGATATTTTAAAAAAACATGTACCATGTGGATTTTTAAAAATCTTATTTTTTTTTATTTATAAAAAAAAAGATAAAAAATAGTTATGTCTCAAGCCTACAGCCTGTGTGCTGACTCACAATACCACTACACATTATCCCCTAAGCACTCAGGTCCCCAGTCTGTCCTGCAAGCCCTAAGCACACACACTCTGTAAACTGGTTAAGTTTGGTATGTCTTGAGTAATATACTTTAATAATATTTTATGCTAATAATCTCACTATCACTCATGTAAGCACAAATTTAATTTGCTTTTTAATAAATTAATATTTATATACAGTTTTTTTGTTTGTGCTAATATTCTCACTTAATAACTCATGTGAACACATTGGAATGCATTTTACTTACTGCGTCGGCGGATATGCTGGCGCAGGCGCACCAGCAACTCATGCTGTCAGCGGCGGAGGTCAGACCACCACCGATCAAGCTGTACAATGGTCCGCCTTGTGCGGACTCGCGCCCGCAGTATGCGGCAGACCTCCGCGTATGCTACACGCTTGACCCGATTTGGGACGTAGGGTCCCACGCAGCCTACGCGGCGATCCATAACCGCAGTGAGCACCCGCAGTTCTCGATGACTGAATGCAGATGCTCGCATGTTGCCTGTGGTGTTTTCCTTACATGGGCATATATTTATAGTGTGTGATCGTATTTCATTGGTTAAAATGTTACGTGTCATCTTTATTTAACTTTATTGATCTGTGTACAATATCATGTTATAAACATTATTTAATGTGCTCCCTTTAGGTCGCAACAGCGAATATTCGCAGCAGGCACAGCACCAGAAAAATAAAATACGTTTTTTTTTACACTACTTATCCATCTACCAAATTTACTTACTTTTTGATTTTTTAATAAATTGGAAATGGCCAAAAATGTATAATGATTCTCTCTCTCTCTCTCTCTCTCTCTCTATGTATATATATATATATATATATATATATATATAAATCCATATATATATATATATATATATATATATATATATGTTTACGGGTTCACTAAAACAACAAAAATAAAAAATAAAAATACACACACACACATGGAGAAAGATAAAATGCTAGAGACAGAGGGGGTAATTCCAAGTTGATCGCAGCAGGATTTTTGATAGCAATTGGGCAAAACCATGTGCACTGCAGGGGAGGCAGATATAACATGTGCAGAAAGAGTTAGATTTGGGTGGGTTATTTTATTTCTGTGCAGGGTAAATACTGTCTGCTTTATTTTTACACTGCAAATTAGATTGCAGATTGAACACACCCCACCCAAATCTATCTCTCTCTGCACATGTTATATCTGCCCCCCCTGCAGTGCACATGGTTTTGCACAACTGCTAAATATTTCCTGCTGCGATCAACTTGGAATTACCCCCAGAGATAGTTTGATACAGTTAACTCACCACATTTTGCTTGACCAATCAGCTACACAAAGTCACAAAGTTGAGTTTTGGTGGGCAGATGGTGTTGCATTTGGTTTGTAAACATAGCAGAAAGAAAATAGGGTTAAAAAAAGGCTGTTAAGGGTGGTGTGAAAAAGAATTGTTTGCGAGTTTAGACAATAAAAAAACAAAAACAAGAAAAATTGCGCTTGCACAACTGCATATAATCAAACCAAATGGAACACTAATCCCAATGATGTGAAATAGCACATCTAAATACAGATGTTAAGGGTAACATTACAGAAATAATCTGTTCACATGCACGTATTAAACTACTCAGAAAACAATTACAACACACTTTAAAATTTACAAAGCTACCAAAAAAAATAAAAATAAAAATTTAGTTTATCACAAACTCAAACCCACACGTAAACACAGAATCTAAAAATTAAGCAGCATTTTAACTATAGTACTATCATAACATAAACATACCTGAAATACTCCTGGACAATTCTAGCCCTTACGGCGTGACCCCGCTGACTTTCGCTTCCACCACGGAAGGCCCGTCCAACCCTTGGCTCCTCATCCGGCAATTCCTCGGACTGCGGAAGCTCCAGCCGACTCCTTACAGCAATATTATGTAGGATAGCGCACAGGACCACGATTTTACTTACGATTTCCGGCAAATACATGATGTCGCCACCAGTGCGGTGGAGCACACGAAACCGCCCTTTAAGACCCCCAATCGTGCACTCCACCAGCTGTCTAGTGGCAGTAAGTGCGGAATTAAACGCCGACTGTGGCCCTGGCCTGGGTTTGCTGTAAGGAGTCATGAGCCAAGGGGTGCAAGGATATCCACGATCTTCTGTTTGAAAAATCAAAAAATAAATAAATTTAAAAAAATGTAAGTTGGAAAATTTGAGTGTAAAAATTAACCACAAAAAACACTCACCCAATAGCCACATGTCTTTGCTTGCCATCATTCTTAATCTTTGCCAGATCCATGATTGCCTAATCACATGTGAATCATGGGAATTACCGGGGAACATAGCATTCAGGGACAGGATCTGGAGGGATGTGCCACAACCATGACATTCAGAGAATGAAACAGTTTCCTGTTTCTATATATTTCTTCATTATGTTTTGGCGCAACAATCGCAACATGTGTCCCATCCACAACCCCAATAACGTGTGGGAAGCGACTACCCCCTTCCTGAAATTGCCGCTTCACCACAGCCAGGGCACCAGCATCCAAAGGCATTGACATGAACTGCTTCACTCTGGTCAGGAAAGCATTCAGGACTCGTCACAGGACCTTACTAAATTTGCCCTGCGACATCCCAACAAGATCTCCTACAACATGCTGGTATGATTCTGTGGCCAAAAAATGTAACACAGCAAGGAATTGTGTCAATGCTGGTATTGCTGTAGGATACTGAATTGATTGTTCTAGATCACTCTCTATTATGGCGAGAGTCTCTAGCATGATATGAGGGGGCAGCCTGTAACGGCGCAAAACCACATCATCAGGCATCCCAAAAAGGGTGACACGAGTTAGGAAAATTGGTGGCCTTGCACGCCTCCGTTGCCTTGGAGGATGAGGGGCAGGTTGGGGTTGGAGGGCTTCCGCGGCAATATATCTGGCTATGTGCATCTTAAAAATAAGGGATGTAAAATTAAAACACACAAACAATTTTCCACACACATTGCAACAAATCAATTTCTGTGTATGGCAGCCCAAAAACTTACTTCAGGAGCGTATTCCATATCTTCATGTGGAAATACAGGAACATACACAAAAAGAAATATTGAGAAAAAAAACACATTCCCTACGTACCACCAACATTGTTTACATTGGAAATAAAACATAAAACAATAGACACACAGGCACAAATATTAAAATATAACAAAAAACACAACCTAACAAAGATATGATTAAGCCACAAAGTATGGACTACTTCTAAATAAAGCAACAACAAAAAAAAAATAATGGCAAGGACATGCAACTTACAAGCTAATAGAATACGTGCACAAAGGAAGAACACAACAAACGTGTTTTCCAAATTACAAATACAGGATAAAGGGAAACACTCTGAGAATAGGCCCAAACACACTGTAACCCCTCCAACACCTGCCCTGCATTGGTCAGGCTACTTACCTGCTCAGAAAAATACTCCTCAGTTGATGGATAACAAAAATAAGCCTACTTTGGCACTACAAATAGAACTTAAAGTCAATAAGCAACCTACAGGAGACAGGATAACACTCTGAGAATAGGCCCAAACACACTGTAACCCCTCCAACACCAGCTCTGCATTGGTCAGGCTACTTACCTGCTCAGAAAAATACTCCTCACTTGATGGATAACAAAAATAAGCCTACTTTGGCACTCCAAATCCAAACCACAAAAAAAAAAAAACAACCTACAACATAAAGGAAATCACTATGAGAATAGGAACAAACACACTGTACCCCCTAGAATGCTAACACTGCAAATTACATGTTAAGCAACAATTAATAAAAATATATATCTACAGATAAATACTAGATCAAAGATTCTCTTAAAAAAAAACAGTATTGTTTCCTCCTACATACTCTTGTTTGTATGCAAAAAATTTTTTTTTGCCATTTTTCAGTATACTATAAGCACGGCGTCCGCTACATAATATTACAAAATAGCAATATAGCAAACGCACAGTAGTTTGCAATGTACAGCGTAAAAACTTACACAACTCAATAGTACTTTGCACAGACATCCGTCTCTCTCTCCTCTCCAGCTTCATTCCAAACACCCACAAACACAGACCGCATGCAGGCCGTTTAAATAGCAAGTACTGCAATTACTGGAAAAATTAGTGTAATTAGCACCTGTGCAATTTCCCGCACAAACAAACACACGCAGCTATAAATCGCCAGCTGTGCCAACGCACATGCCATCATCAACATGGCGACTCTAGAGCAAATGGATGCAGAGCTAACAGTTCTGCAGAAGCAGATGTGCGCTTTAACAGCAAGAAGGCTGGTGCTGCACCAGCAGATGCAAACAGCTGCCAGTGGTGATGAAGTTGCAAGCCCAAGTACTGTAGGCCCCCCATCTTCTGGCCAACACACACAGGAGTATGCTGTGAGTCCCCTGCCAGAGACAGATACTGGGGAAACTGAGGTAGATTCTGGACTACAGACACAAACCCAAACAAGCCACCCAGCAAGTGAAGAGGAAGATGGTGAGCAGGTACAGGACGAGGGATCACAGGCTACGACCAAAAAGAAAAGGCGCCAGCCCCAATTTTCAAAGAGGGAGCTGCAAGTTCTAGTCCCACAAGCCATGGACAAAATACATAGAGGCAACAAAAACATGGGTGCTGCGGCAAAAGACCGCATCTGGAGGGACATTATGGATTGCGTAAATGAAGTCGGCTCAATTGTCCGCACCCCACAGCAAGTTAGAAGACGGTAAGTGCATATTGACACACAATTTTCTTTAATTTGTTACTTATAAATCTTGGCTATATGTGATGTTGCCTATAGCAACCAAATACATAACATGTGTACAACAAGTAAGCTAAACAGGTATTTATGAATTTTCTGTTCCTTTCCCCTAATTCTAATCACATATGTAGTTGGGCCAACTTCAAGTCCCGCCTGAAGGCCAAGAGGTCTGCAGAGTGGAATGCCTCGAGGGCAACAGGGGGAGGTCCCGCTGCCACTGTGGAGTATACAGACGTGGAGGAGCTGTCGATGGACTGTGTGAGCTACGAGGAGATGGGTGGGGTGTCAAGGATGGACACGGACCTGCCTGAGATTGTGCAGCTACATGACTTGCCCGGTAAGTTTACACACATATAGAATGTACTTTTTTAAGTGATTTTGTTGAAGTAGTGAAATTTAAATTCTTAATTTTTGTTTCCTATTGTCTCTCATTCTTATATTTGCTTTTTAGCTAACACAGCACAGGAGGGTGAGCTGGGTGAGTCAGAGGAGGGGCATCCGGCAGAGGCTGAGGTGGGGGGACCTAGTGAGTCCTCCAGTGTGGGTCGGCCGATTCCGCCTGGCCAGACACACACTGGCCCCCCCACCCAAACCTCTCTCCTGGAGATTCTCATTGAAACTGCCAGTCATGGTGAGAGGCTGAGTCAATTTCAGGATGTGATGACCCGGGAGGTAAGCCAGATATCTGTCCTGCTCACTGAGCATACCACCGGTGTTAGGCATGGTGTGGCTCAAATCTGCCAAGGTCTGGCAGAAATCAGGCAGGGCCAAGCCGAACTCACCTCCTCGGTACAACAATTCTCCACCTCAGTTGTACAAGCTCTACAGAACATTGCTGGCCTTCTTGCCCACAGTGGCAGGTTGCCTGGCACACCTGCTCCCTCCCCTACCCCTGCCCCTACCCAGGAAGAAAATCCCACTGGGCAGGGCACTCAAATTTGCTTGCTTTCACAACAGTTAACTGTGCCTATAAACATAACAAATTCTTAAAAACCACTTGGGTTACTAGGGGCAACTTGCCATAGTATTCGAAATGGTCAAGTGTTTCAAAACAATAATAACAGTGTGTTAGTAAGTGTCATTAAGCGTAGGCTGCATTATGTGGATTATGTTAGGTATGTCCAAAGGAATATTACAATCTAGAAAACATGGCATGTTTGTATTAAGCAGATGTAGTTTGCAAGTTGCTTTATTCACACTTGATCAATGGCAATATTTGTAAAAAAAAAAAACCCAGACATATGCTTTTAACAGCACACTAAAAAAAGAAGCCAAAAAAACCCCCATGTAAAATACTTGTCAGTGTGTCACATTTCTACATGGTAAATGGTAAATTGGTATGTGTAAAAATAATTACTGGTAAGAGTCATTTGTAACTGCAGTGTTTGCCAATTATTTGCTCAGCAGGTGACTTAGATTGCCAATTAACAGCTAAATAGGCCCTGACACACTTGTAGCAGGAGTTAGCAAGGTCTGAGTAGCTGCAGACTTACTCCTTGCGAACATTTGTTGTGTACTTATAACCATCAGTTACGCATTTCTGCACAAAACACGCCTACTGCCGTTTGCATGCTCCCACACTAGCCGCCCACTTTCACGCCCATTTCGCTAGATAGCGAAGCCAAGCCTCTGCACCGCCTCCATCACACCCTTTTTCATTAGAGTAGTGCGTTCTGAAAAAGCGTGTGTATTTTTGCACAACCGTCATATGACTGTCTTTGCGCACGTGCATTGTAGCTCTTGCGCATGCGCAGTTTGCAACTTTTCACCGCTTGCGATGTGATGAACTGCTGCGAACAACTCGGAATGAGGGCCAATGTACACTGCAGGGGGGCAGATATAATATGTGCCGAGAGAGTTAGATTTGGGTGGGGTGTGTTCAAACCAAAATCTAAATTGCAGTTTTAAAATAAAGTACCCAGTATTTACCCTGCACAGAAACAAAACAACCCACCCAAATCTAAACCTCTCTGCAAATGTTATATTTGCCCCACCTGCAGTGCACATGGGGGGTCATTCAGACCTGATCGCACCCTAGATTTTTTCACTGCGCTGCGATCAGGTCAGAACTGGGCATGCGTATGCACTGCAATACACAGGCGCGTAGTACGGGTGCAAAGCGGATCGTTGCTGTGTGATGGGTTTTATGAAGAATCCAATTGCACGGGCGATCAGAGATTGACAGGATAAAGCCATTTGTGGGTGTCAACTGACCGTTATCTGGGAGTATTTGGAAAAACGCAGGTGTATCCAAGCATTTGCAGGGCAGGTGTCTGACGTCAATTCCGGCCCCGTACAGGCTGAAGTGATCGCAGCGGCTGAGTAAGTTCTGGGCAACTCAGAAACTACACAAAACTTTTTTGTAGTGCTCGGCTGCACATGCGATCGCACACTTGCAAAGCAAAAATACGCTCCCCTATAGGTGGCGACTATCTGATCGCAGCGCTGCAAAAAATAGCTAATGAGCGATCAAGTCTGAATGACCCCCATGGTTTTGCCCACCTGCTAACAAATTTGTTGCTGCGATCAACTCTGAATTACCCCCCATGTGCACTGCAGGTATGGCAGATATAACATTTGCAGAGAGAGTTAGATTTGGGTGTGTTATATTGTTTCTGTGCAGGGTAAATACTGGATGCTTTATTTTTACACTGCAATTTAGATTTCAGTTTGAACACACCCCACCCAAATCTAACTCTCTCTGGAATAACTCTCTCTGCACATGTTATATCTGCCACACCTGAAGTGCACATGGGGGGTAATTCCAAGTTGATCGCAGCAGGATTTTTGTTAGCAATTGGGCAAAACCATGTGCACTGCAGGGGAGGCAGATATAACATGTGCAGAGACAGTTAGATGTGGGTGGGGTGTGTTCAATCTGCAATCTAATTTGCAGTGTAAAAATAAAGCAGCCATTATTTACCCTGCACAGAAATAAAATAACCCACCCAAATCTAACTTTTTCTGCACATGTTAAATCTGCCTCCCCTGCAGTGCACATGGTTTTGCCCAATTGCTATAAAAAATCCTGCTGCGATCAACTTGGAATTACCCCCATGATTTTTAGCTCAACTGCTAACATATTTGCTGCTATGATCAGGTCTGAATTACCCCCATGATTTGGCCTTTTTTATTCCTATTATTTTATCAACCCCAAATAACATTAATTTCCAGGCATTTCCAGACAATTTTGACCACAGTGCAAACAATGAAAAATATATGCTGTACAATATACGTAGATGATGTAATCATCTGTACAGATTATTTTCAGCCTCAATGTGGATCAGTTCCTGAAAATAATGTTTGACTTGGAGATGGATCTACATGTTGGAGTAGTTTGGCAGCAACAGGTGGAGTGCATTAGGCTTCCTCAGCCAGCTTTATGCGAGGTATGTACCATCACGCTGTAAATAAATATTTATGGTTTTGACCAATATACACAACTTATTTTTGTATTTATTAAACATATTTCCACTTTACTGCATACTTCCTGGCAGAAAGGGTCTGAAATTGTGCCAAGTCCCGGCTGCGGCTCCTTTATATGGAATCCAAAACCTACACGATACGACACTGGATGAAAACAATATTGTGAGGTGGTCAAAATTGACTGGAAATGAATATTAATGAGATTAATACTTTTGTAGGAACAAGAACAGACCAAAGTCAGTAATTTTAGCTGTTGTTATGATTTAAAAAAAAAATACAGATCCAAAACAAAAACCCGCAAGGGCAGTTTTAGCAAAACCAATACAGATCCAAAACACGAAGGAGATACACATCCAAAACCAGAAACCAATACCCAAGATTTGGCCGAAGCACATCTCTTATATATATATATAGCTACTTTCAAAGGTGGTGTGCTGGTTCATATACAAATGTTATGTATATGGGTGCTACTATCTTGATTCCTGTCCATGCACCCACACAATTTATATATATATATATATATATATAAAACAACAGACGGGTCCGGCTCTCCCAATAATAGAAATCAAAGCGCTGGGTGCCTCCACAGAAACTCAAATACAACCAACAGCGGGTGCTGCACTCCGTGCGACGAGATCAACAGGACACTTACTTCAAAAGTGGTGACAACGTTTCAATGCGATTTATTAGTGCATTTTCATCAGGTCAGATAACAAAAGAAAGAAACGTGCTTACCTATATAGTGTGTGTGCTGGACGCCATGACCGCACTTCCGGATCCCAGACACGCGTCTGGTCCGTCGGCGCTCACCAGTGACGTCACTACCCACTGCCGGTAGTCATGGAAACATCAACTGAACAAACATACTAATATACACATGATAAATGCAGTCAAAGTCACAATGTAGAAGGTAGAACTATAAATAAGTATACCCAATATGGGTCTAGGGCTATAATCAACAGTCTAATATAAAAAACAGTCTAATATAAAAATAGCCTCCATATCACATATCTAGGATGAATGTCGACTAGAGTGCACAATATCGTATAGGCATACCTATTGCTCGCCAGGGCTAATAGTATGGTCTCTAGATATATAGTCCTAAACTGACCAAAATCATATGCATATATACTACAATACCATGTACTCAATATGGGTAGCCAGCGGCTGATTAGATGCTGTAACACATAACCCACCAAGGTCTAAGTAAATACTTAAACCAATAAATAAATAGATGAACGCTACATTTATAAGAGTGCATTTAAACCAAGGTGCTCATTCAACCCTCTGGGGTGTAATGTCCCCAGACGGTGAATCCTTCTTGTTTCAAGCTGAAGGAGTTTCATGCCCCTATCACCACCCCGGGTCAGGGGGGGAACATGATCAACCATGCGGTAGCGTAGAGATACCAATGGATGTCGGGCTACGGCAAAATGCCTGGCAACTGGTTGGTCACTAGAACCTTTGACAATAGCTGCTTTAATGGCCGAACGGTGAGCTGCCATCCTTTCTTTGAACATTCTAACAGTTTTGCCTATGTATGACATACCACATGGGCACAGTAGCTGGTAAATTACAAACTTAGATGAACAAGTCAAGGTATAGTTAATGGTCAACATTCTGCCAGTGAGTGGATGAGGGAAATTTTTGCCACTAATCATAAATTGACATGTGACACAAGTGCATCTGATACAACCCTTGGAATTGGCCTGCATGGAAACATTAGGGTTAGGAGAAATATCAGCTTTGACAAGCATGTCCCTAATGTTCCGTCGTCTAGTGTAGCATGGCATGAGTCTAGTCTGTCCTAGATTCAATTCTTTGTCAGACTGGACAATGTTCCAAAGTTTCTTGGAGATTTGGTTAATGCCACTGCTAGCAGGGCTAAATTGGCCCACCCAGGGCAGAATGTTCGTGGATACAGTGTTTGGAGGTTTTACTTGTAGTAGACATGACCTATCAGCTGCCAACGCCTTGGCTTTGGCCTGTTCAAGTAACAATCTTGGGTATCCCCTGGCCAAAAATTTGTTAATCATACTATTCATTTGAATCTCAGCTAGTGCAGGATCAGAGGTGATGCGTCGGACTCTGAGTAACTGGGAAAAAGGCAAACCTTGCTTAAGCGGTGTAGGGTGGAAACTGGAATAGTGCAATAGATTGTTCCTATCGGTCGGTTTAGTAAATACTGAGGTATGGATTTCACCATCTCTAATAGAGATCTCCACATCCAAGTAATTAACGGAGTCAGTACTCAAGTTGTATGTAAATTTGACTGGGTGGTTGCGGCTGTTATGTGTCTCTAATACCTGAACTAGTCTGGACTGCGGGCCCTTCCACAAAATTAGTAAGTCGTCAATGTAGCGACAGTACATGACAATATCAGATGTTACTACAGGGTCCTCAAAAAATATCTCCTGTTCTACTTTAAACATGTATATGTTGGAGTACGATGGGGCCACTGGGGACCCCATCGCACAGCCCGTCTGTTGTAAGTAGATCTTACGATCAAACATAAAAAAATTCCTAGTAAGGGTCAGATAGAGAAGATCCAGACACAACTGTAGGTCTGGTCCTTGGAATTCAGGGTGCCCCTGTAAGAATTCACGGGCTGACTCAATACACGCCTCATGAGGGATTATAGTATATAAGCTCTGTACGTCAATACTACATAGGACAATTTCGTGGTCAAATTTATTCAACGTCTGTAATTTACGGAGCAGGCTACTGGTATCAAGAAGGTATCGTGGATGTGACTGAATACAGGGTTGAAAAATAGCATCCAAAAATAAGGCTACAGGCTGAAACAAAGATTTATTGGCCGATATAATAGGCCTTCCCGGGGGTTTAACCAAACTTTTGTGAATCTTAGGGGTAGTGTACAACAGTGGTATGACTGGATGTTTAGGTAGTAATGCATTACTAAGTTCTAATGGAATAATGCCTGACTCGACTGCCCCCTTCAACATATTAGATAATTCATTGGAAAATGCAGTCGTAGGGTCCTCAGATAGCAATCTATAAACCGAGACATCATCAAGTTGCATTAAGATTTCTGCTCTATAGTCATTTATGTCCTGCAACACTATGGCTCCACCTTTATCAGCAGGCCTGCAAATGAGGTTAGGACAAGTGGATAAGCGCTCAAGAGCCAATCTCTCATTTTTGGTCAAATTGTTCCTAGGTTGAGGTAATGAGGTAATGTGTTGGTCAGTCTCAAGTTCTAAAAGTCGCATGAAGGTGCGAACCGATGCATTATGAGTCTGTGGTTCAAACGTAGACTTTGGCATAATTTTACGTAATTTATCTGGTATTTCCATCTTTGTAGTTGCCATTGTTGGACTCTTGGCAAAGTGCTCCTTCAGCTTTAACTGGCGATGTAATCGATATTTGTCCACCTTCCATTGTAGTGGATCTTGTTTACAGACTGGTATAAAGGATAACCCTTTAGCTAATACTGACTGCTCAGTATCGTTGAGTTCATAGCTAGAGAGATTAATAACTACATTTTCTGCTGTCGTGGATTCTTGGGCGGACGCCCTACTCTTCCCCTTCCTCTGCCATTGGTGCCCTCGTCTGGTATATCGGCGTTGTCTTTTGCGCCAGGGATCTTGGCCCTGGTAGCTACCCCTAAAGGGTGATCACCACGGGTTGATTGTGATGCAGATTCGGAGTCACTGGTAGTGGAGGTGTGTTCATTTGAAGACTCAAGATTCCGGGTGCGATGGACTTTACGTCGGAAAAATGGTCGCTTATATTCACGTCTGGGGGCCCCATCAGTCCACCTATAGACGTTGTGTTGTTCATAATCAGTGTCCACTTTTAAGCGCTTGTTTGCTTTAAATGTAATTAATTCACGTTTGTATAGCTGCAGTTGATCGTTTAGTTTGGTAAACTAGTCGACGGTCGTATCAGCTTGTAAGTTGGCTTTATGCTGTAGTTCAAATTCAGCTGCTTTGGCTTTATAGGTGTTCATCTCTTTAGTGGACTGTTCTATTATGAGCAACATAAGATCCATAGAGCAGCGGTTTAGAATGCCGACCCACTTACGGCAGAAATTGGGGTCATTGCGTCCAATTGTGGGCGAATTGCGTACTCTTAAACCACGGGGGATCTTCTTTGCTCTATAGTAATCAGATAGAGACAGACAGTGGTAGAAATAGTCTATTTCTTTACGCTTGATTTTTAATGACTACCGGCAGTGGGTAGTGACGTCACTGGTGAGCGCCGACGGACCAGACGCATGTCTGGGATCCGGAAGTGCGGTCATGGCGTCCAGCACACACACTATATAGGTAAGCACTTTTCTTTCTTTTGTTATCTGACCTGATGAAAATGCACTAATAAATCGCATTGAAACGTTGTCACCACTTTTGAAGTAAGTGTCCTGTTGATCTCGTCGCACGGAGTGCCGCACCCGCTGTTGGTTATATATATATATATATATATATATATATATATATAGTTCTAAGAATAGAGGATAAAGGAAAAGGCGCTCATAGTGCTGATTAATACTACTTTAACCATGTTGTTGTTGTTGTTAGAGTTAACGTTAAGTAAATGACTGTATAGAAGTCAGATTTAGAAAAGCAAGTGAATATTTATTTTTAAGGACCACGCCCATATACAGGTTGAGAGACCACATTCTCTCTGCCTGGGTCAAAATGAATCAACCCAGAAACATGTCAATACAATGATTTTTATAACATACAGTTACGCCCCATTCTTATAACCCTCCCATATGATTTCATGCATCTTGAGTACAGTGTTATGCAATATTAGGACAATTGGCAAAGACAACCAAGAGATATTTAGCCAATATATCCTCGTTATGAGGCTGGCTCGTGATTTTAACCATGTGTCCTTGATTATGATATTAAAGTATACAATTTCCTAAGTTTCCATTGTTTAAAGTTGTGTGTGGGAATATTCCTTATTAGGAATTAAACTGGATTTCGGATGTGCGTATGTGGACTTAATACTAGTCTCTTAGCCTGTACAAAGTTCATATGAATATGCTTTCTCATCTAGCTAGAAACAAAATGGATTCTCTTATGCTTTTGGACTATAATGGTGAATATGAGGTCACCTTTGATATTGTGATTATTATGTGTATGCATAATATACGTACTATCCCGTAGTATATATATATATATATATATATATATATATATATAGCTGTTAGGCCTTTAGAATGTTGCCTCTGTCACAGTATTTGACAGGAACAAGGGTGTGACTCCGCACCAGTCACAAAATTCAGACAATGTTATATAGAACCAGAATTATATTCATATACAGGAATGCTTCCTATTATTTGTACCTGGTGGTGCACACAGAGTCAGAGAGAAACTATAGAGAAATCGACTTTACAGAAGACTCTTGTGTGGGTGCACTCTTGTATTTAATTGTTTATATATCTAAATATTAAAACATAACTTTTATTAGCTCATTTTTAAAATAAATCCACACTCTATAATCCACCACAATTAGTTAATAAAGATATACTTGTACACGCAATTGTGCTTATATCACTTGAAATGGATGTAAGCTACAGATTGAATTAATATCAGCAATAAAAAAATTGGAAATGTTCTGGTTAATCTGTCACCAAAAGACTTGTAGGGGGATGTGGAGACTGTGGTTCTACATCCGAGTCCTAACCAACCAGCACAAGCGAAGCTTGTTTTAATGAGACCTCAATGGGTCATAATTGACCGGACTATTATTATCAGGAGTATAGATCCTAATAACAATGTGTGTGTGTGGGGGGGTACCTTCTGTATCACCCCGTGGTTGTGGATAATGGGTTTAGCTGACTTTTCTTTAAGTATCTAAGAAAATGAAAAAAGGAAAAGGGGAAGAAAATGTGGTGATCCTGCTGTTGGCATCTAGTCGAAGTGGGTCATTAATTACAACACCAGGTATTCTCTGGGGGCCCCCCTCACAGATACTGACCCAGCCCACCACCGTTTTGCTTCCTAGATTGGACGAGATCGGGCTCTGTCGGTGGGGTATGGTAGTAATTGTTAGACACAATTAGTCGACTCGCCAATGAGAGTGCACCTAGTACAGAATTCAAGAGAGAGCCACAAGTTGCGGATCTGCTTTCTATGTTAGACGCAGGATTAACCTGTCAATCATAGATGAGAGTCCGCTGATATAGGAAATGAGTAGAAGTAAGAGAATGCAGAGGAATCTGTATAATAGGATTATATCAGGTATTAGCCTGAGTCATTATGAAGGTACAGTGTAAAAGAATTTTTGAAGCTTAGATGCACACTCTAAAGAAAGCCCCACTGTGGGCCAGATCAGGATATGCTGACTATGACTTGTGCTAAATTTGCACCGATTATTCCCACATGTAAACACAAATTATTATATCACAGGGCAGGTAAGGGAGTACAGAGAAATTTGTATAATAGAATGTCAGGTATTAATCTGAGTCAAAATACACCGGCTATGACATGTGCTGGATTTGCACCGATTATTCCCACGTAAAGGCACAATTAATTATATTAAAGTGCGGGGTTGTCATGTTAGGGAGGCCGGCCACTAAAGAGGAGTGTATCTAGGAAATTATGATAATGTCCCTAGGACCTGTTGGTCTTGTAGGGATTAAGGTTTTTAGGAGCCCTGTAATATTAACTGCTCCCAATTGCTTGCAGAGTGTATTATAAATCAATACAGAATGCAGCATTGGAAGTGAACAAGCCCGCAGGACGGGTGAAACGCGTTTTCCAGACTTGACCAAAGGACACCAGTAGTATCACTTAGATCCTCTTAACCTCAGACTGACCCAATGGACCTGGGCAGTGACTGGTATTTTTTTCGTATCTTTTTGTAATCAATATCTGTTTGTAGCAAAAAATCTTTTTGACTCCCCAGACATGACACAGTGGTAATAAGATTGTTACAGATAGGATACAGCAATTGCATTCTGTATTGATTTATGATACACTCTGCAAGCGACTAATTGTGTCTAACAATTACTACCATACCCCATTAACAGAGCCCGATCTCGTCCGATCTTGGAAGCAAAACGGTGGTGGGCTGGGTCAGTATATGTGAGGAAGACACCCAGATAATTCCTGGTGTTGTAATTAATGACCCACTTCGACTATATGCCAACAGCAGGATCACCACATTTTCTTCCCCTTTTCCTTTTTTCCTTTTCCTAGATACTTAAAGAAAAGTCAGCTAAACCCATTATCCTCAACCACGGGGTGATACAGAAGGTACCCCCCCCCCTTCCCACGCACACACATTGTTAGTAAGGATCTATACTCCTGATAATAATAGTCCGGTCAATTATGACCCATTGAGGTCTCATTAAAACAAGCTTCGCTTGTGCTGGTTGGTTAGGATTCTGATGTAGAACCACAGTGTCCACATCCTCCTACAAGTCTTTTAGTGACAGATTAACCAGAACATTTCCAATTTTTTATTGCTGATATTAATTCAGTCTGTAGCTTACATCCATTTCAAGTGATATAAGCACAATTGCGTGTACAAGTATATCTTTATGAACTGATTGTGGTGGATTATAGAGTGTGGATTTATTTTAAAAATGAGCTAATAAAAGTTATGTTTTAATATTTAGTCATATTAACAATGAAATACAAGAGTGCACCCACACAACAGTATTTGACAGTGCAGACTGCTTATTTATTGATTAATTTAAAACAGCATCCAAACAGACAATTTAAAAAACTCATACCATATAGCTCACAGTGTGGGCTGTTTACAACATGGTTAGATCATAATCCACCGGCATATGCTGCATACCTGCACGCCCCCGCCTGGGACCCAGGGCCGTTTCTAGCCAATTTGGCTCCCAGTGCGAGATTTAAATATGCGCCCCCCCATTCACATAATCAAAAAATGCGCATCCCCCATAGATATAAAGAGGAAAAGCATGCGCGCGCCGAAGGTGCGCGCTCCCGACAAGGGTGTGTGGCCTCGTTAAAATGGGTGTGGCTTTGTTAAGGTGGGCTTGGTCTCATCTAATCTCATCATCACAGCCACCACAGGATAAAAAAAAAAGTCCTCATTTTACGCATTACAGCAGGCAAGTGTCCCCATTTTACACAGCACGGCAGGCAAGTGTCCCCATTTTACACAGCACGGCAGGCAAATGTCCCCATTTTACACATTGCGGCAGGCACGTGCCCCCATTTTACACATTGCAGCAGAAAAGTGTCCCCATTTTGCACATTGCGGCAGGCACGTACCCCCATTTTACACATTGCGGCAGGAAAGTGTCCCCATTTTACACATTGCGGCAGGAAAGTGTCCCCATTTTACACATTGCGGCAGGAAAGTGTCCCCATTTTACACATTGCGGCAGGCATTTTACACATTGCGGCAGGCAAGAGTCCCCATTTTACACAGCACGGCAGGCAAATGTCCCCATTTTACTCAGCACAGCAGGCACGTGCCCCCATTTTACACATTGCGGCAGGCACATGTCCCCATTTTACACATTGCGACAGGCACGTGCCCCCATTTTACACAGTACAACAGGCAAGTGTCCCCATTTTACACAGCACGGCAGGCAAGTGCCCCCATTTTACACAGTACGGCAGGCACATGCCCCCATTTTATACATTGCGGCAGGCACATGTCCCCATTTTACACAGCACGGCAGGCATGTGCCCCCATTTTACACATTACGGCAGGCACATGTCCCCATTTTGCACATTGCAACAGGCACGTGCCCCCATTTTACACAGTACAACAGGCAAGTGTCCCCATTTTACACAGCACGGCAGGCAAGTGCCCCCATTTTACGCATTGCAGCAGGCACATGTCCCCATTTTACACATTGCGGCAGAAAAGTGTCCCCATTTTATACATTGCAGCAGAAAAGTGTCCCCATTTTACACATTGCGGCAGGCACGTACCCCCATTTTACACATTGCGGCCGGAAAGTGTCCCCATTTTACACATTGCAGCAGAAAAGTGTCCCCATTTTACACATTGCGGCAGGCACGTACCCCCATTTTACACATTGCGGCAGGAAAGTGTCCCCCATTTTACACATTGCAGCAGGCAAGAGTCCCCATTTTACACATTGCGGCAGGCACGTGTCCCAATTTTACACATTGCAGCAGGAAAGTGTCCCCATTCTATGCAGTACGGCAGGCAAGTGTCAAGTGGGGGGGGGGGGGAAGGGAGAGGGAGAGAGATGAACAACTTACATGTCAAGAAGATCTTCCCGCTCCGCGCGCTGGCCGCCGGTGCCTCCCCTTAACAGCTTGGCTCCCCTCCTCCCTTTTCCCGAGTACTCCTGCTTGGGGGGGGTGGAGTTTCGCGGGTTGACGCGGTTGTGTCGTGACGTCATGACGCAACCGCGTCATTACCACGAAACTCCGCCCCCGAGCAGGAGTACTTGGGAAAAGGGAGGAGGGGGAATCTGGGACCCGTAAAGTTCCGCGGCGGGGGCGACGTGCACGGCTCGCCCGCCGCAAGAAACGGCACTGCTGGGACCTCACACCGCACCGCCGGCTTCAACTAAGCCATGGCCCATCAGGACACCTCACAGGGATGGACGGTCAGAGCAGCTACACGGGTGGACACTGTGCATAAGACAGGCCATGCCCCAATGTGTTTTGTATCACACTTTGTCAATCAGCCCACACTGTGAGCTATATGGTACGAGATTTTTATATTGTTCTGTTTGGATGCTGTTTTAAATTTATCAATAAACAAGCAGTCTGCATTATGAGCGCCTTTTCCTTCATCCTCTATTCTTAGAACCAAACATTGCTCCTGGAGTCTGGAGTATCATTGGAAAAGTGCAGCGGTTGTGCAAGTGCACCAGTGCTACAACCCAGAGGCTTCCTGTGAATTGCAACTTTCTCCCTTGTTTGAGAGAGAGAAAATCACCAGCACATCTGTACACCCTCTCTGAACTGATTTGCTGCATTGTGGACTCCAAGTACATGGTTTTGCTGCATATATATGTAAAAAGCTAAACATTCTGTTTTGTTGTTATTTCCAAGATTGCTTGGTGCATCTGACTAATTGTTTTATATTATATAACCCTTTGGAATATATCCATACTTTTCTTAATAAGTTTAGGAATAGTGATTTTAAACTAAAGAGATCACAAAACTGTGATAGAGTGTTTTCAGAAAGTAATGCACAAGGAGAGATACATACAATACCTGACAGGGAATCTGATATGAACATATATGTCACATTGGAAAAATTATTGATTAAGGAAACTAAAACGTGGTGGGATATTATGAGTTTAGAGAACTACATAAAATGTGGACAGGTCCCTAGGGGCTTAAGATTTAATAAAAATCCTATTGTTAGTACTGACAATTAAATTTTTTTTAAAGAATGGTTTAGAATCCAGGATGAGTGTTCTTTGGAATTAATGAGATTGCTAGTTTTTTAAAAGAAAAAGTGTCTAAAAGAAGTAGAGAGTGAATTACTGTTATTGAATAAAAAACTGGAGTCCACTAAGGACACGGAAAAATTTCACTCAATTAAGAGAGAAATTGATGCTAAGATAATAGTGATAGAACAAAAAGTGATGGATACTAAGGCTAATAAATTTCAGAGAGACAGATTAGACTATTAAAATAACCAGGTACGAACTTGGAACCTGGAAAGGGTCACAAATAGAAGGGATAAAAAACGTACACACCAGCTAGAAGAGACCATACTGTAAGAAATAGGCCCATTGGGTAACACCCAAAAGGACTGCATGCTATAGAAAACAGCCTATCAGCACTAATGATTATCAAAGGTTTGCACATCCCAATAAATATGAGAGTCTTAGATACACTCATGAAAGAGACCATCATTTTTTAGAAACAAGGTGGCAACGCAATTTGGCAGACTGAAACTCCGAAAGGAGACCCGATCCCCAGGGTACCCCAATAGGTCTCAAACGAAGACTAGGGGAAAAAGAGGCAAGCAAGCTTCCAAAAAGGGAGCAAAGCTGAGGAATCTAGACAAGGGGACCCTGCCAGGGGTATATTTAATTTATCCAAAATGTGTCTGAGCCAAGCGGAAGAAAAAGTATTAAGTAAGGGCATGTCTTATGCACCCACCTGTGCCCTAAACAAAGTAAATACCTATATTGATCTTAACTTATATGTAAGGAACCTAATGCTCAAAAGGCACTTTATTAGAAAAAGTGATACCTCAATAAAGAACTGGGATTCGGATAATGGGAATTCAGGTCTAAAATGAAAATCAACTTTTTACCAACTAGAATCCAAAGGTCCATATATACAGATGTTCAGCCAAGTAATGAAAAATGATATTGATAAACTTGAAGAGTCAGTAAGGAATAAGAACAAGAGTGGAAATTTAACCAAATCAGAGCTGGTGGCTCTGAAGAATCTATCTGACAATACTGATGTAGTAATAAAAATGCTGACAAGGGGGGTGGGATAGTTCTTATGGATAAGGGAGTATTATGTTAAAGAAGCACATAGACTATTGGGTGATGATAATTCCTATGTGAAACTAAATGGAGATCCTACTATGAAGTTTCTAAATGAACTAGAGACCATCCTTAAAGAGGGTCTTTTCTCTAAATGTATATCTTTGATTGAGTTTAACTAACTTTTAAACAAGCATCCTTGGATAGCCACGTTCTATCACATCTCAAAAATCCATAAGAATTTATTCCCCCCGGGGGTGTCTGACTTCAAGAGTATCTGAATTTGTTGATAGCTAAATAAAGAAGTATGTACCTTTATTGGAGTTCTACATTCAAGACTCCACATATGTGTTAAAATTGGTTAATGATTTACAATGGCAATACTCCTACAAATGGTGTTCTGTGGATGTCCAGTCTTTGTACACATCCATTCCTCATGATAAAGGCATTTGGGCAGTTGAGAATAGGTTATGAGAGGATCCAGAAATTAGTGATGTGAAACTTACATTTATTTCTCAATGTCTGCATTTTGTTCTCAAATATAATTATTTTACATTTCTTGATGAGTGTTTTTAACAGGTATGTGGCTCAGCAATGGGCAGTATTTGTGCTCCAAGTCTAGCCAACATATATATGGCCCAATGGGAACGGGAAGCTATCCAGGGAAGACTAAAAGAAAATGTCATCATGTACAAGAGGTACATAGATGACGTACTGATAGTCTGGAATGGCACTGAACTGGGGTGGAATGAGTTTATGAGAGAAATCAACATAAATTCGTACAATCTGAAGTTCACGGGCACATTTAGCCCCAGCCATCTGGAATTTCTGGACCTGGCACTATCAACTGAGAATTTTCATAATACTGGGATAATTGAGACGTCGACACATTTTAAACAAGAAGATGGCAATAGCTATTTAGAATTTAACAGCTGTCACCTTCCACAGTGGAAGGAAAATATCCCCCTCTCTCAATACACTAGGCTTTGGAGGACTTGTACACACTTATCCAAGTTTGATGAACAGGCAAGGGTCTACACTGAAAGATTTAATGAAAGGGGCTACCCATAGAAACTTGTAACAATGGCTAGAGAAAACACACGAGCAAGAGAAAGAAATAGCTTACTCCATTATAAAAAAAGAGAAGAATAGGAGAATTTTATGCCCCCTTGTTACTCAATTCAGTGCAGGGTTTCGAAAACTGGAAAAGATAGCTAAGACAAACTGGCATATTCTCAAATTAGATCCAGTCCTTAGGCCCGAACTTCTGAAGAAACCTGAAATTATTTACAAAAGGGCTAAAACAGTAAAATCGCTGATATCTAGAAGTAAACTGCAGAGAATTCAAGGGGATAAGACTGAAAACTTCCTGGGAGGAATAAAGGTTTCTTTAGCTGTGGTAATTGCAAGGTCTGTAGTGTGGCAGAAAAAGGAAAAAAGACATTTATAGGGAGTGGGAATCAGACTCCTCCCAATAAGATTAAATCTTTCATTAATTGTAACAGCTCTTTCTGTATATACATACTTAGCTGCCCATGTGGGTTAAGATATGTTGGTAAGACCAAAAGTGTGCTGAAGATCAGAATCTTGGAGCATACTTGGAATATAAAAAACTGGGTTCTGAATCAGTGTCCCCCGACATTTTGCTGACTGTCACAATGCCGATCCTAGCTTACTTAGATTAATGGGAATTGAACAAGTACCCCATAATAAGGATGGGGGAAATAGGGAGAAACAACTGCTGAGACGGTAGACTTTTTGGATCTTGTCTTTGGAACGCTGATCCCCAGGGGTCTAAATGAGACATATGAAATCACCCCTTTCATTAAACAGAGATGAGACTTTGATGAACAAATCTGCTAAGTGATAAATGTATTTATTCATATGAGAGAATTAATTCGTATCCACCTTTTCACCCTCATGCTAAAACTGATTAGAATCAAAAGGGGCGAGAGAGAGTTAAAAAATCTGTCTAGTATGTCTAATTTGAAGGTTGTAATTTAGCATACGAAGAAATACATTATATTTTGATGACTCCTATTCTCATTTTCACTATATATCTTTTTATATCATCTATTCTTCAGTATGCTTCCATTTCTAGGTGTTCCTGGATATAATATCAAAACTTAATATTTTGCCCTGTCTAGAGATTCTCCTAGTGCTGATCAATAGTATCTATTTTGTTGTAAAGGTCTTTTAATTTGTGAAAAAAGTAACATACTTGATCCCATTGGCTGAATACAATATAATGTTACTGATTTGCAGTTGCTGGTTATATGGATACTCGCTTTGGGCACACAGATGTATACATATTGAATATAGTAATAGACACTGAGAAAGTAAAACTATGGAGTTTCTGTAAAATCCAACTGAGTGTGAAAAAGCTGCTAAACCAATTTTTAGAATGTTTTCTTGATGTTTTCTGTGTTTATGTATCTCCCAACTGCTATGTGCATTTTTAAAGTGCATTTGTTAAGGTAAACTATTTTTTAAGTAAATATGTATTTTGTGTATGTAATCTCACTGTGTATTACCACATGTTTTTGTATATGGCTGCAAACTTGCTGTTGTTAATATATGCTGTTGGGACATGCTGAACTGCTGCTTATATTTTTAGTGGTTTCAGCTGTCCCTTCTACTATGTGATGTTGGCAGATGCGCACATAGACTTGGGCTATTTAAACCAAATGGAGCGTCCCACAGGCCAGCCTCCTGATGAAGTGTGATACTAAACGCGTAGTTCCCTTCGTGGAGAGGACCTTTGCTGTGCGGTGCGCGATGACGTCATCGTGCACCGCACAGTAAAGGTCCTCTCCACGAAGGGAAACTAGACGCTACGCGTCTAGTTCCCTTCACAGCGGGGGGCAGCAGGACAGACCGGGCAGCGGGGGGCACAGCAGCAGCAGATCTTGCCATGGTGCGGGGCCCTCCGGATGGCTCCGGCGCCCCGGGCAAAAGTCCTGCTTGCCCGTGGCAAGATCCGCTACTGGTGTCCTGACAGGTCCCGGCTAAGTCGAAGCCAGCGGCGCGATGTGAGGTCCCAGGCGGGGCGTGCGGGTATGCAGCATATGCCGGTGGATTATGATCTAATCATGTGGTAATCAGCCCACACTGTGAGCTACATGGTACGAGTTTTAAATTGTTCTGTTTGGATACTTTTTTAAATTTATCAATAAACAAGCAGTCTGCACTATGAGCGCCTTTTCCTTCATCCTCTATTCTTAGAACCAAACATTGCTCCTGGAGTCTGGAGTATCATTGGAAAAGTGCAGCGGTTGTGCAAGTGCACCAGTGCTAAAACCCAGAGGCTTCCTGTGAATTGCAACTTTCTCCCTTGTTTGAGAGAGAGAAAATCACCAGTGCACCTGTACACCCTCTCTGAACATATATATATGGGCCTTTAAACACAAAATCAATAAAATAATCGACCAAACATCGACCAAACATAGTCCCAAATAGACTCTTAGTAAATATATCCCTAGGTATATGAAAAATCTGTAAATTACAGTTGGTGTTGGTAGAAATCAAAAACTTTTAGACTCCGTCTGTAAAGCTTATTACTTGTGTTGATATATTTATAATGCATTTCCATTCAGATATAGTTGTTTATTCTATATAAATAGCATTCATCTGAGGTAGCAAGTAATTACATCTATGTCATATTGCAAACTAATGGAGATTAACATTAAGTAGGCATTTCAGGGTGGCATCTGGATAGTGAGCATTAAAACGCAGTGAATAACTGAATATGATGAGAGTGTTATGGTGTTGTCATGGATAAGTAGCACAACTTCATTTCTTTAGGTATTTGGATAGCCAAATTGGCATGGGCATATCCTAGTTTGTAGAATGCTGTGGCCAGGCACAAATTCAGACACATCACTCAAGTCTGCATAAGAGACAGAGCAATAAAAAGGCCATCGATTCAAGGACTAGTAAGACCTGCAAACAGAAGTAATACTGAGAGGTGTGTGAGCCTAAGAGGTGTATGTTCCTAGGTCTCCAACCAGTATATCACAGATCAAACAAATAAATAACCTGAAGGAGGGAGAAGCCTTAAGCCAATTAGATCTTTATATTCAGTGGACTCTTAAAACTCTAGTCAGTAAAATCAAACCAAAATATGGTGAGGCGGTTAGATGCTGACAATGAGATTTCTTCCCTAGTCATATACATAACCAGTCTATGGAGTCCTTAATAGACAGAGGGAAAGTTGACCACCATTTGACTGTAATAACTGCCTGCTTATATTTAGAAATAGACCATTTAATTAGAGTATCCAAAATTCTGGACCATCAGGAACCTCATCTCCCATAATTTCTTTAACCAACTGTATACTTGAGTTCAGAAGAAATTTAGAGAAGGACATAACCATCAAATATTATGTGGGGGGAAGGGGGAAGGCTGAGCTGACACTTCCAATACATTTCCGACATATTAGAAAGACCTGCCAAAATTCTACATAATATGCTGGACACCTATACCACTTTGTGATAACTTTATATTGTGTCTCAAGGACAGACAAACTTTGAGACGAAACATGTAGGTATTGAAACACTGTATACCATTGTTTATCAGAAAGCTGAATATTCAACTCTGTGTACAAATGCTTCAGTAAACTTGAGAAGGAACCCAAAAGTACCATCCAATAAAATATTATAGATAATTGACATGGAGTGGTGCTAATGTGCCATCTGCAAAGGGAGTTAGGTACCTACTGTATGCAAGTCACCCTGTCTGTTAGCGGTACCATAGGATCAAAGTTGTATGACCAATATTCTGACTGAGGTAGTCCCAGCTGCGCTTGTAAAACTGAAAAAGAAAATGGACCAGTTTAATTAATCTCAAAATACTTGGGGATTTTTTTTATTGTCAAAAAGCATGTGCCACTAAAACCAGATGAAAATCAGGATTCAAATAGTAAAGTTTTATTAAAAAACATGTTTCAATTTCTTAATAGAAAAATATAAACTTAAATTAACAAACATTCAGATGTGGATGGAGAAGCAGCTCATGCAGCAAAGTACCGATGTTCTTTGAGCATGCTCCAGACCCATGCTGCACATGTGCAATAAGGGTCTGTGACGTCGGTTGCACTAAGACATCAGACTGTCAGTGATTGACAGTCTGATGCCACTTGGGGGTGGGTAGGGGGTGGCAATGGCTTTTATTTGTACAAATGCAGGCATGTCACCATCGTTACAGGAGAGGGACCAGGCCAGGATATCCATCAGATAATGGAGATTTCCAGGCCCCTAGGTAGACCTGAGGCTTCCAGCTTGCCTGACCCCATGAGTCATGCAACCAGCCAATGGTACCAGGGAAAATAAAAAAACTGTATCCTTGGATGCAGTTCGTATCAGCAATGCAGCAGGAGGAGTGATAACATATTTGCATCCAGGTTTTAAATCGGCTTGACTTGGCAATAGTTTTTTGATCCAGTGTTGGCCCTTTGCTATGCTGTTATATTCACACAAGACAAGGGTACTTTGTGTATCCTCCTTACTATCTGTCACAGCACTGTGCCCCAGCTGGCACTCAGATATGTCAGCCTAACACAGGTGGTGGTCGTGACTTGGGTTTTACTCAATCTGCCATCACAAAGAATATTGGAATAATGCTCTTGCAATCCAGAGACACTTACAGCACACTTAAAAATTCACAGTTATTACATATATGTAGCATTGGCCTCTCTAGACACGTGAATTCATAGAGCACAGAGATAACTCTGATACATTTTTAGGATTTATTGAGAAAATATCTGCAGGGTTAAATTACAATGAAAAATAAGTTAAGATAAGAAGTTATGAAAGATAATGATTTACTTTAAGTAAATACAAAGGAATAAAAATCAAAACCTTAAATTATCTTAATCTGAAGTTTGGGTGACCTGTGTGGAGGAGACTCCATGAGGCAGGATGGGACCACTCCTAGCATGAAACTAATCTATTTTAGAGTGAACGCTTGAATGGTGTGGATACAGATCCTTATAGTGCCACAACCACTCTTCCCCTAGCAGTCGCCACCCATTTTAGTCTGAAAAGGACTGGTTCTATTGTTCACACAAGTATTGTGAAGATGTAAATTAGGTTATCTCCAGGGACACTAAACGTAATATATAGGTATTTTTATTTCCGGAAAGAATAAATGAAAGACTGAAACTGACACTCTTTTAAACTGCCTGTCTGAGCCCAAAGCTTGAACAAGGGGCACCCTACTCTGAAAAGCAAACACAGTTTACAAGTTTTAGACTTCAAAGGATTCTTAGTTAATACCATGTCACTTGGTTCAACAAGTAGCTTACAAAATGTACACTAGACACATATCTGAAACTAGCAATTCATACCAAACAGATGTTTATAAAATATACATTTTGGGAGAACTATTATAAGTCACCTCATGGTCACAGCCAGGTTATTACTCATTGGACTATGAGCACAGTTTACCCAGGGCACACAGAATGTAAAGACATGACACGTGAGTTTGAGGAATCACCGTATCCCATGGCCACACTGTCAAAAACAGTATGGACAGCACTTTAAGATCTCCATATTATCATCTGTGATCCTTATGCTTGAGCATTTTTTAAATGAAATTTTATAGAGGATTCTCTTCATGATGAATCACGGTAGAGCCATTTACTATCACATGCCAACCCCACTTCTTCTTTTTGTTCCAAAAATAATCAGATTTGCCAAGTCATACTTTACTCTGTAAACAAAGTTGCTAAAATGTTAAAAAAAATATGTAGGTTTATATGTAAAACCAGACAAATTAATGGATATCAAAATTACATTTTAATTTTGTGCAAAAATGTGATGATTTTTTTTTCTATTTTTACTGAAATCAGAACCTAAAAATCTATGGAAAATTGTGAACATTTTTTGAACAATTTTTCCATTGCAGACCTGTGCTGTTCTTACAAATGGAACACAAATATAATTAGATCATTATTTTAACTAAAACAAATTACAATATTACTTCATATTGCTTTAATATATTGCTCTAATTTGTACTCTTTCCATTGTGATTAGATTTCAAATTGGAAATACTCCAAATGTTATTATAGATAGCATATGACAGGACCTGCATTTATTAAAACCTTTCAAACACCAAAATGGAGCATATGAGTTTATTGAACATTAGTATATAGCAGCTGTTCTCAAACTTTGGACCATGGCCCCATTGTGGGACATGACTACCTTGTGATAAAATAACATTATCTGTTTTATAATCTAACTCCCGGATGGAATATGCAAAGCGAAATGGGATGGAAATGAGAAGGAGTGAGATAGACTCCTGCAGCCACCTCATGTGACTTCCTTCCACTTTATTGTGCTTATTGTACATTATACATTTGTTATTAAATAACTGTTATGTTTTGAAAGAAGATTTATTTTGACTCTTTTTTTTCAAGGGTCTGCAAGGGCGTCTATTTGTTTTCCCCTCTTTTCTGATCGTTTTTTTCCCTCCTTTTTTCATCCATTTTTTTTAAAATGCTTCTTGGTCTAGAAATAATGGGGGAGATGTACTAAGCCTGAAAAGTGATAAATAGCACTGTGATAAAGCACCAGCCAATCGGCTCCTAACTGCCATGTTACAGGTTGTGTTTGAAAAATGACAGTTAGGAGCCGATTGGCTGGTACTTTATCACTGTGATATTTATCACTTTTCAGGCTTAGTACATCTGGCCCAAGAAGTTTTACTGTATATCCATTGAGTATCTCCTCTTGACATGTATAATTAGATGTACAGTACTATTTTTTTGTACCATTAGTCATACTTTTATGTAGAGATGAGCGGGTTCAGTTCCTCTGAATCCGAACCCCCCTGAACTTCACCCATTTTACACGGGTCCGAGGCAGACTCGGATCTTCCCGCCTTGCTTGGTTAACCCGAGCGCGCCCGAACGTCATCATCCCGCTGTCGGATTCTCGCGAGATTCGTATTATATATAAGGAGCCGCGCGTCGCCGCCATTTTCACTCATGCATTGGAGATGATAGGGAGAGGACGTGTGCAGCGTTCTCTCAGTTGTCACAAAAAAAGGGAAACACAGACAGCGCTAGCAGATTTCTTATTAAAATACTAATTTATTAATTAATCTATTATCATTCATTCTTATCTCTAAATAAACAAAATTTTCATCTATAAAGCTAATTGCATGCATTTATAAATGTAATTATATCTAAAATAATGGCCTAATAAAAACAATCACAACATAATTAGTGATAATCCTCTGCTCTCTGGAACCAATTAATACTCCCTTACTACACAGAGCATCAACTATAATCAATCACCTCACACTATTTCACTTGGATGTTATAAATGTAACAACTTAATGTTTACTTCAATGATATAAAGTATACCAACTATAATTCAGATGTTAGAATGCCTCTATTCCACTCCAAATAGGGGTTAGATACTTTATTAACACTTTTGTAGCAAAAAAGTCACTTGTTTAGAACCAAGTTGTAAATTGAAATCTGACTGAGGAAGCCGCCGATGCCGATAGGCGGAGAAACGCGTCTTTTCTATCCGTCATACCTGTGATCACCACACTGCGAGACGATCGTTATACTGGGAAGAAATCCATGATCTCCGGAGAAGGCTTTGTTTAAAGGTATTGGGCACCAGAAGCCGGGAGCATGGTAAAATGAAACCCAGTAGTGATTGCGGTAAAGACGGGATTTTAACATGGCCATGTTTTAAAAGTCTGCCGGGACACTATATCAACTCCGCTGCTTTAAGATAAGTTAGTCTATGCATGCATGTCTAACCAACTAATCAATTACTAACCGACTGTGGTTGTGCATGAATTCAGCATTGATTCCAGAGGAGAAAGGAAACAGCTATTTGAACATCCTCACGTTATATGAACTGCTGGAAGCAAATAGTATCAATTTACAACTTGGTTCTAAACAAGTGACTTTTTTCTACAAAAGTGTCAAAGAAGTATCTATCCCCTATTTGGAGTGGAATAGAGACATTCTAACATCTAAATTATAGTTGGTATAATTTATATCATTGAAGTAAACATTAAGTTGTTACATTTATAACATCCAAGTGAAATAGTGTGAGGTGATTGATTATAGTTGATGCTCTGTGTAGTAAGGGAGTATTAATTGGTTCCAGATAGCAGAGGATTATCACTAATTATGTTGTGATTGTTTTTATTAGGCCATTATTTTAGATATAATTACGTTTATAATTGCATGCAATTAGCTTTAGAGATGAAAATTTTGTTTATTTAGAGATAAGAATGAATGATAATATATTAATTAATAAATTAGTACTTTAATAAGAAATCTGTTAGCGCTGTCTGTGTTTCCCTTTTTTTGTGATAACTATTTCTGTCAGGGGGTGGAGAGGTCCCCCTGTTTTACAGTGAGCTGCATGCAGATTCTTTTCTTGGGACATATACGTGTATTTTAATTAGATCTAATTATTTGGTTAGCGCCAGGGGGCTGCTTTATTGTAGGTGCTTTGTTCTTGTGGTTCTCTCAGTTGTGTTCAATGTGCTGCAAATATCTGTGCTCAGTGTGCTGCAAATATCTGTGCTCAGTGTGCTTGCAAATATCTGTGCTCAGTGTGCTGAAAATATCTATGTTCTCTACCTGAAAAACGCTCCATATCTGTGCTCAGTGTGCTGCAAATATCTGTGCTCAGTGTGCTTTATTGTGGGGACTGGGGACCACCAGTATTATATAGTAGGAGGACAGTGCAGAGTTTTGCTGACCAGTGACCACCAGTATTATACGTTCTCTGCCTGAAAAATGCTCCATATCTGTGCTGCAATGTAGTATATAGTAGGAGGACAGTGCAGAATTTTGCTGACCAGTGACCACCAGTATTATATCAGTACGGTACAGAAGTCCACTGCTCTACCTACCTCTGTGTCATCAAGTATACTATCCATCCATACCTGTGGTGCATTTTAGTTGTTGTGCGCAGTAGTAGGACAGTGCATAATTTTGCTGACCACCAGTATATAATATATAGCAGTACGGTACAGTAGTCCACTGCTCTACCTACATCTTTGTCGTCAAGTATACTATCCATCCATACCTGTGGTGTATTTTAGTTGTTGTGCGCAGTAGTAGGAGGACAATGCATAATTTTGCTGACCACCAGTATATAATATATAGCAGTACGGTACAGTAGTCCATTGCTATTGATATATTACTGGCATATAATTCCACACATTAAAAAATGGAGAACAAAAATGTGGAGGGTAAAAAAGGGAAAGATCAAGATCCACTTCCTCCTCATGCTGAAGCTGCTGCCACTAGTCATGGCCGAGACAATAAAATGTCATCAACATCATCTGCCAAGGCCGATGCCCAATGTCATAGTAGAGAGCATGTAAAATCCAAAAAACAAAAGTTCAGTAAAATGACCCAAAAATCTAAATTAAAAGCATCTGAGGAGAAGCGTAAACTTGCCAATATGCCATTTACGACACGGAGTGGCAAGGAACGGCTGAGGCACTGGCCTATGTTCATGGCTAGTGGTTCAGATTCACATGAGGATGGAAGCACTCATCCTCTTGCTGGAAAACTGCAGTGCCACTTCTGAATGGGCCAGGTGTTTGTGTCAGCCACTTGGGTCGCTTAGCTTAGTCACACAGCTACCTCATTGCACCTCTTTTTTTCTTTGCATCATGTGCTGTTTGGGGACTATTTTTTAAATCTGCCATCCTGTCTGACACTAAACACATTTACTCCTGCGCTAATTAATTCTACAATATGATATGGCTCAGAGTTTGCTTGACTCAATAAAAACAAAACAAAAGGATAATTTATTAAATTTTATATGATTCTTTTTTATTTTTATCACACATACATATATGTATATTAAGAATTAATTAAGAATAAATTGATTAGACCGGTCTAAATAAAACACTAATCAAAAAACAAAAAATGATAATAAGCTAAAGGAGGTGGATCATAGGTAAACTACTGTGCACAGAAAAAATCAATAAAATTGCTAAAAATCAGTCCATGTATAGGATCATGCAGATAGTTTAACCAGCTATAAATTGCACCTACGTTGTAGGCAGCGTAACGTTGTGTTTTATTGTATTAAATACTCTTCATCAAATTGCCACTCAGCCAAAATGCAATAGGTAAGTGCAACAAACGCTCCACAACGGAGCTTTACATATGGTTCGCACCTGAAGCCCGACTTCCAGGCTCTGTGAGTCCGCGTCTCCGGGTGCCGTATGCAGACACCTGCGTCCCGTTGGTAAGCACACGTTCACCGTTAATTCTCCAGATGATGCCGCTGAAGCCCGACTTCCAGGCTCTGTGAGTCCGCGTCTCCGGGTGCCGTATGCAGACACCTGCGTCTCAATGGTACTCACACGTTCATCGTTAATTCTCCAGATAATGCCGCATGAGTTAAACATAAACTCACTGAGGAAGTCCAGCAGCACAGCAACGGACGAAACGCGTTGAGTGACAGACGGATACACCTATTAACAGATAAGCTGTTTTATGTTTAACTCATGCGGCATTATCTGGAGAATTAACGATGAACGTGTGAGTACCATTGAGACGCAGGTGTCTGCATACGGCACCCGGAGACGCGGACTCACAGAGCCTGGAAGTCGGGCTTCAGCGGCATCATCTGGAGAATTAACGGTGAACGTGTGCTTACCAACGGGACGCAGGTGTCTGCATACGGCACCCGGAGACGCGGACTCACAGAGCCTGGAAGTCGGGCTTCAGCGGCATTATCTGGAGAATTAACGATGAACGTGTGAGTACCATTGAGACGCAGGTGTCTGCATACGGCACCCGGAGACGCGGACTCACAGAGCCTGGAAGTCGGGCTTCAGCGGCATCATCTGGAGAATTAACGGTGAACGTGTGCTTACCAACGGGACGCAGGTGTCTGCATACGGCACCCGGAGACGCGGACTCACAGAGCCTGGAAGTCGGGCTTCAGGTGCGAACCATATGTAAAGCTCCGTTGTGGAGCGTTTGTTGCACTTACCTATTGCATTTTGGCTGAGTGGCAATTTGATGAAGAGTATTTAATACAATAAAACACAACGTTACGCTGCCTACAACGTAGGTGCAATTTATAGCTGGTTAAACTATCTGCATGATCCTATACATGGACTGATTTTTAGCAATTTTATTGATTTTTTCTGTGCACAGTAGTTTACCTATGATCCACCTCCTTTAGCTTATTATCATTTTTTGTTTTTTGATTAGTGTTTTATTTAGACCGGTCTAATCAATTTATTCTTAATTAATTCTTAATATACATATATGTATGTGTGATAAAAATAAAAAAGAATCATATAAAATTTAATAAATTATCCTTTTGTTTTGTTTTTATTGAGTCAAGCAAACTCTGAGCCATATCATATTGTAGAATTAATTAGCGCAGGAGTAAATGTGTTTGTTGTTCCTAAGTTACCGGAGACTATAAAGTGCCGGTTTCTCTTTTTTTGACTTGATTTACCCCAAGTCAAGTTTTCCTTGCAGCTTGAATATATATTGTATTGTTTTAATTATTGATATTAAATACTCTATTAGCACAACCATTACAGTTGGGTTGTGATGTATTAGCGCCTGGTTAATTTTTGTGTGGTAATCCTGTCTGACACTGCAGTGCCACTCCTAGATGGGCCAGGTGTTTGTGTCGGCCACTTGGGTCGCTTAGCTCAGCCATCCAGCGACCTTGATGCACCTCTTTTTTTCTTTGCATCATGTGCTGTTTGGGTACTATTTTTTGAAGTGCCATCCTGTCTGACACTGCAGTGCCACTCCTAGATGGGCCAGGTGTTTGTGCCGGCCACTTGGGTCGCTTAGCTTAGCCATCCAGCGACCTTGGTGCACCTCTTTTTTTCTTTGCACCATGTGCTGTTTGGGGACTATTTTTTAAATCTGCGATCCTGTCTGACACTGCAGTGCCACTCCTAGATGGGCCAGGTGTTTGTGTCGGCCACTTCGGTCGCTTAGCTTAGTCACACAGCGACCTTGGTGCACCTCTTTTTTTCTTTGCATCATGTGCTGTTTGGGTACTATTTTGTGAAGTGCCATCCTGTCTGACACTGCAGTGCCACTCCTAGATGGGCCAGGTGTTTGTGTCAGCCACTTGGGTCGCTTAGCTTAGCCATCAAGCGACCTTGGTGCACCTCTTTTTTTCTTTGCATCATGTGCTGTTTGGGGACTATTTTTTAAAGTGTCATCCTGTCTGACACTGCAGTGCCACTCCTAGATGGGCCAGGTGTTTGTGCAGGCCACTTGGGTCGCTTAGCGTAGTCATCCAGCGACCTCGGTGCAAATTTTAGGACTAAAAATAATATTGTGAGGTGTTCAGAATAGACTGGAAATGAGTGGAAATTATGGTTATTGAGGTTAATAATACTATGGGATCAAAATGACCCCCACATTCTATGATTTAAGCTGTTTTTGAGGGTTTTTTTGTAAAAAAAACACCTGAAACCAAAACACACCCGAATACGACAAAAAATTTTCAGGGAGGTTTTGCCAAAACGCGTCCGAATCCAAAACACGGCCGCGGAACCGAATCCAAAACCAAAACACAAAACCTGAAAAATTTCCGGTGCACATCACTACTTTTATGGTGTATATTAAATGTGAGGTGAACTATTGCATATTTAGAATTGTTTGCTTGATGTGGTAGGTGGGTTATTACTAGAGATGTGTGGCTGGCACTTTTCATGTTTTGTGTTTTTGTTCTAATTCCACCTACGTGTTTTGGTTTTGGCTTGGTTTTGCCAAAACCACCCTTTCGTGTTTTGGTTTTGGATCTGGACGATTTTTGAAAAAAACATAAAAACAGCTAAAATCACAGAATTTGGGGGTAATTTTGCTCCTACGGTATTATTAACCTCAATAACATTCATTTCCACTCATTTATAGTCTATTCTAAACACCTCACAATATTGTTTTTAGGCCTAAAAGTTGCACCGAGGTGGCTGTATCACCCAGCTAAGCGACACAAGTGTGTGGCACAAACACCTGGCCCATCTAGGAGTGACACTTCAGTTGCAGACAAGATGGCACTATTCAAAAAGTAGTCCCCAAACAGCACATGATGCACAGTAGAAAAAGAGGTGCACCGAGGCTGCTGTATGACTAAGCCAAGCAACACAAGTGTGCGGCACAAACACCTGGCCCATCCAGGAGTGGCACTGCAGTGTCAGACAGGATGGCACTTTTCAAAAACTAGGCCCCAAACAGCACCTCATGCAAAGATGTAGGAGAGGTGCAATGAGGTAGCTGTAAGACTAAGCCAAGCCACACAAACAATTGGCCCATCTAGGAGTGGCACTGCAGTGGCAGACAGGAGGGCAGATATCAAAAAAAGGCCCCAAATAGCACATGATGCAAAGAAGAAAAAAAGGTGCACCGAGGTTGCTGGATGACTAAAGTAAGCGGCACAACCACCTGGCCCATCTAGGAGTGGCACTTCTCAAAAACTAGGCCCCAAACAGCACCTCATGCAAAGATGTAGAAGAGGTGCAATGAGGTAGCTGTATGTCTAAGCCAAGCAACACAAACAATTCCCACTGGAATTATACGTCCAAATCACTGTAATTAAATGGCAAAATCACTGTAATTATACATCCAAATCACTGTAATTATATGTCCAAATCACTGGAATTATGCGTCCAAATCACTGGAATTATACTGCAAAATCACTGGAATTATACTGCAAAATCACTGGAATTAAATGGCAGTACCACAGGACATATACGTAAGTGTCAGACAGGATGGCACTTTAAAAAAATAGTCCCCAAACAGCATATCATGCCAAGAAGTAAAAGAGGGCAACAAGGTAGCTGTATGACTAAGCTAAGCGACACAAGTGTGCGGCACAAACACCTGGCCCATCTAGGGTTGGCACTGCACTAATGGTGGATACCAGTTGCACGTCTAACACCAGCATAGTTGTTATGGCCTCAGTAATCGGCTTTGCAACAGGGTATATATATATATATATATATATATATATATACACGGCAGTTTCACTGGAATTAAATAGCAGTACCACTGGACATATACGGAAGTGTCAGACAGGATGGCACTTTAAAAAAATTGTCCCCAAACAGCACAAAGAAGAAAAAAAAGGTGCATCGAGGTTGCTGTATGACTAAGCTAAGCGACACAACCACCTGGCCCATCTACTAGTGTCTCGCAGTGGCTGAATGTCGAGAGTGGGCCACAATTTTCCGGTCTACTGACAGCATCTCCAGCACACCCCTGTCATTTTTTTTAAAATTCTACAATTGGTGGACTTATATGGAAGTACCCCAGGACTAATAGAGCAGTACCCCTGGACTCATAAGGCAGTATCAGACAGGATGGCACTTTTCAAAAACTAGGCCCCAAGCAGCATCTCATGCAAAGATGTCGAAGAGGTGCAATGAGGTAGCTTTTGACTAAGCCAAGCGACACAAACAATTACCACTGGAATTAAATGGCAAAATCACTGGAATTAAATGGCAAAATCACTGGAATTATACTGCAAAATCACTGGAATTAAATGGCAAAATCACTGGAATTACATGTCTAAATCACTGGAATTAAATGGCAAAATCTCAGTATCGCCTGCCTAGTGAAGTGGAATCTAGATGGGATTTGGTACCGGGGACACACTACTTCCATCAATTGTCTAAATCCCACTGCACTAATGCCAGAAACCGGATGCACGTCTAACACCAACATAAGTGTCAACGCCTCAGTTATGAGAGCTCCATCGTCATGTGAAGCTGAACCACTAGTCATGAATATAGGCCAGGGCTTCAGCCGTTCCTTGCCACTCTGTGTTACAAATGGCATATTGGCAAGTTAACGTTTCTCCTCAGACCATTAAAATTTATTTTTTTGGGTCTTTTTACTTAACTTTGGCTTTTTGGATTTTACATGCCCTCTACTATCACATTGGGCATCTGCCTTGGCAGACGACGTTGATGGCATTTTGTCGTCTATGTCATGGCTAGTGGCAGGAGCTTCAGCACTAGGAGGAAGTGGTTCTTGATCTTTACCTATTTAATCCTCCACATTTTTGTTCACCATTATTTTTTTAGTTATATAACACAATATGCGGCACAGGAATGACTGATGGCTGATGGCCAGGACCCTACCACTGGTCTGATGCAGCACAGCAGAGCAACACTGTAGGGAGCTTGTTGTTGTTGTTATTATTATTATAAATACGGCAGCAGTGGACATATAGCAGCAGCGTATACCACTGAGACTGCCTGGTTACTGGAATGACTGATGGTCAGGACACTACCACTGGTCTGATGCAGCACAACAGAGCAACACTGTAAGGGACTTGTTGTTGTTGTTATTATTATTATTATTATTATTATAATACGGCAGCAGTCGACATATAGCAGCAGCGTATACCACTGTGACTTCCTGGTCACAGGAATCACTGAGGCCAGGACACTACCACTGGTCTGATGCAGCACAACACAGCAACACTGTAAGGGACTTATTATACAGCAGCAGAGGACACCACCACTGTGATTGATGCAGCACAACACACCACCACTGAACTGATGCAGCACAACACAGCACCATTGGACAGCACTGGACATATGGCAGCAGAGGAAACAAGCACTGTGACTAGATTCAGCACAAGACACAGACACTGAGAGAACAGAGACACGTCCTCTCTCTACACTCTCCAATGCCAGAGTGAAAATGGCGGGGACGCGCGGCTCGTTATATGGAGTCCAAATCCCGCGAGAATCTTACAGTGGGATGATGAAGTTTTGCCTCATTCTTGTTTCCGAGTCAGGCGAGAAAACCCGAGCCTGGCTTGGAACCGGACTTGAATGGTGAAGTACGGTTCTTTCCTCTGAGAACCAAACCCACTCATCCCTAGTTATTACTACATATTACTGTACTCATGACTTCTGAAGCATGGTCTACAGATGGTGTGCTGCCCTTTCAGTAAAACTACCAGTTACAGCTAGCAACTATTATAATTGTATGCCATCCTAGAAAGGAGGACAGGCAATTCCTCAGTCACTTTAATCTTTAAATTTGCAATGGTATTGTTGATGGAGGCGAGAAGTTACATATTTTTTCTGGACTAATATCGTAGGCAGGAACTACTTTCATTCAAATGCAGTATTAATGTTCAGGCTATTTCCTAGCTTCATTTCTACTCTGTTAGGTCAAACCTTTTATTTGCCTTTAGTCTTCCTAATTCCTTTACAGTTTCTTTTTGAGTGTGTTCATGTAGTTGGTGTTTTAGTAAGCTATTTTTTTTTCAAAGATTGTTCTAATGTGAGAAAAATGTTAAACATCCAGTAATGAGAACATTACTGATAAAGTATATAGACACTAAAGAACATAAACAAGTCCACATCTGTATTTTGTTTCTATGGGGAATTGAAGAAATCATACCATTCTCTCAGCTGTGTGTTGACGTGTTACAAACCATATGTGTGCTGGCATTGACTTTTAGTAATGTGTCATACAGAACATCTGATCTTCATTATCATTCCAGCTCGTTTTATTTGCTGAAAGAGAGAGTGCGACCAGTAGCTATCCAAGAGTTAAAGTACTGTACATCCTGTCCATCAAACAGTAAGAAAAATATGATATTTGTAAGCCATGGTAATCATTTATGTAATTCCAGACGCAGGATATGGCTGTTATTCCCTGTAGTAAAGATTTACTTTATCCAGAGGGCTTCTCTGTTTTATAGCCTTAGTGATGCTCTACACATGCACAACAAATGCAGCCTGGAGTGGCTAGCATCTTTCAACCAAGCCATGCCATTAAAGCAATCCTGTTTAAGTTTTTGTAGTCAAAGTTAGCAATGAATTACTACTACATTGCTGTTGTAAATAGAACTCAGTATTTTATACTCCAGGGCAGAGAGTCTAATGAAATAGCAAATGAAAATGCCCAAAGCTTTGTATAAGCATTAACCACAGGGAAGACTTTTAAAAATGGATTTGGCATAAATCGCTGGATTGCGGCCTAACTGCTCTCATGTGCTTAGAAATAAAAACAAACAAAATGATAGGAAATGCTGAGGCACTTAACAATATTTTTTTCTTTTCAGCTCTCAAGCAGGCAGCCAAACACTTTTAAAGCTTAATTGTTCAGTCTCTTACGCAAGATAAATCCACTAGTTTGGGTTGTTGTTTTCATTATAATAAATAAGGATTAGGTCTTTATTTTTGGCACTGAACAAATAAATAGTAGCTTGTTCTATGTATTGTTTAGCCATATTACAAAAGTATGAATTGTTATCAATAAAACCAGTTCCTATTTCCAGCCATCTGCTGTTCTGTAAGACATGGCTAATCCTGCTGTTTGCAGATATGTTTTTATTCCACACATCAATATACTTACCAACCTTTACAAGAAAGTCTTTTTAAAGGAAAACGCATTTTCGTGACATCTGTAGTGTTATATTTTAGAAACTGACTTTAGCTGTAATATTTATCCATTTATGCTTTTAAAGTGTCATAAATATAGAATAACTGTTACCACTTTTAGTACTGTTACCTAGTTAATGAAGTTAAATGAAGTCTGGGGTCCGTCAAGTGCTGGATTTCAGAAATAACAGTTGTGGTAACCCAGAGGAAGGCAAATCAAACCTTCAGTCAGGCAGTTCATCAATTAAACTTACAGCAGTTAAAAAAAGCCTTCCTGACCTCATAAACGGCAATCAGATTAAATCCCTGTCTAATTCACCCTGTAATATCCTGTACTAGTTATGGGAACAGATAGAATTTCTTGTACGAAATCCAGTCAATTTTTAAATCCAGTTAATTAATTTGCCATCACTGCCACATATGGTAATAAATTCCACAATTTAACCACACTCACAGTGAAGTACATGTTTCAATGTTAATGCTGACCATATTTTGACAACTAACAAATAATTCCTCTTGTCATCAGTATAGTTCTCAATACAAATAAAATGCTAACAACATCATATATTAACTTTTTTTTTCTTGTCTACTTTATAATTATATCATACTGTAAGCTAGAGGCCGATCTTAGTGTTTCTGTGACAGCACAAGTTATTAAACGTTCCTGTAGCAGTTTAAGGTGTGAACAGAGCTGCTGTAAGAAGATGCTGGCAGTGCTCACTTACTTGCAAATGGTGGAAGGGTGCCACATGCAATATACATATATATATATTTAAATACTACTCTTTAGAGCAGGGCTAGGCAATATACTGTATTTCTCTTTGGATGCCAGGCATTCAACATTGCAAGAAAAAAAAATTCCAGAGTAACACCCCGTTACAATACATACAAATATATATGTTTTGAATTAACTTAAACACATAATGCCATTATGGAATCTATGCAACGTACATCCATTCATCACATTCTTCGGAATGCTTACTGTATGAACAGATTACTGGCTCATGCAGACCAAAAATACACAAATTGCTCTCTGTACATGCACAGCCTTACTACTGTATCGTGATATTTTGTGCTCATGCACGGCCTTACTGGCTTACACATGTGCACACTTACAATCCTCATTGAATAAGTCTTTTTTATTAGCAGAAAACTTATAAAACTCCAATTGCTGTGCACACAAGCCTTCACAGGACAGCTGCTTTTCATAACAACTGAAGATGGTAAATACAGGTTGAGTATCCCATATTCAAAATGCTTGGTACCAGAAGTATTTTGGATATCGGATTTTTCCGTATTTTGGAATAATTGCATACCATAATGAGATATCATGGTGATGGGACCAAAGTCTAAGCACATAATGCATTTATGTTTCATATACACCTTATACACACAGCCTTAAGGTAATTTTAGCCATATGAAACATGAATGAATTGTGTGTATGTACACACATACACACAATTCATTCATGTTTCATATACACCTTATACACACAGCCTGAAGGTCATTTAATACAATATTTTTAATAACTTTGTGTATTAAACAAAGTTTGTGTACATCGAGCCATCAGAAAATAAAGGTTTCACTATCTCTGTCTCACTCAAAAAATTCCGTATTTTGGAATATATGGATATGGGATACTCAACTTGTACTGAGAAAAACCTAATGTGAAAATTGGCAAATAATGTTGGTAATTTTCTCAAGACATATGCACTATATGTTAAATAAAGACCTGAATAAAAGCTTCACCATCACACAAAAAGAATTGTGACTCACAATTTAAAACACTTTATACATTTATCTTGATATTTTTGCAGTTTACTATGACTTGTGATTGGTCATTTTTAATTTCTTTTATATTATTTATTATAGTTATTTGACCAGTTATATCTGTAGTACTATATGTTCTGTGGCTAAAACGAGACAGCTCAAACATTTCAAAATGATCTTCACCACTGTTAAGAATTCTGCATGTTAAAGGTGCCATGCCTCAAACCCTTGCTCTTTTGTTCTATTTTTTATTGAAATGACACTTCTAGATAGGATGAAAAGCCCCCGTTCTCACGGTGTCATTGACCAGGGCACTGAGGGCTGCTCTAGCAGTCTTTATTACTTGTACACTGCTTCATGGGTTATAAAAATCACAGCCTCAGATTATTAAATTTGCATTTGATGTGAGACAGAGAGAAAAGAAAGATGTGTACCAGGTGCTTCTGTATTCACCATTCCTTACAGAGCAGCGAACAGTACCACCCGTTGGTGCAGTCCTACATGCCGCCAGAAATAGCGTCTAAGCCAACTGTGGATTATTCATGTCAAGGTTTTCCAGCCCCTGTTCTAGAGAATCTGGAAGCAAATCTATAGATCTTAATAAGAAAATAGCATTGCTGAAAAATTGGGATGAAACCTATGATTAGCATCAAAATATATTTGAGAATAAATATTGTATTCAACTAATTATTTTATTTATAAACCAAAATATGACTTGCATGTATGCATAACATAATGTACAAACTATATTTACAAACTTTTGCACTTGGAGCAACAGCTATTATTATAATGTTGTATAAAGGTGTATGTAAATCAAAAAATAAGGTAAATGTTTGCAGGGTTGTGGTATCAATCACATTGTAGGGTAGAATTGAGCACTTGGGGTGCATATAGCAGTTAGCAGTGGTGTAACTCCCAGAGGCAATGGAGACATTTGTGGTTTACAGCAGGATCCAAGTGTGACTGATGTTCTTCCAATGGAGCTGTGTGGTTAATTGGCTCTGTCCCAGAAGCCCTGTTAACACCTGCAAGAGGGGACAGAATGCCCCCTGCCTGGTATCAATCAGCCTGCACTGCAGCAAGTGATGGTGCATCTACTGCTGCTGCTGGACTGTGAGATGGGACCTGCCAGTGAATGCTGATAATGCTGATTCTGAATGCTGCAGATGCCTGACTCTCGTAAGACTGACCCACTGGCCATTGTCACACAGCGTAGCCGAAGTCTTGCCAATTCACTATGGGCTCCATTTCTGTAGACCAGATGAGAGCGCTATCTAGATACTAATGTAAGTCGTGTGTGTATACACACACACACACACACACACACACACACACACACCATATTTGTTTTTCCTCTTTGCTTTTAAAGGGCCTGGGGCACCAAACTTCAATTTGCCTCCAGGCAACTGGGATGAACTTACACCCCTAGCAGATGGATAGATATCACTGGATACTTGGGTGGAGTGTTCTGGTTGGAAAGGTTGTGCTTTCTGCTGTGGTGCCATTGAGCTTCAATCTACAGAAAAAAAATCCCTTGTCTGATAAAAATTTTATAATTTATAAAAAAAATGGCATTGGAGGATGTGGAACATGTTCAAAAATAAAACAAATAAATAATTAAAAGTGGATGTGGAGTGGATGAGGGGCTAATTTTACTAAAAGAGTCACCAAAGAAAGTTTAGCACAAATTACACACAACAAATACCTCTACCAAAAAAACTCACACAATATACCCAATCAAAATTCAAATAGGGGAACCACACCAACTGCCACCCCAAATGCTGCCAAACATTGGAGGCTGGGACTCACTTGCAGGTTGTATGGCTCACCTATTTGAATTTGTGACTGTGCTACACCCAATGATTGCTATATACTTTTCAATGATTGCACATTATTTGGAATTTACTGCTGGGTTTTTTGATAACAACTATACAAGACACTGGTTGGTACTGTAATGTATTTAGATATTTTCCACACTTAATGCCCAGTAATTTTCTGGATTCTTATTGGTACAGTGTGTGCCAATTCAGTCCACAATATTTACCATGGTCTATCTGGATTTTGTCAGTTGGGATCCCTCTGGGATTTCATATCCATCACCTTTTTAAATCTGGTTTGGGTGTATCAAAGTCTTTAAGATGAAAATATTATCACACTTTCATTTTTTGTTTAAGGTCCTTCTGGTAGCTATTTCTCTCCAGATTCTTTATTCACTCCAATCCTTGTACAGTAAAATTATTTGGGATCACAGAAAATCATGTATCCATAGGTACATTCTCTCAGAATGTCAACTGAGAGAAGGCTTGAGTGTGCCTATGCTTGTCAGATATTGTGATGCCATCTGCCTTAACCAAATGTTAACCTGGCATTCCCCTCCCAGTGTCAAGAGATGGGTTGACATAGAATATGATTTAACACATGTTGGACCTCTCTCCCACAGGCCTTGTATGGCATCCCTGATCCAACGCATCATACTTACACTCCCCTCCTGGGATAGACTGAATAGGCACTTTCATTTTTCTGAGTACTCCTCTCCACTTCCTGTACATCAATGCGAACCATCCCCTATCCAACCCCCCCCCCCCCGCCCCCGGTCTCAGTGCCTCTGTGGCTTCCACATGGCAAGCAGTGGGTATCATCTGATTTCACCATATATCGGGGAAGTTTGTGCTGCAGACTTTTGCTAAAATCTAGAACTAGCACCAAATGCTGCATGCAAATTTATACCAACACTTGCAGATCCACCATTTTGTTAAATCCTACCTGTGCTCATCTTTCCCAAACAGCCGCCATTCCATTGCTGCCCCTTCTTGTGCATGAATTTGCCAGGGAGTCTGATCTGGAACAGTTTTGGGGTTCAAATGTGTGGGATACCATTTAACCCACTCTCTAAATGCTCTACAAGTGTCACTGTTAGGGAAAAAAATGGTTATGGATAATATTCATAGAATGTACCTCTCTACTTTAACCTCTGTTGCAATTAGTGAGCCCAAATTGGCTCGTACTTTCACACATGGTGGTCCTGTCATAAATTGACCACCTAGTAGATTATCTTTTTATTAGAGCTCTCACTAATCCCTATATATATATATATATACATACACAAACATACATATATATATATATATATATACATATAGATAGATAAAGTTCCACAAACGTAGAGGGTGCACTCTCACAGATATTCAATCTTCACAAGAGTTCTCATGTTTTATTGAAGTAAAAGATGTAGCCCAATAGTCATCTGACGTTTCGATTCCAACATGGAATCTTTTTCAAGGAAGGACATAGGAGGGCAACAACCCAGCAGCAGGACCGCTACCTCCGCCTTTGTGCAAGGAGGAACAGGAGGAGCACTGCCACAGCCCTGCAAAATGACCTCCAGCAAGCCACAAATGTGCATGTGTCTACTCAAACGATCAGAAACAGACTCCATGAGGGTGGTATGAGGGCCCGACATCCACAGGTGGGGGTTGTGCTTACAGCCCAACACCGTGCAGGACGTTTGGCATTTGCCAGAGAACACTAATATTGGCAAATTCGCCACTGGCGCTCTGTGCTCTTCACAGATGAAAGCAGGTTCTCACTGAGCACATGTGACAGACATGACAGAGTCTGGAGATGCCAAGGAGAACATTCTGCTGCCTGCAACATACTCCAGCATGACCGGTTTGGCAGTGGGTCAGCAATGGTGTGGGGTGGCATTTCTTTCAGGGGCTGCACAGCCCTCCATGTGCTTGCCAGAGGTAGCCTGACAGCCATTAGGTACCGAGATGAGATCCTCAGACCCCTTGTGAGACCATATGCTGGTGTGGTTGGCCCTGGGTTCCTCCTAATCCAAGACAATGCTAGACCTCATGTGGCTGGAGTGTGTCAGCAGTTCCTGCAAGACAAAGGCATTGATGCTATGGACTGGCCCGCCCACTCCCCAGACCTGAATCCAATTGAGCACATCTGGGACATCATGTCTCGCTCTATCCACCACAGACTGTCCAGGAGTTGGCAGATGCTTTAATCCAGGTTTGGGAAGATATCCCTCAGGAGACCATCCGCCACCTCATCAGGAGCATGCCCTGGCATTGTAGGGAGGTCATACAGGCACGTGGAGGCCACACACACTACTGAGCCTCATTTTTACTTGTTTTAAGGACATTACATCAAAGTTGGATCAGCCTGTAGTGTGTTTTTCCACTTTAATTTTGAGTGTGACTCCAAATCCAGACCTCCATGGGTTAATAAATTTGATTTCCATTGATAATTTTTGTGTGATTTTGTTGTCAGCACATTCAACTATGTAAAGAACAAAGTATTTAATAAGAATATTTAATTCATTCAGATGTAGGATGTGTTATTTTAGTGTTCCCTTTATTTTTTTGAGCAGTGTACATCAAGTCATATACATTTAGGAAAAAAGAAAACAAAATTGTCTCAGTCTCCGAGGCCCCAAAGTGGTAATAACAACAGGTTTAAAGGTGCAGCCATTCCTGCTCACCACAGGTTGGCAAACATGAATAACTACATAATTAAGCTTACCAGACAGACAAAATTCCCATGCAGCCTATGAGAAATCTTCAAACCACACAGAAACCATAGCTATGCATTACCCTCCACCAGTGAGTATAACCAACTACGGACAATCACCACAATAGTGGGTAAATTATATACAATGTACCTAAATTAGTGGTTAGCAATATCCAGTGTAGTACCACGAAGACATATATACCTGTTGTAATCATAAAGAAACAAGCATCTGTAAAACATCAACATACCAAATACCGCACATACCATATATAGACTTCCGCATCCGGCCACTGTGTGTTTTCCTTTAAATATTCATTAGATCAGTCTAAGCACACTCTCTGGTGCATCTCGCATCACTGGAAGTGACGTCTCTACATCCGCCGTGTACGCCGCTGATCACGAGGACAAAATCAGCCCTACAATGCTAGTTCCGGCCACCAGAAGTACCCGGGAACCCAGACGTGGTTGGCGGAAATTGCACATATGCAAATCATGCCTCACAGCTCAGCCGGATAGCGGAAGCATATAGGTATCTACCATGTAGGCGGGACATGAATGGGAGGCCAGCTAAATCAGCCTCCGCCTCTTATTCGCACCCACATGGTGGGCGTTAGTTACATACTCAAACAAAAATTAATAATAATGACAATGTGATGCTGTATTCAAGATCATTGTACAAGACGTCATCATTAAACAGCATTACTAGTATCAAAAATAGAACACCCAACATTGAAAAAAGGTTCATGCTTAAAAATGAACTGACCACTGTTGTAAACCAAAATCACAAAAATACAAATAAAAATAAACTATACATAGTCTGACTAGTGATCATTAGCAGACTCCCTCAGTAGAACTGGATCTGCAAACCTAGATCCTATTGATGTACTCTCATATCATAGAAATGGTGTCCACGTGAATTCTTCATTTAGACCATTGGGTGCCATTGAGTTCAACTTGTAGATCCACTGTCACTACCGCTGGAGTAGCAGCTTATGCCTATCACCCCCCTGCCTAAAGGGGCGGAATCTGATCAACTGGCATGAATCGAAAGTCCCATAAGGAGTGTCTCGCATGAAAATAATGCCTGGCAAAAGTCAGTGTGCTGGCCTCAATACCTGTTTGTATTTTCTTAATTGACGACCTGTGCATGCCAATTCATTCCTTGATCATTCTAATTGTCTTTCCTACATAAACTTTGTTGCAGGGACACAGAATGACATATATGGCAAATTTAGACTCACAGTTAAGCCGATGATGTATTTTGTAGTTAATACATGACTCTGGATGATGGAATTGACCATAAGCATGTAGGTACAATTCACACATCTGAAGCACTTAAACGCACCCTTTTGTAAACTCAACCAGTTAGTGTATCCTATCAAAGAGGGACTTATGTCAGATTGCATTACTCTCTCTTTGAGGTTTTTGCTCCTCTTATAGCAAAATGGGGGAGTTTGTTGACTTGACTGTCCCAACACTGGGTCGGTTTGAGAGGAAATGGAATATGTGCTGGTAAAAGGCATCTTAGTCATTTTCGATACCACCCTTTGTTGATTAAGTAAAGAGTCTCTTTTTAAAGTAAGGCATTTGGAAATAGCATTAGACACTTCTTTGGCCCTATATCCACGATACAAAAATTTGTTTCCCATAACTCTGAGTGCAGCCGGTAGATCACTCCTTTCGGAGGTAATTCTTACAACTCTTATAAATTGGGAATACGGAAGTCCCATTTTCAAAGGCTGTGGATGAAAGCTCTATGATAGTAAGAGCGTATTTTTGTCAGTACTCTTCCTAAAAATATTGGTCACAAACCGGCCATCATTAATACTAATTGTTGCATCCAAAAAATCAATACTGAGGGAGCTGCTATTACAAGTGAACCTAATCCGACCTGGGATGTTGTTTAAATGTACAATAAACTGCTCCAGAAGATCCACAGCACCAGCCCAAATCAAAAAAAGATAATTTATATACTGTAAATAGAAAACTATATGCCATGAATTTTCACCAATGTTCATGATATGCTGTTGCTCATAATCATACATCTAGAGGTTTGCATAAGATGGGGCCATATTAGACCCCATCGCAGTACCATTTAGTTGTAGATAAAAAACCATTATCAAACAAAAAATAGTCTTTGTGTAATATCACCTCCATTAACAGCAAACGAAAATAAATGGGAGGACCAACATAATTCAGACTGGTGGTGTGGATACTCCTGACAGACATCAAACCTGCCGAATTTTCGATGTTGGTATACAGGCTACCAACATCGAGAGTAACTAGAAGACAATCTGGAGGAGGTGGACCAAAATTCTTGAGTTTAACAAAAAAATCAGTAGTATCCTTGATAAAAAAGGGGGTATTCTGTAAGACTGGTTGGAGATGGAAGTCAACAAACTGAGATAGACTTTGGCTGAGAGATCCCCTTGAGGAGATAATCAGTCTCCCAGGGGGGTTCACCAGTGATTTATGTACTTTAGGCAATATATAAAGCATTGGCATCTTTGGAAAGTCCTGCAACAGGAATTCAGCAGTTTGTTCATCAACCCATTAGTCAATCCCAAATTGATAATATTGTCAATCTCTTTTTTATATTTGTCAGTAGGATCGAATCTCAGCTGTTTATAACAAAAAGGGTCATTCAGTTGATGCAACACTTCCGAAATATAATCAGATTTATTTCATAATACCACGCCTCCACCTTTATCGGCAGGGCGTATGACCAAAGGTTGATTATCGTGAAGTGAGCGAACAGCATTAGTTTCAACTGCAGACAAATTAGATCGAACAAACTGTTTCTTCCTCATGCTTGGCAAAACATCCTGCTTCACCAGCCTAAAAAAGGTCTCAATAGAGGGATTGGTGGTAGGAGGATCAAAACTGCTCTTACTCTTAAAGGGGGTCTTATTCTGAACTATGCCTCCCTGTTTCAGGAAAAAGTCAGTTAAATTAAGTTGCCTACGAAATCTCTGCAACTCATTTTCAAAATCAATTGGTTTCTGTTTAAATGTTTGCACAAATGATAAGCCCTTGGACAAGACTGCCATTTCTGCATCACTAGGTTTGTAACTAGAAAGATTGAACACAACTACCTCTGTGTTGTTCTTTGAGGTTTTACCCTTTGACCTCCTGTGCCTGGCCCCCCTCTCCTGCAGGGTCTTTTGTATATTTGTTTCTGCTGCGTGTCTAAATACGTTCCCGAGAAAAAGAACCCCTGGCAGTGGTGGATGTATCTGAATCACTATGGGAGGTCTGGGAGTCTAAGTCAGTGAACTGTCTCTCAACCCTTCTTCTTCCTCCTTGATCTCCTCTCCATGGTTGTCTATTCGTTTGATTATTAAGCCAAGCATATACTGTATGCTCATTATAATCATCCCTTACCTTTCTATATTTTGATCGTTTAAATCCCAACAAATCATGTTTGAATTAGGAAATATTCTCCTCCAACTTTGTCAGCCAGCCACCTGTTTCATCAGCTTTCGACACATCAAGTCCACCTTTTTCACAATCAACAATTTCCCTCTTGAGGGTCTCTCTTTCCAAATTGACCTGCTGTACAACAAGAACCATCAGGTTGAGACTACATTGATTTAGGATCATGCACCACTGCCTACAAAATTTCGTATTACTAAGCCCAATAGTGGGGTGGTTTCTGATCCTAAATCCTCCCGGAATTAGTTTATCCTTATGGTATTGTGACAGTGTGAGCCCATGAAGTTCTAGCTCTATTTAATGCTTTATCAAATCCGAAAACACTTCCGATGGGCTCTCAATGTCAAATGCCAGCTGATTTGTGTCCGCAAATAAAATCTTAGAAATATCCTTCTCCAAAAATCGTTTAGTACCAAGCAGGTCACCAATGTCGGAATCCATAAAAGATTACACCACAGATACAAACAAAAAACAAAAATTGCGAACAAGAAAAATTCAAAAAACAAAAAAATACAATAATAAGATAAATCCACGGTGCAGTTCCAGTATTCCAGATTACATAAAATAGCTTGATAGAACCGCACACGCATTCTGTTCCATAATCTGGGTGCCAGTGCTTATTGATAATACAACATATAGTCCATGCTCTCCAAAAACCCAACGGTTATGATGCACGGGTAGCCAGTACACCAATCAAACTTATATGCAAACAGTTTTTAACTCGTAAAAAAACATCAGCAGAACAATCTATAGAACCATCATTTTTCAGACAGCATACGTGGGTTTTGTAATAGTGACCCAATCCATCACTTTTACAGGGTTACATGTACCCACATGCTACAGCCGACAATACCGTTTCGGTGGTATTGCCACCTTCCTCAAGGGCTGTCTAAAGTGCAAATGCCAACACAGGGAGCATATATACCTGTTGTAATCATAATGAAACTCCAAACATCTGTGAAACATCAACATACCAAATACAGCACATACTATATATATATATATATATATATATATAAAAGCTTAATGATGTAGTTATTTATGTTTGCCAACCTGTGGTGGGCAAGAATGGCACCTTTTAACCTGTTGTTATTACCACTTTGGGGCCTGGGAGACTGAGACAATTTTGTTTTCTTTTTTCCTAGATGTATGTGACTTGATATAATTATACATGATGTAATATATATGGCCTTCCTTAAAAAAGAGTCCATGTTGGAATCAAAATGTTGGATGACTATTGGGATACATCTTTTACTTCAATAAAACATGAGCACTCTTGTGAAGATTGAGTATCTGTGAGAGTGCACCCTCTACGTTTGTGGAACTTTATCTACATTTGCAGACATGAAGATGGCCTGCTGGGAGCACCCACCACACTGACTATTCACCTGATGTGAGTGCGGGACATTCTTTATGTTGTGTGTGTGTGTGTATATATGTGTGTGTGTGTATATATATATATATATATATATATATATATAGCAGTAAAATGGTGGCACTCAATCGGGACTTAAACAGTGGCGATAAAGGAAGAGATTGTGCTCTTAGCTGTGTTTAAGTCCCGATTGAGTGCCGCCATTTTAATGCTATCTACATTTGCTATAAACTTTGGAGGGTACCAGGGCATTTGGTAAAGAGGCTTTGAGTGCCAGTAATGAATCCAGATTTGTGTGTATATATATATATATATATATATATATATACACACACACACAAAACAATAGAGAAAATGGCACCCTAGGGAATTGTTATAGGCTCCTTATTTTAGTTGCATTTGATAATATAATTTGAAATAACCATCATAAAATGAACAATAAGTTCCAAGACACACATATTTTATTTAAAAAAATTAGGATAAAGCATATAGGCTCTCAGCAGTGTTCATATGAATACAAGAAATTTTCAATATATCAGCCCTCTAATACAAATAATGGGGCTCTGATTAGGACATAAGATACATAAATTCTTCTTTCGTGATGTCCTCCTTCCAATATTGCAGATTGGAGGTCACCTCAGAACAAAATAGAGTATCCAACGCGTTTAGTATCATAGAGACTTCATCAGGGGCGTATCTATAAAGTCAGAACATATTCATTTAAAAAAAGTTTTTTATCACAATTTACATAAATATACAAAATAAAAAATAAAACAAATATAAACACTTATGAACTGGAACATCATTAAAAGTAGATTTTCTAAAATACAGACGGAGATAAAGGAATTGGGACTAAGAGGAATGAAGGTCAAAGACTTACCTCAATCAGTGTGTACATGCAGGACTTATACCCATATATGAAATTCTTGAACACTTTTATTTATCAATAGATTTTGCGTTGTCAAAAAAAATAACTTTTGTGCCTTTTGGAAAAGTATCCCATTTTAAACAATCACATAGGCCATCTCAGACATTCATATAGACCATAAATACGATATAGGCTTATTAGTAATATCAGGCCCACATACCTGATAGTATCAAAAGAAAAGCATATGATACTAGGAAGTTCAAATTCACAGGTAAGTCCAATGTCCAATAAAATAACTATGTTTCAACTACTCAACACTTATAAAAAATTAATTGCCCAGAACATGGTATATACAGTGTCTATTGGATTCATAATTCAGATCCTTAATATAAATATTACTGCATGTACATATGACTGATTCATACAATAATTGTAACATAAGATTCTTTATGTTCAAGATGTTAATCCTAATCAATTTTATAGCTTGTGTTCTAAATAGCATATTACAATTCAGAAATCCAATGGACCTACAGTAATTAAAGATCCAAGTTTCATTATACATATATTCCAAATTTATTATACAGTACATAACACAGTGTGGCCAAATCTAGCCAAACCTAAGTTGTGGCCAAATCTAGCCAAACCTAAGTGAGGTCAAAGTCCAAGCAGTACATCCCACACAATTTGTGATACAATCCCTTTTTTTAAGTATGTGTACTAATGCTTACCATCCAGTGAAGTGAGTGATGTTTCCCAGTATCATCCATAATGGGCTGTGTGTACTGGCCCTCCTTTTATTCTATTATCTATCGTGACATCACTTCCCCTCTCTGTTAAAGGTGAATTTTTTGTCTTTAAATATAACTGGGAAAATTTCTTATGTGTTATATAATATTTTTACTGAGTCTAATATTAAGATCTATAAACATATGAATCCATTATATAATACAAAGAAGTGCCCAATAACATATATGTCTACTTAATTAATAAATCCCCCATAATACCCTGCAGGTTCCCATAATGCCTTTATATATAGTCTACTTGACTGATGGGTACATCTTCCAATGAGTAAACAATGAGTTGATTGATCAATCACGAACAGTCTCTTGCCATTTATGTCCTACTGTACATTGCAGAGCCTGTTCATGCTTGCGCAAAACAGGTCCCGCACATTCGCAAAGTACCAATAATCAGTACTTTGCTTCATGAGTAGAAATAGCAACCGGACCTGAATTAGGACCAATTTTCTGAAAGTCTCTCTGTTTGTCTTCTTTGTACTGTTTGTAATTTCTAGAGACACTTCACTGTAGCACTCCCAAATACATTTAATCACTGCTATAAAATATTGGTTTGAAATGAACTTAGCATAATAATGTGAATAAATAACTTGAATAAAGGTCAATTATTATATAAAGCAGATGGTTCCCTTTTGTAATACGGTAATTACTTAAAAGAAATCTATAAAAAGTATTTCTACAGCTACATACAGTAGTTATATTGCTGTGAATTTCTATGTGTTAAATTAATTAAAATTGCACAAAGATGGACGTGGGCACTGTTAAGCACAATAATATAGCATTTGTCAGTATTGTTTACACAATGGTTTTTTCATTTCAACATCAACAATTTGTCATGATTACATGCTTTAATTTTAACACAGCATTTTGATGTTACTGTTTCATTTAACAAATTCTATGGTTTTACCGTTTATTTAGCTATATATTCTCTACATGCATGCTGGAAATTACGATAAGAAAATAAAAAAATTGGTGAAAAAATAGAATCTTTTCAATTAATTAGACATCAAGTATACAACAGAGACATCTTAACAGAAGTTGCAGAGATGTGTAAGGGAATAATAAATCCATGTGTTTGAAATATTTCACAAGAACTTGTTTTCAAAAATGTCTTAGCTACATCTGCCATTGTTATACAGTAGGAATTTCATTTTGTTATTACATTTTTAAGCCTGAATAGGATTTTAAATAAAGTTGCAGTTTTATTACCAAAACACCTGAATGTCAGTTTCTAAATAAAGTTGGGCATTTGCAATATTTGTAGATTTTAGAAAATATAAAATTCTATTTGATAAATAGGACATAGCTTCCCGACGAACAGGATCCCAGCGGTCAATATACTGATGCCGGGCTCCTGAAGGAGGGTGCAATCCTGGCGTCTAGCTACTGATGCCGCACAGGATACTGGAATCACAATACCGACAAACAGCATCCCAAATGTCCTAACCGTGGACACGCTGTCTAAACCTAACCCCCCTGCATCTTGCTGCAGGGGGGTTAGGTTTAGGCAGGAGAAGGGGGATTAGGGTGCAGGGCCAGAAAGGTTAGGGTTAGGGACCGAGGAGAGAGGGTTAGGTTTATGCACATAGAAGGGGAGGTTAGGGTCAAGTGGGGAGGGTTAGGGTTAGGCACTAACCAGGAGGATTAGGTTTAGGGTACGGGGAAGAGGAGGATTAGGGGACTATAGAGGGGGCTGTTCAGCTTCTGATGGACGGATGCCGCTGTCGGTATACAACAGAGACATCTTAACAGAAGTTGCAGAGATGTGTAAGGGAATAATAAATCCATGTGTTTGAAATATATCACAAGAACTTGTTTTCAAAAATGTCTTAGCTACATCTGCCATTATTATACAGTAGGAATTTCATTGTATTACATTTTTAAGCCTGAATAGGATTTTAAATAAAGTTGCAGTTTTATTACCAAAATGTAATTCTAAATTCACTGTGTACCAGATAATTTGCCCTTGCAGTCTGTCCTATATAGGAAAGACCAAACGTCCCTTTAAAGAACGTATGGCTGCACATCGGTCATCTATTAAGACTGCATTGGCTTCAGGCAAGAGTGATCAGCCAGTCGCAAGACATTTCGCACTGGCTGCCCACAACTTGACCACTCTCAATACCGAATGATCGATCATGTTCCCTTATCTCTGAGAGGTGGTAACCGTGGTCTCAAACTATTGCAGTGTGAGACACGCTGGATTTTCCGATTGGGCACATTAGCCCCCCGAGGTTTAAACGAGCACTCTGGTATTAATTTACTTGCTATTAATGGTTTATTAGACTCACTGTTTACTTTAAGTTTGTCCCTGTAATATTGGATTCAGTTTGTGTGTCGAATAGGTAATTCTGCTTAACAAACATTGCATGTATATGTCTGCTTGCTTTTTTGTTCAGTTTGGATATTATTCTTCATCCAGTATTTGTCCTTTAATGATCATTTTGTTCTAGCTGGTTTCAGACTAGTTAACTCTATTCTATATGAATCTTTGTGTTTTTGTATATACACTGACATCTGTATTTAGTGTAGAGAAGATGATTATATACATATTATCCGCTATAATTATGTTCAGTATGCTTGTAAGTTTGTTATAAGTACCAGCCAGTTAGTGAGTGCTTCTATGTGCGCTAATGTTATTGTTGGTTGTTGTCATGGTGATGGTTTCTCTCACGTGGCATCTGGCTTACTCCCACGGAGTGCCATGACGTCATTTTTAGTGCGCGTCCGCCGGGTGTGCAGTCCCGCCGTGGCTTTGGCGCCACACTGGGTGATATCTTCTTTTTAAGGTAAGATGTTTGCATTATGTGTTGTAATACCTGACGAAGGGCATTGAAGCGTTGTACTTTCAAACTATTCTCTGTGTGAAAATCATTGGAGTGCCGCACCGACTTTGCATTTTATATATATATATACTATGTAGTGATCTGGCACTCACTGGTATGGCTGGTTGTTTGGTCCGGTGCCCTTACTGTTCCTCCGCATGCAGGGGGATGTAAATAGAAGCTGTGTAGTACGGCACTCAGACGCTGGTAGATGAATTAAGTTCAAGCCCTGGATAGCTGTCAACGTTTCAATTTAATAAGAATTTTTTTCAAGACATACAAAGTAAAAACAAAAGAACACTCACCTTATAACCCCTCACCACAAGTGCTCGTTGCGCTGGCCGGAGCGGGGACCGCCTACCGCCGGAGTCCGTCGGGCGGCAATCTCCCGTCAGCTGTGGCGCAGTCTGGTGACGTCATCACGCTTAACGTGATGCACGTCGGGTGTCATGGAGACCGGCTATAAACAAAAGAAATATACAAATACCAACTGCCATCTACATTTCTGTAGTATGCCTACCGGAATACACATGAAACTGAATGCTGATTAGATCTATGATCAACTTAAAAATAATAATGTGCAGCATTAATAGTTGGATTATATTGATATTACTGTTACGTCACGGGCCAAATAAAAAGACATAAAAAAATTAATGTGAAAAAATAACATATATAAATTATATAAACAAATCAGGGGAACCATTAAAGCCATATATACTAGTAGAGAAATGTATCAAATGTGCAGATATTAAAAATAATAATAATAAATTGCAAAACTCATATAAACATTATGCAAAGCAAGAGAGAGGTACCATGTCATTAAGTCCCCTGGGGATTACTGTGTCCAATTTATGGATCCATTTCGATTCACACCTCAGTAGGGCACTATCACGATCACCCCCTCGAAGGGATGGGGGTATGTGATCTATCATTCTATATTTAATAGTGGCCAGAGTGTGTTTGGCCAATATAAAATGACGAGCGACCGGCTGGTCGCTGCTTCCTTTTTGCAAACCTAGTCTGATGGACGACCTATGGGCAGTCATACGTTCTTTAAATTTTCGTGTGGTTTTACCCACAAATATTAGGCCACAGGGGCAAACTATCTGGTACACTGTGTGTGTAGACTCACACGTCAGATGGTGCTTGATGTGGAATTTAGTGCCTAAATGAGGATGAAAGAACGTATTGCCTGTGATCATGTAACTACATGTGACGCAGGTGCATCTAAAGCAACCCGTTCTCAAAGGTACTGAGAAGCCCTTATTAGAGGGTTTAGTCAATTCAGAGATGTCTGCTCTCACCAGTAGATCTCGTAGATTCCTAGATCTCTTATAGCAAGGCATAAGGTCCATTTGTTGGAGAGGTAGATGTTTATCAGATTTGATTATTGGCCAGTGTCTCTTAGCGACTCTCATGGTGTTCTCAGAGGACGTATTATAAGTTGTTACCCAGGGGAGTTTTGTGTAATTGGAAGTTTTCACTTTAGGAAGAAGAAGTGATTCCCTGTGCAAACGGAGAACTTTTTGTTTTGTAGCCTGCAAATTATTGAGGTTATAGCCTCTTTGTGCAAACCGTGCGATGAGTTCATCCATTTGTAGGGCGGCCACCCGGTGGTCACTGTTGATCCTATGGATTCTCAGCATCTGTGAGTACGGTAGACCGGCTTTCAGGCTTCTGGGATGACAACTGTTCCAGTGTAAATAGGAGTTCCGATCAGTGTCCTTAGTGTATACCGTGGTGGAAATAGCAGAATCAATGATGGAAATACGGGCATCCAGGAAATCTATACTTTGTGCGTCCATTTTCATAGTTAATTTTACTGGACTGTTGGATGTATTATGTTCAGTAATGATTGTTTCCAAGAATTCCTTGGGTCCTTTCCAAAGTAGTAAGAGGTCATCTATAAATCTAGAGTAAAATATTATGTGTTCTGACACTAAAGGATTGCGAAAAAAGATTTCCTCCTCTACTTGAAGCATGTAGAGGTTGGCATACGTCGGGGCCACCGCCGACCCCATAGCACAACCCCGTTCTTGTAAATAGTACTTATTGTTAAATAAGAAAAAATTCCTGGTTAAGATAAGTTCTAACAAACATATCAGGATGTTGATCTGTGGAGCCTCAAAACTACTATCTTCCTGTAGTCTGGTCTTAACCGCTGAGAGACCTTCCTGATGAGGTATGATAGTATAAAGACTGGTGACGTCTGCTGTCACCAGCCACGTGTCAGTAGGAAGAGGACCGATCATTTTTAATTTGTTAAGCAGCATCGTGGTGTCCAAAAGACTTCGAGGATGTGCCGACACAAATGGCTGTAGTATGGAGTCCAATAATACTGCTGTTGGTTGGAACAATGAACCCCGGGCTGATATTATTGGTCTGCCCGGTGGGGGAGATATGCCCTTGTGGATTTTGGGTACCGTATACAGAACCGGTACCCTGGGGTGAGATGGTAGAAGTATTTCAAAGGTCTCTGCCGTGATAATCTTGGCATCTTGTGCTTGCAGCAAAGCATCCCTTAATTATTTTTTATATTGAAGGGTAGGATTACTCCTCAATTGACTATAGGTGCCTGGTTCGTCCAGTTGGCGCTGAATCTCTGATATATAGTCTGGGAGATCCTGTAGTACAATTGCACCCCCTTTATCCGCAGGGCGGATTATCAATTGGTTATTGTTCCTTAATGACCGAAGAGCTTGTTGTTCAGGTTTAGATAGATTAGAATATGAGGATTCGTCCTGTATGATAAGGGTTTTGACCTCCTGATCTACAACTCTCATATACGTTTTTATACTTGGATTGTTAGAGAGTGGTTCAAATGTTGAAGGTGGTTTAAATTTCTGTAATTTCTCAGGTATTGTACATGTTTGATTATCAGGTTTGTCCTGAAAGAACTCCTTAAGTTTTAATTTCCGTTGTAATTGGTGTGTTTCGACTTGCCAATTCAATTTGCCAAAGTTGTTAGAAGGCACAAAGGATAATCCTTTTGCCAAGACACTAATTTCATTGTCAGTCAGTTCGAAGCTGGATAGATTGAAAATTATTTCTTTTTCCCGGTTACGGGTGGTTTGCTTCCACGTACTGGAGCGCTTGTATTGTCCTCCACGTCTAGTCCGGCCACCTTTTTTGGGCCCTTGGTGCGAGTTGTGACCCCTAAAGGGCCAGAGGGATTTTTTGGGTTTTTACGGCGTGTGCCAGTATGCTCCTGTTCACTTCCTGTACTGGAATTTTCTGCGGAGGTGTCTGTGTCCAGTCTAGTCTGTGGGTATCTGCGTCGTCTGAAGAATGGTTGTCTGTTGTCACTATTGTTGTTGCCACCTGACAACCAACGGTAAACCTGATGGTTTTCATAATCTTTTTCCACTTTAAGGAATTTTTCTTTTTTAAATTTGATTAAATCCCTTTTGTATGTGGATAATTGAGTCGTCAATTTGGTGAGCCATTCATTCTCCACATCAGCGACTAGTACTGGTAGATGGGTAATTTCCATGCTATCAATCTTAGATTTAATCTTTTCCACCTCCTTGGTGGACTGCTCAATGACTAGTACCATTAGGTCTAAAGAACATTTATTTAAAATTGATATCCATTTGCGGCAAAATCCAGGATCAAATCGACCTATGGTAGGACAGTTCCGGACTCTAAATCCTCGTGGGATTTTTTTAGAGCGGAAATAATCACTGAGTGAGATTGCATGGTAATTAAAATCTATCTCCTTTTTCTTTAGCCGCAGTAAATCCCTGAAGATGATATCAGGTGCAAGTGCTTCAGTCTGAGTGAAAAGCTGTTCCTTATGTAATATGGCCTCTGATTCGGTTTCAGAGTAGCTAAAGTACTCATGTAGAGGTATCAGTAAAGGGTTGAAGGGTTCCTGATTTGTTGTAGATGATTCAGCCATATAGTGAACTGATAGATGGTGTTAACGAATCACCTGGCAGGGTGAACACCGGAAAACAATACACTCAGTACTGCTGTTGAAAATAAAAACAAAGTCTGGAGATGCACTCTCCTGATACAAATAGATATTGTATCAATGGTAAAGAGCCTGAGTCTTAAACAATCAAAAATAGTATGACAGGGTGCCGTGATCTGGTTCAGTGTGTGGCTGAGACACTGTTCCAATGTATTCTATGTAGTGATCTGGCACTCACTGGTATGGCTGGTTGTTTGGTCCGGTGCCCTTACTGTTCCTCCGCATGCAGGGGGATGTAAATAGAAGCTGTGTAGTACGGCACTCAGACGCTGGTAGATGAATTAAGTTCAAGCCCTGGATAGCTGTCAACGTTTCAATTTAATAAGAATTTTTTTCAAGACATACAAAGTAAAAACAAAAGAACACTCACCTTATAACCCCTCACCACAAGTGCTCGTTGCGCTGGCCGGAGCGGGGACCGCCTACCGCCGGAGTCCGTCGGGCGGCAATCTCCCGTCAGCTGTGGCGCAGTCTGGTGACGTCATCACGCTTAACGTGATGCATGTCGGGTGTCATGGAGACCGGCTATAAACAAAAGAAATATACAAATACCAACTGCCATCTACATTTCTGTAGTATGCCTACCGGAATACACATGAAACTGAATGCTGATTAGATCTATGATCAACTTAAAAATAATAATGTGCAGCATTAATAGTTGGATTATATTGATATTACTGTTACGTCACGGGCCAAATAAAAAGACATAAAAAAATTAATGTGAAAAAATAACATATATAAATTATATAAACAAATCAGGGGAACCATTAAAGCCATATATACTAGTTTATATATGTTATTTTTTCACATTAATTTTTTTATGTCTTTTTATTTGGCCCGTGACGTAACAGTAATATCAATATAATCCAACTATTAATGCTGCACATTATTATTTTTAAGTTGATCATAGATCTAATCAGCATTCAGTTTCATGTGTATTCCGGTAGGCATACTACAGAAATGTAGATGGCAGTTGGTATTTGTATATTTCTTTTGTTTATAGCCGGTCTCCATGACACCCGACGTGCATCACGTTAAGCGTGATGACGTCACCAGACTGCGCCACAGCTGACGGGAGATTGCCGCCCGACGGACTCCGGCGGTAGGCGGTCCCCGCTCCGGCCAGCGCAACGAGCACTTGTGGTGAGGGGTTATAAGGTGAGTGTTCTTTTGTTTTTACTTTGTATGTCTTGAAAAAAATTCTTATTAAATTGAAACGTTGACAGCTATCCAGGGCTTGAACTTAATTCATCTACCAGCGTCTGAGTGCCGTACTACACAGCTTCTATATATATATATATATATATTGTGGCCAGAGAGGTACTTTGCCAACTACACACAGGGTCCTGGGGGTAGATGGGAAGTGTGGATGGACAAGGTTCCCATTCATTTTGCCCAGACCAGGTCTTATAGGCTTTTTAGCCCAAGAAGCTGCTTCATCGGCCAGCACCTGGCTGCTGGGTATAAAGCAGAGTCTCTCCCATGAGTCAGGGCTCCTGGAAGCAGTTAGTGTCCAGGTGATAGGCCTGCTGGGGACAGTGGGATCTGGAGGGCTAGTGTCAGGATGCCGGGACCTGAAGGGTTCCTTATTAAGTAAGAGGGAGTGAGGCAGGGCCTAACCTCCCTGGTAGTTTAAACTAAAGACAGTGATCTTTGCTTATGTATATCTTTGTTTTTGATCTACCTGAATAAAAGGTATTTGTTGTTTTTGCACAAGCCAAGGGTCCGTTGCTGGTGGAATTTTTGTAGCAGAGAACATCCTAGCAAGACTCCTGTTACAAATGGCGCCTGAACAGGGACCCTCCTGCTAGTCATGTCACACGTGGCAGAGGACCCAACAGCTGCAAGGTAGTGGCACACATATCAGCGAACTCCAGACCAAGCTGAACTCATGGGCATCAGTACCAGACCAAGGGTGTTGTGAGTAGTGGTTAAACACAACCCCATGAGGTAAAAATAATGATATGTTTTGTTTAAACTGAATGTGTTTGATTTTGGTGCAAAGGTTTGCATTAGCAGCAAAGAGGTTAAACAGGGTGCATGGCCTGTACTGTCTTATATGCTTTGGACCATTCTTTGAAAGTACCTGTGCTGATGCTCTAAGGGGTTGCAAGTAGCTGATAATTTATGATTGAATTTCTTTTCCAAGCTTATTTTTACCTGTGCCTGCAAAATCTGGTAATGGGAGTCTGGTGTCCCTGTTAATTAGCTCATAAAGACCAATCAAGCAAAGTTGAAACCTTTTATAAATGTGGTTCTATTTAAATAGAGATATTTTGTGGCACTATGTGTTCCAGCAATCCCTGAGTTCTAGTTTTAAGAATCTGAAGGGAGAAGTTGTTTATTTGCACTACCAGTGTAAGGTATTTGTGACCCCTATGTACATGCTACCTTTCAGTGCTTTGCTAAAAGCTTAATCTGTGCTAAAAAGAAAAAAAAGAATTTTTATTTTTCCTTTCACTTACAGTTTTCAAAAGTAACAGGGTGAATAAAGATTTTTAGATATACAGCATATTCTAAAGTGTCTCTTTAAATTGGTAACAAAAAGAGAATTCATGCTAAAAAAACAAAAGGGGTGACAACTCTAACACCTCAGGTCAGGAACTTATGTGACCCTGTTAAAGCCCCACAATAGGAGAGTGCAGTGGAGAGCTTATTGGAGAGTAATCCAGATCTTGGGGAAGATTTTAGCATGGAACCTTTTTTTTTTGGTGTCACGCGATAAGTGACCTTGAAAGGAATGTCCAATTAAAGGACCAGGAGCTAGAAGAGCTTAGAGAAAAATTTGATTTTCTTCAAGAGCAGGTGAACACCTTAACGCAAAAGCTGGAGGAGAAGGAATATCTTTTGTCTGACTCTCTGACCAAATTTGGAAGGAGTAGAGAAGAGATTGCCAAGCTTTCAGGCCAGGTGTCAGAGTTGTAGAAAACCTTGGCACAGGCTAAACCCAGATCTGAAAACTTTGTAGTACATAGCCAAGGACTATTAGAGGAAATCTCCTTTGACCAGACATGATATGGGAGTCTGGTGCTGGCCAATAAGGCTCGGTTGCAAGATTTAGCGGAGCTGCAGGAGGAGGTTTCTAAGCTAAAACCGTTGGCTATGCCTAGCTTCAGTTCAGAGACAGGTGTAGCTACAGCAATTGCTGAAGAAGTTTTGCCAAATGTTGGATCAGAGATATTATCAGCTGAAATGGAATTGCCATCTTTGGGGGAAATGACGCCAACAGTGGTGCAGGCTGTGGAAGAATGGTACTGTATTGGAACCTGGCTATACTAGATTCCCTGTTCTAGCCAGAAGGAACAGGAAAGTTGAGCCAAAGCTGCCAGTGTCTAAGGTCCGGAAGGCTCCCTGCTATGCCACTAGTAAGGCCATCTGCCTGTAAAGTGGAAATGAGTGCCCTTCCTCAGAGGTAGAGCATTTACAAGCACTAATGTCCATTCAGTTGGTATTGCCGTTACAAAACATGGAGGAAGCTGCAGCCATTATTGCACAGTGCACAGAAAATCCATGGGAATTTTTCAAGCAGCAAAAGAGAGCCACATCAGATGGCAGTGTTTTGTTGTTAACCCCTAGGACGACAGTGAGAAGTTCCTCCGAAGCAAGACCACCTCATTCTCCAGAAAAAGAACGTCGTAGTAGCTTGGGTGAAGAGTAGAACAAAGCCCTGAGTTCAGTGGAACCTGTTTAAGATGCAGCATGGCAGCCATAGGGGCTCACAAAAGATGTGTTCATGGAGACACGAGATGAGGATGATGTGGAATTCCCGGATGCTCCTCAGTTGACAGGGAGTGAGGAGGAAGCGATAATGGAGCTGGGAGAAGTTGACTTGATGTCAAGTGATCATCCACCTCCAAAACAAGAATCCTCTAATCTGCTGGATCTGTGGCAGAATGATGAATCACAGGAATCTACCTGGACTTATGGCAATTTGATGACTACTCAAGGGCCCATCCTAGAGCAGGAAGTCTTCCCGGAGTGGAGATTGCTTCTGTTGATGTCTTGGAAACCCAGGGTCCTTCTCCGGTTGACGCGATGTTCATTCAGAAGTCAATTCCTGATGGGACAGCAGAGGTTCAGAAGCCCCCGGTTCTGGACATCCAGTGCATATGTGAGACTGTCTCTGACGAATCACAGACAAAGAGCGTACCTTTGGAGGTGTCTCGCCTACGTGAGCTAGTCATGGCTAAGCTAGTTGCAATACAGGAGTCCACTTCCGAAGTCATCCAGGAACCTGCTTCTGAAGGGGTTCTCCTTGTGTATGAGGAGGATAAGGTGCAAGATTTCGATCTTGGGGTTGATGCACCCTGGCGTGATCCACCACAAGAGGCTCAAGATCCAATTGCTGAACTGGGACAATTCATAAAGGACACACTAAGTGAGGAGCAAGAACATGTCTCAGGGGAATTGGTGCAGAGTCCCATTTCTGAGGTTGCCCTACGCAGGGAGAGTTCTCTATATGAGACACAAGAGCTGGAAAATTTGAGGGGAGAGTTCCAAAAGCTGGCCCTAAGTAACAGCCAGCTAAAAGAAGTAGTGAAGGAGATATCTGAACTACGGAGTCTAATAAGAGACCTGGACAAGAGACTGAAAATGGGTTATGTGGCTAGGGTCAAAGATGGGAGATCGGAGGACGAAGCAGTCACGTTAATGAAGAAAATATTATCAAAGCTGGAAAAATTGAAGGAAGAACTAAAAGTTCAACAATTGAAATGACTTTCTGAGACTCAGGACTAATGCCTCACTCTGAGGGAAAGGGTGGGAGCGAAGTTGGACCATAACCTCAGAACAATTAAAGTCGGGGCAGAGACTAGGTGTTACTGGTGCCAAGAGCTTGAACATAAAAGGTGGAATTGTCCATATAGGCCAAGACCCGTGAGGGCCGGGGTGACTACTAGGCCCAGAGTGAACTTAAAAACCTTCTCCAGTCCAGAGTTGGTTAAGGTTAGGTGTCACAAACACCCAGACAAGAATGAAGCAACTTCCTCAGTAGCCAGTAAATCTGAGCCCGAAAAGGGAAACATCCCTAAAGGTGGAAAGGTGAAGAGAAGGGGAAGTTTAGTGGGCAACAAGAAGTTGTCCATTAAAATGACCACTTCGGCCACTATGCCAAAGTGGAGGGAAAGCAAAGGTGGCACAGTGGAGTTGGTGCCACCAACCTTTAATGGAAATGGATTCCAAGGCCAGTTAAAAGGGCCTCGTACGTGTACTTGGGAGAGGAACTTGGGACCCAGGTGTATGGGCCCAAGTTATGTCCCAAATATTTGTCAGCCCAAAATAATTGGCGAAGGGGAAACCTTGCCAATGTCACATGCCGCTTTTCTGAGACCCAAAAAGCTGAGGGAAAGAGTATGTGGCAGGAGAGGTACTTTGCCACCTGTAAGCTACACACAGGGTCCTGGGGGTAGATGGGAAGTGTGGATGGACCAGGTTCCCATCCATTTTGCCCAGATAAGGTCTAATAGGCTTCTTAGCCCAAGAAGCTGCTTCATCAGCCAGCACCTGGCTGCTGAGTTTAAAGCAGAGTCTCTCCCATGAGTCAGGGCTCTTGAAGGCAGTTAGTGTCCAGGTGATAGGCCTGCTAGGGACAGTGGGATCCGGAGGGCTGGGTCACTGGTTTATTAGACTCACTGTTTACTTTAAGTTTGTCCCTATAATATTGGATTCAGTTTGTGTGTCGAATAGGTAATTCTGCTTAACAAACATTGCATGTATATGTCTGCTTGCTTTTTTGTTCAGTTTGGATATTATTCTTCATCCAGTATTTGTCCTTTAATGATCGTTTTGTTCTAGCTGGTTTCAGACTAGTTAACTCTATTCTATATGAATCTTTGTGTTTTTGCATATACACTGACATCTGTATTTAGTGTAGAGAAGATGATTATATACATATTATCCGCTATAATTATGTTCAGTATGCTTGTAAGTTTGTTATAAGTTCCAGCCAGTTAGTGAGTGCTTCTATGTGCGCTAATGTTATTGTTGGTTGTTGTCATGGTGATGGTTTCTCTCACGTGGCATCTGGCTTACTCCCACGGAGTGCCATGACGTCATTTTTAGTGCACGTCCGCCGGGTGTGCAGTCCCGCCGTGGCTTTGGCGCCACACTGGGTGATATCTTCTTTTTAAGGTAAGATGTTTGCATTATGTGTTGTAATACCTGACGAAAATGCCATATGATTAAAGGGCATTGAAGCGTTGTACTTTCAAACTATTCTCTGTGTGAAAATCATTGGAGTGCAGCACCGACTTTGCATTTTATATATATATATATATATATATATATTGTGGACGGAGAGGTACTTTGCCAACTACACACAGGGTCCTGGGGGTAGATGGGAAGTGTGGATGGACAAGGTTCCCATTCATTTGGCCCAGACCAGGTCTTATAGGCTTTTTAGCCCAAGAAGCAGCTTCATCGGCCAGCACCTGGCTGCTGGGTATAAAGCAGAGTCTCTCCCATGAGTCAGGGCTCCTGGAAGCAGTTAGTGTCCAGGTGATAGGCCTGCTGGGGACAGTTGGATCTGGAGGGCTAGTGTCAGGATGCCGGGACCTGAAGGGTTCTTTATTAAGTAAGAGGGAGTGAGGCAGGGCCTAACCTCCCTGGTAGTTTATACTAAAGACAGTGATCTTTGCTTATATATATATCTTTGTTTTTGATCTACCTGAATAAAAGGTATTTGTTGTTTTTGCACAAGCCTGGAGTCTGTTGCTGGTGGAATTTTTGTAGCAGAGCAGATTCTAGCAAGACTCCTGTTACTATATATATATCAGCAGAAGAAACAGGTTTGACTATATGTCCCTTCATATATTAGGATAAGAAAGGTGCGATCATCACAGTAAAAATTAACTGAGCATGAAAATGAAACATTAACACAATGGATTATGATGTGCATAAATATTCTGTTTACCTGCCAAGAGCTACAGAGTAAAAATGCTGAATATGTTTTCCATATATTTAGGATCCAAGTAATATTTACCTTCTGCTAAGAAATACAGTGTTAGAAAAAGACATTTATGGATTGCTTGAGGCAGAAAAGAGACTGGCTGAGGTACAGTAAGTTGCCTACGTATCACAATCAACACACTTTCCTCAAGTCCGGTAAGTACAAGGTCTTTGCAGATGTACACTAAACACTAACATTTGATTTTTTTCAAAAGTCATGCGAAGAAAATGGTTCAGTGTTTGCACTATATACTGAATTAACTTGATTTGGAAAATTGCTTTCTTAACCAACATGATTCTGTATTATAGATCTGATTACTTTGCATATAGTCGGCAGGATAGTGTTTACTTAACTACATTCAAAAATTTGCAATACAACATTTGCAATTACACGAGCATTTCCATAATGTCCCTTTAGTATCTCCATGCTCTGTGTATTTTATAAAAAGCTTTTCTGTACTTCATTGTTTCTGTACTATATTATGTTCATTCTATCTGTTAAGCGTCGTTGAGGTTTGGGGCTGAATATATATGTTTTGGGATTATTTATAACGGATTGACTTGGAGCTATTATCCACTGCAATACTATAAAGTTTCAGAAAGACTAATAATGAATTGAAATTGCAACACCAAATAAATCAATGGTCAATTTAGCTATGTATATCTTCTACTTTAGAATTTCATAAAAGAGCAGTGAGTCAGTAGTGAAGTTAGTAGATGCTTAATCACTATGCTTATTACTGCTTAAATGTAATTATTGTCCATGCAATTCAAAACATGATGTCCTAAGAGCATGCACCTATATATCAGTCAAATGAATTTACAGGCATGATAAAGCTATTTATCACATCACTCAATGATACATGAGCAAGGGCTGGTCCTTCACATGTCAGTTTAGTCATAAAGGCAGAAAAATAAACTCAGTGTCTGTAGGTTGCACTATGCAATATAGAACCTTGCTGGCTCACCATCAAGTACAGTAAATACTGCAACAAATGGCTAATATGTGAATTACAGCTCCCATCCAAGTAGTAAAAATGAATTATGAGAAACTCTTCCCAAAGGGGAAATTTGGTTTTGGGCAAGGTTTTAATTGATACCTAGCATTCAGGGGTACTCCTAGTTTGAACTCATTTGTTCTAAATCTAGGAGTCAGCAGAATTGTTATAGCAGACATACATGTACCTGAAAAATCGGGAAGGACTTCGGATCCCAATTAAGCAAAAGTAAGGATAATTTAGTGTATTTCACATTATACTTGTGTTTAGATGAAAGATCCAACATAGTTCTCTCTAAAGCCACTACAGTGTACACTAGTCACTACTCATCAGACTCTAAAACACGGGTCTTCAACCTGTGGCCCTCCAGCTGCTGTGAAACTACACATCCCAGCATGCCCTGACACAGTTTTGCAATTAGGGTATGCTAAACTGAGGCAGGGCATGCTGGGATGTGTAGTTCCACAGCAGCTGGAGGGCCACATGTTGAAGACCATGCTCTAAAGTCTCTAGTGACACATAGAGGTATTTTCATGAAGCAGTGAAAAGTGTGGAGAAGTGAGCCAGTGGAGAAGTTGTCCATCTCAACCAATCAGCATTGAAGTTGCATTTATAATTTGCATACTATACAACTGTAAGGAGCAACTGATTCGTTGCCATGGGGAACTTCCCCAAAAGCTCACTTCTTCACTTTTTTCACAGCTTCATGAATAGACCCCATAGTCCCCACGGTATCCGGACTCCAGGTCGCCAACAAAAAGGTCGACACACCTTAGGTCGACACCAATTGGTCGACACACCTTAGGTCGACATGGACAAAAGGTCGACAGGAAAAAGGTCGACATGGAAAAAGGTCGACATGAGTTTTTCACAATTTTTTCTTTTTTGGAACCTTTTCATACTTAACGATCCACGTGGACTACGATTGGAACGGTAATCTGTGCCGAGCGAAGCGGAGCGAAGGCACCATGCCCGAAGCATGGTGAGCGAAGCGAGCCATGCGTGGGACGCGGTGCACTAATTGGGGTTCCCGGTCACTCTACGAAGAAAACGACACCAAAAAAACATAAAAAACTCATGTCGACCTTTTTCTATGTCAACCTTGTTCCTGTCGACCTTTTGTCCATGTCGACATTTTGTCCATGTCGACCTAAGGTGTGTCGACCAATTGGCGTTGACCTAAGGTGTGTCGACCTTTTTGTTGTCGACCTGGAGTCCCAGACCCGTCCCCACAATGTGCCTGCCAGCCACTGATGTTTTGTGATAAACCTGTGTTGTAGGGGAGTCAGAAGGAGGTAGCTCTAATTTAGACAACTATAGTCCTCTTTTTTAGAGACATTTACATTTATCCTCAATGATTGCTAAACATTTCTTAAAAAGTAAGCATCTACGAAAATGGGAAGGGTAATTATTTATTGTAAATTTATACAGATAAAATGAAGTTGAAAATGTAAAACCTTTAACAAAGCTGACTATTGTTTGACTTAAAACATACTCAGAGAAATCAATAATTCCTAATTGTTTTGGATTAATTTCTTGTTGCCTGGATCCCATTTCCAAATCAATAATGTAAAATGTTAAAACCTTTCTAAATAGAGATAAATTACTTCTCAGATCTGAAGCATGAACTTTAGAAATTACAAGTATAATTATTGTGCTTGTTTCATAGCCATAAGGACAAAAACCATTTTCCCATAACTGTACAGTAATTGCATGCCTGGTAATATGCTGGAAGATTGCTTTGTGTGGCAGCATCAGGGTATTTGAAAAGATAAGAGGCAATATATTATATCTTATAAAGAGCAAACGTTGCCCATACAGTAGCAAGCAATGACCTTCTAGCTAGCATTTATCAAGTACATTCTATAATATGATTGGTTGCAACTTATTTGTCGTAGATCCTTTGCTCTTCTCTATCTACAACACCTTTCATAGAAAACTAATGAGCTTCTTTGGATTTCAATATAATCACTAAATGGATGATACTCAAAACTATGTTCTCCACCATCTGTGTTGAATTGCATTACTGAATGCATTCCCTACATTTTATGTTGGATGTCCTCTCAACACCTCAATCTTTTAAAAAAACAAAAGAGCTAATATAATTTCCTCTAGCTAACAGAAGTTGCAGTATATATCCTGACATCCTTATTTCTGTTAACAACTCTATTTCAAATCGAATTCCTGACCCTCAAGCTTACAGGCCTATGTGTTATCCTTAACCTAGAACTGTCCTTTGTTACTCACATTCAGTATGCATTCAACTCATGTTGCATATGTTTAAGAAACATTCCCAGTATCTGCACACAGACACTGAAAAACTATACATCATGTACTTATTATCTCCTGCATTAACTGTTACAATAGAATCACTGGCGTGTCAATAAGGGGTCAGTGTGTGCGGTGCACATGGGCCCCTGGGTCCAGAGGGGGCCCACACTGCACCCATTTCTTCTATACTTACGTTTCCAGCATCCATAGGTGACTGTGTGTGGGCCCCCTCCTCTCCCATAGCCGTCACCACCGCTGCTAGCGCACTGAGCGCTAGAGACTCTGGCACAGTGCCAGAGTTTACAGCACAGTCTCAGGACTTCGAAAAAATGGCACGGCGGCCATTTTTTAAAGTCCTGCGAAGGCACTGTAGAGTGCTGAGAGCGCTAACAGCGGCAGTGACGGCTACAGGAGAGGAGGGGGCCCACACATGGAGTCTTCACATGGGTCCCCTCCTCTCTAGAAACACAGCTGAATAGAATCCTCACTGTGCTACCCCTAAACAAACCTTCACAGTTTACCATCTAATTTAAATTCAGCGACTATGCTCAAATTCCTTAGAAAAATCTTCTTTTGCTGTTGTTCCACTTGGTCAGTCCATACATTGGTTGCCTATATTCTACCAAATCCAATATAAAATACTACTGCTAACATTTACGGACCTCAAAAAGACTATAGCAACATACATCTTTTCACTAACATGCTGTGCCAAATCTGCAAATCTCATTCATGCACATCACTGGCTCCTGCTCTTGGTTCAGGGACTATTTTTTTAGGCAGCTAACACTCTATGAAATGCTGTCTCTTGCATAAAAAATACTTTCCTCTAGCCTCCAAAGCTTTAAACATTCCTGTCTTACCTTATCCAGAACCACACACTTAAGGCCCATACACACTTGCCGATCAAATGAGCGATGTCGCTCATTTTCTCTCTTCCTGAACAATGTCGTTCATTTTGTCGGACAGTGAATATGCCACCAGCAATGATCGATGCACGGCCCCGTGGGTCAGCAACGATTGTCACTGTCGGCAGTGCATGCAAGCTTGATCTGGACTGTCGTCCAGAAGCTGCTTGCACAGCAGGTGGCTGCATGACATCACTGAGCGATATGAGCTGTCAAATCGTTCAGTGTGTACGGGCGGCCGGTGACCATCCCTCCCGGCAGGGGAAACACTAGACAACGTCACTTACAGAGCGAAGTCATCTAGTGTGTATGGATCTTTACTTTTCCTAGAATATTACAATTACCACCCCTCTATTCTATTCTAGCCAATCACATCACCTCTACATAGTTTACACTAAATGTATATGTGTTACTTACCTTTCCATATTTAAACAAACCTTTGACCCAAGACCTACAATTTCCATGTGACTGGTTCATAAAGTTGACTAAGCACTTTTTGCCCTTGTGATCTGGATGAGCCAATATGCTATTATTGTATAGATTGTAAACTTGCAAGCAGGAACCACTTTTTTCTCTGTCTGTTGATAATACCAATCTTAATTTTATTACTGTTTGTTCGAATTTGCAAACCACAATAATTATGCTTTTGCTAAAAAAAATCATTTCAATAGATACAGTACATGTAAATAAATAAATGAATAAATAAGTAAATCAATCAGTGATGGTAATATACAGTATACACATTTCTGTCATTTGTTTCTTGGCTTTAAACTTGCTCAGAAACTTTTTGCCCTTGTGATCTGGATGAGCCAATATGCTATTATTGTATAGATTGTAAACTTGCAAGCAGGAACCACGTTTTTCTCTGTCTGTTGATAATACCAATCTTAATTTTATTACTGTTTGTTCAAATTTGCAAACCACAACAATTATGCTTTTGCTAAACAAAATCATTTCAATAGATACAATACAGTACATGTAAATAAATAAATGAATAAATAAGTAAATCAATCAGTGATGGTAATATACAGTATACACATTTCTGTCATTTGTTTCTTGGCTTTAAACTTGCTCAGAAACTTTTGCAGTTTTCACCACATTTAACAAAAACTATTAAACTAATCTAATAAAAGACTAATCCCATTTGTAACCCAAATTCTATAGATTGGTGCCCAATCAATTGCCTCTGATGCACTCTCCTTATATAGAGGTACAAATGCTAATCATTATGAAGGGGAAGTTGTGGCTGACTTTGCCTAATACACAAGTGAGTATAACAAAAAGCCTGTTGGTAGATCCCCTAGACTTAACATTAAGCAAATATATGATGCATCAATAGCAGGGGAATTCAGCATATAAGCCCTACATTCTGCATATATCTGTACCATAAAAAATAATTTGCTGTCTACTACCAAAACTGCCAAACATTGAGTCACTGCATATCTGGAGGAGGGAGGGGTAGGGGGACCGGACTGCACACCTTAATTCTAAACATAAGAGGTGCTACCATGCTGAGACTTGTAGTACCACACAGGAAAAAGAGAAAATTCAGATGCACGCTCTAAGTACTAAGAACGAAATTGAGCTTCTTAGCATAGTTTTGCCCATGAATATGGAACAACCGACCACGACCAGGTGACCTTATCAGGTGTTCATTAATAAAAATAGTGTGATTGTAACACTGTAGGGGTGCAAGGCGCCTTTTCCTGGGGAATATGGTAGCACGCAGCAGCTGAGGAACAACACAAGTCCAGTTTCTGGTACAACTGACCCCGGCCAGTTTTATTGAAACAGAAAATAAAACAAACCCCAAAATAAAAATACCTTGCCTGTCCGGCACTAACTAAACATAAGATATTCCTAACTGTCACTAAACAAAACACAGAGTTCTTCAGTACATACTGTATAGCTCACTTGCCTCAGAAAGCGTGTCTCTCACACACAGATCCCTCAGCCTTCCCAGGCAGTCTGCCCATACTAATCAGGTTAGCAGCACTATAACACACTTACACAGCTGAAACCCTGATTAGCCCTCTGTGAGGCCAAAGACCCGAACTGGGCCCAATGTCTAGAACTCGCCTTATCTCTCTCTCAGAGCCTTTACCCAGCTTTTACAGCAAACTGAAAAGGTTCAGACAAAACAAAAAGCATTTTTCCTAGAAGTTAACATTTTCTAAAACATGTAAGACAAGAACCAGGGACAAATATACCTGCCCTCAAACACTATCCCAGTGTTCTTGTCACATATCCCCCTCCCCTGTTTCGACCTAGGGGCCGGAACACTTGTAGCCCCCAAACAGAAGATGCGAGACAATGCATCTGCGTTGGCCAATTGTGTTCCCGGTCTATGTTCGACAGTAAACTTAAAGTCCTGCAACGCTAGAAACCATCTAGTTACACGAGCATTCTTGCCTCTATTTACATACATCCATTTTAAAGGGGCATGGTCTGTCACTAGTCTGAATTGTCTACCCAAGAGGTAATATCTCAAGGTATCTAGTGCCCACTTAATGGCCAAAGCCTCCTTTTCCACAATGGCATACCTTTTTTCATGCTCATTGAGTTTCCTACTCAAATAAATGATAGGGTGTTCGTCCCCATCTCTGGTTTGGGACAGCACAGCACCTATCCCTACCTCTGAGGCATCTGTCTGTACCACAAATTCTTTTGAAAAATCTGGTGTTATCAACACCGGTTGTGAACACAAAGCCACTTTTAACGCTTGGAACGCCTTTTCTGCATCAGGGTTCCATTTCACCACATTTGACTGCTTCCCTTTGGTAAGGTCTGACAACGGAACCGCTGTGGTCGCAAAATTAGGAATAAACCGTCTATAGTACCCAGTAATTCCCAAAAAAGCCCTTACCTGTTTTTTATTCACTGGACGAGGCCAGTTTTGAATAGCATCAACTTTATTCAATTGGGGCCTAATCAGACCTCTGCCTATGGTGAAGCCCAAGTATTTGACCTCCTCCATTGCGAGGCAGCACTTCTTTGGGTTAGCAGTTAACCCTGCCTCTCTGATTGAGTCCAGTACTGCTTGTACTTTAACCAAATGGGACCCCCAGTCTGTACTGTGAATTACCACATCATCCAAATAGGCAGCTGCATATTTTCTATGGGGCCTCAAAATTTTATCCATCGCCCGTTGAAAGGTTGCTGGAGCCCCATGCAACCCAAAGGGTAACATCTTATACTGGTATAGCCCCTCCGGAACCGAAAAGGCTGTTTTTTCTTTGGCGCTATCAGATAAAGGTATTTGCCAGTAACCTTTGGTCAGGTCCAATGTGGTGAGAAACCTGGCTGTTCCCAGCCTTTCTACAAGCTCATCCACACGGGGCATGGGGTATGCGTCAAACTTGGACACCTCATTTAACTTACGAAAGTCATTACAGAAGCGTATGCTACCGTCGGGCTTCGGGATGAGCACTATGGGACTGGACCACTCACTGTTAGACTCCTCTATGACTCCAAGTTCTAACATGGTTTTAACTTCCTTAGAAATAGCTTCTCGCTGAGCTTCAGGAATCCTATATGGCTTTAAATGAACCCTGACCCCTGGTTCTGTGACAATGTCATGTTTTATTATGGTCGTTCGGCCAGGCAGCTCTGAAAATACCTCCCTATTTTGGATGAGAAATTCTTTAACCTGATTGTTCTGATCAGCTGATAATGTCTCTGACACCTTCACTGCGGGAAGCAACCGGGGTGAAGACACCGAAGGGCAAGGCTCCGCTGACAGAGACAACCTATCTTTCCAGGGTTTGATTAAGTTAACATGGTAAATCTGTTCGGGTTTTCTCTTTCCCGGCTGGTATACTTTGTAATTAACCTCATTCACTTTTTCCCTAATCTCAAATGGACCCTGCCATTTAGCTAGGAATTTGCTTTCCACAGTGGGTACCAAAACAAGAACTCTATCTCCAGGAGCAAATTCCCGTATCTTGGCACTCCGGTTATAGACCCTCTGTTGAGCACTTTGGGCCTGTTCCATGTGCTCTCTGACAACAGGTACCACGGCTGCAATCCTATCCTGCATTTGTGTTACATGCTCAATAACGCTTCTATAAGGAGTGGGCTGTCCTTCCCACGTCTCTTTGGCAATATCCAACAGCCCTCTGGGGTGTCTACCATACAACAAATCAAATGGAGAAAACCCCGTAGAGGACTGAGGAACTTCTCTGATGGCCATTAACAAGTAGGGCAACAAACAATCCCAGTTTTTCCAATCTCTCTCAACAACCTTTTTTAACATACTTTTTAATGTTTTATTAAACCTTTCCACCAACCCGTCAGTTTGGGGATGGTAGATGGACGTCCTGAGGTGAGTGACCTTAAATAACTTGCACAATTCTTTCATGATCCTTGACATAAATGGAGTACCTTGGTCAGTCAAAATTTCTTTTGGTATTCCCACTCTACTAAATACCTGCACCAGCTCCTTAGCTATCGCCTTGGTTGTGATAGTGCGTAAAGGGACAGCCTCAGGATATCGAGTGGCATAGTCCATAATTACCAGGATATACTGATGGCCCCGAGCAGACTTTAACAAGGGCCCCACGAGATCCATGGCTATTCTGTCAAACGGGACCTCTATAATAGGCATGGGAACTAGTGGGCTCCTGAAATGGGGTCTAGGGGCATGATACTGGCATTCAGGACAGGAAGAACAATATTCAGACACTTCTTTATAAACCCCTGGCCAAAAGAACCTTTGTAAAACTCTTTCAGTGGTTTTTTCTGCCCCTAAATGTCCTGCGGTAACGTGACTATGAGCTAAATCTAGTACCGTTCTCCGATAAGGCTGGGGAACTACCAGCTGTTCTACCACATCCTCACCCCTTTTGACAATGTGGTACAAGAGCTCATTACAGATGGCCATGTGGGGATACGTAACCCTGTCACCTGGTACCACAGGTTCCCCATTAACAATCTTAACATTCTCTCTAGCCTTTATTAAGGTAGGATCCTTTAACTGTTCAGACGCAAACAGATCCTTCTTTACCTCCAGGTCAGGCACGCTTTCAGTTCTAACTACTATGTCTCTGTTCCCGGCAAGAGGGTCCTCACTGGACTCCCCATCTGTCACTTCCCCAGCCAAACTAGCAAAAGGCAAAGGGCCAGAAAGTTCCGAAGACCCACGTACATCCATAAAATCACCGGTATTATCAACTGGCTTTTTACTTCTCACATCTGTTGATAACCGTGATTCCCACAGTTTCCAAAAATGAGGAAAATCCCTCCCTATTATGGCCTCATGCACCAAGGTAGGGACCAGTCCCACTTTAACCATTGCTGACCCACAACAAGTTTCTATATTCACCTCAGCAGTGGCATAATGTTGGGTATCCCCATGTATGCAAGTTACCCCAATAGGTATTTGCTGGACCTTTAAGGGGTTCACTAACCCAGCTTTCACGAGGGTAACTAAACTTCCTGAATCTAGCAAGGCCTCTACCCGGTTACCCTCTAAGAACACATCACACATTTGTTTTTCCATCTCAGGTGAAGGTACCACAGTACAGGCTAACCTAGCAAAGAAAGACATTCTGCGACATTCAAAGGCAGCATCACATTGCATGACTGGGCAATTGGCAACAACATGACCTGGCATACCACATCTAAAACATTTAACCACACGATTATCAACCCGTTTGGGCAACATAGACCGTTCTAGCCCCATTGGCCTGTCTCCAGGGCCAGTGTTTACAGTCTCTCCAGCCTTGCGTTCTCTTAACCGCCCAGCAACGTTTTCCCACGGAACAGTCTTACCAGTCTTTACTGAAGGGCGCTGTCGAGGATCTATGGGTTGCTGGGTGGTCATCAGTAGTTCCTCTGCTGCCAAATACCGCTCTACCATGTCTACTAATTGGTCAGCAGTACCCGGGTTTCCATGGCTCACCCACTTGCGCAGGACCATGGGCAAAGATCTCAAGTAGCGGTCCATGACGACTCTTTCAACCATCTGGGGACCAGTTAATGTCTCTGGCTGTAGCCATTTTTTTGTTAGCTGAATAAGGTCGTGCATCTGAGAGCGCGGAGGCTTCTCCATGGCGTACACCCAACGGTGCACCCGTTGTGCTCGTACTGACAGCGTGACTCCCAGGCGGGTCAGGATCTCAGTCTTTAGTTTATCATAGTCCCGAGCCTCAGCAGGGCTTAAATCAAAGTACGCTTTTTGGGACTCACCTGACAGAAAAGGTGCCAGCAGACTGGCCCACTGTGCTTTTGGCCAGTTCTCATGCTCTGCAGTCCTTTCAAACGTGGTCAAGTAGGCCTCCACATCGTCAGCCTCTGTCATTTTCTGCAAGAAGTGACTGGCCCGTATAGAACTAGAGCTGGTCGGAGCACTGACGGCCACATCTCCAATCCGGGCTGCAAGGCTCTGCACCACTTCTGTTAAGGCCTCTCTATCCTGACGCTGTTGCCGGTAAAGTTCGTCAATAGCCACCTGCTGCTGTCTCCTATTTTCCTCCATTGCCACCTGCTGCTGTCGGTTGGCCTCCTGCTGAGCCGCTGTAGCTTGCAGCAAGGCTTTAAGCAGATCCTCCATGTCGACAGATTTTTCAGGCGGCTTTGTAGCTGCTTTCACCCAAGACATATATCAAACCCTCAGGGGTGAGTCTCAGTAACTTCACACTGGGCTGTATCTGCATAAACCACCGTTTTCTGCAGGCCTCACAAAGCTGCTGCTTTCACTTATGCGCAGAACGGGGTTGCTCGCATTCTCCACCAAGTTGTAACACTGTAGGGGTGCAAGGCGCCTTTTCCTGGGGAATATGGTAGCACGCAGCAGCTGAGGAACAACACAAGTCCAGTTTCTGGTACAACTGACCCCGGCCAGTTTTATTGAAACAGAAAATAAAACAAACCCCAAAATAAAAATACCTTGCCTGTCCGGCACTAACTAAACATAAGATATTCCTAACTGTCACTAAACAAAACACAGAGTTCTTCAGTACATACTGTATAGCTCACTTGCCTCAGAAAGCGTGTCTCTCACACACAGATCCCTCAGCCTTCCCAGGCAGTCTGCCCATACTAATCAGGTTAGCAGCACTATAACACACTTACACAGCTGAAACCCTGATTAGCCCTCTGTGAGGCCAAAGACCCGAACTGGGCCCAATGTCTAGAACTCGCCTTATCTCTCTCTCAGAGCCTTTACCCAGCTTTTACAGCAAACTGAAAAGGTTCAGACAAAACAAAAAGCATTTTTCCTAGAAGTTAACATTTTCTAAAACATGTAAGACAAGAACCTGGGACAAATATACCTGCCCTCAAACACTATCCCAGTGTTCTTGTCACAGATACATTGGGGTGGTTTATGCTAGCTCGGGGGGTTCCACACTCTCAACTTGAACTTTAGGAATGTTAGGACCCCAAATTATGCTAAGAAGCACAATTTTATGCTATGTTCAATTGCAGTTTATTAGAATTGTTCTGATTGGCAGTGTACTTAGTGCTTAGAGTTTGCAATTGCATTTTATCTTTTTTCTGTGTGCTACTGTACAGTATATCTTGCAGATTTACTAAGTATGCACCCCATTAAAGTATTACCTCTGCATCTTTAATCCTTAATGGATAACATTCCAAATTGACTGCTAATTTAATGTAGTTGAAGCAAAATATAATAACTCATAATACATGTTACTTCCTATTCAGTCTTGAAATAATAGTTCTTAATGTTAAAGAAGGTATTGTTTTTGCTATTGATGCACTTGATGTGTTGGCAGGTTGATACAATAGTACACACACAGTGGTTTGTAGATTAAGATTTCATGATATTTGTCACACTCTAGAACTTTATCATGTGATTTACATTTGCTGCCTGTCCTGCAGGTCAGGTTTTCTTGTTGCACTTGTGTTGTGAAGCTATTGCATGGTCATTGCCATGTTAGATATTGTCAGCTGACCGCATCTTCCCCAGTCAGAGTGCTCCTTGTCTCAGGTGACTCTGGCAGCCAATCTGTGACCTGCAGCTCTCATGTAAAACCTTTCCTGTTCATTATCTCACTACCAGAGCAATAAATCACATTGCTGAATCCTGGCTTCTGTTTAGCAACAAGTCTGCAATTCCTAGAGATATCTCTGTGCCTCAGTATTGCTGGGTTCCCTTTCTGCAAACATCAGTGAAAGCCTTCCAAGCAACTGTTTTATCCTGTGTTACCAGTGCCTCTATTCAGCTAAACCTCAGTAATCTGAGGTACAGATATTACCTGTTACATTTGTCTATCATGCCAGTATTGCTTACAGCTGCACTGCACTAATTACAAGCCTCTTCAGTGTTCTCAAGTAACAGCTCTGCTGGAATCAGCTCCTGAACTGAACAGCCGTGTTTAGATTCCAGCATCTTAGTTTTGCTGTCTCACTCTCTCCAGAATGTGCTTTCACCTGAGAGCTTAATCTAACCAACCCCACTCCAGTATATCTTGATTGCTGAATTCAAGTACATCAGAGTTCAGTCATATCTGTTAAATACCAGCTGCATTCTACCTTTGTAATAGTGCACCCTTTGATTCCTGCAAATCTCCTGAATCCCAGTCTGGCTAATAAAGCTTATACCCCTTTCAGACTGACAATATGCTTCCCAGGTGCGACCCGGCTTGAGACCCTTCAGACTTGCGGCCCAACCCGGCATATTGCCGGATTGGTGCCGTCACCGCTGATGCTACCGGAGGCTGTGCTTGGAGATAATCATCTCCAAGTACCGCCTCCTCCTATGCAGAGAATGGCATACCCGTTCATACTGCACCGCATCCTGGGACGATCCTGGATTCAACCCTGGTTGAGACCTGGGATGAAATGCCGGGATGCTTGTCCCGGTATATTCTTACAGGACCCTTTCACACTGAGTAAATTCCCGGGTTGATGCGCGTTCATGTGCTATAACTGAGGACATTTTTGTAAGTCTGAAAGGGGTATTACTCCTCTGATCTGCTCTGCAGCACCACTGTTTCCAGCATTAGCTGGTCCCTGCCTAGTATCCTGTGTAGCTGGTCCCAGCCCATTGTCCTGTGTAGTTAGTTCCAGCCTGGTAACCTGCATAGCTGGTCCCGTCTCACCAATCAGTCTGTAAACTGGTCCCAGTCTCTCATCCGGTTCCAATCTAGTTTCCAGTTTGCTTCTACCTTGCCTCAGTCCTAGTTGTCTCACCTACAGCAGCATTATTAAAGTACTTATCTAAAGCTCATTACAGCTACAACTGTATTTCCCAGTGGTCCCAGTTTCAGTGTCCACAAACAAATCCTAAGTCTGACGGATTGTGAAAATTTCATTGTTGTGTCTGTCCATATTGCCTTGTGTTGTACTATGCTTTAAAAAGTAGTCAAAAACAAAGTACTAAACAAAATGTCTCTGATTATGTTTGATTGTTTTTGTTTTTTAAATGAACTGATCTTTATAATAATTGATGTTGATTATTATGGCACAGTGACACAAAACAGGAGTTACTATCGCTACCCTTAAGTGCGTATCCCAACATATTATCTCACCCTACTCTCTTTATTTAATCATTTTATTTATTTATCATTTATTTAAGCAGATTGGTTGTACTTGTTCTGAACTAGAACATTTTACTGGAAGGGTCAAAATCTGACAAATTATGAACTATGCAGTCTGTTCTCTGATAATATACTGTACTGGTAATTAAGGCATGCATTATCTGTAGTCAATAACAAACCATGGCTACCACTATTCGAATGATATCGTTTGCTTTTGACAGATGAAGCCAAACAGTTCACATATAGCTGTCTGTCCAATCTTTGTAAACTGTACAGGAAATGAAAACAGATGAAAAATTGCATTTACAGGAATATATCAATATGAATATCAGTAATACTGTATATGCACCATGTTCCTTTCAGGAGTAGACTGTGTGTATACTAATGTCCGATAATACAATAGAGATAGCTTATGGGCTTGAAAATGTTTCATAGCAAATGTTAAATTGTACTACAGTACTCTATTTTTGCACAATCTATATAATAAAATTAAGTGCTGATAACAATTAGGTGAGCACATCGGTGCACATCACAACAGGTGCATGCCTGATAACACTAATGCCCAGACTGCTGGACAGAGCAGCCACCACGAGGAACCATCTGGGAGGAAAATGGAAATATATGGAGAGAGAGAGATAAAGAGAAATATGGAGACATAGAAAGAGAGACACATGTGAGTGGAAGGGAACTTGCAAAATAAGAATTTATATAAGTAAAATAAGTCCAGATTTCAAGTAACATGAATGGTTCTCCTTATTCCTTGTGGCAGTTCATGTATGGGGTAAAAGGGGAGAACAGATGATAGTGTCATAACATCAGATGATGACACACTCAGCGTGCGTATTCCTCCTATTGAGAAGTGTGACTGGCCTTTGCAAAAGATTCAGAAATCCAAAATTCCTTTTTTGTTTTCCTCTCAGATAACCTCACATGTGGTAGAGGAATAAATGGTAGAATGCTCACACGTAGGATTACTTTTAGTATGAAGGTGCTGAGCTCATAAAGGTATCTTTATCCCCTTTCGTCACCCAGCATAGAGATGATAAATCCATATACAATGCAGAATGGTTGAGATAATAAAACATATAATTTTTAAAAACACATAGTAGTTCAACTTTATCACATGGAACAAAACACCGTACAGTAACCCGGGTATATAAGGTATAGTTCCCTGTGCTTGTGTAAGAGCTTACACCATTCTGAAAGTTATTTTTCAGTCTGGAGCCAGTGTTTGGCCAATACATGGGAGCCCTCTTTTTTAGTCAGTGACACTTATCTTGAAAAAGGCACCGCAGAGCGACAAAAAGAGTTGAAAGTAGTGTATGGTTTAGAGGTACGGCACAGAGTGTTCACAAGCACAGGGAGCAATACCTTATACAGATGGAGCCACACTAATCGTGGCTCCGTCTGTGTCTGTGTGCGCCTGCCTGGGCCCGCCTATCACCAAGAGCATCTCAGTCTGGGGCGCGCACATGACGGTGACGCGCCCCATTCATTAGAATGGGAGAGCATCTCTGTGCACTCCAGCGGGCAGATGATCGCCTAGTCATGCCGGGAGTGCACGTATACGATGGAGCCGCACTAGATGAGTGCAGCTCCATCTGTAAACCCAGGTTACATCTGGTGTTTTGTTCCATGTGATAAAGTTGAAGTACTATGTGTTTTTAATAAATATATGTTTTATTGTCTCAACCATTCTGAATTGTATATGTATTTATCATCTCTATGCTGGGTGACAAAAGAGGATAAAGATACCTTTATGAGCTCAGCACCTGCATACTAAAAGTAATCATACGTGTGAGCATTCTACCATTTATTCCTCTACCACATGTGAGGTGATCTGAGAGGGAAACAAAAAAGGAATTTGGGGTTTCTGAATCTTTTGGAATGGACTGTCACTCTTCTCAATAGGAGGAATACGCACGCTGAGTGTGTCATCATCTGATGTTATGACACTATCATCTGTTCTCCCCTTTTTTCCTCATACATGAACTGCCACGAGGAATAAGGAGAACAATTCGTGTTACCTGAAATTTGGGCCGTCTGCTCATAGCGTGTGTAAGACTGTTCCTTTTTTTACTTGTCCATGTATGTATAGGTTGGTGACCTATTTTTTCAGTCTTCTGCTGCTCATGAGTGCAGAGCCACAGGATTGACAAAAAGTTTTTTCTATTGTCATTAAGAGTTTATACAAGCAAAACAAATTACTGTATAAATAATAATTAGAGCTAAATCTTGAGTGTTTTGGAATGCAAGTAAGTTTCTCCAACGTGGTATCAGGTGCCATTTCACTCTGAAAATGACTGCAATTGAAAGCTACTCATGTTAATAATACTGTAGGAACAAAAACAGGTCAACATTACATGATTTTTGCTGTTTTAAACTTTTTTAAAGAAATCCAGATCCAAAACCCAAACAGTTGAATGTGGTTTTGCCAAACCCAAACCAGGAGCCTTTGCACATCTCTAATAATAATGTAATCTATGATCAAGTGTCTTATATACTATAAAGAATATTGTCTGGGCACTGCTGTTGCCTGCATCATAAAAGGTGTTTATATTTTGACATCTAAGTTTAAATTATGTGATTTAAACTTATAATAATAAAACTTTTTACGTAGTATAATGATGATAATAATAATAATAATAATAATAATAATAATAATTCAAAAACATATCATATTCCAAAAGTAAGAAATGTTTATTATAAAAAAGAAATTATTTCCTAATATGTAGTAACAACCAAAAGTAGTGTATTTCAATCCAGATGCTCTGGCTTCAGACCTAAGGTTCACAGTTTTGAACAAGAGCAAAAACAAAGGAAGATACAGTAATAGGAGGAGATCAGATGGCATCATGAATATATTAAAACAAATCACTCTATTGGCATTGTAAACATAAATTTTCATTACTTGACTTGCAAATTGGGCTATACCAGTGGTTTCCAAACTTTTTTGAATCACGGCGCCCTAGAATATCAGAATTTTTTTCACGGCACCCCATGGCCAAAAATTTCTTATTGAAAAATTTAGAAAGAAATACAGGTTGAGTATCCCATATCCAAATATTCCAAAATACGGAATTTTCCAAAATACGGACTTTTTTGAGTGAGAGTGAGATAGTAAAACCTTTGTTTTTTGATGGCTCAATGTACACAATCTTTGTTTAATACACAAAGTTATTAAAAAATATTGTATTAAATGACCTTCAGGCTGTGTGTATAAGGTGTATATGAAACATAAATGAATTGTGTGAATGTAGACACACTTTGTTTACTGCACAAAGTTATAAAAAATATTGGCTAAAATTACCTTCAGGCTGTGTGTATAAGGTGTATATGTAACATAAATGCATTCTGTGCTTAGATTTAGGTCCCATCACCATGATATCTCATTATGGTATGCAATTATTCCAAAATACTGAAAAATCCCATATCCAAAATACCTCTGGTCCCAAGCATTTTGGATAAGGGATACTCAACCTGTATTACATTAAGTAGATCACGTTTATATGTCATCCTCAGGGTCAGTTGTGTGGTGAGGGACAAGATTTGCTTCTGTTTGGCCACATATTTTATGACTGGCAGCCACCAGCACTGGTTTTGCCTATTATATTGACTATGAATAATTTGAATTGGTCCTGGACCACCAACCCAGGGCACCCCTGCAAGTGTCCCGAGGCACCCCAGGGAGCCACGGCACACAGTTTGGGAACCTCTGGGCTATACTTAATTATTTTCTGTAAAAGATAATGTTGTGATGTCAATGCTGAGTTCTTCCCATCTAGTAACAAGTGCATAGTGGAATTCTGTATAAATACAAATTTGAGCCATGTGCAGCAATGTCCATACAGTATTTTGGATTTCCTTCCTCCGTCCACATTTACAGTGCGATTACAGTCACATACTTTTACGGGATGTAGTTAGGATCCAGGCGCTTTGTATCCCAGTAGTTAGAATGCCGGCATCAGAATCCTTACACCTGTCAGAATGCTGATGCCAGAATCCTGACTGCTGGGATCCTGAACATAAGTATCATGGGGATGGATAAGTTTAGGCTGGGTGAAGGGAGGGTTAGGTGTAGGCTACAGGAAGGGAAGGTTGGGTTTAGGCTTTGGGTTGAGAGGGTTAGATTTAGTGGTCCCTACCTCCTGCACCCCTGTCGAGATTCCAAGCAGTCGGGATTCCGGCATCAGTTTTCTGATCGCCGGCATACTGACTGCCAGTATCCCATACCCAACCCTCTATTACAGCAGGGACTATTTTATATAGTTTATTATACTTTTAGTGCATACACAACTCATGAGGAAGTTTATTGTGTTTGGAGCAGTGCATGCTCCAGACAGTAATACACTACATTGTATATATTTATTAACTGCATTACATCATAGTAGTAACACTTTCCAAGGACATTGGGGCTGATTCTGAGTTGGGAGCATAGCAAAAATAGCAGTTAACTTTGCACCTGAACAAACCATGTTGCGCTACAAAGAGTGGAAATATATTTATTATTTTTGCATTTTGAATAAGTACTAGAGATGTGCACAGACCCCTGCGTTTTGGCTTTAAAACTTCATTGTGTTTTAGTATTGCTTTTGGTTTTGGCAAAACCACCCTCAAATGTTTTGGTACTTGATATGGATTTCCTTACTAATTGATAATAACAGCTACAACCATGTACTTTGGTCCTGCATTTGTTCCTACAGTATTATTAACATCAATAACATTCTTTTACAGTCAATTTTGACTACCTCACAGCTTGCAATATTGTTTTCACCAATATTGGCCAAAGGCTGCAACAAACACGCAGCAATTTTAAAGATTATAGTACATCTATGAAACATACTGTAGTGGCACAGCAGTGGAAGGCAAGATGGCAGTTTAATAAACTATATGAACCTCATAGAATGTTTTAATTAATCAAGAAATAGATCAAAGGCCTGGGGCCAGTACAAGGAAACAGAGAGATTATTTATGTATTGATAGCCATGTTAAGTATTGATTGATTGATAATCAAAGGAAAGTAAGCAAAGTCAATGGAGGAACAAATTGTTAGAAACCAAATGTGAGTTTTCTAACACAATTGCAGAGTTTGTACTTCTTGTACAGGGAAATGGAGCTAGAGTATTTATGTATTAGTGGCCAGGTAAATCAATGATTGATTAATTGATTACACTAAAATTCAGAACTATAAAGAAAATCAAAATAGACATATCTAACATACTTTTAAATACCAAGTATCCAAGTAGATACCAAGTAGAGTTCATTAGTACTGTTACATTGAAAATTATAATTAACTGCTAATGTATTTAGATGTTAATGTAATAACAAACTGATCCTAGCAGCAAATCACAGGCCTCAAGAGTCAGGGCAACACAATAGATTCAACCAAGTCAGTCATACTCTAGTCCAAGTTGATATCTTGTAGGCCTCAAGATTTAGTTAAATACAAGCGATTCAATCAGAACAGAGTGACGCACTAGCCAAAGTTGACAGCTACTAGGCAAGAGTCAGTATAATACAAGAGATTCAGTCAAGATACAGTCACAACCTAGTCCATATTTATGGCTACTATGCCTCAAGGGTATGGACGATTCAAAATATTCAGTCAAGACTAGATATGTGCACCGGACACTTTTCGGGTTTTGAGCTTTGGTTTTGGATTCAGTTCCGCAGTCGTGTTTTGGATTCGGACGCGTTTTGGCAAAACCTCCCTTTCAAATTGTTGTTGTATTCGGATGCATTTTGGATTCAGGTGTTTTTTTCAAAAAACCCTCAAAAACACCTTAAATCATAGAATTTGGGGGTAATTTTGATCCTATGGTATTATTAACCTCAATAACCGTAATTTCCACTCATTTCCAGCCTATTCTGAACACCTCACAATATTATTTTTAGCCCTAAAATTTGCACCAAGGTCGCTGGATGACTAAGCTAAGCGACCCAAGTGGACGGCACAAACACCTGGCCCATCTAGGAGTGGCACTGCAGTGTCAGACAGGATGCCACTTAAAAAAAATAGTCCACAAACAGCACATGATGCAAAGATAAATAAAAAAAAGAGGTGCAAGATGGAATTGTCCTTGGGCCCTCCCACCCACCCTTATGTTGTATAAACAGGACATGCACACTTTAACAAACCCATCATTTCAGCGACAAGGTCTGCCACACGACTGTGGCTGAAATGACTGGTTGGTTTGGGCCCCCACCAAAAAAGAAGCAATCAATCTCTCCTTGCACAAACTGGCTCTACAGAGGCAAGATGTTCACCTCTTCCTCACCCCTTTCACTGTGTAAATCCTCCTCCTCACAGATTATTAATTTGTCCCCACTGGAATCCACCATCACAGGTCCCTCTGTACTTTCTGGAGGTAATTGCTGGTAAATGTCTCCACGGAGGAATTTATTATAATTCATTTTGATGAACATCATCTTCTCCACATTTTCTGGAAGTAACCTCGTACGCAGATCGCTGACAAGGTAACAGGCTGCACTAAACACTCTTTCGGATTACACACTGGAGGGGGGGCAACTTAGGTAAAATAAAGCCAGTTTGTGCAAGGGCCTCCAAATTGCCTCTTTTTCCTGCCAGTATACGTACGGACTGTCTGACGTGCCTACAGTGATACTGTCACTCATATAATCCTCCACCATTCTTTCAATGGTGACAGAATCATATGCAGTGACAGTAGACGACATGTCAGTAATCATTGGCAGGTCCTTCAGTCCGGGCCAGATGTCAGCACTTGCTCCTGACTGCCCTGCATCACCGCCAGCGGGTGGTTTTTAAAATTTTATCCTTTTCCTGGCAGCTCCAGTGGTGGTAGAAAATGAAGGAGGAGCTATTGGCGGTCATGTTCCGCTTGACTTGACGATTGTCTCACCAGCAGGTCTTTGAACATCTGCAGACTTGTGTCTGCCGGAAAGAGAGATACAACGTAGGCTTTAAACCTAGGATCGAGTACGGTGGCCAAAATGTAGTGCTCTGATTTCAACAGATTAACCACCCGTGAATCCTGGTTAAGCGAATGAAGGGCTCCATCCACAAGTCCCACATGCATAGCGGAATCGCTCCGTTTTAGCTCCTCCTTAAATCTCTCCAGCTGCTTCTGCAAAGGCCTGATGAGGGGAATGACCTGACTCAGGCTGGCAGTGTCTGAACTGACTTCACGTGTGGCAAGTTCAAAGGGTTGCAGAACCTTGCACAACATTGAAATCACTCTCCACTGCGCTTGAGTCAGGTGCATTCCTCCATCTTTGCCTATATCGTAAGTAGCTGTATAGGCTTGAATGGCCTTTTGCTGCTCTTCCATCCTCTGAAGCATGTAGAGGGTTGAATTCCACCCCGTTACCACCTCTTGCTTCAGATGATGGCAGGGCAGGTTCAGGAGTGTTTTCTGGTGCTCCAGTCTTCGGCACGCAGTGGCTGAATGCCAAAAGTGGCCCGCAATTCTTCGGGCCACCGACAGCATCTCTTGCACGCCCCTGTCTTTTTTTAAATAATTCTGCACCATCAAATTCAATGTATGTGCAAAACATGGGACGTGCTGGAATTTGCCCAGATGTAATGCACGCACAATATTGGTGGCGTTGTCCGATGTCACAAATCCCCAGGAGAGTCCAATTGGGGTAAGCCATTCTGCGATGATGTTCCTCAGTTTCCATAAGAGGTTGTCAGCTGTGTGCCTCTTATGGAAAGCGGTGATACAAAGCGTAGCCTGCCTAGGAATGAGTTGGCATTTGCGAGATGCTGCTACTGGTGCCGCTGCTGTTGTTGCTGCGGGAGGCAATACATCTACCCAGTTGGCTGTCACAGTCATATAGTCCTTAGTCTGCCCTGCTCCACTTGTGCACATGTCCGTGGTTAAGTGGACAGTGGGTACAACTGCATTTTTTAGGACACTGAGGACACTCTTTCTGACGTCTGTGTACATTCTCGGTATCACCTGCCTAGAGAAGTGGAACCTAGATGGGATTTGGTACCGGGGGGACACACTACCTTAAGCAATTATCTAACTCCCTGTGAACTAATGGTGGATACCGGACGCACGTCTAACACCAACATACTTGTCAAGGCCTGAGTTATCTGCTTTGCAACAGGATGACTGCTGTGATATTTCATCTTCATTGCAAGGGACTGTTGGACAGTCAATTGCTTACTGGAAGTAGTACAAGTGGTCTTACGACTTCCCCTCTGGGATGACGATCGACTCCCAGCAGCAACAACAGCAGCACCAGCAGCAGTAGGCTTTACACTCAAGGATCCTTAGGAGGAATCCCAGGCAGGAGAGGACTCGTCAGACTTGCCAGTGACATGGCCTGCAGGACTATTGGCTTTCCTGTCTAAGGAGGAAATTGACATTGGTGGTCATTACGTGTTGTTCACTCGCTGCCGATTTTCGCAGTGCAGCAATTAAGTAAAAAAATGGCAAAAATGCGCATGCGCATGGTACACAGCGCGCATGCACTAAGTATTTTCACACAAAACTTTGTAGATTTACACAAGCTTGAGTGACGTTTTTTCATCGCTCGCGTGATCGTAGTGTGATTGACAGGAAGTGGGTGTTTCTGGGCGGAAACTGTCCGTTTTCAGGGAGTGTGCTAAAAAACGCAGGCGTGCAAGGTAAAAACGCAGGAGTGGCTGGAGAAACGGGGGAGTGGCTGGCAGAACGCAGGGCATGTTTGTGACGTCAAATCAGGAACAAAACGGACTGAGGTGATCGCAGTCTAGGAGTAGGTCTGGAGCTACTCAGAAACTGCAGCAAATTATTTAGTAGCAGTTCTGCTAATCTTTCGTTCGCCATTCTGCTACGCTAAGATACACTCCCAGAGGGCGGCGGCCTAGTGTGGGCAATGCTGCTAAAAGCAGCTAGTGAGCGAACATCTCGGAATGAGGGCCATTGAGGGAGTTGGTGGTGTGGTTTGCAGGAGCTTGGGTACAAGAGGAAGAATGGATTTTGCTGTCAGTGGACTGCTTCCGCTGTCACCCAAAGTTTTTGAACTTGTCAATGACTTCTGATGAATGTGCTCCAGGTGACATATAAGGGAGGATGTTCCTAGGTGGTTAACGTCCTTACCCGTACATATTACAGCTTGACAAAGGCAACACACGGCTTGACACCTGTTGTCCGCATTTCTGTTGAAATAATTCCACACCGAAGAGGTGATTTTTTGGGGGGGTATTTTGACAGGCATGTCAATGGCCTTAATCATCCCACGGACAACAGGTGTCTTCCCGGGTGCCTGACTTAAACAAACCACCTCACCATCAGAATCCTCCTTGTCAATTTTCTCCTCAGCGCCAGCAACACCCATATCCTCATCCTGGTGTACTTCAACAGTGACATCTTCAATTTGAATATCAGGAACTGGACTGTGGGTGCTCCTTCCAGCACTTGCAGGGGGCGTGCAAATGGTGGAAGGAGCCACCTCTTCCCGTCCAGTGTTGGGAAAGTCAGGCATTGCACTCACCGACACATTTGGACTCTCCTTGGGGATTTGTGATTTAGAACGCACAATTCTTTGCTGTGCTTTTGCCAGCTTTACTCTTTTCATTTTTCTAGTGTGAGGAAGAGTGCTTCCATTGTCATGTGAAGCTGAACCACTAGTCATGAGGAACATAGGAGAGGGCTTTGGCCGTTCCTTGCCACTCCATATCGTAAATGGCATATTGGCAAGTTTACACTTCTCCCCAGATGATTTTATTTTAGATTTTTGGGTCATTTTACTGAACTTTTGCTTTTTGGATTTTACATGCTCTATACTATGACATTTAGCATTGGCCTTGGCAGACAACATTGATGGCATTTCAACGTCTCTGCCATGACTAGTGGCAGCAGCTTCAGCACTAGGTGGAAGTGGATCTTGATCTTTCCCTATTTTACCCTCCACATTTTTGTTCTCCATTTTTTTAATGTGTGGAATTATATGCCAGTAATATATCTGGAATTAGATGGCAGTAATGTCTGGAATTAGATACCACTAGATAAATACCAGATACCACTGTGACTGGTATGATGATGACCTATGCACAGCGACAGGACACTACCACAGCACACTACAGCAGAAAGATGCAGCACAAGATACTGGACTAGTATATTAGTAATGTACTGTGGTATACTGAGCACCACGATGCAGCACAAGACAATGAGCAATGATACTGAGCACTGATGATGATAATACTGAGAACTGACACTGAGCAGCAAGATGCAGCACAAGACACTGGACTATTAGTAATGTACTGTAGTATACTGAGCACCACAATGCAGCACAAGACAATGGCCCTCATTCCGAGTTGTTCGCTCGCTGCTAATTTTAGCAGAATTGCTAATAGGCTAAAATCCGGCAGTTCTGCGCATGCGTATGCATCTCAGTGCGCACGCGCTAAGCAAATTTACACAAAACTATGCTATTTTACTCACAGGCGAACAAAGCTTTTCAATCGCTCTGCTGATTGACAGAAAGTGGGAGTTTCTGGGCGGAAACTGGCCGTTTTCAGGGAGTGTGCTAAAAAACGCAGGCGTGCCAGGTAAAAACGCAGGAGTGTCTGGAGAAACGGAGGAGTGGCTGTTCGGACGCTGGGCGTGTTTGTGACGTCAAACCAGGAGCTAAACGGACTGAGGTGATCGCAATATAGGAGTAGGTCTGGAGCTACTCAGAAACTTCAGGGAAATTGCTTTCATTAGCAATTCTGCTAATATTAGCAGAATTGCTAATCTTTCGTTAGCAATTCTGCTATGCTAAAATACACTCCCAGAGGGCGGCGGCTTTGTGCTTGCATTTCTGCTAAAAGTAGCTAGCGAGCGAACAACTCGGAATGAGGGCCAATGAGCAGTGGTACTGAGCACTGATTATGATAATACTGAAAACTGACACTGAGAAGCAAGATCCAGCACAAGACACTGGACTATTATTATAAGTAATGTACTGTAGTATACTGAGCACCACAATGCAGCACAAGACAATGAGCAGTGATACTGAGCACTGATGATGATAATACTGAGAACTGACACTGAGCAGCAAGATACAGCACAAGACACTGCACTATTATTATTAGTGATGAGCGGGTTCGGTTCCTCTGGATCCGAACCCCCCCGAACTTCACCCTTTTTTGCACGGGTCCGAGCAGACTCGGATCCACCTGCCTTGCTCGGTTAACCCGAGCGCGCCCGAACGTCATCATCCCGCGGTCGGATTCTTGCGAGATTCGTATTATATATAAGAAGCCGCGCATCGCCGCCATTTTTCACTCGTGCATTGGAGATGATCGTGAGAGGACGTGGCTGGCGTCCTCTCAGTTTCTATGTTCAGTGTGCTGCAAATATCTGTGCTCAGTGTGCTGCAAATATCTGTGCTCAGTGTGCTGCAAATATCTGTGCTCAGTGTGCTGCAAATATCTGTGCTCAGTGTGCTGCAAATATCTACGTTCTCTGCCTGAAAAACGCTCCATATCTGTGCTCAGTGTGCTGCAAATATCTGTGCTCAATGTTCTAATTGCTTTATTGTGGGGACTGGGGACCAGCAGTATTATATAGTAGGAGGACAGTGCAGAGTTTTGCTGATCAGTGACCACCAGTATATGTTCTCTGCCTGAAAAACGCTCCATATCTGTGCTGCATTGTAGCATATAGTAGGAGGACAGTGCAGAATTTTGCTGACCACCAGTATATATATATAGCAGTACGGTACAGTAGTCCACTGCTCTACCTCTGTGTCGTCAAGTATACTATCCCATCCATACCTGTGGTGCATTTAAGTTTTGCACAGTATATATATATAGTAGGAGGACAGTGCATAATTTTGCTGACCACCAGTATATAATATATAGCAGTACGGTACAGTAGGCCACTGCTCTACCTACCTCTGTGTCGTCAAGTATACTATCCATCCATACCTGCGGTGCATTTCAGTTGTGCGCAGTATATATAGTAGTAGGCCATTGCTATTGATATATTACTGGCATATAATTCCACACATTAAAAAATGGAGAACAAAAATGTGGAGGGTAAAATAGGGAAAGATCAAGATCCACTCCCACCTCGTGCTGAAGCTGCTGCCACTAGTCATGGCCGAGACGATAAAATGCCATCAACGTCGTCTGCCAAGGCCGATGCCCAATGTCATAGTAGAGAGCATGTAAAATCCTAAAAAATAAAGCTCAGTAAAATGACCCAAAAATCTAAATCAAAATCGTCTGATGAGAAGCGTAAACTTGCCAATGTGCCATTTACGACACGGAGTGGCAAGGAACGGCTGAGGGCATGGCCTATGTTCATGGCTAGTGGTTCAGCTTCACATGAGGATGGAAGCACTCATCCTCCTGCTAGAAAACTTACAAGAGTTAAGATGGCAAAAGCACAGCAAAGAACTGTGCGTTCTTCTAAATCACAAATCCCCAAGGAGAGTCCAATTGTGTTGGTTGCGATGCCTGACCTTCCCAACACTGGACGGGAAGAGGTGGCGCCTTCCACCATTTGCACGCCCCCTGCAAGTGCTGGAAGGAGCACCCACAGTCCAGTTCCTGATAGTCAAATTGAAGATGTCACTGTTGAAGTACACCAGGATGAGGATATGAGTGTTGCTGGCGCTGGGGAGGAAATTGACAAGGAGGATTCTGATGGTGAGGTGGTTTGTTTAAGTCAGGCACCCGGGGAGACACCTGTTGTCCGTGGGACGAATATGGCCATTGACATGCCTGGTCAAAATACAAAAAAAAATCACCTCTTCGGTGTGGAATTATTTCAACAGAAATGCGGACAACTGGTGTCAAGCCGTGTGTTGCCTTTGTCAAGCTGTAATAAGTAGGGATAAGGATGTTAACCACCTAGGAACATCCTCCCTTATACGTCACCTGGAGCGCATTCATCAGAAGTCATTGACAAGTTCAAAAACTTTGGGTGACAGCGGAAGCAGTCCACTGCCAACTAAATCCCTTCCTCTTGTAACCAAGCTCCTGCAAACCACACCACCAACTTCCTCAGTGTCAATTTCCTCCTTAGACAGGAAAGCCAATAGTCCTGCAGGCCATGTCACTGTCAAGTCTGATGAGTTCTCTCCTGCCTGGGATTCCTCCTATGCATCCTTGAGTGTAACGCCTACTGCTGCTGGTGCTGCTGTAGTTGCTGCTGGGAGTCGATCGTCATCCCAGAGGGGAAGTCGTAAGACCACTTGTACTACTTCCAGTAAGCAATTGACTGTCCAACAGTCCTTTGCGAGGAAGATGAAATATCACAGCAGTCATCCTGCTGCAAAGCGGATAACTCAGGCCTTGGCAGCCTGGGTGGTGAGAAACGTGTTTCCGGTATCCACCGTTAATTCACAGGAAACTAGAGAATTGATTGAGGTACTGTGTCCCCAGTACCAAATACCATCTAGGTTCCATTTCTCTAGGCAGGCGATACCGAAATTGTACAGACGTCAGAAAAAGAGTCACCAGTGTGCTAAAAAATGCAGTTGTACCCACTGTCCACTTAACCATGGACATGTGGACAAGTGGAGCAGGGCTGACTCAGGACTATATGACTGTGACAGCCCACTGGGTAGATGTATTGCCTCCCGCAGCAAGAACAGCAGCAGCGGCACCAATAGCAGCATCTCGCAAACGCCAACTCGTTCCTAGGCAGGCTACGCTTTGTATCACCGCTTTCCATAAGAGGCACACAGCTGACAACCTCTTATGGAAACTGAGGAACATCATCGCAGAATGGCTTACCCCAATTGGACTCTCCTGGGGATTTGTGACATCGGACAACGCCACCAATATTGTGCGTGCATTACATCTGGGCAAATTCCAGCACGTCCCATGTTTTGCACATACATTGAATTTGGTGGTGCAGAATTATTTAGAAAACGACAGGGGCGTGCAAGAGATGCTGTCGGTGGCCCGAAGAATTGCGGGCCACTTTTGGCATTCAGCCACTGCGTGCCGAAGACTGGAGCACCAGAAAACACTCCTGAACCTGCCCTGCCATCATCTGAAGCAAGAGGTGGTAACGAGGTGGAATTCAACCCTCTAGATGCTTCAGAGGATGGAAGAGCAGCAAAAGGCCATTCAAGCCTATACAGCTACTTACGATATAGGCAAAGATGGGGGAATGCACCTGACTCAAGCGCAGTGGAGAGTGATTTCAACGTTGTGCAAGGTTCTGCAACCCTTTGAACTTGCCACACGTGAAGTCAGTTCAGACACTGCCAGCCTGAGTCAGGTCATTCCCCTCATCAGGCTTTTGCAGAAGAAGCTGGAGACATTGAAGGAGGAGCTAAAACAGAGCGATTCCGCTAGGCATGTGGGACTTGTGGATGGAGCCCTTAATTTGCTTAACCAGGATTCACGGGTGGTCAATCTGTTGAAATCAGAGCACTACATTTTGGCCACCGTGCTCGATCCTAGATTTAAAACCTAAGTTGTATCTCTCTTTCTGGCAGACACAAGTCTGCAGAGGTTCAAAGACCTGCTGGTGAGAAAATTGTAATTGTCAAGTCAAGCGGAACGTGACCCGTCAACAGCTCCTCCTTCACATTCTCCGACAACTAGGGCTGCGATGAAAAGGCTAAGAATTCCGAGCCCACCCGCTGGCGGTGATGCAGGGCAGTCTGGAGCGAGTGCTGACATCTGGTCCGGACTGAAGGACCTGCCAACGATTACTGACATGTCGTCTACTGTCACTGCATATGATTCTGTCACCATTGAAACAATGTTGGAGTATTATATGAGTGACCGCATCCAAGTAGGCACGTCAGACAGTCTGTACGTAGACTGGCAGGAAAAAGAGGCAATTTGGAGGCCCTTGCACAAACTGGCTTTATTTTACCTAAGTTTCCCCCCCCCTCCAGTGTGTACTCCGAAAGAGTGTTTAGTGCAGCCACTCACCTTGTCAGCAATCGGCGTACAAGGTTACTTCCAGATAATGTGGAGAAGATGATGTTCATCAAAATGAATTATAATCAATTCCTCCGTGGAGACATTCACCAGCAATTACCTCCAGAAAGTACACAGGGACCTGAGATGGTGGATTCCAGTGGGGACAAATTAATAATCTGTGAGGAGGGGGATGTACACAGTGAAAGGGGTGAGGAATCAGACGATGAGGAGGAGGTGGACATCTTGCCTCTGTAGAGCCAGTTTGTGCAAGGAGAGATTGATTGCTTCTTTTTTTGGTGGGGGCCCAAACCAACCAGTCATTTCAGTCACAGTTGTGTGGCAGACCCTGTCGCTGAAATGATGGGTTTGTTAAAGTGTGCATGTCCTGTTTATACAACATAAGGGTGGGTGGGAGGGCCCAAGGACAATTCCATCTTGCACCTCTTTTTTCTTTCATTTTTCTTTGCATCATGTGCTGTTTGGGGACTATTTTTTTGAAGTGCCATTCTGTCTGACACTGCAGTGCCACTCCTAGATGTGCCAGGTGTTTGTGTCGGCCACTTGGGTCGCTTAGCTTAGTCACACAGCTACCTCATTGCGCCTCTTTTTTTCTTTGCATCATGTGCTGTTTAGGGACTATTTTTTTGAAGTGCCATCCTGTCTGACACTGCAGTGCCACTCCCAGATGGGCCAGGTGTTTGTGTCGGCCACTTGGGTCGCTTAGCTTAGTCACACAGCTACCTCATTGCGCCTCTTTTTTTCTTTGCATCATGTGCTGTTTGGGGACTATTTTTTTGAAGTGCCATCCTGTCTGACACTGCAGTGCCACTCCTAGATGGGTCAGGTATTTGAGTCGGCCACTTGGGTCGCTTAGCTTAATCATCCAGCGACCTCGGTGCAAATTTTAGGACTAAAAATAATATTGTGAGGTGTGAGGTCTTCAGAATAGACTGGAAATGAGTGTAAATTATGGTTATTGAGGGTAATAATACTATGGGATCAAAATGACCCCCAAAATCTATGATTTAAGCTGTTTTTGAGGGTTTTTTGTAAAAAAAACACCTGAATCCAAAACACACCCGAATCCTACAAAAACTTTTCAGGGAGGTTTTGCCAAAACGTGTCCGAATCCAAAACACGGCCGCGGAATTGAATCCAAAACCAAAACTCAAAACCCGAAAAATGTCCGGTGCACATCACTAATTATTATTAGTAATGTACTGCAGTATACTGAGCACCACAATGCAGCACAAGACAATGAGCAGTGGTACTGAGCACTAATGATGATAATACTGAGAACTGACACTGAGCAGCAAGATGCAGCACAAGACACTGGACTATTATTATTAGTAATGTACTGTAGTATACTGAGCAACACAATGCAGCACAAGACAATGAGCAGAGGTACTGAGCACTGATGATGATGATAATACTGAGAACTGACACTGAGCAGCAAGATGCAGCACAAGACACTGGACTATTAGTAATGTACTGTAGTGTACTGAGCACCACAATGCAGCACAAGACAATGAACTTGATACTGAGCACTGATGTGGATACTACTGAGAACGGACACTGAGCAGCAAGATGCAGCACAAGACACTGGACTATTAGTAATGTACTGAAGTATACTGAGCACCACTATGCAGCACAAGACAATGAGCAGTGATACTGAGCACTGATGATGATAATACTGAAAACTGACACTGAGCAGCAAGATGCAGCACAAGACACTGGACTATTATTATAAGTAATGTACTGTAGTATACTGAGCACCACAATGCAGCACAAGAGAATGAGCAGTGGTACTGAGCACTGATGATGATGATGATGATGATAATACTGAGAACTGACACTGTTCAGCAAGATGCAGCACAAGACACTGGACTATTAGTAATGTACTGTAGTATACTGAGCACCACAATGCAGCACAAGACAATGAGCAATGATACTGAGCACTGATAAGGATACTACTGAAAACTAACACTGAGCAGCAAGATGCAGCACAAAAAAGAGACACTACTAGTATTACTGAGCAGCAATAAGTAAGCACTGATACTGAGCACTGATATTGAGATTTCCACTGAGAGAACGTAGCCACGTCCTCTCTGCTCTCTCTACAATACATGAGTGAAAATGGCGGCAACGCGCGGCTCTATATATGGAATCCGAATCTCGCACGAATCCGACAGCGGGATGATGAACTTTTTCCCTCGTTCGGGTTTTCCAAGTCAAATGGGAACAACCGAGCCTGCCTCGGACCCGTGTAAACCACGTGGAGTTTGGGGGGGTTCGCTTCTCGGAGAACCGAACCCGCTCATCTCTAGTCAAGACAGAGTCACACCCTGGTCAAAGTTTATAGCTACTAGGCCTCAATAGTCAGGATAATACAAGAGATTCATGGCAGCCTCATGAAATTATATGAATATTGATAATATGATAAGATAATATAATATGATATGAATATTATTATAATTATATGCTGCCTCACAGAATTTGTACTTCATTTTAGTGAAAATAATTATTTTCTACATTTTTGGAAGCAGTTTCCTACACTGATCCCTCTGCTTAAAACTCATTCCAAGTAAACATTGGAGGGTAGGCAGCTTAAGCACTCCAAAGTGAGTTTGTACAAGGTATTCCAAATTGTTTTATTTTCCTCCCAGTATTCAAAGGGTCTGTGTCAGTTACTAATTTGTACATTATTATCAATGTAATCCTCCACCATTCTATTGATGTCAGAATATGGGTGGGTCAATAATTATGGGCATTATGACTTAACTCTGGTGCACTGAGGTGACTTCATCACCGTCATCACCAGTGGTCCATTTTTTCCTGACAGCAGCATTTACAGGAGAAGATGAAGCAGGAAATTTCATCATGTCATGTGCCACTTGGGCTGACAACTTACAAGGAAATTTTTGCATCTCTTAAGATCTGTGTCATTTGGGAAAAAAGATGTACTTATAGGGTTTAAACCTAGAATCTAGCATTGTTGCCAAAAGAACCCTTAGGTCCTGGCAAAACAAAAAAAATAGGCATTTAATACCTACCGGTAATTCCTTTTCTCCTAGTCTGTAGTGGATACTGGGGTCTTGTACTTTAGTACCATGGGGTATACATCGGGTCCACTGGAGCCTGACACTTTAAAACCTTTTAGTGTGTGTATGTGTGTGCTGGCTCTTCCCCTCTATGCCCCTTCGACCAGACTCAGTCTAGGAAAACTGTGCCCGAGGAATCGGACATAATATAAGAGAAGGACAATACAACAGCAGTGAGGCAACAAGCCAACACACAGCCAGGAACGAAAGGAGGGCACTAACCAGAACAGTGGATAGCAACACCAACCTAATCAGGATAGCACAGCCACCTCAACAACATAAGGGACCACAACGCGGTCCAACAAGATCCTTATGCAGGTAAGCAGGAACGAAGCACTGAGGCGGGCACCAAGTATCCACTACAGAATCGGAGAAAAGGAATTACTGGTAGGTATTCAATTTCTATTTTCTCCTACGTCCTAGTGGATACTGGGGTCTTGTACTTTAGAACCATTGGGGAAGTCTCAAAGCTCCCAAATCGGTGGGAGAGTGCTGAGACCCCTGTAAAACTGCCTGACCAAACTGGAGGTCATCCTTGGCCAAGGTATCGAACCTATAAACTTTAACAGACATGTTCAAACCAGACCAAGTTGCAGCTCAGCACAATTGAAGGGCCGATATACCCCAGCCAGCCGCCCAGGAAGACCGCACCGACTTCTTCCAGTGGGCCTGAATAGACATCGGCAAGGGCAGAGCCGCCGAAGTATAGGCCTGAGCAAGCTATCAATAGATTGCTTAGAAGCCAGTCAACCAATCTTGGAGGCATTGTAAAGGACAAACAGCAAGTCAGATTTCTGATGACAGGCCGTCCCTTTGACATAAATCTTCAGAGCCCTGACCACATCCAAGGATTCAGGACCAACGGAAGTGTCAGACAACACTGGAACCACAATAGGTTGATTCACATGAAAAGCTGACACCACTTTTGGCAAAAACTGAGGACGGGTCCTAAGTTCTGCCCTGTCTGCATGAAATATCAAATAAGGGCTCTTACAGGACAAGGACCCCAATTCAGAGAAACGTCTCACAAACGCCAATGTTAATAACATCATTGTCTTCCAGGTGAGAAATTTTAATTCCACCCTATGTAAGGGTTCAAATCAGTCCTATTGGAGAAAGGACAGAACTACATTGAGGTCCCATGGAGCTGTGGGAGCACAAAGGGCAGTTGAAGATGAAGAGCTTCTTTCAGAAAAGTCTGAACTTCTGTCAACATGGCAAATTGTTTCTGGAACAAAAAGGAGCGCAGAAATCTGGACTTTGATGGCGCATAACCGTAGGCCCATATCCACTCCATTTGCAGGAAAAGTAGAAAATGACCAATTCTAAATTCCATGGGAGAAACCTTTCTACCTTCACACCAGGAAACATACTTTTTCCAGATATGATGATGATGTTTTTACGTAACCATCTCCCTGGCCTGGACCATGGTGAAAATGACCTGGGAGGGAAGAACCTTTCTAGCGACAATTTCCCTCTCAGCTTCAAAGCCATCAAATGTGGCCACTGTAAGTCTGGATAGACAAACGGACCTTGCTGAAGATGATCATTTGGAGTGGCAGAGGCCAGGGATCCTCCAGAGCCATGGTCAGGAGGTCCAAGTACAACGCCCGTCGAGGCCAATCCGGGGCAATCAGAATTGCTTGAATGATTTCCCTTCTTAGTCTTTTGAAAACCCTTGGGATTAGCGGTAGAGGAGGGAACAGTAAAACAAACTGGTACTGTACATCCACGGAGTCGTCAGCATATCCACTGCAACAGCCTGTGGATCCCTCATTCTGGAACAGAAACGGCATAGCTTCTTGTTGAGTCGAGAAGCCATCAGATCTATCTGTGGACAGCCCCACCGGAGAATTGACAGTTGAAACACCTGGGGATGTAGGCCCAATTCCCCTAGATGGAGGTTGTGCCTGCTGAGGAAGACTGCTTCCCAGTTGTCCACCCCTGGAATGAATATGGCTGAGATGGCCCTTGCATTGGCCAATGCCCAGAGGAGGATCTTTGACACCTCTCGCATAGCCACCCTGCTTCTTGTTCCTCCTTGACGGTTTATGCACGCCACCATTGTGGCATTGTCCGGCTGGACCTGGATCGCCTGATCCTTCAGGAAATGAGAAGTCTGTAGAAGAGCATTGTAAGTTACCCTGAGTTCCAGGATGTTTATCGGCAGAGCCGATTCCTGTCTTGACCATATCCCTTGGTACTGGGCCCCCTGGGTCACAGCCCCTCAACCCCTGAGGCTGGCATCTGTTGTTAGTAGAATCCACAAGTGGATATTGAAACCCATGTCTTCTACCAGGTGAGGAACTTGTAGCCACCAGAATAGAAAAATCCGGGCACTTGGAGTTAAGGTCACTTCCTGATGCATGTGAAGGTGAGCACCGACCATTTGTCAAGCAGATCCATCTGAAATGTTAGATCATGAAATCTGCCGTATTGGATTGCCTCATAAGCAGCCACAATCTTGCCCAGTAATCGGAAGCAAAGAAGTATGGATACCCTGCGAGGACTGAGCACCAAGTAAACCATAGCCTGGATAGTCAAGGCCTTGCCCATCGCGAGAAACACCTTTTGAGACACTGTATCCAGTATCATTCCCATGAACTGAAGATGTTGGGTTGGTTCCAGGTGAGATTTATTAAAATTTAGGATCCACCCATTATCCATAGGCAGGCGAGTCGTCAGATCGATGCTGTGTAGCAGACGTTCTCTGGACACAGCCTTTATCAGGAGATTGTCCAGTAGAGGACTATGTTTACTCCCATCATGCACAGTTGCAGAATCATTTCCGCCATGACCTTGGTGAAGACCCTCGGAGCTGTGGATAATCCGAAGGGTAAGGCCTGAACCTGGAAATGGTCATCCAATATGGTGAACCTGAGGTAAGCCTCATAAGGGGGCCACATGGGAATGTGTAGGTAAGCATCCTTGACATCCAGAGACACCAGGAACTCCCCCTCCTCCAAAACAGACACCACCACCCACAGGGATTCCATCTTGAATTTTAACACCGCAAATATGGGTTCAGAGGCTTCAGGCTCAAGATGGGGTGCACTGAACTGTCTGGTTTGGGAACAACAAAAATACTGGAGTAAAAACCCCTGTTGTGTAAAGGAAGAGGTACTGGGACCACCCCTGTCTGCAAAGTTTTTGAATAGCCTCTTGCAAGGTAACTCTTGCTGTGAGTAAATCTGGTAAACCCGACTTGAAAAATCTGTGAGGAGGGAGCATTTGAAATTCCAGCTGGTATCCTTGGGAAATGAGGTCCTTCACCCAAAGATCCCAGCAGGACTCCGCCCATACGTGAGCGAAGTGTTGAAAGCGAGCACCTACCTGAAAGTCACCTTGCTGCTGGAGCCAAACGTCACACGGAAGGCTTAGCGGCTGGGGATCTGGTGGTCTGGTCCACAGAGACAGCAGTTGCAGGTTTGCGGGACTTACCACAAGATCCTCTGGTAGTGGTGGAGACCCCTCGGCCCCTGCTTCTGAACCTTGCCACACGAAAGGACTGCAAGGAAGGTCCTGTGTCCTGTGGAACGTCTAGCAGGTGGCACAGCCGACAGCACATAGGTAGAGTTACCCGCTGTTGCTTGGGAGATCCATTTATTTAATTTATCGCCAAACAAGGCATCACCTGTAAACCGAAGATTTTCTACACCCTTTTTGGAATCAACATCAGCTGACCACTGACATTACCACAGAGCTCTGTGTGCTGAAACAGACATAGCAGTAGTACGGCCATTAATCTTACACAACTCCTTAATAGCCTTGCTTATAAAATTTGCAGCTTCCTGTATTTGTTGCAGCAGAGTAACAACCTCATTCTGGGGCAAAGTGTCTAAACTGTCAATAATGTTATCAGACCACTTGACTATCACCCTGGAAATCCACCCACAAACAATAGTGGGGCATTGTGCAGTACCTGCCGACGTATAGATTGCCTTTAGTGTGGTCTCAATCTTACGGTCAGCTGGCTCTTTTAGGGATATAGCCCCTGGCACCGGCAGTACCAATTTCTTAGCCAGTCTGGACACAGACGTATTGACTGGTGGGTTTTTTCCCATACCTTCCTGTCTTCATCAGAGAGGGGAAAAGTAGTAAAAAACCTCTGAGGAATTTTACATTTTTTATTGGGGTTTAACCATGCTTCCCTGGCCAGGGAGTTTAATTCTTTAGACACAGGAAAAGTTGCTGTGGTCTTTGGTTTAACGTTAAAATACAACTCCTCATCCGGCTCTGACTCCTGATCTGGTATGTGAAGAGCCTCTCTCACAAAAAAGATGAGGGCCTCCACCCCTGGGGACAGATAGCTGTCCTCATTCATATCATTATCATTATCTACATCAGGCTGATCAGAATCAGACTGGAGCACCTGTGGCAGTGAGCGTTTATGTGAAACCACTAGATGGTGCTGAGAAGCCTTCTTGGTATCTGCTACTTTGGCCACACAATCAATAGAATGCTTCAAAACCCATCTCTTTTTTAGCTGCAGCTAATTCTGAATTAACATTCTGAATCATGTTTTTAAAGCTATCCAGCCAGTCAGGTGCCTGTGAACTGTGTCCTTGCAGAGATAGGGAACATTGTTTACACATGAGTGACCCCGCTGAAGATGGGGTTGCGTTACAGGCAGTATACATAACCATGTCCACAGACATCCTTCACAAATGTAAGACAGCACAGCCCACTGACCAAACACCTCTACACAGACCCTAGAGAGCCCCTGGAGTGACACCAAGGAGCAGACACCAGCACACAGAAAAACACAGCAGTAAGAGTGTAACTAAGTGTATGACCTGATAACAGTGCATGCTCCCCCCCTGTCTATGACCCCCTGGTACTAGTACAGAGTCCTGTAGCAGCGTGGGTCTCTAGAGGAGCAGCGTGTATGCAGCCATTATCTGTAGCAGCAGGAAAAGGAACCTTCCGCCTCAGGTCCCACTCTGGGAAGCCCCACCCCCTGTAATGGCGTGCGGTCCTTGATAGAGAGTTTATACTGGCTATGTCAGAAAAACATTAGAAATATGTATACAATACACACAAAGCCTTTGTGATAGTGAGCACTGAGAGCAACATCCCCGTGACCGCCATGCGACTTGCCACCAATACTGCACCGGAGACCAGCTAACTGGGACCCTGGTGGAACACTCACTACTGACGATCTTTGGCATCTGTTAGAGGGTGGCGGCTAGCTGCTGGAGTGGCACACATACTAACGATGTGTGATCAGTACCTCAGGAGCTCAGTGTCCTGTCAGCTGGGATTTCAAACCATTAACCCTCAGGAGGTTGGTTCAGTCCCTCCTCTAAGTCCCATGAAGCAGGTAAGCCTGGTTGCCAACCAGAGCTACCTGAAAATAATAAAAGTAAAGAAAAATCTCTGGAGCTCCAGAGAAGTGCGCCCAGCACCTTGGGCACAGTTTTTTAAACTGAGTCTGGTAGGAGGGGCATAGAGGGGAGGAGCCAGCATACACATACACACTAAAAGATTTTAAAGTGCCAGGCTCCAGTTGACCTGATCTATATCCCATGGTACTAAAGCAGGCATTCCCAACCACGGTCCTCAAGGCACACCAACAGTGCAGGTTTTAGTGATATCCAGGCTTCAGCACAGGTGACTTAATTAGTACCTCAGTTATTTTGATTTAACCATCTGTGCTGCAGCCTGGATATCACTAAAACCTGCACTGTTGGTGTGCCTTGAGGACCGTGGTTGGGAATGCCTGTACTAAAGTACAAGACCCCAGTATCCACTAGGACGTAAGAGAAAAAGAACATGACCTACAAGTCCAACATACTTAGTAGATTCACTTTGTTTTATTTCTTTCTTCAGCTTCCCTAGCTGCTTTTCCAGTACTTTAATTAAGAGTATGACCTGACTCAGTTTGGCAGTGTCTGAACTCACATCCTTAGGTACAATTTGAAACAATTTCAGTAGCTTGATAAAACAGAGTCTATTCTCCAGAGTGCTGCAGAAAGGTATACATTTTGATGGATTGTGGAATTGCACCTGGTTGTGCCTGGTTACCTGCTTTAGTAGAGGAACTTTTCTTGCAGCAGCCACAATGTTCTACATGCAGTTGGGAAGAAAATGCCCAGAAATTTTGCAGACCACAGCCAGCATTTCCTGCATGGACGTCATTTTTAAAGACTTTCAGAACCAACAAGTTTATTGTGTGCACAAACATGGTACACTACATCTTGCAATTCAACTAGTCATATTGCTTGTACGATGTTACTTGCATTATCGGAAATGACATATCCTGATACAAGACTTAGCCATTTTGCTTTCACATTCCTGAATTTTCCCAACAAATTGATGCAGGCATGCCTCTTAGAGAAGCCAGTGAGACAGATAGAAGTCTGTCTGTGAATGGGCTGGCATTGTGCAACTTGTGTTGTAGACACTGCTGCTGCTGGCAATACACTCACCCAGTGGGTTGTCATAGTTATGTAATATTTAGTTTAACCAGTACCACATGTCCGGATATGTGTAGTTAAGTTGATAGTCACTATAAAAGCATTTTCTAGGCAAAGAATACATTTTTATTTAAAGTCCTGGTAACTGAATTGCTGTTCTGGTAAGATGGATGGGAGATGGAACTTGGTAGTGTGGAAACGTGACCGCAACTGTCTAAAACCAGATGCATCGATTGTGGATATTGAATGCAGATCTAATGCTAAATTGTGACATTGCCACCAGCTGGAATCCAGGTGCAACAGGACTATTCCCACTTGTGTGTGTCCACAACACCCATAGAGTGGGAATAGATCCTGTGGTTAGCGCAGCCCCGCTGCCGGCATTCTGGCAGGCAGGATGCCACTGTTGGGACATTGACAGCTGGTATCCTGTCCGCCGGAAAATCATACTGAATCCTCTAAAAGTGCCATAATTATTCCCCATAATGAATTTTATTTTTCTCTTAGGATTTATTTGTGCAGTTACATAGTACAGGGAATGGAAGCTCCTGAAGATAGATCTTTCTACTGGCCTTTAATATAATTCGGACCATCAATCAAATATAACTTCACAGCTGTCAATTTTCTTGAAATAAAAATAACTTCACCTTTATTTAACATTTCCTTTTCTTTATCTGTGTATGTACCATATGCATTGCAATATACAATAACAAACTCAATGACAACTTTGTTATACATATAATCTTTTAAAAAAAATTCTCCTTCAGTAAATCACATATACATTAAAAAAAAAAATCTGGAATTTCTAGTATAGAACCATAATTGTTTTTTATGGTGTATACTGATAATTAGATTGAACAATAAAAGATTTAGATTGTTTTTATATCATTTGTTACTATACACATTTTAACTGTAGTAACATAATGTAATGAGACTTACAGTTGCAAGACTGCAGTGGTGTTATTTCAGGTGTTGGATCCCAGTTGCTTATAATGTAGTTGAGCGGTCAAATTGAGTCCAAATCAGGGTTAAGGCCAGAGGCTCACTAATGGCATGGTTCAAAATGTCAACATTCAGAATGTCATCACAAGAAAGGCAACATGGTCTTACGGGTGGCATTCAGAATGTCAACATTGCCATTATGTCAATATGTCAAATGTTGACATTCACAATTCAACATGTTGAATAAGCATTTTCAGGTGATTGTAGTCCTAACCCTAACTGCAATTTAACCCTTTCAGGATTCACAATGTCACCATTAGAAAGTGGGGATGGCAAAATGTATTACACTGTTAGTAGTACCTAAATATTGTAATAAACAATAAAAGTACTGTATCAATGAATCAGAATGTATCAGCTATTTAATGTATATCAGGCAGTAGATCTTAAAAATAGTTGAGCATATAAAAGTTGTATATGTGAATATACAGTAATTGTAGGACCATAAATCACAGAGCAATCTATCACAATAAGCATCTTTACAGATTTGCATATAAAAAAGCTAGAAATACTCAAAAATTTAATTAAATAGCAGTTCATTAAAAACTGAGAACTGGTGAGACCTAATAGGGCCCCATGAGGCCATAGAAACTCCAAGTAGGAGTGAGTACCAGATCTGAGCACAAACAGAGTTAATCCTGCACCAGTTTTCTATTCCATAATTATACATGATAGGTAGATAGATAGATAGATAGATAGATAGATAGATAGATAGATAGATAGATAGATAGATAGATAGACTATAATAATAATCATTTTATTCATATAGCACACTATCTCCAGGTCTCGAGGCACATCTCTCAGTCATATGTGATTTGGTATCAAACTATAAATTCCTGTATAATACTAGTTGATGTGCTACACACTTCTCTAACGAAACCAAAGCACCAACACAAGATAAAGAAATGAATTGTGTGGGTGCAACAATAGATATATATATTACAATGATATATAAATTATATAAGCTGTCTGTGAAATATGTTAAACTAATGAGTGATAGAGAAACAGAAATGTGTTTCAAAAATCTTAAACTGAGGATGCTATCTTATTATTTAATTCTTCAACAATAAAGGCATAATAGCCCTTGTATAAATGATAATTGTTATCTAATACACTGTTATATGTATTTTGAAATTAATCTCTCACCATATATCTCCTATATGCAAGGAGTCAAATCAAATAATTTCTGTCCAATTGACTACTGTTTATTTTCCTCTCGCTTTCATGAAGATGCATCACATCCTAACTAGTATTTAAAGTAACATTGTTATTTTGATTATATACAATGTTAGATGTATCAAATGCATTTGTATCTCTAGCCCAGGTCTCATAGTGTATTCATTCATCTCAACAATTAGCATATGAAATATATTTTGGCAATACTATGAGAATATATATTATATTTTAATGATTTTCACCATTATTTCTATGACTTTCTATGGTCATAATTCCAAATGGTATTTTTTGGTGCCAATGCAAAATATATGTGGGAGGTGGGCACTATCTTAATAACTCAATAACAGGTATTACTAGATACTTAGAAATTACATTGATGCCAATTATTTCCAGACTATCTGGCATCAACATTCTTTATAAGTAGCCTTATATAGAATATATTAGATTTAAGGTTGTACGTACTGTATTCTAAGATGTGTGCAACTCAAAATTTAGAACTCTAAATCAATCCTCTTATCTCTTACTATAAAATAATTGTAATTGTAATTGCAAGATTAATGGAATATCATGGTGGTCTTTAATATATATATGCTACTTGTGTGTTTTATAGTGTTTTTCTGTGATTTTCTTATATTTGTCTAAATGTGCCTAAAAATATTGTTTTCCATTTCTTTTCAACCTGGAAGCATACAATGTCCCTTGGAAAGTATCATTTGGACAGAATAAAAAATAGTGAAGAGAAAAAATGTACTGTAGTTTCCCAATAAGTAAATCCCTATAAATGTGTCTTACATAATCAGACTCTAATCAAAATGTCAATATTCATTATGTCAACTTGCAAAATGTTGACACTGACAAAATGTATGCGTTCACAATGAAGACAGCCACGATGTCAACTTGTAAATAATGGTGACACCAAATTTTATCCCTAACCCAATACTAAATCTAACACTAAATTTCTATTCTCAGCACTTTAACTGTATCAACATTGTGACTATGTTGACAATTTGCAGGTGTTCACATGTTGGGTGTCGACATTTTAACCATGTAGACATTATAACATTTAACATTATGGTGTCAAACTTTTGACTGTAAACATTGTACTACATTCTGAATGACTACAGTAGGTGCATTTATGTGTCTAGACACACATTGCAATAAATGGTAATATATGCCCAACCATTTCTAACAGAAGATGTGACGTTTTGCACCACCACAAATACCATCCATTCATATATAACATCCATGCAAAATGCAAATAAAATGAGTGTAAAAAAGCAGTGTCACTGTAGTAGGCAATATATAAATTACAATATATTCCGTGAAACAAGAAATATCCACTTTCAAAAACATTTTAATTTCAGCTGTTGTTAATCATGAAAGCAAGGAACACAGACTTTCCATCTTATAAAAAATATAAAATACAAATGTATTTTTAGGACGTCAGCAATGTGTGTTGTATCAATTTAACTTGGGGAAAATGAGAACATTGTGTATCCTTGTGAGACAATAGGTCTTTCAGTAAAGAGGGAAAACCGCATTCCTCCAGCTACATACTAATAACCAGTTCATCTGAACTAAGCCAAAAATCTGCAGCAAATATAATCTTACAATGACAACAAGTAAAAATCATAACTTTAATGATGTAGTTAGTAATTCATTTCCTTTTGTTCATTACTAGATTACATGGTACTTAAAGTGGAAAGTAATCTAAATGGCTGATTTGATTACAAATAAGAAATAACAATATATTTAAATGTAAATGACCTAAATAAATACATTTTGAAATGTTAACTATAAAAGGGGCAATACCAAGTGTAAAAGAACACTGTTGCTGAACAAATATTTGTGAGTTGTTATTACACCCAGTGCTGTATAAAAGGGAGTGCAATAGCACCACTGGCCAAGTTGCACAGCCAAGGAGGTGGCACAGTTGCTACCTTGGCAGAACCCTTTTGCAGCTGGCTCCCTGGAAATATGCACTGTTCCGTGACATCATGGTATCATGCAGTGACATGCGGTCAGGTTAGGCAGTGGAAGCAGAGCCTCATCTGTCATACTCCAGTACACTCCAGAGTTTTGACTATAAAAATTATTAGAATAATACAAAGTATATATATCTTATAAATATCATATTTGTATTTTTTTGTATTTTTTATATAATTTTGTATTTATATCATATTGTATTTGTATTTTTTGGTATTTTTTGTATCATTTTGTATTTTGGTTACCATCTTTGCATTATTCTAATAACTTTTTAGTCAAGACTCACCACCAAATGATATATGTGTGTGTAAATCTTGCTCTGATACTAGCCAGCGCCTCCCCAGCCATGGACCTCACCACACATCACTGATGTCCATTGCACCAGGACACTGGCCCAGCGTGCCCTTGCACCCATCTACAACTCATCACCCAAAATTTTAAAGATTAAAAATGTCTATTGTCTCATGAATTGTAATGATGGGACTCATGCTTCAATGTCCCCTGGGGGATTTCTCTCATGACTCAGTTCTATTTATTATTATTTTGCAGAAACCCACCCAGAAGGGATGCAGTTAATTTGCCAGTTGTCGTGATATCGATGGTCAGGATACTGACACCAGAATCCCGACAGCTGGCAATGCCGACAGCCATAATTCCGGTGCTCAGGGTCTATTCCCACTTGTGGGTGTCCACGACACCCATAGAGTGGGAATAGAACTTGTGGTGAGCACAGCAAGTCCACAAGGGGACTCTTTCTGCTCACTCCACTGCCAGCATACTGGCGGCCTGGATGCTGTTGTCGGTATACTGACGGCCGTCATGCCGGCTGTGGGGAAATCATGCTGAACTCCCCCAGAAAATTAGTATTCCATATCACCAGATATTGTTACACATTCAGAATTTATTTACAAGGATATTTTTGTCTCCAGACAAGACAGGACATGGGCTATGAAAGAGTCATCTTGGCAAAAGGTATAAGATAAAGTGACAACTAACTCTATCAGTTTATTTCTTGGTTTGGACCTAGCTGGCTTAAAGCACATTTGCAATGGGCTAAGAATGTGTAACCAGCAATTACATGAGAGGGATCCTTCTGATAGTGGGCCTGATTCAAATGCAACTTCGATGGTGTTGCAACGGGTGGTCTTCAGGTTGCCAAATGTCGGGATCCCAGTGCACAGTATACCGGCGCCGGAATCCCGACACCCGGCATACCGACAGATATTCTCCCTCGTGGTGGTCCACAACCCCCTGGAGGGAGAATAAATAGTGTGGCGTGCGTAGCATGCCATTGTGCCTGCAGCGAGCCTGCAAGGGGCTCATTTGCGCTCGCCACGCTATCGGTATGCCGGCGATCGGGCTCCCGGCGCCAGTATGCTGTTCGCCGGGAGCCCGGCCGCCGGCATACCATACTACACCCGTTGCAACAAAGTGATTATCAGCAGCATTACGGCTGCAGTGCACGTGCACTTGTACCTTGTGGATGCAGCTCGCAGTGAGGAATCAATCACAGAGTGATTGACAGGTAGAGGCCATTTGGGGGAGGTAACGGGGAATGTCTACAAAAATGCATGTGTGTCATGACCATTTTTGGGGCATGTCTCAGTGCGCAACTGCGATCTCGTACGCATGAAACATGGCGCCAGTGTCTCATCTCCTGTGGCTATTCTGTGACTCCATGGAGGCTTTCAGAGGGACAATGTTCCTCACATCTGCTTCACAGTTGTGACGGGGTACACAGTTGCTGAGCATGTTGCGATGGTTTCAGTGGGTGTCTGTGTTCACTTGTCTGCAGCTGCTACACTTGCGATGCCTCGCAGTTCTGTCACTAAAAAGTTTGCCACTGCATCAGCATTGTGGCCGTATCTGAATCAGACCACACTAGCTTGGTAAATTGCTTCAGACCACAGTCATCATTGCAAGTAATGGGGAATGCAGAAGCTTTTGTTAGCCTGCCAGTTGCAGGAGATAGCTCTGCACCTGAATTTGGCATTTGTTAAATTGACTCAATACTAAAATCATGTGGATACAGCTATCTGATTGTTACAGGAATTTACTTTAATAGACAAACACAAACACTTATACAGGACATACTGTAACTGGCAAGAAAGATGGAAAATAGACACTAGTCACCTTAGTGAATAGTATACATCTAAAGGTGCATACACACGGTGCAATATGCACTTAATTTTCCTTACGATTATGACTATATAGTCAAAATCCTAAGTAAAGTTAGTGCATATTGCATCGTGTGTGCGGGATCAGCATTGCAAGACTGTGCAGGCAGCCTAACATTGACTATATCGGTGGGGCCAGGCTCCGGTTCCGTTGAATAGTCAATGTCGGGCTGTATGGCGCATCGGGCCGTGTGTACATGTCTTAGGCAATAAGACAGTTTCAGGGCTGCTGCACTTACAGTGTAGTAGACTATGGATTGCAAACAGTTTATTTGTCAATAATGTATATATTTTTTTCCTTTCAAGCTTTAACTGGATGTGGTATACACATGTGGTATACATTTACATACATGTGTTTGCTAACTTGGAGCTGCGGTGATAATCTCTAAAATATAACCCTACTAAATGGCATGCAAAAAAAAAAAGTTTATACAAAAAATGCTTTGCATTGATAAATACTTTTAGATATACAGGAAAAATAGTTAAAACAAACATAAAAAATGTTAGGTAACAAAGCAATTTACTAGCACAACATAGTAGTTTGGCCAGGTTATAAAATGGCATACCTGCTAATGTTTCTGAATACAAAATAAGGACCTTTTGGCCATACCTAATTACACATATCATATTGCCCTGTCAAAAATACTTCCACAACCACGGGCGGATCCAGAAGAAAATGAAAGTAGGGGCACCATGATAGGAGAACAGTAAGTTATATTTACATGCACCTAAGGCACGCGTGCGCCCACATAAGGGGTGTGGTATCACAGGGGGCGTGGTCACACAGAATACGCCATCAGGTAATGATTGGCTGTAGAAGCGCACCCAGGTTTATTGCCAATGTTTCACCCTGATGAAAAGGCTGATTGGGCCTTGAAATGTTGGTCACCTGTTCTATTAGTTATGGGAGCCTGGAAGGCACCCCAGCACAATATAATTATTAAAGTTTTTAGTTGGTGGTGCAGGTGCAGCATACCTTGTTTTGGGCACTGCACTGAGACTCAGGCTGCAGGACACGAACTGCCCATCTATGATTAGCAGAAGCAGCCAGCTGGATCTCCAACAAGCAGCATAAGACATCTGCAGGACAGCCCTGTCACAATCACACGGGCCACCTTCTCAAAGCTGAGGCTGAGTTTGACTGCACCTAGAATGGTGGTAAAGGAAGTGGAGGAGGAAGCTGGGAAACTGCAGTGCAGTGAGGGCTGATGAAGCTGGGAAACTGCAGTGCAGTGAGGGCCTTCTGCGCCCTTATAAGTAACAGTTTTACTCGATGCTGGCATTTGAACCCCGCGCCTAAGCTGGTTTCTTGCCAGCTGGCAGTGGGGGAGGTAGGTTGTGGTGTGAGCAGGGGGAGGCTGGAGCTGCAGCTCCAGCCCCCCCATTGGTTACCACACGGACTTGCTGTTAGAGCCGTGGCGGGTCCTAGTGCCTGCTGGCTCTTTTAATCAAATCTGACTGACGGAAATAGCAGTAGCTGCTGCTGTTCTCCTTTTGAAAAAAAGAAGAAGTCCGAAACGACAGTGGGGGCACGGGTCCGAGTGCCCCCCCCCCCCTGGATCCGCCTATGTCCACAACACTAACTTATACTCCTTTTGGGTGTTTTCATTCATCTTTTTTGGTGCCCCTTTTTTTAGCTGCCAGATTTCCAGACTGGTCTGTAGATACCGAGACTGATATGTGCTCTGGTAGAAATGTAAGAACAAGCTCCTGATAATTTTCTTAACAAATATAAATTTTCCGATATTAAAAGGAAGATTTTAAATGAAAAAAAAAACCCTCTGCTTTAGAGTTCATTTACACATGCTTTTACTTTTTATAATTTAAAGTAAACACAAATACAACTGATTAACCTGATTAACAAGGTAAACATACAGATCAATGATCTGCATATGAGTTATTTACATTTTGACATGTTTTGTGAGTTATTTATATTGCTGATTTCATGCAGATATCTATGAGTTCCGCTGCACCATTATTTTTATTTTTATTTTTTGTTAATTCTTAAAACAAGGCATTAAAACGAAATGAAATATAATTGAACATTTTGAATATGCTCTTCTTGTAGCGATTTCATTTTGTTTTATTTATTTTTTTGCATGAAAGAGTATTTAACTAAACTGTCCATCAGACATGTTCAAAATAGGTACAGTACATATATAAGGACTCTTCAGATTTATTAAGCATTGGAGAGTGATAAATTGCATGGTGATAGTACCAGCCAACCAACTCCTGTCATGTTACAGGCTTTGTTTGAAAAATGACAGCTAGGAGCTAATTGGCTGGTACTTTATCACCGTGCACGTTATCACTCTCCAATGCTTGATAAATCTGGGCTCATTGGTTTCTAATATAATGCTAAGCTGGCCAACTTCATAGTGATTACATAGATACTGTAGGTTCTGTAGATCTGTGCCTAATTCAGAGTTAGGAGCAAATCAGTGAAGGAGCAAATATATGTAATTTGCTTATGGAGGAAAGCATGCTGCAATGTAAGAGGTGCAAATGCATTTTTTTTTATTAGCAGGGAAAATATGGGCTATTTTCGTATCTAATGATCCAACACTGGGCATTAACAGGTCTATTCATGAAGCAGTGAAAAGAGTGCCCATGGCAACCAATCATCTGCTCTGTATAATTTTATAGTATGCACTTTATAAATTTTACTTCAAAGCTGATTGGTTGCCATGGGTAACTCCTCCACTGGCTCACTTCTCTACTTCTTCTTTTTTTGCTTCATAAATAGACCCCTAAATCTCAACTATACTATAAATCTCTCTGCACATTTCAACTCTGCCCCTCTTGCTATTTTTTGGCTTCCCTGTAAATCTGCATCAGGCCCTCAGTATGTAATATGTTATGAACAAAATAGAAAATCTTATGTCACAAAGACCCTAGCTGCATGAGGACACATCTGTACATGTCATACACGTAAATACACATTTTAAAATGGATCTTTGTGTTAAGGATAGGGGTAATGCACACTACTGATGATGACAACCAAGCATAAGGACAGGAGTAGTCCGGCCACAAAGACATGTACAACCAGGGCACCAACAGCTGTGCAGACCCCAGATACTGGGGAGGGGTGTGTGGCCAATGCAGGGAGGTGTGACCAGCCCCGCTCCTTAGAAAATAATCAAAAATATTATTCTTTTTGCGGTCACAAAGCAGGCACGTGGTGTACAGGGGGGTGTCGGAATAAGGACTGATGGGGCATTAGCTCAACCCACCCCCACATATATCACACAAGGAGAGGAGTGACTGCTTCTGCCTCTCTCCCCAGCGCAACATACAGCAGCATGTGTGCTGGGCTGGGAAGAGAGCCTGCTGCAGCAGTCACTCCTCTCTCTACCCACTGCAAATGTCGTTGTCTACAAAGTGGGAAGGGGGGCAATGGGACCCAGACCCCTCCATCCGGCCCGGGCTTGGGTAAAGAGTACCTGCTCCCCCCCCACACTTCTCAATGCCATCATGCACAACTCTGCATACAGACAAATGAACAGATTTATTTCTTGGCATGCAATGTGGGAAAATTACTGCCAACTTGCAGTCAACTTTTCATGAGCACCTAAGTGTTTTCTCCTTATTATGGCATCTAAGACTTTCAGTGCTCCACCACCACTTAACTGACGATTTTTCACTTCAAACGCGTTAACAACATAGTTTTTTTAAAATGTATTTTATTTAATAAAGTTGAAAAAGTATTTTTTTAAATATTTAAACATTATATTATGCACATCTGCAGAACGGATCTCCTCGTCAAAAACGGGGGGACAGGGTGGGACGGCGAAGTTGCATGAAATCTGACCATGCCAGTTAAGTGGTTAAGACTGTCTGGTTAACTTAATTACTGTATATAAAATTAAACTGCAGTAAAGTGATAACTTCTAATTTAGACTGATGTATTAATACTTTTTATTACTCTGGGCATTTCATACTTTATTATTCTAGTTAATATATTTTATTTAACTGTATGTGATACTATGGGCTTACTTCAGGTTTGTATGCAGATGTAATTGCAATTGCGATTTTCTAGGTTATGGAGCTACTAACGTTAGCATGTGAAGCTGCCACCCAGAAATGTAAAGAGGCACCCACAGCAGCCATTGCAAACTCATACACATTTGCAGCCTGTATGGAAAAATGAGGAACATCTAGGTTAAAGCTATGCCTATGACTATGCAGACTGGCTATGGCAATAGTAATGCAGGTGCCACATTTTGCACATACGAGTCCGCTGCTGATGGCAGATGCATGCTCTGAAAACAGCCATGACACACCTTCATTTTTCCAACCACTTCCCTTTGACACCGCCAAATGGTCATTTCCTGTCAATCACTTCTCCTTGAAATCCTCATTGCTAGCAAGATCGCAGGGGCACCTTAACACATGCGCATTGTGATTGCAGCACATGCCCAGTCTACTGATAAACGCTCTGTTGCGTGAACATCAGCCACAGCATACAAACATGCATTAGCCCCTATGTTCTGTAGGTATTGAAGAAAACTTGAAAGAAAAAAGACAATATTTTAGTTTGAGAATTGATTTGACTACTGTATATTGTATCACAGGTAGCTACAGTAAGTTGTCTGTTCATACTGCTTTTATGTATTTCATTTGAGCAATCTGGAGAACATTGGCAAATACTGCATTCGGTTTCATTTTTGATTGTTCTCTTTTGGTTTTGGCAGTGCTTGTATTCATAACAGCTTGCCTTCTTTGTCATTTTGGACTTGTATCCCTTAGGAATTTCTGTAAGTCTGTTACAAATAACTGAAGGGAAGTGGTCAGCTGGTTTATTTCATATAATGCTGCATTGAGCAAATGTGGACAGGGCTCAGGATGAACTAACCACCTTGAAAGAAACAATGGGCAACAATGGGGAAGATTTAGTCTAAAACATATTAACATACAGTTACTACAAATGAACACAAGAGAGCATATATGTAATTGGGTCCGAGTTTGCCAGAGGTGCAGGATGCCGGCCAATCTCGGACGTCTTTTAAAGCAGCAATCATGTACTGTATAAGGCAAAACCATGCCATGTAAATGATTGGCGCTTTGGAAAAACGTCCAATATTGGCCGGAATCCTGCACCACCAGCAAACTCAGACCCTAGTACATATTACCCCATGTGTCTTTGTGCAATGATTAGGGTAGTTGTAAGGGATACACATGGACAGGTTTCTATCATTTTTTTTTATATATACATTCAATATTCATGTGATTTCTAAGCGGATAAGAATGTACACATACAGCGTACTGCATACAATGAACACTGGGCCTAATTCAGAGTTGATCGCAGCAGCAATTTTGTTAGCAGTTAGGAAAAACCATGTGCACTGCAGAGGGGGCAGATATAACGTGCAGAGAGAGTTAGATTTGGGTGTGGTGTGTTCAAACTGAAATCTAAATTGCATTGTAAAAAAAAGCAAGCCGTATTTACTCTGCACAGAAACAATATAACCCACCCAAATCAAACTCTCTCTGCACATATTATATCTGCCACACCTGCAATGCACATGGTTTTGCCCAACTGCTAACAAATTTGCTGCTGCGATCAACTCTGAATTACCCCCACTGTGCAGAATTGGTTAAGCTTACACAAGGTATTTAAAGCAGTTAATGACAATCTCTCTTAAGACCTTCAGGTGTTATTCCTTACTTACCAGTGTAGAAACATGGTTCATAAGTTTAAGACTCATATCTGTCCACTGTAAAACAGGTGTGTTGGTGGACAGATGGCCTTAAGTTCTCCTGCAAAATGTCTTGATAAATTTGGGAATTCATTTTACTGTCGATGATCGCAATCTGTCCAGGCCCTGAGGCAGCAAAGCAGCCCCAAACAATGATGCCCCCTCCACCATACATCACAGTTGGGATGAGGTTTTGATGTTGTTGTGCTGTGCCTTTTTTTCTCCACACATAGTGTTGTGTGTTCCTTCCAAACAACTCAACTTTGGTTTCATCTGTCCACAGAATATTTTGCCAGTAGTGCTGTGAAACATTCAGGTGCTCTTTTGCAAACTTCAAACATGCAGCAATGTTTTTTTTGGACAGCAGTGGTTTCCTCCATGGTATCCTCCCATGAACTCCATTCCTGTTCAGTGTTTTACATATGGTAGATTAGTCAACAGAGATGTTAGCATGTGCCAGAGATTTCTGTAAGTCTTTAGCTGACTCTCTAGGATTCTTCTTCAACTCGTTGAGCATTCTGTGCTGTGCTCTTGCAGTCATCTTTACAGGACGCCCACTCCTAGGGAGTGCTAAACTTTCTCCTTTTATAGACAATTTGTCTTACCATGGACTGATGAACATCAAGGCTTTTAGAGATACTTTTGTAACCCTTTCCAGCTTTATGAAAGTTAACAATTCTTAATCGTAGGTCTTCTGAGAGCTCTTTTCTGCGAGCATGGTTCCCATCAGGCAATGATTCTTGTGTTTTTTATAGGGTGTGTGTTTTTTATAGGGCAGGGCAGCTTTAACCAACACCTCCAATCTCATCTCATTGATTTGACTCCAGGAGGTAAATTTACTAAGATGGGAGCTCTATTTAAGATGAGATGTTGCCCATAGCAACCAATCAGATTCTCCTTCTCATTTCTCTAGCACATTTTAGAAGATAATAACTGGAATCTGATTGGTTGCTATGGACATCTCATCTTAAATAGAACTCCCATCTTGGTAAATTTACCCCAGGTTGGCTGACTCCGGACTCAAATTAGCTTTTGGAGAAGTCATTAGCCTAGGGGTTCACATACTTTGTCCACCCTGCACTGTGAATGTTTACATGGGTCAATATTTACTAAGAATTCGAGTTTGTCCGATTTGTGTTTTTTTTTCTAAGTCCCAATCCGGGAATTCACTAAGCACCAATCTCGGCAGTGTTTGGACTATTCGTAATGGTTTAATTTGCAAAATTCCGAAATACGAATGAATAGACCATCGGTCAAACACGGCTGTTATTTCATACAATACGGGCATTCACTATTCATTCGTATTTGGGTGTTAGTTTCTGAGTGCTTAAGTGCGGGTCTGTTTTTTTCAATTCGTTTAAAAAAGCAGCAAAAAAATAGACCTGCTTTTTCCAGTCGAGTTTGGATAACCATGCACGGATCAGTGAGATCTGTGCATGGTTATCTATGGGAAAGGGTCTGTTTAGTGTAAAAACTGAAAAAAATTGCATGGGGTCCCCCCTCCTAAGCATAATCAGCCTCGGGCTCTTTGAGCCGGTCCTGGTTTAAAAAATATGGGGAACAACATGACAGGGGTTCCCCCATAGTTCATCAACCAGCACCGGGCTCTGCACCTGGCCCTGGTACCAAAAATACGGGGGACAAAAAGCGTAGGGGTCCCCCGTATTTTTGAAACCAGCACCGGGCTCCACTAGCCAGGTACATAATGCCACAGCTGGGGGACACTTTTATACTGGTCCCTGCGGCCCTGGCATTACATACCCAACTAGTCACCCCTGGCCGGGGTACCCTGGAGGAGTGGGAACCCCTTAAATCAAGGGGTCCCCCCCATCCAGCCACCCAAGGGCCAGGGGTGAAGCCCGAGGCTGTGTCCCCCATCCAAGGGCGGCGTATGGGGGGCTGATAGCCAAGTGTCAAAAATGTGAATATTGTTTTTAGTAGCAGTACTACAAGTCCCAGCAAGACTTCCCCAGCAAGCTGGTACTTGGAGAACCACAAGTACCAGCATGCAGTGGAAAACTGGGCCCGCTGGTACCTGTAGTACTACTACTAAAAAAATACCCCCCAAAAAACAGGACACACACACCGTGAAAGTATAAGTTTATTACATACATGCACACTGGATTATGTGAGTATAATTTTTTTCACAGGTACCCCAAGGATTCTACATGGAGAAGAGGACCGAGCCTCGTGGGAACATAGGTAAGTATGTATGTATGGAGGTGTGCATGTATGTAATAAACTTATACTTTCACGGTGTGTGTGTCCTGTTTTTTTGGGGGTATTTTTTTAGTAGTAGTACTACAGGTACAAGCGGGCCCGGTTTTCCACCGCCTACTGGTATTTGTGGTTCTCCAAGTACCAGCTTGCGGGGGAGGCTTGCAGGGACTTGTAGTACTGCTACTAAAAACAATATTCACATTTTTTCAAAAGGCTATCAGCCCCCCATCCGCCGCCCTTGGATGGGGGGGACAACCTCGGGCTTCACCCCTGGCCCTTGGGTGGCTGGAGGGGGGACCCCTTGATTTAAGGGGTTCCCACTCCTCCAGGGTACCCCGGCCAGTGGTGACTAGTTGGGTATGTAATGCCAGGGCCGCAGGGACCAGTATAAAAGTGTCTCCCAGCTGTGGCATTATGTACCTGGCTAGTGGAGCCCGGTGCTGGTTTCAAAAATACGGGGGACCCCTACGCTTTTTGTCCCCCGTATTTTTGGAACCAGGACCAGGCGCAGAGTCTGGTGCTGGTTGATTAACTATGGGGGAACCCCTGTCATTTTTTCCCCCATATTTTTTCAACCAGGACCGGCTCAAAGAGCCCGAGGCTGGTTGTGCTTAGGAGGGGGGACCCCACGCAATTTTTTTCGGATTTTTAACGACTTTAATCAACTTTTTAAGGTACACAACAATCTCACAGATCCGGCCGGGATTCCTTGTGTTTTGTCAGGCAGTGTTTTACTCATCACTCCCGTAAAACACTGCCTGATATTACGAATCACATCGACATCAGAAAAAACGATTGTGCAAAACTCGGCAGCTTAGTGAATGATCGTATCAGGATTCAAAAAGTTACAGTAAAATGCACCCGATACCATTCGAGTTCAAACACCCTTCAAAACGGCCAAAACACGAATCTTTGTAAATATACCCCATGGTGTGTTCAATAAAAACATGAGAACATATAATTGTTTGTGTGGTATTAGTTTCAGGAAACTGTGTCTTTCTATTGTTGTGACTTAGATGAAGATCAGAACACATTTTAGGACCAATTTATGCACAAATTCAGGAAATTCCAAAGGGTTCTCATACTTTTTCTTGCAACTGTATCTATTGCATATCTCAGCATAGCTGCTGCATACTTAGACATAACAGATGTGTCTCTGCATCTGCCTGAATCAGGACCTCATAACAATACTTGTCCGTCTAATTTCAGCATTTGTATATTTTTCCACTTATCATCTCATTACTACATATTTTTAATTAGAATTATCATTATAATTCTTTTTTTTTCTTGATTTATAATGTCCTTTCCATTTTATATTCTTAATATTCTTAATTCATAATATTTTTCAAAAGCTGTAAAGTATCTTTGTCTCTCTATTTGAATATAAAATATATACCAGAAAGTATAAATAAGTACAGTATATTTTCTTAATTAATCTAGGTAGAACACAATGCTAGCATTGCATTACAACACGGTTTTATATCTTTAGAGAATTGCTACAAGATACAAGCCTGCATTTAAATTTTATAATAAGAGGTATGTGGTCATTATATAGTCACCAGCAAAAAATAAAATAAAATACAAATTAATTTCAATTACTCTGGTTGAATACATTCTATTTCTTTCAATCTAATTTTCTTTGCAACGCTTCTGTAAGCAGGCAACTCGGTTCTGATCCCCAAGTGATTTACAAAGAAAAGGTACAATATGCAATAGCTTTAAATCCCACACAAACTAGACCTTGAATGAAATAATACTGATTTGAATTTATGACTTTTTCTTTTGCATCAGCTTTGTTTTGGTCTATGAGGATCAAAGCCATATACTGTGACATTCAAATTATATCACTCAATAATCATGTTCATTTTCTAAAATGATCCATCTACTGAACAGGCTTCTAAATTATTTTTCATCAGGAACTATTCCTACAGTTCACATCCGAATGGATACATTTTGGCAATTTAAAGAAAAACTATCATTTACATACAGCACATGCAAATATTTAATTTGTTTTATCAAATAAAATGTAGTTAAACACTGGATTTTATTGTTAGTGTTGTGTTTACATTTTTTTAGACTGATCAGTTTTACAGTATGCTGTTTAGTCAAACCGCAGACATAAAAGTTTCCTTTAAAATGTGGAAAATTGGAGAGATGTAGCTGATTGTGCTTGTTTTGCTAAATCATTTGCCTAATTTTGGGGGTCATTCCGAGTTGATAGCTTGCTGGCAACTTTTTGCATCTCAACCGTGGCTAAACTGTGCATGCGTATGCACCGCAATGCGCAGGCGCATTGTACGAGTACAAAGCAGTTCGTTGCTGAGTGATGGATTTAACGAAGAATCCATTAGCACAGCCGAACGCACAGTGATTGACAGGAATCATTTATGGGTGTCAACTGAATGTTTTCAGGGAGTAGTTGGAAAAACGCAGGCATGTCCAGACGTTTGCAGGGCGGGTGTCTGACATCAAATCCGGACCAAACACGCTGAAATTATCACAAAGGCTGAGTAAGTCTAGAGCTACTTAGAAGCTGCACAAAATGTTTTCGGCCCACTCAGCAGCACACGCGTTCACACACTTGCAAGGTGAAAATACACTCCCCCATAGGTGGCGACTATTTGATCGCAAGCCAGCAAAAAGTTGCTAGCGAGACATCAACTCGGAATTACCCCCTTTGACCAGTTCTGACCATTTTAACAGGCAAGCACCTGGATTAGCATGTCAAAATAATGTTGGCTAAGATCATTTTTTATGAGATTTGTTCCTTATGATGGGAAAAGCTGGCAGGATGTGGATGAATCAAGGCACTCCATGTGAAAGCAAGCTAGTAACCCGGAAAAAAGACCATAATATGTGCCACTGCGTGAAATCGTGGGCTATGGTACTACAAGTTGGGCATGGCCATAATTTGTTGGGGAAATGGCAGTGCCTCGTTAGGACACCAGATTCAAATAGTAAATATTATATATTTAGCACCTGCATAATGTGATTAAGTGGCTAAACTGGAGGAAACACCATTACAACTTACAGTAGCAAGCAATATAGGCTGATGAATGAACTTGTACTACTGTGTTTATGTCAACCTTATGTCTTTAAGATTATCACTCTAGGATGGAATTTTAAGTTACATTTAAGTTAGAGTAAACATTTTCAATAATATATGCAGTTTTAAATATTTTGCAGTTGAAATGCCATGTTGCAACAGTAAAAAATAAATGAATGTAGTAGTCACTATGAGGGGGCAGGCAACACCTGGGTGTCACCCTCAAATGGGGTAACACCAAAATGCTGGCTCCTCCACAGTGACTAGGAAATAGGTAAAGCATGGTGACATTAAAGTGCAGTGCCCAGTTCCTGTCACTGAGGACGAGCCAGTAGTGCAGGCAGAGACTCAAGGGCAGACCAGTATCTCTGGGAATGCCAGGCACTCTCCGGAGTGATATAACGGGGGAATTACCTTTAGGCCACACCCCCTTTCAGTGAGGCTATGACCCTGGCTTGAGGAAAATGGGGGCTTCCCTTGAGGCAACAACCCCTTTATACTAGGCCATGCACCCTATGGTGTGCACAGAGGACTACAGTGTATGCACCAATTTTCTATGTCTTCCTGTTTTTAAAATGTTTTGTCCTGGTTTTCATATTGGTCTGTTCTTGGGTTTTCTACTCCTAGCATGGCGTGGCCCCAGGATCACTGGCTCACCCATGTAGTTCAGGAGGCAGGGCATCAGGCAGTAGATTAAAGGAATGTTGTGCCACAGACAGAGGCCTAGAGTGAGGTCTTAAGTCAATTTGGTGGGGTAAACCTCAGTAGCCCTTAGCATTCAACAGAGAAGAGAACCAGCCTGGACCTCATACTTTTCCTGGCCTTCCCCACCTTCCCACCCCTGTGTTTATTCTCCTTAATACAACAGCAGCGCATGTATCCTGACTCACCTCCCTCCTGAATCCACCAATGCTAGCCACAGTAATGCACATGAATATCAATCAAGGTGAAACAATCAGATTTCACTACCTGGGCATGAAATCTATATAATAATGCAGAGTGTGTTCTGAGATTGAATTGTGCATTCTAAATGAGGGTGTGCGTCCTCCCCTCCCTGCTAATGGATTCCAATGCAGTGTTGGGTAACATAGATAAGACAGTTGCGGGGTGGGATGGGGGCAAGGTGGGACAAAACAAGCTAGGGTGACCTGGTGTATGCTAGATCCATTTTACTAATGGTCTAATAAACTTCAATGGTTTGAAACAAAAACTGATTTAGGAAAAGTGTGTCATATACATGCACACAGATTCCAGTAATGACAACAATAAATTGCACAAATGTGACATACAATTAAGACAACCTAAATGTACCCAAAATGTCAAGACATAAATGGGCTCACGTGACCACAGTTTTGGAAGAAAAAAGGTACTGTTGAGGAGGTCCAAAAATATAGAAGACATCATTGTAAAGTCACTTTTTTGCTTCTCTGGGTATTACAGACTTCATATGATACCCACAAACTTCATGTGATTTCTTAGTTTTTTATTTTTAATAAATTTGCACAAATCTCAAAAACACTTCTTTCACATTGTCATTATTGGGTATTGTGTGTAGAATTTTAGAGGAAAAAATTAATTTATTCCAGTTCCGAATAAGGCTTTAACATAACATAATGTGGAAAAAGTGAAGCACTGTGAATACTTTCCGGATGCACTATAAGTGACAAAATGGGAATGTGCCCAAGTGTATGCATACATAAAATAAATGCATTTTTTTCTCACTTTTGCACTGCAATATGGCTCGTCTATGTTTGTACCATTCAGCTGGATTTGCTTCAAACTCAAGATGAGACTCAGAGAGGGTGAGGTATCAAACCTTGGAGAAAGATAAAGAGAAGAGTGATAAAGTACCAACCAATCAGATTCTGTTTACAGGTTGTGTTTGAAAAAATTACAGAAGCTGATTGGTTGGTACTTGAATTAATGTACTTTATGAGTAATATTGCCAATTAAGAACAAAGAAAATTGTATAGTTTAACAAACAGAATGCAAAGCTGTTCCTATACCCCTAGGAGGGTCATTGCACAGAAAAAAATGTTGTTTTGAGTGCTACCACCTCTGTTCAGCTGATATACTGTTCTACCTGAGCCCACATACAGAGACATCCCTAGCCAATTTGATGCCCTAGGCAAGATTCTGACTGGTGCCCCCCCTCCCATGGAGATAATGGGCGACTGAGAGACTGAGACAGGGAGATTTTGGGGAGTGACTGGTGAAGCAGGCGTGACAGGGGGGTGGTAACAGGGAGATAGTGGGTGACTGGGGAGGCAAATGTTGACAGGGAAAGGATTAGAACTGAGGGAACAGGGACAAGACAGAATAGAGGGGACCGGAGAAAGTGGTGAGAGGGACATGACAGTGGGGACAGGACAAAGACAGAGGTGAAAGGGCAAGAAAGAGGTGAAAGGGAGAGGACAGTGATGGCAGAACAAAAGGAAGGACAGAGGTAACAGGGACAGTACAGAAGTGACAGGGCCAGGACAGAGGTGACATGGGCAGGGCTAGAACAGAGGTGTCAGGTTCAGCACAGAGGGGACTGGAGAGAGGAGTGACAGGAACATGACAGAGGTGACAGGGCAAGGACAGAGAGGATATGGACAGGACAGAGGGGACAGGAGAGTGGCGTGATAGGGAAAAGTTCTCCCTGCAACTGCAGAGAAAACTGAGAAAAAGAAGACCTTATCTTTTTCTGGGGCACGCTTCATGAAATGATTGTTGTAATTAAAAGTAAATCTTTATTGGTCACTATTAAAAAATTCTAGGCTTTATCATAATTTAATCCAATCAGGCATAAAAAATTACCAAATATCAAGCGAAGATCTCAATATAAATATCCGTATCCGGGTATCCCTGACATAGATTTACCTACCAATAGGTGTATTAGGGATATGGTCACTCTGTCTCCTCCACCAAAAATTACAATAAAAGTAAAACAATTATAGAATGTTGGAGTTTGTATGTACTCCCTTTTATTGCGGTCTGTTCAAAATTTCCATAGAACAGATCATGTGGTTGTCCTCTCACAATTATGTGTATGAGTGGGACTCGTTACATATGGCTAATTACATAAGGCTTAAACCTGCACCACTGTTATTATCAAACTGTACCGTTGTAGTTATTTTGATCAAACACTTATGCTTTATTAATTTAAACTTATTCCACACCACTGTACCGTTTTATTTAAATCAAAACTCCAAAAGTGTCCACAGTGTATGTTACAGGTGGGTTAAGTTCGAGGAGACCCAGATGGGTGGATTCCCAGAAAAGTACTTCAACAAAATAACTTGAATATATAAATATGAACTTATTGTATACTTAGCTAAGGTTATTGATGAATTCAGTAGATCCAGTTCGATACAGCAATCACATCATCATACTCAGGAGCCTCGCCCTCTTCGTCTAGTGGCTGAGTTATTTTCAGATCATCCTGGTTCATCCAGGCTATCTAGGCTACTTTAACATTGAAAATTTCTATCTTATATAGGCTGAAGAACTCCTGAGTAAGGGTATTTCATGTGTCCAAAGTTCATATTATGACATATACATAAATGCTAAGAAACAGTAGGGGGCACTGTTGCCTCAATTTTGAGTGTTAGAAATAACATAAAAATACCAATGTGTAACATGGATTATATAGATTAACACACAAGGTGAAAACACCATTGTCTTAATATGAAGACGCAAACATTACAATGTTGACATATGTCCAACTCCAAACACTTGTCTTGTTTTTGTCTGTCTCATATAACCAGACAATGGACATTGCCCTTGCTTGTAAAATATACCTGTGTCAGGAATACTGACACACACAGAACATAGTTTGTAATAAATATGTATATATATCCCTTGTATTAAATATATATATATATATTTCCCCCTTCTTGTCCTATTAAAAACACCATATTATATTCATAACAAACACCAACCACCATTCTAAAGATATAAAATAAAGCACTCCTATAATCCAATGAAGTTAAAAACATGAATTGTATATAGTCAGTATGCAACCTGGCATGTAATGGGTAACAAGTACTATCTTCAGAATGTTTACTCATTCTGTTCTTTGTATTTGGTGCTAAAAACACATGAGAGCATGATCTTGATGAGATTGATAATAGTGAAACTTATATTTTTGTATCACTCCTTACACTCCATCCCCTGCTCTCAGTGGTTTTGCACCATATACCTTGCAAGTTATATCCTGTATCAGTTATCATCTTAACATTTTCTAAACAAGAACAACATTTACCTATTGACTATATACCACATTTAAATCACCAAATATTATTTTAAAAAACATAAGCAAAGCATCCTTTTAGATGTAGGATTCCTATGAGTAACATTTTTAATCCAGAGAATCAATTTGTTGTATTAAACCAGGATATCATATTCTGGATCATTGTCAGTATTTATTTACTCCTCCTTTAACTTTGGTACTCGCTTGATATGGGCTGTCAAAGGGTAAATAATGTCTGTAAAGTCTAGTTCAATAAAGTCTTGGGATATTGCTGAATGTATGAATCCATGCAATATATGGTTCAAGTTCAATTTTCCATAATTATGTAGATGCTGTGTCATCCATCTTGTGCAAATGTATTATCTTCATGGTCTCTTTCTTGTATAAGAAACTTCTCTCTAGCCATAGTCATCACAGGCACCTCTCAAGTGAAGTCCTCTCATCTCCTCTTTCAACGAGTGTAGAAGTAATCAGCCTGTTGGCTTAAGAACAATAGACAGTGTGAGATAAACCATCACATTAAAACAAAATAAACATTTCTTTATCCTACTACTAATATCTCTTCTTCCTGTTTTTATTTCTAAACATTTCTACAGAACAATCTTATCATAACTGTGTGTTTTTGTGAAAAAAAACCCAGAAAATATTCCCAAAAAATTCAAGCTTTTACCACCCTCTGGTTAATAAAGCATATATACATACAGTCTGCTCTAAACACCAATTTGCATATGCATGAACATTCCTGTTTCCTAAACAACACATCCATTCCTTCAATCATACTGATGTCAGTTTTGTGAATGGTATGAATCATTAAAGAACCAATATACTCTTGTTTGTGTCTGTAAAATGGGTGTTTGTCTGCTCAAATCTTCTTGGACATCCCATAATAACAACAAAAAAGTATTTAAGTATTTGTCAACATCGGGATAGTCTCTTATCTTGCTTCTCTCTGCTTGAGACAACTTCACTCCTGGATGACGATGTTCTGTAGCTGTTAAATACAGCATTCTTCTTCTTGGCAGGAAATTATATATTCAAATTGCCATACTTGTGCAGTTTATATTTCAAAGTTCATGTGCCCTTTTTCAGTGTCAGGGAAAATACTCCACATTTTCAACTGCTGGCAAACGGAGGATGGCTATTCTATTATTTAAGATGACACGAGTCTTAACCTATTTTACTGTTCCACCCCACCCTCTTGAAATCTGCCCCATCTAAAACACATACACATTAATCTAGATCTAATAGCCCACCCCCTATGCACTTTCTCAATTTACGTGCACTTCTATTCAAGCTCCTATCTCCTGCATGCATCATCTATCTATTTATTCTATATTATGTACAGTGCCCAACACAAATTCCCTTGCTGCATGTAATATCATTTAATTATTGCTTACTGTACTTACCTCACTCACCCACCTACAGAAGCACAAACAAACCTTGACAAATCATCCCCCCATCACCCACCACTTATCTACTTTCTCGTCCTGCTCAGTCTTATTACTGCCTCATCTATTCCAATACAGGCTACATTTAATCCCCAAACTACCCATGTTCCTCTTTGCACTCAAAATGTCCACTGCACTACATAATTCCAGTCCCTCCAACCAGATCCAGATTTCTGCACTGTCTTTTCTGATGCTTTGTAGAACAGAAGTTTTGTCATAAACTTCCTGCCATTACTGAAACCTTTTTTACCTTCTCTCACACTTTAATCCCAGTATTTCTATGGGGGAAACATACTCAACCATTTTCAGATACAAAGACAGCCATGGTGGTGGCAACTTATGTTCTGTATGCATCAACTTCTGAGTCTTACATCCGTAACCTGCCCTTCCTTCTATTTCTTTGAAGCTCATACCATCAATCTCTTTTTCCATTCTACCTTTGTGTTGCTCTCATTTGTTAATACCGAGGTTGTCTCCAATATCTTGAAAACTGCCCTGACTATCTAAATAATTCCTATCATTTGTTCTACCTACTCACATACCAGGTGATTACAACATTCCCATTAATGACAAACAACTTTTTTTTACCTGATTCCTCCTTTGATCTCTCTAGTAGACTTCATGATAGTGTGATAAAATTTTGACCTAATTTTCTTCCAATCTCTAATTATTGTAAATTTTCCTTTTCTCCCTGTCTAAGCAACCTACTTACTTTCAACCTCATGCCTCCCCATTACACCTTAATCCACTTGCACAGAGGAACATCTATATACTCCTAGTCTTATCTGTTTCTTAGCTTCTCTAAAACAACTCCTCACAGTTCTGATCTTGATTCACTTTCTACAAAGACATACTCATTTCAACCGTAGATAAAATAGTTCCAGCTACATTCATTATATATCGGTTTTACGCCCATATTTGTTAAGAGATTCCCAGACTTGAATCTATGTGCATGTATTTGTGTACATTTATTATGTTTCAGTATTATGCTCACATTTGCTACTAGGTATATTTGTTATCCTTTTACTCAGTTATCCTTTTACTCAGTTGGAATTTGTGGAACCTCATAAATAAAAGCGTATAAGAATCTTAGAGCACTGCCCTCACAAAAGTGAGGGCAGTGCTCTACAGATGTATTTTTATACTGTACACTGTGGCTTCAGTTGCACCAAATTGGCACCGATCCGAGTATCTTTCTCTTCCAAAATGTGCGTCTAATTTGCATAAATGAAACAACTGGGAGTGACAAAACTACATTGCTAGATTAGATTGATCAATTTGATGTGTGAAATTTGTGCACCTGTCTATGGAATAAGCCTTGGAGAAAGATAAACTTTACAGAGATAAAGCACCAGCCAAGCAGTTCATAACTGCTACAGTATGTTACAGGCTGTGTTTGAAAAATGTCAGGAGCTGATTGGCTGGTACTTTAGCTCTGTCCACTATATCTCTCTCAAAGGCTAGACCCCTGAATCTGTAAAAAGGACCCACACAAAGTTCTGTTGTGCTTAATTTTCCAAATTTGTACATGTGTAAAAGCAATTTCTATGCAGTTAATGTCTCAGCCGAGCATCTCTAGTGAGCGGCATTTTGGTGTGTCTGTGATTTTAAGAAAAATACAGTTTGCTACTCTTTTTAGTTATTCCGAGTGTCTCACGCCGTATGGCAAAAAGAGGCTAGGTGCATGAGGACACATTTGTACTTACAGAAAGAAAAAATCCTATCAATTCTCTCATCATCTCTTGCCTCATCTACTGCAAAGTCGTATTATCTGGCCATCCACTCACCTGTGAATCCACTATAAATGCTTTAGCAAAATGAATCTGTCTCTAATGTTGATCCATGTCCACTACACTACTGTGCAAATAGATAAATTGGCTTTCACAATCATTCATAATCCAAATACACCCTTGCCTACAAAGCCCCTAAACGATATAATCCATTATTACTTTTCAAACCTCATTTTAAAACACTATGAGCAAACCCATGTAGAGAAGCTCTGTTTCTATAGTGTCAGTGTCTATCATCATGTCTGCTCATAAAAAGAAGTCCAAAATAATAGGTAGAAAAACAATTAGTTCCCAATACTCATTTTATTTTGGAATCCAAAATACTTTGTTTTTCTCAAATACAAGATGCTACAAGCTCTCATCCTCAAGTTTGACTATGTGTTTTCCTGCAATTGTTGATCCCACGAGGACATGAGGACTTTGTAATGGTCTTGTCTTGTTACAATTAGTGATGTGCACCAGACATTTTTCGGGTTTTGTGTTTTGGTTTTGGATTCGGTTCCGCGGCCGTGTTTTGGATTCGGACGCGTTTTGGCAAAACCTCCCTGAAAATTTTTTGTCGGATTCAGGTGTGTTTTGGATTCGGGTGTTTTTTTACAAAAACCCCTCAAAAACAGCTTAAATCATAGAATTTGGGGGTCATTTTGATCCCATAGTATTATTAACCTCAATAACCATAATTTCCACTCATTTTCAGTCTATTCTGAACACCTCACAATATTATTTTTAGTCCTAAAATTTGCACCGAGGTCGCTGGATGGCTAAGCTAAGCGACCCAAGTGGCCGACACAAACACCTGGCCCATCTAGGAGTGGCACTGCAGTGTCAGGCAGGATAGCACTTCAAAAAAAAAAGTCCCCAAACAGCACATGATGCAAAGAAAAAAAGAGGTGCACCAAGGTCGCTGGATGGCTAAGCTAAGCGACACAAGTGGCCGACACAAACACCTGGCCCATCTAGGAGTGGCACTGCAGTGTCAGGCAGGATAGCACTTCAAAAAAAAAAGTCCCCAAACAGCACATGATGCAAAGAAAAAAAGAGGTGCACCAAGGTTGCTGGATGGCTAAGCTAAGCGACACAAGTGGCCGACACAAACACCTGGCCCATCTAGGAGTGGCACTGCAGTGTCAGGCAGGATAGCACTTCAAAAAAAAAAGTCCCCAAACAGCACATGATGCAAAGAAAAAAAGAGGTGCACCAAGGTCGCTGGATGGCTAAGCTAAGCGACACAAGTGGCCGACACAAACACCTGGCCCATCTAGGAGTGGCACTGCAGTGTCAGGCAGGATGGCACTTCAAAAAAATAGTCCCCAAACAGCACATGATGCAAAGAAAAAAAGAGGCTCACCAAGGTCGCACCACAGGTATAGAATGTAGATGGATAGTATACTTGACGACACAGAGGTAGGTACAGCAGTGGCCTTCCGTACCATACTGCTATATATACTGGTGGTCACTGTGTCAGCAAACTGCAAAACTAAAATGCACCACAGGTATAGAATCTAGATGGATAGTATACTTAATGACGACACCGAGGTAGGTACAGCAGTGGCCTTCCGTACCGTACTGCTATATATACTGGTGGTCACTGTGTCAGCAAACTGCAAAACTAAAATGCACCACAGGTATAGAATGTAGATGGATAGTATACTTAATGACGACACAGAGGTAGGTACAGCAGTGGCCTTCCGTACCGTACTGCTATATATACTGGTGGTCACTGTGTCAGCAAACTGCAAAACTAAAATGCACCACAGGTATAGAATGTAGATGGATATTATACTTGACGACACAGAGGTAGGTACAGCAGTGGCCTTCCGTACCGTACTGCTATATATACTGGTGGTCACTGTGTCAGCAAACTGCAAAACTAAAATGCACCACAGGTATAGAATGTAGATGGATAGTATACTTGACGACACAGAGGTAGGTACAGCAGTGGCCTTCCGTACCGTACTGCTATATATACTGGTGGTCACTGTGTCAGCAAACTGCAAAACTAAAATGCACCACAGGTATAGAATGTAGATGGATAGTATACTTGACGACACAGAGGTAGGTACAGCAGTGGCCTACTGTACCGTAATGCTATATATTATATACTGGTGGTCACTGGTCAGCAAAACTCTGCACTGTACTCCTCCTATATATATATATTATACTGGTGTTCCCCAGTCTTCACAATAAAGCAGCACACTGAGCACAGATATGGAGTGTTTTTCAGGCAGACAACGTATACTGGTGGTCACTGTCAGCAAAATTCTGCACTGTACTCCTGCTATATAATACAGCTGCTCTACAGTCCCCAAAATTAAGCAGTGTGAGCACAGATATATGCAGCACACTGAGCACAGATAAGGAGCGTTTTTTTCAGGCAGAGAACGGATAAAACTGGTGGTCACTGATCAGCAAAACTCTGCACTGTACTCCTCCTATATTAATATAAAGCTGCTCCCCAGTCCCCACAATGATATAAGCAAGCACAAATATTTGCATCAACTCAACAATTAATAAACGGAGAGGACGCCAGCCACGTCCTCTCCCTAACATTTCCAATGCACGAGTGAAAATGGCGGCGACGCGCGGCTGCTTATATAGAATCCGAATCTCGCGAGAATCCGACAGCGGGATGATGACGTTCGGGTGCGCTCGGGTTAACCGAGCCATACGGAAGAATCCGAGTATGCCTCGGACCTGTGTAAAAAGGGTGAAGTTCGGGGGGGTTCGGTTTCCGAGAAACCGAACCCGCTCATCACTAGTTACAATATTTAATTAATTATATTTTTTAAACTTCTTGGACCAATTTTGGTAATTTAACATAATGATATACGTACTTATCTATTCACTTTAGAGAAAATGTTCATGCAGTTTTGGGACTTCTCAGACAGCATAACCTATTTGCCATCAAGAAAAAATGCTAGAATTGTCACATTATTATTATTATTATTATTATTATTATTAATAGTTTCTTATATAGTGCAGCATATTCCATTACATTGACCTTTCAATAAACAAAGCAATTGCTCAATGGTTAGTACAGAAAGATTTAGAAGCAGTTCATCACTTCATGGGTTTTATAAGTAACTCCTGTAGAAATTATTATTTGAATATATCTGCAAATACACCAGTGACGTGCAGTGGGGTGAGGCAGAGCCTTTCCTGTCATACTCCAGTATACTTTAGTGTTTTGACTATAAAAATGATATGAAATATACAAAGAATATATTATAAATATTAGAGATGAGCAGGTTCGGTTTTGCTCGGATTTACTCGAATCTCCTTATTGGCTATCGGACGTCACGTGTTTTGGATAGCCAATAAGAAAAATCCATAAAATAAGAAATGGCGATAATTCTGGCGTAAAGAACCAAGTAAATCCGAACCCGCTCATCTCTAATAAATATCTTCTTTGTGTTATTCTAATCATTTTTATAGTCAAAACTCTGGAAAAATTAGCCAAATTTCCAGCAGTATATACTGCTGCACCTTTGAATAATGCCCACATAAATGCTTGGGCTCATATATTGTGTGTAAATCTGCCTCTGGTACTAGCTAGTGCCTCCTCAGCCATTTAGCTCAACGCACACCAGTGCAAAACACTGACCAACAAGGAACTGCTTTGAACCAGTCCATTGCTGCCCAACAGTCTTTAAAATCTATAAAAGAAGCAAAAACTCTAGCTCTCTTGGACTGCAGTTAGTCATCTGTTATTGAGGTCTTGCCAAGTGTAGCACTAAAGAACTTCTGATGGTGACATTGCCCTATAAAAGTGCAGCTCCAAATCATAGTACTTAGAATTTCTGAAGCCAGTGTGACTTCTGGACAAGTTTGTTGAAACCTATGCTTATTGAGATACAACTCATAGCCAAAATGACTTTAACAATTGTCAGTTTGCATCAACTCTTAAAGAACAATTGAAGCCTTTATTACCAGTGATTTATTCTGAACCAGGGTGGCAACAGATGTTAGAATAGAAAGGGTATGTCACGAATCGGGGTCTTAGTCTGACTGCAATAGCATGGGGCTCCTGCGGCCATGGCCACTGTCTATTTCAGACAGTATTCCATGCGGACTGACCACATGTATGGAACACTGTTGAAAATTTTCCACCTGGAGGAGGCGGCAGCACCTTTGTGAGGGACATTTACTAGACGCTGGAGACAGGCACGAAAGTATGTTTTGATGATAGAATATGTCTGCAATAATGCTTTTCACCAAAAAGAGTGCATTGTCTTGTCTGTGTTTCAGTTAAGGCCTATAAAACCTTAATTGTTAGCCATCATAAATCTTATGAAGGAACATTTGATTGCTTCCTTGCTCTCCTGACACCCATACAGACTTAAGATACCAGACAGTTGGGTTGTCAGGACAAGGGCAATTTCAGGTTCTGCAAATCACCAAATACACCCTTAGCATAATTAGAACATAACACACCGAGTATGCTCAATATTAATACTTTCCCCTTTTTAAAAGTGGAGTGACAGATAGAAGCTTATTGATTGGTACTTTATCCCTCTCTGCTTTTACTCTCTCAAAGCTTTGATACATCTCTCTCCCAAATTTTTATTTCAGATTGCAGCTCTGTGCCATTAGAAACCACTTCTGTTGAATCCACTATCTTGGTTCCTACCATTTCCTGAAATTCCCATCATGCCAGCAGGTGTAGATGTAGAAAGTTAGAAGGAAATGAGAGAACTTTAGCATCTGTATTCATGGTGGAGCCAGGTTTGGGATACATGGGTCAATTATGGAGACTTAAGCTGCCCGTACACCTAAAGATTTTTTGTCCGATCTGGCTGGCTGGAACGAAAATCTGGTAATGGAGGGGAGCAAATGGCAACTGACATCTGGTAATGGATGGGAGCAAATGAAATGCTGGAAAACTGATAAAAACAGTCGTTCAGACAAATTGGTTAAATCAAATGGATTTAACCGATTTGTCTGATTGACCATTTTTGTTTGTTTTCCAGTGTTTGGAGCAAATTGTCAATTGTAATTTGCCCCCATCCATTACCAGACTTTTGTTCCAACCAGCCAGATTGGACAATAGATCTGTTGGTTTATGGCCTGCATAACACAGAAGCATAACACAGAAGTCTAAGCAAACAGCAATTTGTTAATAACGTGCAAAATAATTCATTTAAATAATGGGTACTTAGCTACAGGTAGTCATGCTGTACCGCATGGTCAGTTTACATATTTCAGGAGTCCTGATCTAGATTTCACAAGCTGGAATATCACATCAAAATGCTGGCACAGCTACAGACAGCCCAGAATGAAACTACTTTGGAAAGGAGAATTTTGGCTTAAATAGCCCTGAAAAAGACACCGGGTGATAAAAACATGTACATATTTGGTAAAAACATTTTCAGCAGTTTTAACTAGTGATGAGCGGGTTCGGTTCATCGGAAACTGAACCCCCCCGAACTTCACCCACTTTACACGGGTCCGAGGCATACTCGGATTCTCCCGTATGGCTCGGTTAACCCGAGCGCGCCCGAACATCATCATCCCGCTGTCGGATTCTCGTGAGATTCGGATTCTATATAAGCAGCCGCGCGTTGCCGCCATTTTCACTCGTGCATTGGAAATGTTAGGGAGAGGACGTGGCTGGCGTCCTCTCCGTTTATTCATTGTTGATGCAAATATTTGTGCTTGCTTATATCTTAATTGTGGGGACTGGGGAGCAGCTGTATTATTAATATAGGAGGAGTACAGTGCAGAGTTTTGCTGATCAGTGACCACCAGTTTTATCCATTCTCTGCCTGAAAAAAACGCTCCTTATCTGTGCTCAGTGTGCTGCATATATCTGTGCTCGCACTGCTTAATTGTGGGGACTTGGGAGTAGCTGTATTATATAGCAGGAGTACAGTGCAGAGTTTTGCTGACAGTGACCACCAGTATACGTTGTCTGCCTGAAAAACACTCCATATCTGTGCTCAGTGTGCTGCATATATCTGTGCTCACACTGCTTTATTGTGGGGACTGGGGACCACCAGTATATTATATAGGAGGAGTACAGTGCAGAGTTTTGCTGACAGTGACCACCTTTATACGTTGTCTGCCTGAAAAACACTCCATATCTGTGCTCAGTGTGCTGCATATATCTGTGCTCACACTGCTTTATTGTGGGGACTGGGGACCAGCAGTATTATATAGGAGGAGTACAGTGCAGAGTTTTGCTGACCAGTGACCACAAGTATACGTTGTCTGCCTGAAAAACACTCCATATCTGTGCTGCATTGTAGTATATAGTAGGAGTACAGTGCATCATTTTGCTGACCACCAGTATATAATATATAGCATTACGGTACAGTAGGCCACTGCTGTACCTACCTCTGTGTCGTCAAGTATACTATCCATCCATACCTGTGGTGCATTTCAGTTTTGCACAGTTTGCTAACCACCAGTACATAATATATAGCATTACGGTACAGTAGGCCACTGCTGTACCTACCTCTGTGTCGTCAAGTATACTATCCATCCATACCTGTGGTGCATTTCAGTTTTGCAAAGTTTGCTGACCACCAGTATATAATATATAGCATTACGGTACAGTAGGCCACTGCTGTACCTACCTCTGTGTCGTCAAGTATACTATCCATCCATACCTGTGGTGCATTTCAGTTTTGCACAGTTTGCTGACCACCAGTATATAATATATAGCATTACGGTACAGTAGGCCACTGCTGTACCTACCTCTGTGTCGTCAAGTATACTATCCATCCATACCTGTGGTGCATTTCAGTTTTGCACAGTTTGCTGACCACCAGTATATAATATATAGCATTACGGTACAGTAGGCCACTGCTGTACCTACCTCTGTGTCGTCAAGAATACTATCCATCCATACCTGTGGTGCATTTCAGTTTTGCACAGTTTGCTGACCACCAGTATATAATATATAGCATTACGGTACAGTAGGCCACTGCTGTACCTACCTCTGTGTCGTCAAGTATACTATCCATCCATACCTGTGGTGCATTTCAGTTGTGCGCAGTATATATAGTAGTAGGCCATTGCTATTGATACTGGCATATAATTCCACACATTTACAAATGGAGAACAAAAATGTGGAGGTTAAAATAGGGAAAGATTAAGATCCACTTCCACCTCGTGCTGAAGCTGCTGCCACTAGTCATGGCCGAGACGATGAAATGCCATCAACGTCATCTGCCAAGGCCGATGCCCAATGTCATAGTAGAGAGCATGTAAAATCCAAAAAACAAAAGTTCAGTAAAATGACCCAAAAATCAAAATTGAAAGCGTCTGATGAGAAGCGTAAACTTGCCAATATGCCATTTACGGCACGGAGTGGCAAGGAACGGCTGAGGCCCTGGCCTATGTTCATGGCTAGTGGTTCAGATTCACATGAGGATGGAAGCACTCATCCTCTCGCTAGAAAACTGCAGTGCCACTCCTAGATGGGCCATTTGTTTGTGTCGGCCACTTGTGTCGCTTAGCTTAGTCACACAGCGACCTTGGTGCGCCTCTTTTTTTCTTTGCATCATGTGCTGTTTGGGGACTATTTTTTTGAAGTGCCATCCTGCCTGACACTGCAGTGCCACTCCTAGATGGGCCAGGTGTTTGTGTCGGCCACTTGTGTCGCTTAGCTTAGTCACACAGCGACCTTGGTGCGCCTCTTTTTTTCTTTGCACATGTGCTGTTTGGGGACTATTTTTTTGAAGTGCCATCCTGTCTGACACTGCAGTGCCACTCCTTGATGGGCCAGGTGTTTGTGTCGGCCACTTGGGTCGCTTAGCTTAGCCATCCAGCGACCTCGGTGCAAATTTTAGGACTAAAAATAATATTGTGAGGTGTGAGGTGTTCAGAATAGACTGAAAATAAGTGGAAATTATGGTTATTGAGGTTAATAATACTATGGGATCAAAATGACCCCCAAATTCTATGATTTAAGCTTTTGAGGGTTTTTTGTAAAAAACACCCGAATCCAAAACACACCCGAATCCGACAAAATTTTTCAGGGAGGTTTTGCCAAAACGCGTCTGAATCCAAAACACGGCCGCGGAACCGAATCCAAAACCAAAACACAAAACCCGAAAAATGTCCGGTGCACATCACTAGTTTTAACCACAATCTTAAACAGGTGCAAAAGCAATGGAACAAACAAATACTGTTTTCAGTTAAACCAAAGACCCACTAGATTTTATAGTCTTTCCTTTGTTTCAGATAAGCAATGCATAATAGTGCAGTATATAACATTAAAATGGAGACTAAGAATAATTTTGATTGATACCATCATAAACTGTAAGACAGAAGTTTTATATACATATATGTCTTACCTACTGAAACTTGGTGGGATGAATCTCATGATTGGACAGTCAATCTAGAGGGCTATACACTGTTTAGGAGAGACAGACTAAATAAAAAGGGTGTGTCTTTACGTAAAGCCATTTTTAAAACCTGATATACGGGAAGATATTCAGGAGGGGACTGTAGACACTGTCGAGACATTATGGGTAGAAATTGCATGCAGGGAAAAAGGAATAAAAAAGTTAGTATTGGGTGTATGCTATAGGCCGCCTGGTATCAACACATCTGATGAGGAATTGTTACTAAAGCAAATTGAAAGAGCAGCAGGAGTAGGAGACATAGTAGTGATGGGAGATTTTAACTATCCAGAGATAAACTGGAAAAACGATTCATGTGATACTGCTAGGGGCAATATGTTTTTAAACACACTTAATGATAACTACTTAGTCCAACTAATTGAGGAACCAACTAGGTACAATGCAATCTTAGACCTGGTATTAACAAACAATGGGGATTTGGTATCAGGTATTATAGTAGGGGAACCCATAGGAAACAGCCACCACAATATGGTCACATTCAATATCAGTTTCCATAAACAGCCCTATACTGGCTCAACTAGGACTTTAAACTTTAGCAAAGCAAATTTTGAAAAGATGAGGCTATTTTTCAGGGATATTGAATGGGAAGGTTTGTTTTTAGGCAAAAATACTACGGAGAAATGGGAGGTACTAAAATTCCTGCTAGCTAAAAATACACTCAAATTTATTCCTATGAGCAGCAAAAAAAGGAATAAAAATCATAAACCGATGTGGCTTAACAAAAAGTTTAAGGAACTTATGGGCAAGAAAGGGCGAGAATTAAAAAAATACAAATCTGACGGGGAAGCAGAGTCATTTCAGTACTATAAGGAATGTAACAAAATTTGCAAAAAGGAAATAAGAGCGGCTAAAGTAGAAACTGAAAAACTAGTAGCAAAGGAAAGCAAAGCGAATCCCAAAAAATTCTTTAAATACATTAATAGCAAGAGATTAAAGAAGGAGAGTATAGGCCCTTTAAAAGTTGGGAGTCTTAAGCAAAAATGATAATGACATAGCTGACACACTAAATGAGTTTTTTTCAACAGTATTCACTAGAGAGGACCCAATTCAGGGACTGACAAACAATCTCAATAATGAGAATATCCCACTGATAGGTACTTATTTAAGCGAGGAAGTAGTCTGTGACCGATAAAAAAATTTAAAGATTAATAAATCACCAGGGCCCGATGGTATTCACCCAAGGGTTCTAATGGAGCTTCACTCTGAACTGGCAAAACCGCTATCTTTGATCCTTAAGAATTCAGTTATATCAGGTATGGTTCCCAAAGACTGGCGTATAGCGGAAGTAGTGCCTATATTCAAAAAGGGAAGTAAAGCTGAACCAGGTAATTATAGACCAGTTAGTCTTACATCTATAGTGGGGAAAGTATTGGAAGGTATTCTAAGAGATAGTATTCAGAAGTTCCTTGAAGTCAATAAGGTCATTAAAAGGAATCAACATGGGTTTATGAAGGACAGATCCTGTCAAACCAACTTACTTGGCTTTTATGAAACAGTAAGCGCAAACCTAGATCAGGGTAAAGACGTGGATGTAATCTTTTTAGACTTTGCCAAAGCATTCGATACTGTACTACACATGAGACTTATGTAGAAGCTACAAGAATCAGTGCTAGGAAGCACAATATGCACTTGGGTCAAAAACTGGTTAGATAATAGGGAGCAGCGCGTTGTGGTTAATGGATCTTTTCAACTTGGACTGAAGTGCTAAGTGGTGTGCCGCAAGGCTCAGTATTAGGACCGCTATTGTTCAATATTTTCATTAACGACCTAACAGAAGGTCTAGAGAGCATGGTGTCAATTTTTGCAGATGATACCAAATTGTGTCAGGCTATAAATACAGAGGAGGATGCCGAGTCTCTTCAGAACGACTTAGTTAAATTAGAAGCATGGGCAGCCAAATGGAGAATGCGCTTCAACACAGACAAGTGTAAGGTAATGCACTGTGGTAACAAGAACAAAAATTACACCTACCTACTAAATGGGGTAAAATTAGGGGATTCTGTACTGGAAAAGGACTTAGGTGTCCTCATAGATTGCAAGCTAAGCAGTAGTACCCAAAGTAGGACTGCAGCAAAGAAGGCTAATAAGATATTAGCATGCATAAAACGGGGTATTGATGCTAGGGACGAGAGTATTATACTCCCGTTATATAAATCACTAGTGAGGCCACATCTTGAATACTGTGTACAATTCTGGGCACCGTACTACAAAAAGGATATCCTGGAGCTAGAAAAGGTACACAGGAGGGCGACCAAACTAATTAAGGGCATGGAGACGATGGAATACAAGGAAAGGCTTGAAAGACTAGGCATGTTTACATTGGAAAAGCGGAGACTAAGAGGGGATATGATCAACATCTACAAATATATAAGGGGACAATATACAGATCTTGCACAGGACCTGTTTTTGGTTAGATCAACACAGAGGACTCGTGGACACTCGATCAGGTTAGAGGAGAGGAGATTCCGCACAATACGGCGTAAAGGCTTTTTCACGGTAAGGACAATACGTGTTTGGAATTCCCTGCCCGAGGGAGTTGTAATGGCGGAATCTGTCAACACCTTTAAGAATGGGTTAGATAAATTCCTAATGGATAAGGATATCCAGGGGTATGGTGCATAGTCATGCATTATAGTTACTATAAATAGGGATAAAATGCAACGGCTGACAGCAGCATCAGTCAGAAATTTTAGTCAAATCATCATGCATAGGAGACCACAAATAGGTTGAACTCGATGGACAATTGTCTTTTTTCAACCTCAGATACTATGTTACTATGTTTTTTTATGTTACCTAATTTTTGTCGATAGCCACAGCAAACAAAAGTTGTTTGCCGCAGCTAGCATGCCCATTTGGACTGTGGAGGTAATTCAGACTTGATCGTAGATGTGCTAAATTTAGCAAATCTACGATTACTTTCACAGACATGCAGGGGGACACCCATTACAGGGCTAGTCCGCCACGCATGTCTGGTTCTACACCCCCCCCCACGCACAGGTACAATAGCATTTCACGGCGGCAATGCTTTTGTACCTGAAGAGTAGCTCCCTACCAACGCAGCACCTGCGCGCTGGCGGGGAGCTACCCATCGCTCTCTGGGTCGCAGCGCCTGTGTTGCCCAGACCGCGACCCCAAAACGGCGGCTCAATGCCCCTGGCCTGCCCCCTCCCTCCAAGTGAACGTCTCTGCCTGTCAATCAGGCAGAGGCGATCGCTGGGCTGAGATGCCGATCGCATCTCCGGCATGCACCGGTGCACTGCAGTGCCTATGCATGTGCAGTTCAGATCTATTCGCCCGCTGTGCAAAAACGCACAGCAGCGATCAGGTCTAAAATAGCAAATGTGTATGCACCCATGATCCATAGGATAGCATGGCTGCATATGCTCCCGTGAATGGGTTGCACTCGTGTGCGACTAGTCTCAATTGCATTGCGACCACACATGCAACTCATTTGCACGATGGATTATAGTGGTCACAAAATGTACAGTATACAAACAAAATGTTTGTATACTGTTAGAGTACCACAGTATTTGTTGCTGCACTCTGAAAGTTTTTCTAGCTGTGTGAATCAATGCTGGTAAATGAATGATGTGTTAAAATCCCTTGGCACTGAATGAGAGCTTATCTCATTTTTACCTGATTGAAGAACCTGTCTAGAAGTTTCCTCTTTTTCAGAGATACAAAGTAATAAGATATAAAGATGAAAATTCAACAAATAAAAAAGCATCCAAGTTAATGGTTGTTCCTAAGATGCAGGATGGAAAATCCCAGAGGTCTAGCATCCTTCAATTACTTAAAAGACTTTGTGTATAATGGTTCGTGAACCCTGACCAAAGATTATAATCTTGCGGTAATGTGTTAAACATTGTTATAAATATTAGGTCTCCAGCTTTGTCTCTCTGTTTCTGTGTTTAGGTTCTCAAATTGATACACGTATATCCTATATACTGTGGCAGGAACTGCAGAAGCATTTTCTGAGTGGTGGGTACAGAGCCGGCCTTAGCAATAGGCAGGCTAGGCATTTGCCTAGGGCATCCAAGCATGTCTAGGGGCATCCAAGCATGTCCCTGCAGTATCTCATGCTGGGAGGGACAGTCCACAAACTAACTTACTTTCCAAATGTATTCAATCAGTACTTGTATACACTGCTGTTTACATTTGTAAAAAAAAAATGCACACTGTGCCTTAAACTTCCTCTGACATGCTTGAATGCCCCTGACTTGTGAGACCTCAGACAGACAGCAGAAGCCAAGTAAATGCAATTCCTGGACCTGTGACATTTTCACTGACTATATAAGGTTATTACTGGATGGCTTCTATAACACATGTGTATTTTGGAAGACTGCTTCACAGAAACCTGACATCACCTATACTGCTTGTGCACATAGGGGAGGGGGACCCTGTTATCCTGTGTCCCTTATCCCTGTGCAATTCCCAGGTGTCTGCAGGGACATAACATGGGCAGTGTTCTCCCCACACTTTATTTCCTAGTCAGTCCATGCTGTAAAATTCCCCTGCCACCCAGCACTGTAACGTGGTCAGTAAGTTGCGTTGTGCTTTTCTATATGAAACATCAGTGCAGCGTGACTTTCGGACACATCAGACTGGAGGGCAGAGCATATCACTCCCACAGTATAAAGTAAAGGGCATGCAGTAACAGACACCAGCAAACACACTGAATAGTGAAGAGAATGGACAGTTTCTACATGTTTGATACTGGTCTTTTTGTATAACCAGCAAGTGTGGCAGTATCTGTGGCAGTATATGTGTATTATGGGCATTACTAATGTGGGTCATATGTGTAAGGTGCATTACTGTGTGGCATTATGTATATTATGGGCATTACTAATGTGGGGCATATGTGTAAGGTTCCTTTACTGTGTGGAATTATATGTATTATGGTCATTACTGTGTGGCATTGTGCAGAGTTGAACTGGCCCACAGGGTAACCCCCCCGGTGGGCCCCACTACCTGAGCGTTGCAGGTACAGATGCAGAACTAGCGGCGGAGCTAGGGGGCACCAGACAAAATTTTGCCTAGGGCATCAAATTGGCTAGGGCCGGCTCTGGGTGGGTAGATCTCTTGATGAATATTTGTTGTATATATATTTTTTTTTTAAGTAGAATCACCCATTTAAGTAATTTGTGCACATGAACATGTACACCAGATTTGGGGAGGCAAAATAAACAATTCTAAGGGTTTTAATAATTCTTCATGCACTAAATAATAGTAGTAATAAAGTCAGTGGAACCTCACATTTTCTCTATACTGATCTGTTTAGACTTTGTTACTTTAAAAGGCAATGAAAGGGTTTAACACTCTCTCAGCCATTCAGTGCATCCAGATTCAGTCCTATGACTGTGTCCCCAAATGGGAGTGTGATTTTTAAAAAAAAAATAAGACTACTACCTTCAGTGTCAACAACCTGTGTTTATTTTCAAATTTTCTCTACAGTTGGGCAACAGGAATGGATGGACTGGCCCACAGGGGTACAGGCAAAAACCCTCGGTGGGCCCCACTGCCTAAGGCCCAACCTCCACCTCTAGGAATAAGGTTTCAGACTATGCTCGTAAACTATACATCATACATGATATATATGTATATATACTGTATACATAAATATATATATATATATATAATTTATTTTTTATCCAGGGGCCCAGCTCATGCACTTTCTAATGGTTAGGCAAAATGTGGTGGCTGGCCACACACCCCTGGAGACTGGCCACACCCCTAACCATGGGCCGATACTTCTCTGTTCCCCTGGTGGGCCCTTCATGCCCCAGTCTGACACTGGCTACAGGTGCCAGTGGATCCTTGTTCAACAAGTGCCAGCATACCGGGAAAGGTTTACTGGTACCTGTAGTCTGCCTGCAAAGTACAACATAATTATCTATTTTTAAAAAGTAACAATGCATCCACTGCCACCAGGTGTGGAGGATATTGCTCTGGGATTTCAGTATTCACAAAAACAATGGAAAAAACCTTGCGCCCCTATAACAAACAAAAGCAGCAGATTTCAAACAAAAATAGAGTACACCGGAAACTCTAAGAACAAGTTGAAAAACAAAAAAGTTTGAAACTAGCGCTATAATGAGGCTAATGATCTATAAGAAACTTTGGATACAAAGTGGAAGAAATGAGTCACACTGAGATGGAGAAGTGGATTCAATTATCCTCATTAGCTGACAAACACTGTGTTCTTTTCTTATTGGAGTGGAACTTACATTGCGTTCCTTCCACGAATGCACATAAAGGTATCTTTCACTCAGCTCAAAACTTCTACACTTGGAATACAACAGGAAGATATCATAAATAGATGACACTTACATATAATTTCTGTCACAAGTGCACGTAACAGTATCTTTGGTTCTTCTAATCACAGAAACGTTGATCCTCATAAGGATTTTTTCAAACGAATTTAATAACAAACAGGGTTCCACATAAAATCACAAAACAGAGGAGCAGAGAATGTCAGTGTGTGCCAGATCCCTTGGAGCGTATTGGACTCACACATACGTCCCAGCTGCAGACTCGGATTCATAGTGAAGAGGATGAGAAAAGTCCAAATCCTCCTGGGTATTAGTCTGATACACATGTTCCTCCTCACACGGACAGCTTCAACGCATTTCCGGGATCACTATCCCCTTTGTCAAGAAGTGCTGTCCCATTAACAGAGCAGGAATTTTATTCCTCCTCACTCCCATCACATGACATCCTTCAAAAAAAAAACACCTGATCATATCATCTCGGCATAATACAAATCTCGTTTTAGCTTCTTTTCAAACCCTAGTTTGATTTACTGTAGTGTCAGTTTGTGACAAGCTAGAACGGAAATACTCCAGAATTAACCCTTTAAAATCAATAGATACATTAATATTCCCACTTCTAGTAAAAATACTACATCCCCCTGCATTTATAACAGGAGGTGTAGAGGGAAAAGGTATTTAAAAAAAAAAAAAAAGTAAATCTGCGCCAGATATAATGCTCGGGAGCCGGTACCACGTGACTACTGGCAGCCAATCATCAGGCTTGAAAACAGCTTTACAGCATCAAATACACAGTATAAATACAAGTAAAACATAATGTATCACTTTTAAACAAATTCCATTACACATGTATCCAAAATTACACCTATATCGAATTAAAAAACCTGCCCGCATAGCAGGACTCTTGAAAGTTCATCGAGTAACTCAAAGCGGCCACCCGTGAGTCTCCCCGGAACCGATAGTATCCATATTCAAAAACAGGATATACATATAGCATGATTTCTTTCAGATGTATATTTAATCTGCCAGCCTACCACAAACTTTGTATGTTCTTCAGAATGGACATATACTGTCCCAAACCAAAAAGCTCCTTGGGACAACTATGGGCACTAGGTTGGCACCCAGCTATGCTAATTTATTCATAGCACATTGGGAAGACCAGTCCGTATGGATGGGACACCCATGGGGTGCCAAACTAGTGCTCTGGGTTAGATATATTGATGATATTGTATTTATATGGAAGGGAGATGGAACTTCACTAGATCTTTTTTGCCGATATCTCAATTCAAACAATAAAAATATTGATCTTACCTTCCAAATTAGTCATTCGGAGGTGAATTTTTTAGACTTAAAAATATACCCTTTGGGAGACATTATATGTACAGAGAACTATATAAAACCCACTGATAGTAATACTTTTGTCAATTATGATAGTAACCATCATGCCAATTGGGTGAGGAGCATCAACAACAGTCAATTTCATTCACTTTGAAGAAATTGTACACATACAGATTCTTTCAACAAACATGCAGATATTATGGAACAGAAATTTTTGAGTAAAGGGTATGATCCACAGATAGTACAGAATGCACGACAAATAAGCCATGATACAAATAGAGATGTAATCTTGAGGAATCAAGATAAAGAAAATAAAAAACAAGGAAATGGGGTATTATTCATTACCAAATACACATCGCAATACAAACAATTAGAACAAAATATTAAAAAACATTGGAACATTTTGACAAGGGACCCTTTATTACAGGACCATATTACAGATAAACCCAAATTTGTTTATAGAAGGGCAGACAACTTAAAAAATCTTTTGGTTAAAAGCGCCCTACCAGTTGACAAAAGAATGACAGATAGTAAAATCACTCAGTTTACATCCAATCAAACAAAAAAAAAAGTTTTCCCATTAAGGAATTTATCTCTTGCGGGAGTAAAAATGTAGTGTACCTACTAGAATGCAAATGCAGCTCACAATATGTGGGCAGGACTGGGAGGATGCTCAAAGAGCGCCTTAGTGAACACGTCAGAAATATTAAAAAAGGTTTAGAGCAACATAGTGTCTATCTACATTTTAGAGAGAAACATAATTGCGATATAAAGGACCTAATCAGTTTTTGTGGGATCAAAATTGCTAAAGGGAACTGGAGGGTTAAAAGTTCAGAAGAAACATTGGCCAAATTAGAAATGCAAACTATTTATGAGTTAAAGACACTTACACCGCATGACCTGAACATGGATTTTGAGACAAAATGGGTCTTGTAAAATATTCTTTGTATGAATTTATTTTACCACTGTGTAATAACAGAATTTTTTTATATGTATGTCTGTCAATATTTTCATGCTCAAATGAGCTAATTACAGGTGCATCATTCTAATGGACTGAGAACTCGATACGCCATATTTGGAAAAGGATATTAAGATCATATATCCTGAAAATGTAATATCCAAGCTAATGTTTGTATATGCAATATCATGTATGGATATGTATTCCTCAAGCCAGCTAAAACAAAAATATAGATTTTTTTACGGCATATATTTTTTTGGCCCCTATTTATAAATCAACCGTTTTTTGTTTGGGACACTATATGTCCATTATGAAGAACATACTAAGTTTGTAGCAGGCTGGCGGATTAAATACACATCTGAAAGAAATCAGGTTATGTTATATGGATATCCTGTTTTTGAATAGGGAATCAGTATTTCTTTATACCATCAGTAAAGTGGATCGGGACTAATGTTACTATCGGTCCCGGGGAGACTCACGGGTGGCTGTTTTGACTACTCGATGAACTACCCCTAGTCCTGCTATGTGGGCAGGTTTTTTAATTCGACACAGGTGTATATTTGGATATGTGTGGAATGAATAAAAAAATGTAATTTGTTTAAAAGTGATACATTATGTTTTACTTGTATTTATACTGTGTATTTGATGCTGTAAATTTTTTTTCAAGCCTGATGATTTGGCTGCCAGTTGTCATGTGGTATCGGCTCCCGAGCATTATATCAGGCGCAGACTTACCATTAAAAAAAACAACAAAAAAACTTTTTTCCTAACAAACTTTTATAATAGTATTAATAAATCTCTCTACACCTCCTGTTATAAATGTAGGAGGATGCAGTATATTATTTTTACTAGAAGTGGGAATATTAATGTATCTATGATTTTAATGGGTTAACTACAGAGTATTTCTCATTTTTAAATAATGATTAAACTGGCATCAAATCAAACTAGGGTTTGAAAAGAAGCTAAAACGAGATTTGTATGGTGCCGAGATGATATGATCAGGTGTTTTTAATTGGAGGATGTCATGTGACAGGAGTGAGGAGGGATAAAATCCCTGCTCTGTTAGTGGGACAGCACTTCTTGACAAAGGGGATAGTGATCCCGGAAACGCGTTGAAACTGTCCGTGTGAGGAGGAACATGTGTATCAGACTAATACCCAGAAGGATTTGGACTTTTCTCGTCCTCTTCACTACGAATCCGAGTCTGCAGCCGGGACGTATGTGTGAGTCAATTACGCTCCAAGGGATCTGGCACACACTGACATTCTCTGCTCCTCTGTTTTGTGATTTTATGTGGAACCCTGTTTGTTATTAAATTCATTTGAAAAAATCCTTATGAGGATCAACGTTTCTGTGATTAGAAGAACCAAAGATACTGTTACGTGCACTTGTGACAGAAATTATATGTAAGTGTCATATATAAGGTAGCACAGGCTGTATTTATATTTTTCTTGTAACCACCTACCAGAGAGAGAGTGACATCTCCATATACAAACTCATTGCAGCTATTCTTCAGTGCAACAGTTTTCTTTTTCCCCTTTTTCCATTCATCATATAAGTCATTCAAGTAGGAAAACTGCTGCACCTCACACACACCATGTTTGCTCACAGGAATGTTAGAAAGGAAGGTTTGAGGTAGAGATGAGCGTGTGTGGTTCCCTGAGAACCAAATTCCCCCCCCCCCCGTACTTTACTACCTGAGCCCGGATCCGAGTCAAGCTCTGGGTTTCTTACCTGACTCAGAAATGAGAACAAGGCACAACTTCATCATCCTGCTGTCAGATTCTCGCAGGGTTTGGATTCCATATAAGGAGCTGTGCGTCACCGCCAATTTCACTCCGGCATTGGAGAGTGTAGAGAGAGGACGAGTGTCTGCCATTAGAGTCCTGCATCAGTTCAGTGGTAGTGTCTTGGGCTGCATCAGTCCAGTCACAGTGGTTGTGCCATATAATTCCAGTGATACTGCCGTATAATTCCACTGATCCTGCCGTATAATTCCAGTAATACTGGCGTATAAGTCAAGTGATACTGCCGTATGAATCCAGTCCAGTGGTACTGCCATATAAATCCACTGGTACTGCCATATAATTCCACTGGTACTGCTGTATAATTCCAGTAATACTGCCATATAATTCCAGTAATACTGCCGTATAATTCCAGTGGTACTGGCGTATAAGTCCAGTGATACTGCCATATAATTTCAGTGGTACTGGTGTATAGGTCCAGTGATACTGCTGTATAAGTCCAGTCCAGTGGTACTGCCGTATAAGTCCAGTGGTACTGCCGAACAAGTCCTGTGGTACTGCCGTATAAGTCCTGTGATCCTGCCGTATAATTCCTGTGATCCTGACGTATAAGTCCTGTGATCCTGCCGTATAAGTCCACTGATCCTGCCGTATAATTCCAGAGGTACTGACATATAAGTCCAGTCCAGTGGTGCTAACTTGTGCTGCATCAGTCCAGTGGTGGTGTCTTGTGCTGTCATAAGTCCAGTGGTGGGGTCCTGTGCTGTATATTATTTACTCCAATAAAAGGGTTATATACGTTACTTATATTCTTATCCAAATAATTTTTACAGGGTTTGCCCTGTGTGGTGTAGGGGTACACTCGCCTGTACTGCATATCATTATAATAGCTCCAAATAAAATGGTTATTATTATCCAAATTAATTTTACAGGCTCTGCTGTGTGTGTGTGTGTGTGTGTGTGTGTGTGTGTGTGTGTGTGTGTGTGTGTGGTTTAGGGGTATGCTGTCCTGTGCCACGTGCCACCAATATTGTGCATGTATTACTTCTGGTCCAATTCCAGCATGTCCCATGTTGTTTGTGCTGCACACTTGTGTCACTTAGCTTAGTCATACAGCTACCTCTTTGCATGATGTGCTGTTTGGGGCCTAGTTTTTTTAAGTGCCATCCTGTCTGCAACTGCAGTGCCACTCCTAGATGTAGATATCCAGGGAAAGGGGGAAAGGGGATATGCTCTGCACAAGCTATTGAATCCTGGGTATTTATGAGAAGAGGCCCCAACAAATGTCCATCAATTACATTATATATTAATTATAGGACGTTCGGGGGTGCTACCAGAGACAAATTGTGTTATACAGGAAAAGAAAAAGAGAAAAGAATGTCTCTTTGCTGGCGCACAATTGATAATTTAAAAATTAACCTTTAATAAATTCATTAAAATTGTCTTAACACGAAATAAGATATATGTTGTACTTATGAAATATAATTACCATATATAGTAAATGGAAATAAATCTGTTAATATCAAGGTACGCTACCTGTGTCGTATTTTATTTGGTCCAAAATGAATGTATCAGTTAATCTAGTGTTGAAATACTGACCGCTGTATAGTATTAATTGAGTATATTCTCATAATTCATTTATCAAAGATCAGGAATCTGGCAATAGTTTCAGCATTCTACAATAATTTCCCTTACTCTAAGCCAAGTAATGTGATTCCCTACAGTAACTATTCTTATTATAATATAGTACAGTATGGTTACCGGGGACAGCTTTGATGAGAAGAGAAAAACGTCTAGTGTATCTCCTTATGAAGGAGATATTTATGAGCTGAATGCTAAAAATAGTTTAATTTTAATTTTTAAATTATCAATTGTGCGCCAGCAAAGAGACATTCTTTTCTCTTTTTCTTTTCCACTCCTAGATGTGCCAGATGTTTGTGCCGCACACTTGTGTCGCTTAGCTTAGTCATACAGCTACCCCATTGTACCTCTTTTACTTCTTTGCATGATGTGCTGTTTGGGGCCTAGTTTTTTTAAGTGCCATTTCCTGTCCTCTCAATGCAAGTGCTAATAGGTCCATCAAAACTAAAGTTCCCCTTCTTGGGAACGGATGACCCCTCCACTTCCGGAGCTTTGGAACGCAAGCACCGCTGTGTGTGCCAGCGTGTCAGATATGTGAGACACAAAGGCGCATTATTCTTACAGCCTGTAACTTCCGGGATTGGAAGAAGACACCACCGGATATCCAAGGGTGCTGGAACGCAAACGGCAATTAGAAACTTTTAAAGGTGTTTTTAGAGATATATGTGGCTAATTAAACACAGGATTTCTTTTCTGGTACATAGGGGTTTATTTGATTATTAGACACAGTCTCCCCAGTCCAGTTTTTAAGGTATTTTTCAATCATTCTAGTTAATTTCCCAGTCACGCCCCCTACAAGAGCTGGCTTACAAATTAGGGTTTAAATATTGACTGTTTAGTATGTAAGCTCTACCTTGACAAAGACAGTACGTTGAAATGCTTTGGTTTTAAAGGAGGACACTCTACCATACAGGGTCTCAATCCCAGGAGCGTGGCAGTCCGGACTTTACCACACTCCAGGTTCTGTGTATGAATTAAAGCTTTTCCCTCAAGTTGAGTGGTTTCCCTCCATTTATGTATTTTATTTTTTATTTTATTGAGTTTTATTGAATAAATTAATTGTTTAAACTACCCCTGATCAGTCCTTCTTTATGTTTTCTCACTATTTGGCTTTGGTACATGAGGATCCGTAGTTTTGACCATGGAAGATGACACTGAAAGGAGAAGGATTCTGAAAGAAACCTTTACGGGCAAATTGACATCCAATTTCATGTGATTTTGGGGTATGCCTTACCATTTGCCATCACTTTGTGTTTAGAAGTTTGCACTCCCCAAAAGATTTACTAGAATGCAGATATGTTTCCGCACCAATAAACAATCAAAATAAATGTGTATGTTTAAATTAATAAGGCCAACTTTGAGTATTCTAAGTGTTGAAATTGCCAGTTATAATTGGTTGGTGGTGCATCAGGGTACAGTAGAATCCTACTGATAATCACAACACCAAGAACAAGAAAGAAAGACAGAGTGCGCCAACACGGGGTCTTTCTTTCTCACTCCCCAAAAGATACCTTTATAAGAGGATCCATACACGTACCCATGTAAGTTTGGTACATTAACAATCACTAATTAGAGGATAAGGATAACACCCTCCCTTCTTGCACAGATCGCTGTCCATATTGTGAAATTACTACACTATTGGATCTTATTTTTTCTCTTTACATTTCACAAGAGAGAAAAATCCTACATAGAAGACCACCGATGACTCTCAATCCATATGAAGACCCCATGGAAAAGATACCTTTATCAGTAACAGACACACACCCTTTACGTGAGTACGGTGCGTACCTAGGAATTCTGCTGTCCATTTAGAAATTGTTGATGATGGAAGCATCCATATATGAACATGGAACTTTTCCCAACACTTTTCTAATTGGACTATTCATGGTCATATGACACCATTGATTGTGGTTTACATGTTTATTGTCATCTATTGTGTAAGGTAGCGCAAAACAGGTTGTATTTTTATTTTTCTTGTAACCACCTACCGGAGATAGAGTGTCATCTCCAAATACAAACTCATTGCAGTTATCCTTCAGCACAACAGTTTTCCTTTTCCCCTTTTTTCTATAATTCTAACAAAGACCACTAGAAAACTCATACGTCTCTTGTATATTTGGACTATTTTCGTTGTATTTTCCTCAAACATGGCTTAACATGGCAAGATGTTTTCTTTTGCATACAGTATGTTCTATTTTCTTTTGTTGATGGATAGTTATGGATGGCGTCAGCATGCTTTTTAAAAAGAGTATGGGTGTGATTATTGACAGAGTCTCTAAAATAAGATATCATTTTACATATGTTGTCAAAATTTGCAACACAATTCCAATGTGCTGCCAAGCTTTTAGTAATGCCAAAGGCTCAGATTATATTATCATCTTGGAGCTGGTGTTATCTACACTTATAATAATCTTAATAGTTGAATTTGCTGTCAAGATCTGTCAAATAAACCAATAGGCTTAAAATATTAAAATTAAAATTAGTAAAATAAAAGGAGCCACCTTATGTCCTCATTCTTTCAATAGTCACAAAGGACAAATAAACAATACAAGTGAACTGTATGCACATGTAAAGGAACTGATTCTTGCAGATTGGGAAAGTAATCAAACTAAATTTGTAAAATGGAAGACCACACAATAAAAAATCAAAAGATAGAACCAATTCTTTCAAAATACAAATTATTGTTATACATTTTTGCTGTATTCCGCATGAATTTCCATTTGTTCCTAACCTTTCTTCTTATGCGGTGGAGGTTTCAGCTACCAAAAAAACATGAAAAGAACAATGGTACAAGTTCATGTGTTTTTGTATTAACTAAATAAGTAGGAAATAAAGGAAAAATAAACATGTTATTGTTAAAATCCCAATAACAGCTCTGTGTATTGAACAGATAGTTCTTCTGACAGATCAAAGTAGATGTGAGAAAAATTGAAGTTTGTTCATTAATCAATGTGTTGAGAATAGAATTGGCAACATACACTAATTTCAGTTTTAACAGCTGTACTCTGAGCAACATACTTTGTCACAAAATGTGCAGCCAGTTTTAAAGTAAGTCTCAGTTTTATGTACAAATAAATACCAAAGAATGAAACTGATTTTATTTACCAAACAGTAGATTCTGCAAGCCTCTTACTGGCTGATGCCTCCATAGATCACCTACAGTATGTACCCAAACTAAACAACTTTAAATATTAATACAATAGATTTAAAACAAATAAATAAATACATAGACACCAGAATTGCCCAATAATCATAGCCAGGGGTTAAAGTGAGCCAAAACAGGGCAGAACTGCATTCCGTCTGTTCCATTTGGAGATGGAATACAGTTCCGCCTCCTCCGGCTCCCCTAACCCGATGAGATGCCGGGTGCCCGCTGAGATTGTGTTACCAGTGGGCGCCCGGCTCCTTTCCACACCGGCAGCCGGAGGCAGGATCTCACTACTGAGCTCCAGCTTCCAGCAGTGTGCGGCTATGCGGCACTATGGGAGAGCAATCATGACGTCTCTCCCATAGTTCCGAGGAGTGGGCGGCCAGGCAGAGGGCAGCGGTCTGGAAGCAGGAGCAGGGCTTGGTAAGTATTGTGTTTTTGTTTTTTGTGTGCATAAGTGGATTCTACAGGAAGCATTACCAGAGGGAGCTACACTACTGGGGGCATAATTACAGAGGCTAAACTACAGGGGACATAACTACTGTGGGCTAAACTACAGGGGGCATAACTAATGGGGGCTAAACTACAGGGGCCATTACCACTGGGGGCTAAACGACAGGAGGACTAAACCACCACATCTCTAGGACCACTTTAAGCAGTGGTCACAGCTTTACTAAAGTAAGAACTGCATCCTCCCACTGAGTCACCAAGTTGCAAAGGTCAGACTATCTTCTGTACTGTAGCTGACACTGCAAGGGAAAAGTGCATTACAGCTAGGGAAAAGCACATATGGCTGCTGATAGCAGTGCTTCCAACAAAGAACACAAACAAAAACAAAGAGCATTGGACAGGGGGGAATCCAAAACTGTAAAGAGAGAAATTTCCAAAAAGCCCTTTATATAACCTACCCTAAACAATCCTATACACAAATATAAACAAACAACTAGACAATTTCTTATAAAATACCACCGTAATATACCCAGATACAAGTAAATGAATTCAGTTTACACAAAAATAGTAAATACAAATTTGTTTCCTTGACACAGAACACTAGGGGGTATATTTACTAAAGGTAATTTGTAATCAATTTTTTAGCAATTTTAGTTCTACACAAATTGTTCTAAATCAATGTTGTGTTTTAGGGACTAAAACCGACATTTAGTGGTTGTGTGACATGGAGTGAATCATCATGTCGTCACTACTGTACATTATAACATCTCATCCCAAGAAGATCCAGAACCAGCAGCACAGAGATAGGTAAATGAAGGAAGAAGATCATTCCAACTGATCATACGCAACAATTACCAAAATCCATACTTCTCTCAGTTATACCAACAAATACGTTCATAATGCATTGTTATATGAGCATAATGCTGCTTATATAAATATTTTTTATGAGCTGGTTTAATGGATGGAAACCTGATATACTCCATTTGACACTCCTTAGTGGGCAGTATTCAATTCTTTTCACCCACTTCCACACTCGTTCTGTTTCTGCTGACAGGCGTGGTATAATAATTTCAGCTCGCTACCCCCGGGGTATCAAGGGAGTCCAAACCTTTTACGCAGCTAAACCTGATTACTATGGGCATGATATGCACAATAATGAGATTCACTTTAGAAAGGAGATTGGGCATGATATTGCATTTGAATACTGCCCAATATATCATTGGAGATAGAGTAAAGCAGATCTAGATACTGTTAAATACATGTTACGTGAGAAGTCAATGGTACTGTTTATAACTTATGATTGAAATATCCATATCTTGTTAATGCTGAAATGATGAATTCAGGGTAGGAATCTTTAACAGATGCTATACAATTTATGCTATACTTGTTGTCATGTGATATTGCTACAGCATCTATAGACTGGTGTGTCAATGGGAATTGTATTACTCACTGATTTAATATGCTCTTATTCAATATTGCGCTCTTCATGAGAAAGCTTATTTTCTGTATTTTGAATGTTTTTTTTATGATTGGAAATAATAAAAGCTACATTTCAATGAATATATGTTGATAAGAGTGCCTCCAAACAAAAGAAGTCTCTCTGTGATTGACAAACATACACAGGAGGAGCCTGTATTACAGATTGCTTGCTAGTGTCTGACCCTCACAGATTAACAATGCCTTCTTTTCCACCCTTTCCTCCGACTGCAACCACTTACACCCAGTGCTTAAAGTGGTCCTAGAGAGGTGGTGGAACTCACCCCCCTCCCCACGGCGCCCATGTAATAAAGGTATAGCACGTGCCATTGGTGCATGTGGCAAAAGGGGTGGGTCTCACAAGAAGGGGTGTGGTCTAAAAAAGAAAGGGGCGTGGTCACACAATAGTAATAATGTCCACAGTAGTTACACCCTAGTGGAAATTTTGAAGTGGGGGTATGGAAAAGTGAAGGTTGTAATTATGTGCACGCCAAAAGTGCGCATGCTCCTGAAAAGGGGGCATGGCCAATCAAAAGGGGGCATGTCCTTCAGTGTAGTTTACCACACCATATACCCCTTATACACATTATGCACCTCAATAGTAGGACCCCTTACTGGTGCCCCTTTCACATTATACCACACAGTATGAGCCGAAATTCACATTATACTACACAGTATGAGCCGAATTTCACATTATACCCAACAGTATGAGCCGAAATTCACATTATACCCAACAGTATGAGCCGAAATTCACATTATAGCACATGGTATGAGCCAAAATTCACATTATAGCACATGGTATGAGCCGAAATTCATATTATAGCACATGGTATGACCTGAAATTCACATTATAGAACAGGGTATGAGCCAAAATTTACATTATAGCATATGGTATGAGCCGAAATTCACATAATAGCACACAGAGTGAGCTGAAATTCACATTATAGCACATGGTATGAGCCAAAATTCACATTATAGAGGGACAGGGAGAGTGACAGCAGGGACAGGGAGAGTGACAGAGAGAGGGACAGTAAGGGCATACAGTAGCGACTAGGGAGAGAGAAAGGCAGCAGGGTAAGATTATCTGTTTAGCAGCGGCGGTGGTCTGTGGTGCGGTGGATGAGTAGGCTGTGGTAGTCGTGGGGTGCAGGAGGCTGTGGGTCCCAGAGATAGTGCGGAGGAGGAGGCTGTGAGCATGCAGAGTTCCAAGGGCAGGGCGGCTGCAGCAGATCTGGGAACAGGCTGGCTTTATTATCCCTGCCACCGCATCGAACTCCTGTGACCATGGTACTAATATTTAAAAACTGCCGCGGACCAGTAGCCAATCAGCAACAGATTTGAACTAGTAGCACTGCAGTCACAGTAGCTCGATGCATTGGCAGGGATAATAAAGTCGGCCTGGTCCCAGATCTGCTGCAGCTGGGAGTCTGGAACCAGGGCTTCCAGTGCAGCGGTGATGGTAGGGGTGGAGGAACAGAGGGCAGACTGGAAGCTCAGCTTCTTTTTTGGCCCTGCAGTGCTCGAAGAAGTGCTGGTGTACCCATACTGTTGTATACCGGCCTACTTTGAGCACTGGTAGCATGCCGTAATACACATACAGTAATGCCCACAGCATGCCTTATGCAATGTCCGCAATAGTAGTGCCCCTTATGTCCCCAAGAGTGGTGCCCCTTATGAAGTGCCCCCTTTACAATGCCCTCATTAGTAGTGCACCCCATCAGTAATGCCCTAAATGGTAATGTCCCTGTGTAGTATTACCCCCAGTAGTAATGTTGCCTGTAGTAATGCCCCCAGTCATTTAGCCCCCTGTAGGTTAGCCCCAGCAGTTATGCCCTTCACTGGTAATGCCCCTGCAGTTATGACCCCAGTAGTTTACTCCACCCTTTAGTTTAGCTTTCCAGTGGTAATGCCCCCAGTAGTTTAGCCCTCATGTAGTTTAGCCCTGTCCCATGTAGTTTAGCCCCTCAGTGGTAATGCTCCCTGTAGTTGTGCCCCCAGTTGTTTAGCCCCTGTAGTTTAGCCCCTGTAGTTTAGCCTCCATGTAGTTTGCCCCCAGTAGATAGCCCTCGTTAGTAATGCCCCCAGTAGTTTTCCCCCTTGCAGCAATGCCCCCCTGTAGTTTGCTCTCCTGCAGTTTTCCCCCTTGTAGTTTAGCCCCAGTAGTAATGCCCCCAAGTAGTAATGCTGCCAGTAGTTTAGCCCCCCTGTAGTTTGCCCCCTTGTAGTAATGCCCCCAGTAGTTTGCCCCATTGTAGTTTGCCCCATTGTAGTTTGCCCCCAGTAGCTTTTCCCCCATAATGGTGCCGCTAGTAGACATATGGGAGGGAGGGGGGGACCATACTCACCAAGCCCCGCTCCCGCCGCAGTCCTCTCGGCATCCGCTCCTCAGCACTATGGGAGAGACGTCATGACATCTCTCCCATAGCACGCACTGAAGCTGGAGCTCAGTAGTGAGCTCCTGCCTCCGGCTTCTGCTGTGGAGAGGGAGCCGGGCGCCCGCTGGTAACGCAATCTCAGTGGGTGCCTGGCAACTCCCTGCAGCGCCAGGACATCGGGTTAGGTGAGCCGGAGGAGGCGGAACTGCATTCCGTCTCCAAGTGGAACTGACGGAATGCAGTTCCCGCCCCGTTCTGGCTCACTTTAACCCCTGCTTACACCTCTCTCCAGTTGCTGCTATTACAGCACAGCTACAGTTAACAACCCTCTCCATGTTCTCTTGAACACCTGAAATCACTAGGGAGGAATTTATATGAAGTCCAAAACACGCAAGAATACAACATTCCTGGGAAAATTATGGTTTGCCTCATTTTGAGAACTGAATTTAGTGGGAGGAACCAAGCCATGATTCAGTTAGACTCGGTAACCAAAAATTTGGTTTCTGTCATTTCTCTGAATCCGCAACAGTCATTACTAAAATGTATATATCATTTGCCCACAATTGTCTTGAGTAAACACTTTACACCTCATCATGACTTCATCTGAACTTATTAGAATAAAATGGAATAGAAGGGGACAACTATCTATGGTATATCCTTCTGTGTAATTTGAATTTACTGTAACTGTGGCTGACATATAGGCTGCTTTTACTTTCAGTTTACTCAGACCACATTGGTTTTACTGTTGCTAGGGGAGACTCCAACAGTCTTGTTCAAAGAAAACTTTACACATTTATTTAATTGATACCCTTATATACCGGTTAGAAGGGTATCAATTAAATAGTGGTTACTAAATAGTGGTTATTTTAAACACAAAATAATTAGTCAACTTTAAATAAATGTTTTAAAATGTTTAAAATAACTTTAAATACATGTAACAATATACTGTATTTTTGCTGTATCATATATCTAGAATTAAAAGCCCTAGGTTCATTGAGAACTATTTTAATATTATTTTGTATTGAAGCAGTTAAAAAATGTTCTTATGAAACAGTTAATAACATTAGTGCTGCTCTACTGCTCTTAAAGCATACTCCAGAAGCTGAGAACCACTTAACTCTGAAACTATGTACTATGAACTTTTAAAACCCATGCATTTCCCTAGGTTATGTCATTAAAAACATTTCAAACACTGTTTTATTAAATGTGCAACTATAATAAAAATGAAATACTTTTATATTCATTATTTTTCTACAGATTGAGTTTAGTTATACATGCACATAAAAGGCCTTGATTGGTTTGTTCAGCAAAAATATATAACAAATATCAATTGCTTACTTTCTTCATTCCATATGAAAAAATTCAATAAAATTTGAAAGCATGAAAAATAATAAAATCTTTCAGATATAAAAGTTAGGTAACCAGTTATCACAGAACAGTGCACTTACAATTGCAATGAACATGCTATAAAACTATATTTTCCATGAACACATAATTATGTGTGCAGAACCCTTGAGGTATAGCTAATGATGAAGGAACTCTGATGTAGAACAACTGTTATAGGAAATCATTACACTATAATTCTGTACTCCATTCTACATACATTAAGTGTTGTTTTAGCTACAGTACTGTGATGGAAAATACGAACCTATCAAGAATGTTTAGTTCTACATATAGATTGGGGAGAAAAATATGTTTATTATTTTACCCCATAAATTTTACTCTTATTTACTATTTGTATGTAGCTGCCAAAAATTTTGTTTGCCATGATTTTAAAATTGAAATTGATAAATCGTGGATAAATTCTATTTTTAAATCGCAACTTTCAAAATGCAATTGTTTGGATTCAATACAATTTGCTAGATCCATTTAGCTCATTAGACTCCATTATTTCTTATAGGGAACAGCAGGCAGCACGTTACAGCAAGTAAAAGCTAGGTAGGTTACTTCAGAACCATAACTAGGTGTGTGCTAGCGGTGAGTTGCACACAGCACATCTGAACTGAGGGCGCATCCGCTAGCATACACAAGAACCGGGCAAGCAGGGTAATAGCATTTACCCTGTATACGCCATCATCCCCCCGTCGCTGACAGACAGATTTGTGAACACTGGTGCTGCGCTGCCGCTCCCATCCAGCCTCCCAAGCCGGAATGTGCATAGCATTCTGGGAGCACCAGTGGGAGAACGGAGATGAGAAGCAGCCAGCAGCATACCGCAGCAGCGCATCTCGGTGTTGGTAATGGCCAAAAACACCGGTGCGCTGCATCCTGCCTCCCTGACTGAGCCCCTGAGAGAACTGTGTGACAGATGGTCCCAGCGCTGACTGCGCTGTGAGACTCTGGAGCTCTATCTTGTACTCGGCAGTGGCGCACACATGACTAGGAGCCGGAAGTAGAGTCCAGCGCAGGAGCGGAAGGCAGTGTGAGGTGATTCAGAGAGCGGGGGGAGGTTACAGCTGGCAGCGGGAAGTTGGGTACACACACTTTGCTGAGAGCCTCCACAGTCCACACTGATGTCCCTCACTGTTCCCTACACCCACTCTCTCTGCTCCCCTCACTCACCCACCCTCACTACTCCCTACTATCACAGAACCCTACACCCACTCTCTCTGCTCCCTTCACTCACCCACCGTCACTGCTCCCTACACTCACCCTAACTGCTCCCTACACTCACGCTCACTGCTCCCTACACTCACCCTCACTGCTCCCTACACCCACTCTCTCTACACCCCTCACTCACCCACCCTCACTACTCCCTACTCTCACTGATCCCTACACCCACTCTCTATGGTCCCCTCACTCACCCACCCTCACCCACCCTCACTATTCCCTACTCTTGCTGGTCCTTACACCCACTCTCTCTGACAGAGATCCAAGTCCAGGTCAAGTTCTCCCACCTGACTCGGATCCCAAAACTAGGCAAAATGTAATCTTCCTATTGTCAAATCTCACATGTTTTGGCTCGCATATAAAAGTTCCTCCCCGCCATGTCACAAGTGAGATCCAATGGAGTAGACAGTGTAGGCAGGGCTCTCAGTGAAGTTAGCTAGTTAACTAGCAGAAGCTACTGTAGTGCACAGTCACTGTGTCTGAATACCTCCCAACTGTCCCGATTCCATTGGAACAGTCCACCTATTCGGACATTGTCCAGCTCACCCACTGCTCTGCAAAGTAGCGAGTGGTCTCCAAATAGATGCAGTATATGGAGGTGAGCCAGGGGCTGCTCAGTAATATTTGTGCAATGCAACGGTGTTATCTGTTGCACCCCCCAAAAAAATTTAATCTTTGTTATTTTTAATAGGAAGTACTGTGTGTGTGATTGCATTCAGCCAACACAGGAAGGCTGTGCTACCTTGTCTAATGGTTAGTGGGTCCAATCAAGGACCACTGCCATAATATTTGTGCAGTGCAATGTGTTGTATGTTGCACCCTCCAAATAAAATCCTTTTTTATTTGTATTAGAAAGTACTGTGTGTGTGCATGCAGCCAACACAGAAAGCCTGTGCTACCTTGTCCAATGGTCAGTGGGTCCACTCAAGGGCCACTGCTGTAATATCTGTGAAATGCAACAGTGTTGTCTATTGCACTCCCTGCCCCCAAAAAATATATTTTGTTTTTATTAGAAAGTACTTTGTGTGTGTGTTCAGCCAACACAGAAAGGCTGTTCTACCTTGTCTAGCGGTCAGTGGGTCCAGTCAGGGCTATGGCCATAATACTTGAGCAGTATTTTGGTATGGATCATGATGATCAATTGCTAGAACAGCTGGAGCAGCAACCAAGTACAAGCTTTGCAGCTCCTTTCATCAGTCATGATGATACAAGTCCTTTAACGTCATCTAGTAAAAATCGATGCTCAAGGACATAGAAGGATTTAGTCAGGGTTATCTAAATTCAAAGAACCAATAGTTTACAGTCATAAAGAAAAAACACCTCTAATAAAGGGAAAGTTTGCTGCAGAAAAACATAAAATTGTCGACATGCTATTTACCACATGCGGTGGCAAGGAAAGGCCTTGGCCTATGTTTTATGAGTGGTGGTTCTACAACTGTCAGTGAGACATCTTCTTTTGCCTCTCATGACAATGTACACCTTTCTCACTCAGAGTCAAGTAGAGGTGTGAAAAAAAGAATACCACTAAAGCAGAGTAAACAATTGTGCATTTAGATTCATAATTGTCACAAAACCGTGAGGAGAGTCTGAGTGTGTCCACGAGTGCAATGTGTCAGCCTTACATTTTCACCACTGCACTCAAAAAGCAGCCTCCTTCCACCATTTCTGCACTCTATGCAAATGTGGAGATGAGCAGCACAAGTCAACATGCTGGAAAGCCTGACATAGAAATAGAGGATGCTACTGTGGAAGTGCAAAATAATGAGGGTGATATTTGTGTAGCTGACACTAGCGCTAATGAGGATATTAATGACAAGGATGTTGATGATCATGATGTTGTTGATGAGGATGTTGTTTGTGTATGTTGGGCACCACTGGAAACAGTTCTTGCCCATGCTAAGAAAAAGGCAATTGTAATGCCTGGTTATAAGAAAAAATTCCACCTCTTATGTGCGGAATTAGTTTTATCCAAATCCTGACAACAATTGTCAAGCCATCTGTAGCATTTGTAAAGCCACAGTAAGTATTGATTGGGACCTTAAGCATCTAGGAACCTTCTCCCTGTTATGTAATTTGCAGTGTATTCATGAAAAGTTTGAAGCAAAAACTGAACCTTATGCTAAAAAGATAGTATCAAAAAGCAGTCCATTATCAGTTAGCTCCCTTCTCTCAGCTAGATCCAAGCACCTGCCATATCCACCACCAACACCTTCATCAACAATATCCTCATTAATGACTGCAAGTAGTCCTGCATCCAATTTGATAAGACTAATTCCTCCCCTATCCAGAATTTCTCAAAAGTATCCTTGAGCACTAGGCCTGATGCTGTATTTAGGGGTGTGTCTTCATCCAAGAAGGGCACCAAGAAAACTACTAGTAGTCTCAAAAAACAATTGACTGTTACACAATCCTTTGCAAGAGCAAGATGTATGAGATCTGTCACCCAGTTACACAATGGATCACTGAGGGCATGACGGCTATACTTGTATTAGATCTGCGTCTAATATCCCACATTGATTCAGTGGGTTTTAGACAATTAATTGAGGTCCTCTGTCCCTGTTACAAAGTCCATCTAGATTCCATTTTAATAGAAAAGCAATTTACCACATGAACATTACCCATTGTACCCACTGTCCACTTAACCACTGATATGTGGACAAGCTGAACTGGGTAAGCTAAGGTTCAGCAGCAGGAACAGCAGCAGCATCTAACAAATGCCAGCTCATTCAGAGGCAGGGTAGTCTCCATATCACTGGCTTCACTAAGAGGCATACCGGTGACAACCTCTTAGAGATGTCAATGCAAAATGGTTTACCCCACTTGGACTCTCCTTGAGATTTGTGATATCTGATAATGCCACAAATAATGTGAGAGCATTACAGCTGGGGAATTACAAAACATGCAATGCTTTACTCACACAATCAATGTGGTGGTTCAGAAGTATTTAAGAAATTATAGGTGTGTGCAGGAGATGTGGTCTGTGGTGCGGAAAATTTCATGACATTTTCACCATTCAGCAGTTGCATGTAGAAGCTCTCAGCACTTACAAGAACAGTTCAATTTGCCCTTCCATTAGCTGAAACAAGAGGTAGTAACAAGGTGGAATTCCTCCCTTTATATGTTTTAGCAGATGTAGGAAAAGCAAAAAGCCATGCAAGGCTACACAACAAGAAATCCTTTATTCACTTTGCCAGGATCCAAGGGTCAATAATATCTTATTTATTTTATTTATTATTTATTAACAGTTTCTTATATAGCGCAGCAAATTCCATTGCACTTTACAATTGGAAATAATGATATTACAAAACTGGCTAATAACAAACAGTCATAGAGGTAGGAAGGCCCTGCTTGCAAGTTTACAATCTATAGGGAAATAGGCATGTACTGTATATACAAGGAAAGGCGTTATCTATTACATAGTTGCACACTAGAATGCAAAGGTTCTTGGTGGGCTGTATGATATGGTCATACAGCAATGATGAACCGGGTTCAAGAGGAAGGGAAAGTGGAGAATGAGAAGACGTGAGGATATGTGTGGGCTGTGCAGAGTGGATGCAATTTGATCAGAAGATTTATGAAAGTTATGAAATCAGATCACTATATTTTAGCAACCGTACTTGATCCTAGGTTTAAGTCATATGTCATGACTTTTTTTTCCAATGGACATAGATCTTAAGTGATGCAAAGAGCTCCTGGTGAGCAAGTTGTCTTCACAATTGGCACGTGACATGAAGCCGGCAACCTTGTTAGCAATCGGCATAGAAGGCTGCTTCCTGAAAATGTGTAAAAGATGATGTTCATTAAAATGAACTACAAATTCCATGTGAAAGACCTTTACTGGCAATCATGTTACAGTATAGAGGCACCTGTATTAGTATATTCCAGCGGGAACAAATTGATATTGTGTGAAGATGATGTACACACTGATGAGACTGAGGATGATAATGACAATGACATTTTGCCTCTGTAGAGCTCATTGCCAGCCCTGTCAGTTGCCCAGTGGTAGTTTGTTTTGTTGGGACCCAAACAAACCAAGTACTTCAGCCACAAAAGTGTCAGTCTCGGTCATTGAAGTGCTTGATTTGTTAAACTGTGTATGTCCTTACAACATAAGGGTGGGTGGGAGGGCACTAGTACAATCTTGCACTGATTTTATTTTAATTATGGGCTGTTTGTTGGTGAATTTTGGAATATTTGCACCTCTGCTGTGCAGCTATTCATTTTCATGGCTTTGTAAGCCTTGACAGAAATCCTTGCCTATTAAAATTGACAGAAATCCTTGCCTATTAAAATTGTATTATTATTTTTTTTGGTTATTAAAAATGTGTTACAAATTAGTAATGGTCAGATTAGTGAAACAACCAATAACATTTTTTGTCTATGCAACAAAGACCGTCACCAATGTCCAAAATTATTAATACATTTTTTTGGAATTGAGTGAATTAAATTAACCTACTAATTAATCCTTCCTTTACCTGACTTCCACTACATACATATTCCAACTCCATCAGGCCTCTGATCTAATTCTTGATTAAAGAAAACATTCTTGGTATTTGTGGGGTTGCTTGGTTGATTAAACTGCCATCCTGTCTGCCACTGCAGTGCCACTCTGTTTCCTAAATGTGCCATGTTTAAAGACAAAAACGTTCAGTATGATTGCATTGTTACCATCCAAATCCCACCCCAAACTCTCATTTCATGCAACGACAGGTCTGGCCAAGGGGATGTAGTAATGTGACCAGCGGTAAGGAGACTGCCAGTCACAATACCTCCCGCTACATACCACACCCTAACAATCCCGACTGTCGGCATGCCGGCCACCAGGGTCTATTCCCACTCGTGGGTGTCCACGGCACCCATAGAGTGGGAATAGAACCCTTGGCGACCAAAGGTCACCACCGAACCAGCAACGTGATCTTGCATACCACAACTCTGGCCAAGATCTAGTTGGCTCAGAATCATATAGAGATGCACAAACATTCTCTTCTGCACATGCAATATGTTCTAAAACTGTATTATCATACTGTATGTTTGTAAAGAGATCCGTCAGCCTCACTATGCACAAATTTTAACCATGTCACTTTAAAAAAATATCCACTCTGCTATCCTTTTGCTTGCAATTGTGACTGACATTTAGATAATGCATGACCATTGTTTCCTGAATACTAATACTAATGGTACTAGCTTGTAAGGTTGCAGGCAATGTAGAACTAGCAACCTTAGCACTGTGTGGCATTGCATTATCAATTTTACAACAACAAACTGCAATTTCCTTACATTATACTCTTTTGTGGTGCTGTGGGTTGCATGGATAGCTATACAATTTGACTCTTTTTTTTCTTTTTCTCTTTCTTTTGTGCCTGCTAAATTGTAGCTGGATCTATTGTGTGACTATTTTCTTTTCATCCCCCCAGCTTGATACAACTTAACAACCAGTTTCTAAAATAATTTATCTAATGTTAACATATTTTGTAAAGCTAGGTACAAACTATGCAATTATTGGGCTGAACAGCTCAGTGCCGTAGCTAGACATTTTAGCACTGTGTGCAAGAAACGGCATCGGTGCCCCCCACCATACACAAAACAGGGCCAATGCGCACTGTAGTTGCATGCCAAAAATATAGAGGTGTGGCTTCATGGGGAACGGATGTGGTCACAGAGCTCCCTTTTACACAGTATGGCAGTCAGAGTTCCCTTTTACACAGTATTCCAGGTAGAGTGTCCTTTTACACATAAGGCAGGTAGAGTCACCCTTTTACACAGTACATCATGTAGAGTCCCCATTTACACATTAGGCAGGTAGAGTCACCCTTTTACACAGTAAGGTAGGTAGAGTTCCCATTTACACAGTACAGCAGGCAGAGTCCCCCTTTTACACATTATGGCAGGCAGAGTCCCCCCTTTACACATTATGGCAGGTAGAGTCCCTTTTACACATTATTGCAGGTAGAGTCCCCCTTTTACACATTACAGCAGGTAGAGTGCCCCTTTTACACATTACGGCAGGAGAGTGCCCCTTTTACACATTACGGCAGGTAGAGTCCCCTTTTACACATTACAGCAGGTAAAGTGCTCCTTTTATACATTACGGCAGGTAGAGTGCCCCTTTTACACATTAAGCAGGTAGAGTGCCCCTTTTACACATTACGGCAGGTAGAGTGCCCCTTTTACACATTACGGCAGGTAGAGTCCCCTTTTACACATTACGGCAGGTAGAGTGCCCCTTTTACACATTACAGCAGGTAGAGTCCCCCTTTTACACATTATGGCAGCAGAGTCCCCCTTTTTTTACACATTAGGCAGGCAGAGTCCCCCTTTTTTTACACATTAGGCAGTGAGTCCCCCTTTTTAACATATTACAGCAACAGAACCTCAATTTTTACACATTAGGCAGGCAGAACTCTTGTTGGAATACATATTTTGCTCCTAGAAGCAAAAAAACCATGCGCATGATCTGAGCTAGTTTTTCTAACAAATGCTAATAATTATAACACAGCGCTTACTATCAATTAAAACAGACAGGTGTAAATATAAAAGCAATTACTGGAAAATTTAATAAAAATAAATACTTTTAAAAAGGGAGAAACTCTGCCTTAGATTAATAACAACCAATCAATTGAAAATTGTTTAGGAGCTTATAGAAAGAGTCTTTGATAGATGAGGGACTAAGGACAGATCACCATTTGATCCAGTGGTAGGTGGACTTTTAGTGCAAACAGCCTCTCACTGTAGGGACTGTAAGTTCCATATAATTTCCAGTTCTGGAGTGTCAATAATGAATGCCCATAGGTGGTGGTCCAGTTGGCAATGGCTCCAGCACACAATTGTAGGGTTTCTGATGAATACTCCTTTTTAAACAGCAAACACCAAGGCTCCGGTACAATCCATCCATGGTCCAAAGATTCTGGATGTTGATGAATGTCCACAGGTCCCAGTTGTACTCCTTACCCGAGCAAGCGGGAGGTAGCCTGATGGCAGTATGTAAGCAAAGCTGAGACGTTCAAGGCATGAGGCAGGGGGATGGAGGAGCGGCCTCAGGACTAGGTTATGCATTGAGAGGGTATGCTTTGATGAATAGTTGGGTTTTTAGTGCCCGTTTAAAGATTTGCAAGGTCGAGGGAGTGCATTCCACTGAAGGGGTGCAGCACGGACATAGTCTTGAACTCAAGCATGGGAAGCAGTGACCAGGGCGGAGGAGAGGCGACGGTCATTGGTCGACCGTAGGGGGCAGGAGGGAGTATGAAGGGAGAGGCGGTTGGAGATGTAAGGAGCAGTGGAATTAGAGGTGGCCTTGTATGTGAGATTATGTAAGCAGTTGACTCTGGTGCCTGCTAAAGGTTTTTTTAAGGGGAGACTACACCCAGAAGGGACCTTGCCTATTGTGACATTGACGCGCTTTTAATATGATGCAATAATGCCATCTATTTGCGAGTAGGCTTTGCCATGGTACAATTTATAAATCTTGTTTGAGGTAATAATAGCAAGTTTCAATATTAGTGTGAGAATGCAATAGGCATCGTTTTGGGAGCTCAACAACATACTGTACTTTTACATAAACAATGTGATTAGAAATAAAAGCTTGATCTACTCAGAAACTTAGCATTAAGAAACCTCTCTCTAGAAAACCTGCATTTTGCCCTTTTATTTCCCAGGTTTTTCTTTAACAGTGGGCACAAACTAATATTTCAACCAACTGGAAAAAAAAGTATGCTTTGTTTGGGGTTTGTAACCTCACAGTATGTCTTATTACTATTGTCAAAAAATGTTCCATGATAAAGATTTGTTTGTTCATGCTATAGTATTTGGGCCAATTTTTTGGGGGGCATTGTCAGGTAAATAATTTTTGTTCTATAAGCATAAAAAGAAGCAAAACTTTAGCCTAGAACAACCTGTTTCCCCATATGGATCCACTTGGCCACTGTTCTTTCAAGCAGCATCATCTTACTTGTAGAGAAGGCCCAGATGTGCACAGAACAACCCTTCCCTTCCTGGGCTCCAGCTGCAATCATTTCACGCGCTAAGATTGTGTCAATAATTGAAATGTGAAAATAATGCATTGTGTTCATTCACATTTTATTCTCACGGCAAGAACAGAGTCTCTGGTGAATAGACAATACTTTCTGTCAAAGAACTATCCATAAAACAGCTGTGATTTAAGTTCTGGAGCAAAAAGTTCCTGTTGAGTGATGCAACAGGTGTGATGAATGATGCCGAATATGGATATTTACAGCCATCTGTGTGAGTAAACTTGGTCTGAAAATTCTATAGTCTAAAAAAATAAAATGTATTTAAAACATTTACAGTGTCAAAGACCACAGAAGGAATGTACAGTATCAGTATGTTTTATCCAGAGAAGTACATGGCTAAAGGTACACAGCACCTTGGTTTGCCTGTAAAATATTTATGAATTTGTATTGTTTTGCTTATAGTAATATACATAAAAACAACTTTTCTCTGGCATTCTGTATTATTTAGAGACATTTTTTTTCTCTTCTCCCTATTTTTAATATTGGCGATTTCACTGAGCTTTCTTATCTCTTCTATTAGTGATACAGCCATAGGTGTTTCTATCATGGGTGCAATGTGTGCGGTGGACACTGTCCTCTGGATCTAAGGGGGCCAACACCGCAGACACTGCACCCATGTTGTTTTATACTTACCGTTCCAGAGTCCCACGACGAGTGCTGCAGCAGCTGCAGTTACAACAAAAAAATAATTTCCTAAATGGCCACCGCGCATGCACAGTAGGAAATCTGTCTCCGGACCATGGCGGGTGCCATGTTTCCGGAGACCTGCGCATGGACAGTAGACTTGACAAAATACTGGAGCCTATGGCGCCATGAAGAGGAGGGGGTCCACCCGGAGTCCACACATGGGACCCCTCCTCTCTTAAGACGCCCCTGGATACAGACCCATAATTCTCAATGGGGGATGTTAACTTATGCTATGGAGAAGATAAAAACCTCTCTTGTCTGATCTTTTCTCTAAAAGATAACACCATTTCTATTAGAGATGAGCGGGTTCGGTTCCCTGAGAACCGAACCCCACTGAATATCACGTCGCGAGCCCGGATCCGAGTCTGGCTCGGGACTTCCCGCCAGACTCAGAAACCAGAACGAGGCAAAACATCATTATCCTGCTGTCGGATTCTCGTGGGTTTTGGATTCCATATAAGGAGCCGCCTGTTACTGCCATTTTCACTCAAGTCCTGGAGAGTGTAGCGAGAGGACGTGTCTCTCTGCTCAGTGTCTGTCTGTGCGGGAGAGTGGTGTGGCAAGTCAACCTGCTCTTATGTGTCATTCCAGTGCTGTATTGTGCTGCATCAGTCCAGTGGTGGTGTCTTGTGCTGCATAAGTCCAGTGCTGCTGTATAAGTCCAGTGCAGTGGTGCTGTGTTGTGCTGCATCAGTACAGTGGTGGTGTCCTGTGCTGCCATAAGTCCAGTGGAGGTGTCATGTGCTGCCATAAGTCCAGTGATACTGCCATATAAGTCCAGTGGTACTGCTGTATAAGTCCAGTGGTACTGCCGTATAAGTCCAGTGGTACTGCCGTATAAATACAGTCCAGTGGTACTGCCATATAAGGCCAGTGGTAATGTTGTATTAGTCCAGGGCTACTGCCGTATAAGTCCTGGGGTATTGCCGTATAAGTCAATTCCAGTGGTACTGCCATATTTTGGAGGATAAAATAGGGAAAGATCAAGAACCACTTCCTCCTACTACTGCTGCTGCTGTTGTTGCTGCTAGGAGTCGATCGTCATCCCAGACGGGAAGTCAAAAGACCACTTGCTTAGTTGAAGTAGTACAATTGACTGTCCAACAGTCCTTTGCGAGGATGATGAAATATGACAGAGGTCTTCCTGTTGTAAAGCAGATAACTGAGTCCTTGACAGCTATGTTGGTGTTGGATGTGCGTCCGGTATCCGCCATTAGTGCAGTGGGATTTAGACAATTGACGGAGGTAGTGTGTCCCCGGTACCAAATCCCTCCTAGATTCCACTTCACTAGGAAAGCAATTCCTGGACTGTACAGGGACATTAAGAAAAGCTTCCTCAGTGTCCTGAAAAACGTGGTTGTACCACTGTCCACTTAACCATGGACATGTGGACAAGTGGAGCAGTGCAAACTAAGGTCTACATGACTGGGACAGCCCACTGCTAGAATTGTGCACATGCTGATAAGATTCCAATTATCATTTATTTAGCAAGTTCTAGAAAATATTATAAATAATTAGAGATGAGTGGGCTCGGTTCCCTGAGAACCGAACACCCCCCCTTCCCCCCGAACTTCACGCTCCGAGCCCAGCTTTTTTCCTGCCAGACTCAGAAACCAGAATGAGGCAAAACATCATCATCCTGCTGTCGGATTCTTGCGGGTTTTGGATTCCATATAAGGAGCCGCCAGTCACCGCCATGTTCACTCAAGTCCTGGAGAGTGTAGTGAGAGGACGTGTCTCTCTCCTCAGTGTCTGTCTGTGCGGGAGAGTGGTGTGGCAAGTCGACCTGCTCTTATGTGTCATTCCAGTGCTGTATTGTGCTGCATCAGTCCAGTGGTGGTGTCTTGTGCTGCATAAGTCCAGTGCTGCTGTATAAGTCAGTGCAGTGGTGCTGTGTTGTGCTGCATCAGTACAGTGGTGGTGTCCTGTGCTGCCATAAGTCCAGTGGTGGTGTCTTGTGCTGCCATAAGTCCAGTGGAGGTGTCATGTGCTGCCATAAGTCCAGTGGTACTGGCGTATAAGTCCAGTGGTACTGCCGTATAAGTCCAGTGGTACTGTCGTATAAATACAGTCCAATGATACTGCCATATAAGGCCAGCGGTAATGCCGTATAAGTCCAGGGGTACCGCCGTATAAGTAAATTCCAGTGGTACTGCCATATAAGTCCAGTTGGGCAGCCGTATAAGTTCAGTGATACTGCCGTATAAGTCAAGTCCAGTGATACTGCCGTATAAGTCCAGTGATGCTGCCATAGAAGTCAAGTGGTGCTGTCCTGTGCTGTATATTATTTACTCCAAATAAAGGGGTTACTAATATTTAATGCAAATAATTTTTACAGGGATTGCCCTGTGTGGTGTAGAGGTACGCTCTCCTGTGCAGCATATTGTTATATAACTCCAGAAAATAATGGAGAACAAGAATTTGGAGGATAAAATAGGGAAAGATCAAGATCCACTTCCTCCTACTGCTGCTGCTGCTAAGAGTCGATCGTCATCCCAGAGGGGAAGTCGAAAGACCACTTGTACTACTTCAGCTAAGCAATTGACTGTCCAACAGTCCTTTGCGAGGAAGATGAAATATGACAGAGGTCTTCCTGTTGTAAAGCAGATAACTGAGTCCTTGACAGCTATGTTGGTGTTGGATGTGCGTCCGGTATCCGCCATTAGTGCAGTGGGATTTAGAAAATTGATGGAGGTAGTGTGTCCCTGGTACCAAATCCCTCCTAGATTCCACTTCACTAGGAAAGCAATTCCTGGACTGTACAGGGACATTAAGAAAAGCTTCCTCAGTGTCCTGAAAAACGTAGTTGTACCAGTGTCCTCTTAACCATGGACATGTGGACAAGTGGAGCAGGGCATGACTGTGACAGCCCACTGGGTAGATGTATTGCCTCCTGTAGCAACAACAGCAGCGGTACAAGTAGCAGCATCTCAAAAATGCCAGCTCGTTCTTCGGCAGGCTAAACTGTGTATCATCAGTTTCTGTAAGAGGCACACCACTGACAACCTCTTACGGAAACTGGGGGACATCATCCCACAATGGCTTACCCCACTTAGACTCTCCTGGGGATTTGTGATAATGAACAACACCACCAATACTGGTGGTCATTCCGAGTTTTTAGCTCGCTAGCAGTTTTTAGCAGCCGTGCAAACGCTATGCTGGCGCCGCCTCCCACTGGGAGTGTATTTTAGCTTAGCAGAAGTGCGAACGAAAGGATAGAAGAGCAGCTACATAGTTTTTTTCTGCAGTTTCTGAGTAGCATTAAACCTACTCAGTGCTTGCGATCACTTCAGACTGTTTAGTTCCTGTTTTGATGTCACAAACACGCCCAGCCACGCCTGCGTTTTTCCTGGCACGTCTGCGTTTTTCCGAACACTCCCTGAAAACGGTCAGTTGACACCCAGAAACGTCCACTTCATGTCAATCACTCTGCGGCCAGCAGTGCGACTGAAAAGCTTTGCTAGACTTTGTGTTAAACTACATCGTTCATTGTAATAGTACGTCAGGTGTGCGCATTGCGCCGCATGCGCAGAAGTGCTTTTTTTTTGCCTCATCGCTGCACAGCGAATGAATACAGCTAGCGAACAATTCGGAAGGACCACCATTGCGCGTGATTTACATCTGGGCAAATTCCAGCACGTCCCATGTGTTGCACATACAATTAATTTGGTGGTGCAGAATTTTTTTTAAAAAATTACAGGGGTGTACAGGAGATGCTGTCAGTGGCCCAAAAAATTGCAGGCCACTCTTGACATTCAGCCACTCCTTGCCACTCCTAGATGGGCAAAAACAATATTGTGAGGTGTGAGGTGTTCAGAATAGATTGGAAATGAGTGGAAATGAATGGTATTGAGGTTAATGATACCGTAGGATCAAAATTACCCCCAATTTCTGTGTTTTTAGCGTTGTTTTTTTTTCAAAAAATCATCCAAAACCAAAACCCGTAGGGTAGTTTTGGCAAAACCAATCCAGATCAAAAACATGAGCGAGGATCCAGATCCAAAACCAAAACACTGCACATCTCTAATTTCTATATAATATACAGTACATGTATAAGTAAACACATATACTATTAATGTGTACATAAATTATATATATATATATATATATACAGTATATATATATATATATATACAGGTTGAGTCTCCCTTATCCAAAATGCTTGGGACCAGAGGTATTTTGGATATGGGATTTTTCCGTATTTTGGAATAATTGCATACCATAATGAGATATCATGGTGATGGGACCTAAATCTAAGCACAGAATGCATTTATGCTTCATATACACCTTATATACACAGCCTGAAGGTCATTTTAGCCAATATTTTTTATAACTTTGTGCATTAAACAAAGTGTGTCTACATTCACACAATTCATTCATGTTTCATATACATCTTATACACACAGCCTGGGGGTCATTTAATACAATATTTTTAATAACTTTGTGTATTAAACAAAGTTTGTGTACATTGAGCCATCAAAAAATAAAGGTTTCACTATCTCACTCTCACTCAAAAAAGTCCGTATTTCGGAATATTCCGTATTTCGGAATATTTGGATATGGGATACTCAACCTGTATATATATATATATATATATATATATATATATACAAACAAATATAGAAAACCACAGCACTCGCCACCCCAGAAGCGGGGTGCAGTGTCTGCACTCACCACTCCTAGGGTGGGGTGCATGCAGCCCATGACCACCTACCCAAATACTTGGGTAGGTGGCCATGGGCTGCATGCACCCCACCCTATGAGTGGTGAGTGCTGTGGTTTTCTATATTTGTTTGTATATTATGGGGTTAATCTTTGGTTAACTCTTATTAACCGTGGTCACAGGCCTTTTCATGCACCCCTGTGTAATCTCAATTGTTCTAAACCTGTGTCAGCTGCTCCTTAGTAATTTATCGGCCAGTGTCAGGTGACTAGTATTGCTTTAAAAGCCATAAGATATGTGGCAGGCATACATTAAACCCAGTGGGCATATTTGCAGTTATATTATGTGTGATACAGTTGCCAGGTTTTAATTTTTAAGGCTTTGTGATAGTGTAGGACCTGCATGAAGGTGGGGTACCTTGGCGAGCGGTATGCAGGCTTCCGTGCATTGGCCAATTCACTAACTAAACCCCCATCATTTATTTATTGATGTTGTGAGGACAAGTGAGCTTGCTATGGTGAGTGCTGAATTTTCTATTTGTATATATATATATTAGAGATGAGCGGGTTCGGTTCCTCGGAATCCGAACCCGCCCGAACTTCATTTTTTTTTACACGGGTCCGAGCGACTCGGATCTTCCCGCCTTGCTCGGTTAACCCGAGCGCGCCCGAACGTCATCATCCCGCTGTCGGATTCTCGCGAGGCTCGGATTCTATCGCGAGACTCGGATTCTATATAAGGAGCCGCGCGTCGCCGCCATTTTCACACGTGCATTGAGATTCATAGGGAGAGGACGTGGCTGGCGTCCTCTCCGTTTATAGAGAAGAGAGTGAGACAGTAGAGAGAGACACAGTAGTAATTTTGGGGAGCATTAGGAGGAGTACTAGACTAGTTACTTGCTGAAGTGATAGATAGTGTGACTGTATTATCTGACTTGTGGGGGAGACACTGACAGTGGGGAGCAGTTAGAGTCTGAGAGCAGGACTCAGGAGTACATATAACGTACAGTGCACACTTTTGCTGCCAGAGTGCCACACTGCCATTGTGATCACACTGACCACCAGTATAATATATATTGTGATTGTCTGCTTAGGAGTACTACTTGCAAGTTGCTGATAGTGTGACCAGTGACCTGACCACCAGTTTAATAATCACCACCAGTTTAATATATATATATATATATATATATATATAATTGTATATAATATATATATAATATTGTATACCACCTACCCGTGGTTTTTTTTCTTTCTTTCTTCTTTATACATACTACTATAGTAGCTTACTGTAGCAGTCTGCGGTGCTGCTGAGCTGACAGTGTCCAGCAGGTCCGTCATCAGTCATTACATAATAAATATATCTACCTGTCCGGCTGCAGTACTAGTGTGATATAATATATATTGATTTCATCTCATTATCATCCAGTCTATATTAGCAGCAGACACAGTACGGTAGTCCACGGCTGTAGCTACCTCTGTGTCGGCAGTCGCTCGTCCATCCATAATTGTATACCACCTACCCGTGGTTTTTTTTTTTCTTTCTTCTTTATACATACTACTATAGTAGCTTACTGTAGCAGTCTGCGGTGCTGCTGAGCTGACAGTGTCCAGCAGGTCCGTCATCAGTCATTACATAATAAATATATCTACCTGTCCGGCTGCAGTACTAGTGTGATATAATATATATTGATTTCATCTCATTATCATCCAGTCTATATTAGCAGCAGACACAGTACGGTAGTCCACGGCTGTAGCTACCTCTGTGTCGGCAGTCGCTCGTCCATCCATAATTGTATACCACCTACCCGTGGTTTTTTTTTTTCTTTCTTCTTTATACATACTACTATAGTAGCTTACTGTAGCAGTCTGCGGTGCTGCTGAGCTGACAGTGTCCAGCAGGTCCGTCATCAGTCATTACATAATAAATATATCTACCTGTCCGGCTGCAGTACTAGTGTGATATAATATATATTGATTTCATCTCATTATCATCCAGTCTATATTAGCAGCAGACACAGTACGGTAGTCCACGGCTGTAGCTACCTCTGTGTCGGCAGTCGCTCGTCCATCCATAATTGTATACCACCTACCCGTGGTTTTTTTTTTCTTTCTTCTTTATACATACTACTATAGTAGCTTACTGTAGCAGTCTGCGGTGCTGCTGAGCTGACAGTGTCCATCAGGTCCGTCATCAGTCATTACATAATAAATATATCTACCTGTCCGGCTGCAGTACTAGTGTGATATAATATATATTGATTTCATCTCATTATCATCCAGTCTATATTAGCAGCAGACACAGTACGGTAGTCCTCGGCTGTAGCTACCTCTGTGTCGGCAGTCGCTCGTCCATCCATAATTGTATACCACCTACCCGTGGTTTTTTTTTCTTTCTTCTTTATACATACTACTATAGTAGCTTACTGTAGCAGTCTGCGGTGCTGCTGAGCTGACAGTGTCCAGCAGTTCCGTCATCAGTCATTACATAATAAATATATATACTTGTCCGGCTGCAGAACTAGTTATATTATATATATATATATATATATATTAATTTCATCTCATTATCATCCAGTCTATATTAGCAGCAGACACAGTACGGTAGTCCACGGCTGTAGCTACCTCTGTGTCGGCAGTCGCTGGTCCATCCATAATTGTATACCACCTACCCGTGTTTTTTCTTTTTTTCTTTCTTCTTGATACATACTACTATAGTAGCTTACTGTAGCAGTCTGCGGTGCTGCTGAGCTGACAGTGTCCAGCAGGTCCGTCATCAGTCATTACATAATAAATATATATACCTGTCCGGCTGCAGTACTAGTGATATTATATATATATATATTAATTTCATCTCATTATCATCCATTCTATATTAGCAGCAGACACAGTACGGTAGTCCACAGCTGTAGCTACCTCTGTGTCGGCAGTCGCTGGTCCATCCATAAGTATACTAGTATCCATCCATCTCCATTGTTTACCTGAGGTGCCTTTTAGTTGTGCCTATTAAAATATGGAGAACAAAAATGTTGAGGTTCCAAAATTAGGGAAAGATCAAGATCCACTTCCACCTCGTGCTGAAGCTGCTGCCACTAGTCATGGCCGAGACGATGAAATGCCAGCAACGTCGTCTGCCAAGGCCGATGCCCAATGTCATAGTACAGAGCATGTAAAATCCAAAACACCAAATATCAGTAAAAAAAGGACTCCAAAATCTAAAATAAAATTGTCGGAGGAGAAGCGTAAACTTGCCAATATGCCATTTACCACACGGAGTGGCAAGGAACGGCTGAGGCCCTGGCCTATGTTCATGGCTAGTGGTTCAGCTTCACATGAGGATGGAAGCACTCAGCCTCTCGCTAGAAAAATGAAAAGACTCAAGCTGGCAAAAGCACCGCAAAGAACTGTGCGTTCTTCGAAATCCCAAATCCACAAGGAGAGTCCAATTGTGTCGGTTGCGATGCCTGACCTTCCCAACACTGGACGTGAAGAGCATGCACCTTCCACCATTTGCACGCCCCCTGCAAGTGCTGGAAGGAGCACCCGCAGTCCAGTTCCTGATAGTCAGATTGAAGATGTCAGTGTTGAAGTACACCAGGATGAGGAGGATATGGGTGTTGCTGGCGCTGGGGAGGAAATTGACAAGGAGGATTCTGATGGTGAGGTGGTTTGTTTAAGTCAGGCACCCGGGGAGACACCTGTTGTCCGTGGGAGGAATAGGGCCGTTGACATGCCTGGTGAAAATACCAAAAAAATCAGCTCTTCGGTGTGGAAGTATTTCACCAGAAATGCGGACAACATTTGTCAAGCCGTGTGTTGCCTTTGTCAAGCTGTAATAAGTAGGGGTAAGGACGTTAACCACCTCGGAACATCCTGCCTTATACGTCACCTGCAGCGCATTCATAATAAGTCAGTGACAAGTTCAAAAACTTTGGGCGACAGCGGAAGCAGTCCACTGACCAGTAAATCCCTTCCTCTTGTAACCAAGCTCATGCAAACCACCCCACCAACTCCCTCAGTGTCAATTTCCTCCTTCCCCAGGAATGCCAATAGTCCTGCAGGCCATGTCACTGGCAATTCTGACGAGTCCTCTCCTGCCTGGGATTCCTCCGATGCATCCTTGCGTGTAACGCCTACTGCTGCTGGCGCTGCTGTTGTTGCTGCTGGGAGTCGATGGTCATCCCAGAGGGGAAGTCGTAAGCCCACTTTTACTACTTCCACTAAGCAATTGACTGTCCAACAGTCCTTTGCGAGGAAGATGAAATATCACAGCAGTCATCCTGTTGCAAAGCGGATAACTGAGGCCTTGACAACTATGTTGGTGTTAGACGTGCGTCCGGTATCCGCCGTTAGTTCACAGGGAACTAGACAATTTCTTGAGGTAGTGTGCCCCCGTTACCAAATACCATCTAGGTTCCACTTCTCTAGGCAGGCGATACCGAGAATGTACACGGACGTCAGAAAAAGACTCACCAGTGTCCTAAAAAATGCAGTTGTACCCAATGTCCACTTAACCACGGACATGTGGACAAGTGGAGCAGGGCAGGGTCAGGACTATATGACTGTGACAGCCCACTGGGTAGATTTATGGACTCCCGCCGCAAGAACAGCAGCAGCGGCACCAGTAGCAGCATCTCGCAAACGCCAACTCTTTCCTAGGCAGGCTACGCTTTGTATCACCGGTTTCCAGAATACGCACACAGCTGAAAACCTCTTACGGCAACTGAGGAAGATCATCGCGGAATGGCTTACCCCAATTGGACTCTCCTGTGGATTTGTGGCATCGGACAACGCCAGCAATATTGTGTGTGCATTAAATATGGGCAAATTCCAGCACGTCCCATGTTTTGCACATACCTTGAATTTGGTGGTGCAGAATTTTTTAAAAAACGACAGGGGCGTGCAAGAGATGCTGTCGGTGGCCAGAAGAATTGCGGGACACTTTCGGCGTACAGGCACCACGTACAGAAGACTGGAGCACCACCAAAAACGCCTGAACCTGCCCTGCCATCATCTAAAGCAAGAAGTGGTAACGAGGTGGAATTCAACCCTATATATGCTTCAGAGGTTGGAGGAGCAGCAAAAGGCCATTCAAGCCTATACAATTGAGCACGATATAGGAGGTGGAATGTACCTGTCTCAAGCACAGTGGAGAATGATTTCAACGTTGTGCAAGGTTCTGCAACCTTTTGAACTTGCCACACGTGAAGTCAGTTCAGACACTGCCAGCCTGAGTCAGGTCATTCCCCTCATCAGGCTTTTGCAGAAGAAGCTGGAGGCATTGAAGGAGGAGCTAAAAGGGAGCGATTCCGCTAGGCATGTGGGACTTGTGGATGGAGCCCTTAATTCGCTTAACAAGGATTCACGGGTGGTCAATCTGTTGAAATCAGAGCACTACATTTTGGCCACCGTGCTCGATCCTAGATTTAAAACCTACCTTGGATCTCTCTTTCCGGCAGACACAAGTCTGCTGGGGTTCAAAGACCTGCTGGTGACAAAATTGTCAAGTCAAGCGGAACGCGACCTGTCAACATCTCCTCCTTCACATTCTCCCGCAACTGGGGGTGCGAGGAAAAGGCTCAGAATTCCGAGCCCACCCGCTGGCGGTGATGCAGGGCAGTCTGGAGCGACTGCTGATGCTGACATCTGGTCCGGACTGAAGGACCTGACAACGATTACGGACATGTCGTCTACTGTCACTGCATATGATTCTCTCCCCATTGAAAGAATGGTGGAGGATTATATGAGTGACCGCATCCAAGTAGGCACGTCAGACAGTCCGTACTTATACTGGCAGGAAAAAGAGGCAATTTGGAGGCCCTTGCACAAACTGGCTTTATTCTACCTAAGTTGCCCTCCCACAAGTGTGTACTCCGAAAGAGTGTTTAGTGCCGCCGCTCACCTTGTCAGCAATCGGCGTACGAGGTTACTTCCAGAAAATGTGGAGAAGATGATGTTCATCAGAATGAATTATAATCAATTCCTCCGTGGAGACATTGACCAGCAGCAATTGCCTCCACAAAGTACACAGGGAGCTGAGATGGTGGATTCCAGTGGGAACGAATTGATAATCTGTGAGGAGCGGGATGTACACGGTGATATATCGGAGGATGATGATGAGGTGGACATCTTGCCTCTGTAGAGCCAGTTTGTGCAAGGAGAGATTAATTGCTTCTTTTTCGGTGGGGGTCCAAACCAACCCGTCATTTCAGTCACAGTCGTGTGGCAGACCCTGTCACTGAAATGATGGGTTGGTTAAAGTGTGCATGTCCTGTTTATACAACATAAGGGTGGGTGGGAGGGCCCAAGGACAATTCCATCTTGCACCTCTTTTTTCTTTCATTTTTATTTGCGTCATGTGCTGTTTGGGGAGTGTTTTTTGGAAGGGCAATCCTGCGTGACACTGCAGTGCCACTCCTAGATGGGCCAGGTGTTTGTGTCGGCCACTAGGGTCGCTTATCTTACTCACACAGCTACCTCATTGCGCCTCTTTTTTTCTTTGCGTCATGTGCTGTTTGGGGAGTGTTTTTTGGAAGGGCCATCCTGCGTGACACTGCAGTGCCACTCCTAGATGGGCCAGGTGTTTGTGTCGGCCACTAGGGTCGCTTATCTTAGTCACACAGCTACCTCATTGCGCCTCTTTTTTTCTTTGCGTCATGTGCTGTTTGGGGAGTGTTTTTTGGAAGGGCCATCCTGCGTGACACTGCAGTGCCACTCCTAGATGGGCCAGGTGTTTGTGTCGGCCACTAGGGTCGCTTAGCTTAGTCATCCAGCGACCTCGGTGCAAATTTTAGGACTAAAAATAATATTGTGAGGTGTGAGGTATTCAGAATAGACTGAAAATGAGTGGAAATTATGGTTTTTGAGGTTAATAATACTTTGGGATCAAAATGACCCCCAAATTCTATGATTTAAGCTGTTTTTTAGTGTTTTTTGAAAAAAACACCCGAATCCAAAACACACCCGAATCCGACAAAAAAAATTCGGTGAGGTTTTGCCAAAACGCGGTCGAACCCAAAACACGGCCGCGGAACCGAACCCAAAACCAAAACACAAAACCCGAAAAATTTCAAGTGCACATCTCTAATATATATATATATATATATAATATATATATATCTAGAGAGAGGAGAAGGGCACAATAAAAGGAGCAGGAGGTGTGATTAGAAAAGCAGCGGGAGAAGAGGGGGGCAGTGGTGAAAAGCTCCCACCTGGGCCTAGGGAGAAGACTGCTGCTGCTCAGTGGCTAGGCTGTTGAGAGAGACTGCTTCTGGTGAGCAGCAGTAGTCTCTTCTCTCTCCCTCCCTGCTATACATCATGTGGGTGGGAGGAGGTAGGCGATTGCACTGATCTCCCGACCAGGACCACTACTGCACACCAGCCAAACCTTTAGTGGCATCAACTTTTATTTTAATTGTGGCAAAATAGTTTGGAGACACGGTAAGGCGCAAAAACAAGCAGTATATTTCAAACAAGTACCCTCATTTATCAATCTGTTTTTGCCCTTAAATATTGTGTAGAGTATTAAGTAGAGGTTTTCCTGATTCATTATTAACCCTCTGCGCCATTTTTCATTGTGTTTTTTTTTCACCCTCTAACTGAAGGTGCATGATATTCCTTAAATATCATTCCTGCACTGTCTGTTTTAGCGCTCACAGTGCTATTTTTGCCTCACCTACTGTAGTGTTCTTTTTAAAAGCGCTACTTAGCGCTATGCTCCATCCAGATGCTTCCAGCCATGGTCCCATAACCTAAACCCACCACAGCTCTCCAGTCTCCATAGCAACGAGGGGTGGAGAGGATGTACCACAGTTCCAACCCACTTGAAGCACACATACAAAATGGCTGCGGTGTCCGGAAGTTAATACTGCACATGTTACGGAATTTGACGAGGATGGCGCACGCATGGTAAGCGAGGACACCAGCGCTAATCATTATTCGTCAGCACTGCTGGAATGTAAACAGCAGTGCTGACAAAGGAAATACTGATAACACTCACCATGGTATGAGCTCCTCATAAATAGATGAGCATAAAATCAAAATACCACGGTGAGTGGTAACGGAAAATAGCAGCAGACTGTGGGCTGAATGATAAATGAGGACAAATTTTCGCAATTTTTCTAAATAGAGTCTTAGATCAGTACACTTTACATATTACCCAGAATGAACAAACGTATTCAACCTGAAACAATAAATGTAATTTTTATCCCCACTGAGCTAGTGCAGTTTGGGTCTCATTTATACTTTTAATGTGATGCATATTACACCTTTCAGTTGCACTTTGAGGGCAATGCTGATATTCACGTAGTTAATTGTAACTGCCAATACATGAAAAGATCTAAATACACTAGTAATGAGCACCGGAAATTTTTCGGGTTTTGTGTTTTGGTTTTGGGTTCGGTTCCGCGGCCGTGTTTTGGGTTCGAACGCGTTTTGGCAAAACCTCACCGAATTTTTTTTGTCGGATTCGGGTGTGTTTTGGATTCGGGTGTTTTTTTCAAAAAACCCTAAAAAACAGCTTAAATCATAGAATTTGGGGGTCATTTTGATCCCAAAGTATTATTAACCTCAATAACCATAATTTCCACTCATTTTCAGTCTATTCTGAACACCTCACACCTCACAATATTATTTTTAGTCCTAAAATTTGCACCGAGGTCGCTGGATGACTAAGCTCAGCGAACCAAGTGGCCGACACAAACACCTGGCCCATCTAGGAGTGGCACTGCAGTGTCACGCAGGATGGCCCTTCAAAAAACTACTCCCCAAACAGCACATGACGCAAAGAAGAAAAAAAAAGAGGCGCAATGAGGTAGCTGTGTGAGTAAGCTAAGCGACCCTAGTGGCCGACACAAACACCTGGCCCATCTAGGAGTGGCACTGCAGTGTCACGCAGGATGGCCCTTCCAAAAAACACCCCCCAAACAGCACATGACGCAAAGAAAAAAAGAGGCGCAATGAGGTAGCTGTGTGACTAAGCTAAGCGACCCTAGTGGCCGACACAAACACCTGGCCCATCTAGGAGTGGCACTGCAGTGTCACGCAGGATGGCACTTCAAAAAACTACTCCCCAAACAGCACAAGATGCAAAGAAGAAAAAAAGATGCGCAATGAGGTAGCTGTGTGACTAAGATAAGCGACCCTAGTGGCCGACACAAACACCTGGCCCATCTAGGAGTGGCACTGCAGTGTCACGCAGGATGGCCCTTCCAAAAAACACCCCCCAAACAGCACATGACGCAAAGACAAAAAGAGGCGCAATGAGGTAGCTGTGTGACTAAGATAAGCGACCCAAGTGGCCGACACAAACAGCTGGCCCATCTAGGAGTGGCACTGCAGTGTCACGCAGGATGGCCCTTCCAAAAAACACCCCCCAAACAGCACATGACGCAAAGAAAAAAAGAGGCGCAATGAGGTAGCTGTGTGACTAAGATAAGCGACCCAAGTGGCCGATACAAACACCTGGCCCATCTAGGAGTGGCACTGCAGTGTCACACAGGATGGCCCTTCCAAAAACTACTCCCCAAACAGCACATGACGCAAAGAAAAATGAAAGAAAAAAGAGGTGCAAGATGGAATTGTCCTTGGGCCCTCCCACCCACCCTTATGTTGTATAAACAGGACATGCACACTTTAACCAACCCATCATTTCAGTGACAGGGTCTGCCACACGACTGTGACTGAAATGACGGGTTGGTTTGGACCCCCACCAAAAAAGAAGCAATTAATCTCTCCTTGCACAAACTGGCTCTACAGAGGCAAGATGTCCACCTCATCATCATCCTCCGATATATCACTGTGTACATCCCCCTCCTCACAGATTATCAATTCGTCCCCACTGGAATCCACCATCTCAACTCCCTGTGTACTTTGTGGAGGCAATTGCTGCTGGTGAATGTCTCCACGGAGGAATTGATTATAATTCATTTTAATGAACATCATCTTCTCCACATTTTCTGGATGTAACCTCGTACGTCGATTGCTGACAAGGTGAGCGGCGGCACTAAACACTCTTTCGGAGTACACACTTGTGGGAGGGCAACTTAGGTAGAATAAAGCCAGTTTGTGCAAGGGCCTCCAAATTGCCTCTTTTTCCTGCCAGTATAAGTACGGACTGTCTGACGTGCCTACTTGGATGCGGTCACTCATATAATCCTCCACCATTCTTTCAATGGGGAGAGAATCATATGCAGTGACAGTAGACGACATGTCCGTAATCGTTGTCAGGTCCTTCAGTCCGGACCAGATGTCAGCATCAGCAGTCGCTCCAGACTGCCCTGCATCACCGCCAGCGGGTGGGCTCGGAATTCTGAGCCTTTTCCTCGCACCCCCAGTTGCGGGAGAATGTGAAGGAGGAGATGTTGACAGGTCGCATTCCGCTTGACTTGACAATTTTCTCACCAGCAGTTCTTTGAACCCCAGCAGACTTGTGTCTGCCGGAAAGAGAGATCCAAGGTAGGTTTTAAATCTAGGATCGAGCACGGTGGCCAAAATGTAGTGCTCTGATTTCAACAGATTGACCACCCGTGAATCCTTGTTAAGCGAATTAAGGGCTCCATCCACAAGTCCCACATGCCTAGCGGAATCGCTCTGTGTTAGCTCCTCCTTCAATGTCTCCAGCTTCTTCTGCAAAAGCCTGATGAGGGGAATGACCTGACTCAGGCTGGCAGTGTCTGAACTGACTTCACGTGTGGCAAGTTCAAAAGGTTGCAGAACCTTGCACAACGTTGAAATCATTCTCCACTGCGCTTGAGACAGGTGCATTCCACCTCCTATATCGTGCTCAGTTGTATAGGCTTGAATGGCCTTTTGCTGCTCCTCCAACCTCTGAAGCATATAGAGGGTTGAACTCCACCTCGTTACCACTTCTTGCTTCAGATGATGGCAGGGCAGGTTCAGGCGTTTTTGGTGGTGCTCCAGTCCTCTGTACGTGGTGCCTGTACGCCGAAAGTGTCCCACAATTCTTCTGGCCACCGACAGCATCTCTTGCACGCCCCTGTCGTTTTTTAAATAATTCTGCACCTCCAAATTCAAGGTATGTGCAAAACATGGGACGTGCTGGAATTTGCCCAGATTTAATGCACACACAATATTGCTGGCGTTGTCCGATGCCACAAATCCACAGGAGAGTCCAATTGGGGTAAGCCATTCCGCGATGATCTTCCTCAGTTGCCGTAAGAGGTTTTCAGCTGTGTGCGTATTCTGGAAAGCGGTGATACAAAGCGTAGCCTGCCTAGGAAAGAGTTGGTGTTTGCGAGATGCTGCTACTGGTGCCGCCGCTGCTGTTCTTGCGGCAGGAGTCCATACATCTACCCAGTGGGCTGTCACAGTCATATAGTCCTGAGCCTGCCCTGCTCCACTTGTCCACATGTCCGTGGTTAAGTGGACATTGGGTACAACTGCATTTTTTAGGACACTGGTGAGTCTTTTTCTGAGGTCTGTGTACATTTTCGGTATCGCCTGCCTAGAGAAATGGAACCTAGATGGTATTTGGTACCGGGGACACAGTACCTCCAACAAGTCTCTAGTTGGCTCTGCAGTAATGATGGATACCGGAACCACGTTTCTCACCGCCCAGGATGCCAAGGCCTCAGTTATCCGCTTTGCAGCAGGATGACTGCTGTGATATTTCATCTTCCTCGCAAAGGACTGTTGGACAGTCAATTGCTTGGTGGAAGAAGTAAAAGTGGTCTTACGACTTCCCCTCTGGGATGACCATCGACTCCCAGCAGCAACAACAGCTGCGCCAGCAGCAGTAGGCGTTACACGCAAGGATGCATCGGAGGAATCCCAGGCAGGAGAGGACTCGTCAGAATTGCCAGTGACATGGCCTGCAGGACTATTGACATTCCTGGGGAAGGAGGAAATTGACACTGAGGAAGTTGGTGGGGTGGTTTGCGTGAGCTTGGTTACAAGAGGAAGGGATTTACTGGTCAGTGGACTGCTTCCGCTGTCGCCCAAAGTTTTTGAACTTGTCACTGACTTATGATGAATGTGCTGCAGGTGACGTATAAGGGAGGATGTTCCGAGGTGGTTAACGTCCTTACCCCTACTTATTACAGCTTGACAAAGGCAACACACGGCTTGACAAATGTTGTCCGCATTTCTGTTGAAATACTTCCACACCGAAGAGCTGATTTTTTTGGTATTTTCACCAGGCATGTCAATGGCCATATTCCTCCCACGGACAACAGGTGTCTCCCCGGGTGCCTGACTTAAACAAACCACCTCACCATCAGAATCCTCCTGGTCAATTTCCTCCCCAGCGCCAGCAACACCCATATCCTCCTCATCCTGGTGTACTTCAACACTGACATCTTCAATCTGACTATCAGGAACTGGACTGCGGGTGCTCCTTCCAGCACTTGCAGGGGGCGTGCAAATGGTGGAAGGCGCATGCTCTTCACGTCCAGTGTTGGGAAGGTCAGGCATCGCAAACGACACAATTGGACTCTCCTTGTGGATTTGGGATTTCGAAGAACGCACAGTTCTTTGCTGTGCTTTTGCCAGCTTGAGTCTTTTCATTTTTCTAGCGAGAGGCTGAGTGCTTCCATCCTCATGTGAAGCTGAACCACTAGCCATGAACATAGGCCAGGGCCTCAGCCGTTCCTTGCCACTCCGTGTGGTAAATGGCATATTGGCAAGTTTACGCTTCTCCTCCGACAATTTTATTTTAGATTTTGGAGTCATTTTTTTACTGATATTTGGTGTTTTGGATTTTACATGCTCTGTACTATGACATTGGGCATCGGCCTTGGCAGACGACGTTGATGGCATTTCATCGTCTCGGCCATGACTAGTGGCAGCAGCTTCAGCACGAGGTGGAAGTCGATCTTGATCTTTCCCTATTTTTGGAACCTCAACATTTTTGTTCTCCATATTTTAATAGGCACAACAAAAAGGCACCTCAGGTAAACAATGGAGATGGATGGATACTAGTATACTTATGGATGACGAGCGACTGCCGACACAGAGGTAGCTACAGCCGTGGACTACCGTACTGCGTCTGCTGCTAGTATAGACTGGATGATAATGATATAAAAAATATATATATATCACTACTGCAGGACAGGTATATATTATATAATGACGGACCTGCTGGACACTGTCAGCACTGCAGACTCCTAAAGTAAACTACTAGTATGAAGAAGATAGAAAAAAACAAAAAACACCACAGGTAGGTATACAATTATGGATGGACGAGCGACTGCCGACACAGAGGTAGCTACAGCCGTGGACTACCGTACTGCGTCTGCTGCTAGTATAGACTGGATGATAATGATATAAAAAATAGATATATATCACTACTGCAGGACAGGTATATATTATATAATGACGGACCTGCTGGACACTGTCAGCACTGCAGACTCCTAAAGTAAACTACTAGTATGAAGAAGATAGAAGAAAAAAAAAACACCACAGGTAGGTATACAATTATGGATGGACGAACGACTGCCGACACAGAGGTAGCTACAGCCGTGGACTACCGTACTGCGTCTGCTGCTAGTATAGACTGGATGATAATGATATAAAAAATATATATATATATATCACTACTGCAGGACAGGTATATATTATATAATGACGGACCTGCTGGACACTGTCAGCACTGCAGACTCCTAAAGTAAACTACTAGTATGAAGAAGATAGAAAAAAAAAACACCACAGGTAGGTATACAATTATGGATGGACGAGCGACTGCCGACACAGAGGTAGCTACAGCCGTGGACTACCGTACTGCGTCTGCTGCTAGTATAGACTGGATGATAATGATAAATAAAATATATATATATCACTACTGCAGGACAGGTATATATTATATAATGACGGACCTGCTGGACACTGTCAGCAGAATGCGTTTATAGAATAAAAACACCACACGACGAGTGTTTAACTTTTTCAGGCAGACAATCACAATATACTGGTGGTCAGTGGTCACTGGTCAGTCACACTGGCAGTGGCACTCTGGCAGCAAAAATGTGCACTGTTAAATATGTACTCCTGCTATAACTGCTCCCCAGTCTCCCCCACAATTAAGCTGTGTGAGCAGTGAGCACTCAGCACAGTCAGATATACATAGATGATGCAGCACACTGAGGCTGAGCACAGATATGGTATGTGACTGTGTATCGTTTTTTTTCAGGCAGAGAACGGATTATATTAAATAATAAAAATAAATAAAACTGCACTGGTGGTCAGTCACTAGTATAACTATCAGCAAAACTCTGCACTCTCTGAGTACTCCTCCTAATGCTCCAGTAAATCAAGTGTCTCACTCTCTATCTATTCTAAACGGAGAGGACGCCAGCCACGTCCTCTCCCTATCAATCTCAATGCACGTGTGAAAATGGCGGCGACGCGCGGCTCCTTATATAGAATCCGAGTCTCGCGATAGAATCCGAGCCTCGCGAGAATCCGACAGCGGGATGATGACGTTCGGGCGCGCTCGGGTTAACCGAGCAAGGCGGGAGGATCCGAGTCGCTCGGACCCGTGTAAAAAATGGTGAAATTCGGGCGGGTTCGGATTCCGAGGAACCGAACCCGCTCATCACTAGAATACACCTGTGATTCATGTGCTACATAGAGTGCACCCAGAAGGTGCTGTTGCAATCAGGATAGACAGTGAGATTTATGCATCAACGCAAGGACAGTGATTAAAGTGGAAATATATAAAGGGGTCTATTTACTAAGCTGTGAACAGAGATAAAGTGGACGGCAATAAACTACCAACCAACCAGCTCCTGTTAACGCCAGTAACATGCAAGTTAGGAGGTGTTTGGCTGGTACTTTATCTCTGTCCACATTATCTCCATCCAAGGCTTAGTAAATAGACCCCAAAGTACCAACCAATCAGTGTCACGATCCGGGTATCTGGACGCCATTTCTTACCCATCAGATGCCTCCTAAGGCTGGCTCAGCGCTCCAGGACCGGATCCCATCTGTTATCCTGATGTGTACATTCCTGTATCCTCTCCTGTCACTCTGGGACGCTGTCACAGTAAACGCCATATTACACCTGGCATGGCGTCTCCCGCGGCCTCCGCCGCCGTCCCTGAACTTCTGCATGTAGAGTGTCTGAGTGGCGATTACGTCAGCCGCGGCCTCCGCTGTGTCCGCGTGGTTGGATGTGCGTCTGTCAGCCTGGCGCCTCCTGTCTCCGGTGGCCGGCGCCGCCATTACTGTTTTCATTACCACATGGATTACAAACCAAACTTCCCTCCAAGTGCTGCATGGGCGCAGCCATCTTGGATTCTGTCAGCTGATCATTTACTCCAATCTGTTGTCAGTATTGTTAATTTGCATAATTGCCTAGCCAATCCCTTCCTTGCTGCAGGTATAAATACACTGTGCCTGAGCAAGGAAGGCGTCAGTGCTTTGGTTGTCAAACCTAGTTCCTGTTTGTCTCTCTCCTGTGATTGTCTTCCAGGTTCCAGCTCCTGTCTCAAGACTTCCACCATAGAGACCCGCACCAGCATTCCACCTGCGGTGTAGCCTGACTCTCCAATCCATTGTGGATTCATCTGTTTCCAGCTACAACATTACCTGCTTCCAGCTCAGCTTCCAGCAGAGTACAGCTTCCCTTAAAGGGCCGGTGTCCTTTCTACACTTTACCACTCTCCACCGGTATTATTATTTCTCCGCTCTCAAGTTCTACATTTCAGTTCATATTTCATCGCTCCCAAGTTCATTTATTATTTAACTGGTTCCAGCCAGTATCCACTCCGTGCTAACAACAGTCTGGTTCCAGCCAGTATCCACAGCAGCTGTTTTATCTTCAGCAACCCAGCTTTTCCTGGAACACCAGCTGGCACAATCCTGGGTTATCTCCATTGCTACAGTCGGGCCTGGTAAGGACTTTCCATCTAGAAGATCATAAGAACTATCTCACACTACCAGTGCCCTGTGGCTCCTGCCATCCTGTAGTACCCAGGAACTGTATTTATTCTTTGCTGACTTTTACGTTTTCTTTTACTGCTGCTGTGTTGCGGAGTTGTCATAATAAACATCATTGACTTTTATCTAAGTTGTCGTGGTCACGCCTTTGGGCAGTTATTATTCATGTTACTTACATGTCCAGGGGTCTGATACAACCTCCCAGGTTCCGGTACATCTCAGCCCCTACAACTGAGGCTGCCTCCCGTCAGCTCAGGCCCTCAGTTGTGACAGTAAGCACTGACCTAATGAATCCAGCCGGAGACCAGGATCAAGCGGCCAGGCCGATGCAAGAACTAGCAGCCCGACTAGAACATCAGGAGGCTGCACAGGGCCACATCATCCGCTGTCTCCAGGATCTCTCTACTCGGCTGGATGGGATTCAGACAACTCTCCGTGGATCAGGCGCGTCTGCTGCGTCAACCACAGTGACTCCAGCTATAACCCCACCCACCTTACCCATTTCTGCTCCACGTCTTCATCTTCTAACGCCAGCAAAATTTGACGGATCTCCAAGATTCTGCAGGGGATTTCTCAACCAGTGTGAGATTCAGTTTGAGCTACAACCTGGCAATTTTCCCAGTGACCGTACAAAAATTGCCTACATTATTTCTCTTCTCAGTGGCTCAGCCCTTGATTGGGCATCACCGTTATGGGAGAGGTCCGACACCCTGCTATCTTCCTACACTGCCTTCGTGTCAACATTCAGGCGCATCTTCGACGAGCCAGGCCGGGTAACCTCAGCTTCATCCGAGATTCTCCGTTTACGCCAGGGGTCACGTACTGTAGGACAATATCTGATACAGTTCCAGATCCTGGCATCCGAACTGGCATGGAACGACGAGGCCCTGTATGCTGCATTCTGGCATGGCTTATCTGAGCGTATTAAAGATGAGTTAGCTACCAGAGACTTACCTTCTAAGTTAGATGAGCTAATCTCACTCTGCACGAAAGTTGATTTACGTTTCAGAGAGAGAGCAACTGAGCGTGGAAGATCATCTGCTCCAAAATCTTCTGCTCCTCCTCCTCGTCAACTGTCACCATCTAAAGATGAGCCCATGCAACTTGGCCGTTCCCGTTTAACTCCTGCTGAGCGCCGAAGACGTCTCTCCGAGTTTCTCTGTCTCTATTGTGCAGCTCCGTCTCACACCATTAATACCTGTCCCAAACGTCCGGGAAACTCCAAATCCTAGCTCGCCAAGGAGAGGGCCGGCTAGGAGTAATGATCTCCTCTCCATCTCCTCAAGATTGTAATCTCCCAGTCTCGCTTCAAGTTGCTCAACGTTATCGTAACGTCATTGCCCTCCTTGATTCCGGAGCAGCTGGGAACTTTATTACCGAAGCCTATGTTAAACGGTGGTCCCTACCCACCGAGAGACTTCCTTCGTCCATTTCTTTAACTGCCGTGGATGGCAGCAAAATTTTTGATGCAGTTATTTCTTTAAGGACTCTACCAGTTCGTCTGAGAGTGGGAGTTCTTCATTCCGAACTTATTTCTTTTTTAGTGATTCCAAGAGCCACACATCCTGTGGTCCTGGGCCTTCCATGGCTCCGTCTTCACAATCCTACAATTGATTGGACGACTACGCAAATCCTGGCATGGGGTTCCTCCTGTGCTGAGACATGTTTGTTTAAAGTATTGCCTGTCTGTTCTTCCTCCCCCAGGTCGTCTGATGTTCCACCTCCTCCATATCAATATTTCACGGATGTGTTCAGTAAAGCTTCTGCTGATATCCTTCCTCCTCATAGAGAATGGGACTGTCCGATTGATCTCGTTCCAGGGAAGGTTCCACCTCGAGGCCGAACTTATCCGTTGTCTCTGCCTGAGACGCATTCTATGGAGGAATATATTAAAGAGAACCTAGCAAAGGGGTTCATTCGACCTTCTTCTTCTCCAGCCGGCGCAGGCTTCTTTTTTGTAAAAAAGAAAGATGGTGGTCTGCGGCCGTGCATCGACTACAGAGGTTTGAACGACATTACCATCAAGAACTGTTATCCTTTACCCCTGATTACTGAGCTCTTTGACAGAGTTAGCGGAGCTACCATCTTTACAAAGCTGGACTTGCGAGGTGCATACAATCTCATCCGGATCCGTGAGGGCGACGAGTGGAAGACCGCCTTTAACACCCGTGATGGACATTATGAGTACCTCGTCATGCCCTTCGGATTGAGCAATGCTCCAGCTGTCTTCCAGCATTTTGTCAATGAGATCTTCAGAGACATTCTATACCGTCATGTCGTGGTCTATCTAGATGATATCCTCATTTTTGCCAACGATTTAGAGGAACATCGTTTTTGGGTTAAAGAGGTTCTGTCCCGTCTCCGTGTCAATCATCTCTATTGCAAATTAGAAAAATGCGTCTTTGAAGTCAAGTCCATTCCGTTTCTAGGGTACATTGTGTCCGGTTCCGGACTAGAGATGGATCCTGAGAAACTACAAGCAATCCAAAATTGTCCGGTACCCTTAACCCTCAAAGGGGTCCAGAGGTTCTTAGGGTTCGCCAACTATTACCGAAAGTTTATACGAGACTTTTCCACCATTGTGGCGCCTATTACTGCTTTCACTAAGAAGGGTGCTAACCCGTCCAAGTGGTCTGAAGAAGCCATGCAAGCATTTCATCTTTTAAAACAAAGGTTCATCTCTGCGCCTGTTCTGAAACAGCCTGACATCGACTCTCCTTTCATCTTAGAGGTGGATGCCTCCTCCGTTGGAGTAGGAGCGGTGTTATCTCAGAGGGCTAAAGATGGCCATTTACACCCTTGCAGTTTCTTCTCCCGGAAGTTCTCCCCAGCTGAGCGCAACTATGCCATTGGCGACCAGGAGTTGCTAGCCATCAAGCTCGCTCTAGAAGAGTGGAGGTATCTGTTGGAGGGAGCTTCTCATTCAATCACCATACTTACAGACCACAAGAACCTTTTATACCTGAAGGGCGCACAATGTCTCAACCCTCGTCAGGCCAGATGGGCACTTTTCTTTTCCAGGTTCGACTTTAAACTCCAGTTCTGTCCGGGTTCTCAGAATCGCAAGGCCGATGCCCTTTCCCGCTCATGGGAGCAAGAAAATGAGTCAGAGTCTTCAGACAAGCATCCTATTATAAATCCGTTGGCATTCTCCACGGTAGGGATGGACTCTACGCCGGAAAAGTTTTGTGAAGCCGATGCTAAGGAAGAAGCTCATGCATTGGGCCCATGCTTCCCGTTTTGCCGGACATACAGGTATCCAAAAAACCCTGGAGTTTATCTCTAGGTCCTATTGGTGGCCAACTCTGAAAAAGGACGTCTTGGAGTTTATTGCATCTTGCCCAAAGTGTGCCCAACATAAAGTATCCCGCCAGTCGCCTGCGGGGCAACTGGTTCCACTATCCGTTCCCCGTCGACCATGGACCCACTTGTCGATGGATTTCATTACAGACTTACCCATGTGCAACAAGTTCAATACCATCTGGGTGGTAGTTGACCGGTTCACCAAGATGGCACACTTCATTCCTCTCACCGGTCTTCCGTCAGCTTCCAAGTTGGCTCAAGTATTCATACAAGAGATCTTCCGACTCCACGGTCTTCCTGAAGAAATTATCTCAGATCGAGGAGTTCAATTCACAGCCAAATTCTGGCGAAGTTTATGTCAAGTCCTCCAAGTCAAGCTAAAGTTTTCCACGGCTTACCATCCTCAGACCAATGGTCAAACCGAGAGGGTGAATCAGGACTTGGAGGCCTTCCTCCGCATCTATGTGTCCTCCTCTCAAGATGACTGGGTTCAATTACTTCCCTGGGCCGAGTTCTGTCATAACAACCAGTATCATTCTTCATCTGCTTCAACACCATTCTTCACTAACTTTGGATTCCACCCTAAAGTCCCTGAGTTCCAACCGCTTCCAGCAACTTCTGTTCCCGCAGTGGATATCACCTTGCATCAGTTTGCCAATATCTGGAAGAGCGTACGATCAGCTCTGCTCAAGGCATCGTTCAGGTACAAGAAGTTTGCGGATAAGAAGCGTCGAGCAGTTCCTGCTCTCAAGGTGGGTGATCGGGTATGGTTATCCACGAAGAATTTGAGGTTAAGAGTTCCCAGTATGAAGTTTGCACCTCGCTATATCGGTCCTTTCAAGATTGAACAAGTCATCAATCCTGTTGCTTACAGACTCCAGTTGCCTTCCTTCTTAAAAATACCCAGGACATTCCATGTTTCCATGTTGAAACCGCTGATCTTGAATCGGTTTCATTCCTCACTTCCTCCAACTCCGAAAGTCCAAACTCAACGAGGCATTGAGTATGAAGTGGCCAAGATCCTGGACTCACGTCACCGTTACGGTCAACTACAATATCTTATTGACTGGAAGGGTTATGGTCCTGAGGAACGTTCATGGACCAATGCTTCTGATGTCCATGCTCCTGCCTTGGTCCGGAGATTCCATTCCAAGTTTCCTCAAAAGCCAAAGAAGTGTCCTGGGGCCACTCCTAAAGGGGGGGGTGCTGTCACGATCCGGGTATCTGGACGCCATTTCTTACCCATCAGATGCCTCCTAAGGCTGGCTCAGCGCTCCAGGACCGGATCCCATCTGTTATCCTGATGTGTACATTCCTGTATCCTCTCCTGTCACTCTGGGACGCTGTCACAGTAAACGCCATATTACACCTGGCATGGCGTCTCCCACGGCCTCCGCCGCCGTCCCTGAACTTCTGCATGCAGAGTGTCTGAGTGGCGATTACGTCAGCCGCGGCCTCCGCTGTGTCCGCGTGGTTGGATGTGCGTCTGTCAGCCTGGCGCCTCCTGTCTCCGGTGGCCGGCGCCGCCATTACTGTTTTCATTACCACATGGATTACAAACCAAACTTCCCTCCAAGTGTCTGCATGGGCGCAGCCATCTTGGATTCTGTCAGCTGATCATTTACTCCAATCTGTTGTCAGTATTGTTAATTTGCATAATTGCCTAGCCAATCCCTTCCTTGCTGCAGGTATAAATACACTGTGCCTGAGCAAGGAAGGCGTCAGTGCTTTGGTTGTCAAACCTAGTTCCTGTTTGTCTCTCTCCTGTGATTGTCTTCCAGGTTCCAGCTCCTGTCTCAAGACTTCCACCATAGAGACCCGCACCAGCATTCCACCTGCGGTGTAGCCTGACTCTCCAATCCATTGTGGATTCATCTGTTTCCAGCTACAACATTACCTGCTTCCAGCTCAGCTTCCAGCAGAGTACAGCTTCCCTTAAAGGGCCGGTGTCCTTTCTACACTTTACCACTCTCCACCGGTATTATTATTTCTCCGCTCTCAAGTTCTACATTTCAGTTCATATTTCATCGCTCCCAAGTTAATTTATTATTTAACTGGTTCCAGCCAGTATCCACTCCGTGCTAACAACAGTCTGGTTCCAGCCAGTATCCACAGCAGCTGTTTTATCTTCAGCAACCCAGCTTTTCCTGGAACACCACCTGGCACAATCCTGGGTTATCTCCATTGCTACAGTCGGGCCTGGTAAGGATTTTCCATCTAGAAGATCATAAGAACTATCTCACACTACCAGTGCCCTGTGGCTCCTGCCATCCTGTAGTACCCAGGAACTGTATTTATTCTTTGCTGACTTTTACGTTTTCTTTTACTGCTGCTGTGTTGCGGAGTTGTCATAATAAACATCATTGACTTTTATCTAAGTTGTCGTGGTCACGCCTTCGGGCAGTTATTATTCATGTTACTTACATGTCCAGGGGTCTGATACAACCTCCCAGGTTCCGGTACATCTCAGCCCCTACAACTGAGGCTGCCTCCCGTCAGCTCAGGCCCTCAGTTGTGACAATCAGCTTCTAACCAGTAGCGAATTTCCCATTAGGCACATGAGGTATGTGCCTAGGGACAGCACTTGTTTGGGGAGAGGCACTTGGATGCTTGTGTTGGTACTGTCAGCCCAAAAAGTACCAGTAACTGCAAAACATTTCCACTGTACTGCACCATATGCCATCTTGAATGGAGTGTAATTGGGTAGAACAGGCACATACTGCCCCTGTAGCTGTCCTACTTAGTAAATATGTATACAAAATAAAATATAAAATGTCATTGTTAGTGACTTTTTATTAGTATTCTATTAAATTGGCTATCATCAAATGAGGGCTTATAACCAATCAATGAAAAGAATAAAATTAGGCAGGCGTGAGGCGGCCATTACTGTTGTGCCTCTTGGCGCCCTTACCTATAAATCCGCGCCTGCTTCTAACCATAATTTTTCAAACACAGCCTATAAAGTAATAGTTAGGAACTGACTCATTGGTAGTTTATCTTTCTCCACTTTATCTCTCTCCAAGCATTTATGCATATGCCACAGCATCAGAAAGGTGGCTGAAAACTGATGGGTGATGGTAAATGTGGGGTGGCCAGTAATGCACAAAAAAATAGCACATTCAGAGAGCATATTATAGAAGTTTGCAGGAGTGTCAGTGCAAGCGGATGCATTCACAGACACACAGCTGCAAGCATATGAGACCGTTGTCATCCTGAGAAAATGCTACTCTAAAAGGGATAGTACATATTTCCATGGTGCGACTCATGGTGGCATATAAGGATGCACTAATCGGTATTACAGCCTGCACAGGTGCTAAAAGTGGGCATCCTTGCAAATGGATGGACACAACAGAAGGAATTTTTATGCCATTTTAAAAAACTCATTCACATGTGACAGCAAATGCACGCTGCTGTGTGTGCTTTTGCATGCAACTCAGATTCAGGCCCTGACAGAGAAGTGCATTGTCTAAGTACTTTGCTCAGTGTAGACAAACCACTCCCAACACAAGATAGTCACTTGCAAAAGGGTTACATGTGGCTTGTAAAGAATGAAAATGTCAACAAAGGCAGATGTCTACAAGTTTGTATGTGCATAGTGGATGTGAACAAGGAATGTTGGTCCATATGTTGATTCCTAACCAGAATAGGTTTTATTGAATATAACAGGATACATGTGATAGATTACAAAAAGCAGTCCATACATAAGGTATACATCTCTGTTGGGCTAAGTACTGTTCAGTCATACAGCACTCCAATAACACAGGGCTAGAATTGTGCACATGCTGATATGATTCTAATTATCATTTATTTAGCAAGTTCTAGAAAATATTAGAAATAATTAGAGATGAGTGGGTTCGGTTCCCTGAGAACCGACCCCCCCCCCCCCCCCCCCAAACTTCATGCTCCAAGCCCGGCTCGAGTTTTCCTGCCAGACTCAGAAACCAGAACGAAGCAAAACATCATCCTCCAGCTGTTGGATTCTCGCATGTTTTGGATTCCATAAAGGAGCCGTGCGTAGTCGCCATTTTTACTCCAGTCCTGGAGAGTGTAGCGAGAGGACTTGTCTCCTCAGTGTCTGTGTGGGAAAGTGACGTGGTGCATGGGGTGGCAACCTGCTCTTTTGTATCATTTTAGTGCTGTCTTGTGCTGCATCAATCCAGCGGTGGTGTCTTGTGCTGCACCAGTCCAGTCACAGTGGTGGTGTCCTGTGCTGACATAAGTTCAGTGCTGCTGTATAAGTCCAGTCCAGTGGTGCTGTCTTGTGCTGCATCAGTCCAGTAGTGGTGTCCTGTGCTGCCATAAGTCCAGAGCTGCTGCATAAGTCCAGTCCAGTGGTGCTGTCTTGTGCAGCATCAGTCGAGTGGTGTCCTGTTCTGTCATAAGTCCAGTTCTGCTGCCTTAAAGTCCAATCCAGTGGTGCTGCCATATAAGTCTAGCTGCACTGCCATATAAGTCCAAGGGTACTGCTGTATAAGTCCAGTGGTGCTGCTGTATAAGTCCAGTCCAGTGGTGCTGCTTTATAAGTCCAGTCCAGTGGTGCTGCCATATAAGTCCAGTCCAGTGGTACTGCCATATAAGTTCAGCGGTACAGCCGTATAAGTCCCTAATGGTCTCAATAGCGACTTTGAATTAAAATGGTTTCTTGAGTCATGATATTTGTTTTCCTCCTTTTTCAGTTATTTTTAAATGATATATAAGATGTACTCATACAATTTTATTCTTTATATTTTATGTGGGAATCACGTTTTCCTTGTATCCCCCATGGATTTATATCTTACAAGTGACGTTTTACTATCTTCTTCACTGATCTGAGCTGGAATCGGGAAAATGCCACCTTTTGGAACGCAAACAGGAAGAAAATATGACGTTGCTGGAACGCAAACGTCATTTCCGGGTGACGTATTTCCGCCGGTGGGCGCTGATCAGCGCGGAACATGAGGATAAACATAAAGAGACTTTCCAACTGGAATATAAACTAGAGATGAGCGCCGGAAATTTTTCGGGTTTTGTGTTTTTGTTTTGGGTTCGGTTCCGCGGCCGTGTTTTGGGTTTGACCGCGTTTTGGCAAAACCTAACCGAATTTTTTTTGTCGGATTCGGGTGTGTTTTGGATTCGGGTGTTTTTTTCCAAAAAAACTAAAAAACAGCTTAAATCATAGAATTTGGGGGTCATTTTGATCCCAAAGTATTATTAACCTCAAAAACCATCATTTCCACTCATTTTCAGTCTATTCTGAATACCTCACACCTCACAATATTATTTTTAGTCCTAAAATTTGCACCGAGGTCGCTGGATGACTAAGCTAAGCGACCCTAGTGGCCGACACAAACACCTGGCCCATCTAGGAGTGGCACTGCAGTGTCACGCAGGATGTCCCTTCCAAAAAACCCTCCCCAAACAGAACATGACGCAAAGAAAAAAAGAGGCGCAATGAGGTAGCTGTGTGAGTAAGATAAGCGACCCTAGTGGCCGACACAAACACCGGGCCCATCTAGGAGTGTCACTGCAGTGTCACGCAGGATGTCCCTTCCAAAAAACCCTCCCCAAACAGCACATGACGCAAAGAAAAAAAGAGGCGCAATGAGGTAGCTGTGTGAGTAAGATAAGCGACCCTAGTGGCCGACACAAACACCGGGCCCATCTAGGAGTGGCACTGCAGTGTCACGCAGGATGTCCCTTCCAAAAAACCCTCCCCAAACAGCACATGACGCAAAGAAAAAAAGAGGCGCAATGAGGTAGCTGTGTGAGTAAGATAAGCGACCCTAGTGGCTGACACAAACACCGGGCCCATCTAGGAGTGGCACTGCAGTGTCACGCAGGATGTCCCTTCCAAAAAACCCTCCCCAAACAGCACATGACACAAAGAAAAAAAGAGGCGCAATGAGGTAGCTGTGTGAGTAAGATAAGCGACCCTAGTGGCCGACACAAACACCGGGCCCATCTAGGAGTGGCACTGCAGTGTCACGCAGGATGTCCCTTCCAAAAAACCCTCCCCAAACAGCACATGACGCAAAGAAAAAAAGAGGCGCAATGAGGTAGCTGTGTGAGTAAGATAAGCGACCCTAGTGGCCGACACAAACACCGGGCCCATCTAGGAGTGTCACTGCAGTGTCACGCAGGATGTCCCTTCCAAAAAACCCTCCCCAAACAGCACATGACGCAAAGAAAAAAAGAGGCGCAATGAGGTAGCTGTGTGAGTAAGATAGGCGACCCTAGTGGCCGACACAAACACCGGGCCCATCTAGGAGTGGCACTGCAGTGTCACGCAGGATGTCCCTTCCAAAAAACCCTCCCCAAACAGCACATGACGCAAAGAAAAAAAGAGGCGCAATGAGGTAGCTGTGTGAGTAAGATAAGCGACCCTAGTGGCCGACACAAACACCGGGCCCATCTAGGAGTGTCACTGCAGTGTCACGCAGGATGTCCCTTCCAAAAAACCCTCCCCAAACAGCACATGACGCAAAGAAAAAAAGAGGCGCAATGAGGTAGCTGTGTGAGTAAGATAAGCGACCCTAGTGGCCGACACAAACACCGGGCCCATCTAGGAGTGGCACTGCAGTGTCACGCAGGATGTCCCTTCCAAAAAACCCTCCCCAAACAGCACATGACGCAAAGAAAAAAGAGGCGCAATGAGGTAGCTGTGTGAGTAAGATAAGCGACCCTAGTGGCCGACACAAACACCGGGCCCATCTAGGAGTGTCACTGCAGTGTCACGCAGGATGTCCCTTCCAAAAAACCTTCCCCAAACAGCACATGACGCACAGAAAAATTTAAGAAAAAAGAGGTGCAAGATGGAATTGTCCTTGGCCCTCCCACCCACCCTTATGTTGTATAAACAGGACATGCACACTTTAACCAACCCATCATTTCAGTGACAGGGTCTGCCACACGACTGTGACTGATATGACGGGTTGGTTTGGACCCCCACCAAAAAAGAAGCAATTAATCTCTCCTTGCACAAACTGGCTCTACAGAGGCAAGATGTCCACCTCATCATCATCCTCCGATATATCACCGTGTACATCCCCCTCCTCACAGATTATCAATTCGTCCCCACTGGAATCCACCATCTCAGCTCCCTGTGTACTTTGTGGAGGCAATTGCTGCTGGTCAATGTCTCCGCGGAGGAATTGATTATAATTCATTTTAATGAACATCATCTTCTCCACATTTTCTGGATGTAACCTCGTACGCTGATTGCTGACAAGGTGAGCGGCGGCACTAAACACTCTTTCGGAGTACACACTTGTGGGAGGGCAACTTAGGTAGAATAAAGCCAGTTTGTGCAAGGGCCTCCAAATTGCCTCTTTTTCCTGCCAGTATAAGTACGGACTGTGTGACGTGCCTACTTGGATGCGGTCACTCATATAATCCTCCACCATTCTTTCAATGTTGAGAGAATCATATGCAGTGACAGTAGACGACATGTCCGTAATCGTTGTCAGGTCCTTCAGTCCGGACCAGATGTCAGCATCAGCAGTCGCTCCAGACTGCCCTGCATCACCGCCAGCGGGTGGGCTCGGAATTCTGAGCCTTTTCCTCGCACCCCCAGTTGCGGGAGAATGTGAAGGAGGAGATGTTGACAGGTCGCGTTCCGCTTGACTTGACAATTTTCTCACCAGCAGGTCTTTCAACCCCAGCAGACTTGTGTCTGCCGGAAAGAGAGATCCAAGGTAGGCTTTAAATCTAGGATCGAGCACGGTGGCCAAAATGTAGTGCTCTGATTTCAACAGATTGACCACCCGTGAATCCTTGTTAAGCGAATTAAGGGCTCCATCCACAAGTCCCACATGCCTAGCGGAATCGCTCCGTGTTCGCTCCTCCTTCAATGTCTCCAGCTTCTTCTGCAAAAGCCTGATGAGGGGAATGACCTGACTCAGGCTGGCAGTGTCTGAACTGACTTCACGTGTGGCAAGTTCAAAGGGCATCAGAACCTTGCACAACGTTGAAATCATTCTCCACTGCGCTTGAGACAGGTGCATTCCACCTCCTATATCGTGCTCAATTGTATAGGCTTGAATGGCCTTTTGCTGCTCCTCCAACCTCTGAAGCATATAGAGGGTTGAATTCCACCTCGTTACCACTTCTTGCTTCAGATGATGGCAGGGCAGGTTCAGTAGTTTTTGGTGGTGCTCCAGTCTTCTGTACGTGGTGCCTGTACGCCGAAAGTGTCCCGCAATTCTTCTGGCCACCGACAGCATCTCTTGCACGCCCCTGTCGTTTTTTTAAAAATTCTGCACCACCAAATTCAAGGTATGTGCAAAACATGGGACGTGCTGGAATTTGCCCATATTTAATGCACACACAATATTGCTGGCGTTGTCCGATGCCACAAATCCACAGGAGAGTCCAATTGGGGTAAGCCATTCCGCGATGATCTTCCTCAGTTGCCGTAAGAGGTTTTCAGCTGTGTGCGTATTCTGGAAAGCGGTGATACAAAGCGTAGCCTGCCTAGGAAAGAGTTGGCGTTTGCGAGATGCTGCTACTGGTGCCGCCGCTGCTGTTCTTGCGGCGGGAGTCCATACATCTACCCAGTGGGCTGTCACAGTCATATAGTCCTGACCCTGCCCTGCTCCACTTGTCCACATGTCCGTGGTTAAGTGGACATTGGGTACAACTGCATTTTTTAGGACACTGGTGAGTCTTTTTCTGACGTCCGTGTACATTCTCGGTATCGCCTGCCTAGAGAAGTGGAACCTAGATGGTATTTGGTAACGGGGGCACACTGCCTCAATAAATTGTCTAGTTCCCTGTGAACTAACGGCGGATACCGGACGCACGTCTAACACCAACATAGTTGTCAAGGCCTCAGTTATCCGCTTTGCAGCAGGATGACTGCTGTGATATTTCATCTTCCTCGCAAAGGACTGTTGGACAGTCAATTGCTTACTGGAAGTAGTACAAGTGGGCTTACGACTTCCCCTCTGGGATGACCATCGACTCCCAGCAGCAACAACAGCAGCGCCAGCAGCAGTAGGCATTACACGCAAGGATGCATCGGAGGAATCCCAGGCAGGAGAGGACTCGTCAGAATTGCCAGTGACATGGCCTGCAGGACTATTGGCATTCCTGGGGAAGGAGGAAATTGACACTGAGGGAGTTGGTGGGGTGGTTTGCGTGAGCTTGGTTACAAGAGGAAGGGATTTACTGGTCAGTGGACTGCTTCCGCTGTCGCCCAAAGTTTTTGAACTTGTCACTGACTTATTATGAATGCGCTGCAGGTGACGTATAAGGGAGGATGTTCCGAGGTGGTTAACGTCCTTACCCCTACTTATTACAGCTTGACAAAGGCAACACACGGCTTGACACCTGTTGTCCGCTTTTCTGTTGAAATACCTCCACACTGAAGAGCTGATTTTTTTGGTATTTTCACCAGGCATGTCAACGGCCATATTCCTCCCACGGACAACAGGTGTCTCCCCGGGTGCCTGACTTAAACAAACCACCTCACCATCAGAATCCTCCTGGTCAATTTCCTCCCCAGCGCCAGCAACACCCATATCCTCCTCATCCTGGTGTACTTCAACACTGACATCTTCAATCTGACTATCAGGAACTGGACTGCGGGTGCTCCTTCCAGCACTTGCAGGGGGCGTGCAAATAGTGGAAGGCGCATGCTCTTCACCTCCAGTGTTGGGAAGGTCAGGCATCGCAACCGACACAATTGGACTCTCCTTGTGGATTTGGGATTTCGAAGAACGCACAGTTCTTTGCGGTGCTTTTGCCAGCTTGAGTCTTTTCAGTTTTCTAGCGAGAGGCTGAGTGCTTCCATCCTCATGTGAAGCTGAACCACTAGCCATGAACATAGGCCAGGGCCTCAGCCGTTCCTTGCCACTCCGTGTGGTAAATGGCATATTGGCAAGTTTACGCTTCTCCTCCGACAATTTTATTTTAGGTTTTGGAGTCCTTTTTTTACTGATATTTGGTGTTTTGGATTTGACATGCTCTGTACTATGACATTGGGCATCGGCCTTGGCAGACGACGTTGCTGGCATTTCATCGTCTCGGCCATGACTAGTGGCAGCAGCTTCAGCACGAGGTGGAAGTGGATCTTGATCTTTCCCTAATTTTGGAACCTCAACATTTTTGTTCTCCATATTTTAATAGGCACAACTAAAAGGCACCTCAGGTAAACAATGGAGATGGATGGATACTAGTATACAATTATGGATGGACTGCCGAGTGCCGACACAGAGGTAGCTACAGCCGTGGACTACCGTACTGTACTGTGTCTGCTGCTAATATAGACTGGTTGATAATGAGATGTAGTATGTATAAAGAAGAAAGAAAAAAAAAAACACGGGTAGGTGGTATACAATTATGGATGGACTGCCGAGTGCCGACACAGAGGTAGCTACAGCCGTGGACTACCGTACTGTACTGTGTCTGCTGCTAATATAGACTGGATGATAATGAGATGTAGTATGTATAAAGAAGAAAGAAAAAAAAAACCACGGGTAGGACTAGGTGGTATACAATTATGGATGGACTGCCGAGTGCCGACACAGAGGTAGCTACAGCCGTGGACTACCGTACTGTACTGTGTCTGCTGCTAATATAGACTGGTTGATAATGAGATGTAGTATGTATAAAGAAGAAAGAAAAAAAAAAACCACGGGTAGGTGGTATACAATTATGGATGGACTGCCGAGTGCCGACACAGAGGTAGCTACAGCCGTGGACTACCGTACTGTACTGTGTCTGCTGCTAATATAGACTGGATGATAATGAGATGTAGTATGTATAAAGAAGAAAGAAAAAAAAACCACGGGTAGGTGGTATACAATTATGGATGGACTGCCGAGTGCCGACACAGAGGTAGCTACAGCCGTGGACTACCGTACTGTACTGTGTCTGCTGCTAATATAGACTGGATGATAACGAGATGTAGTATGTATAAAGAAGAAAGAAAAAAAAAACCACGGGTAGGTGGTATACAATTATGGATGGACTGCCGAGTGCCGACACAGAGGTAGCTACAGCCGTGGACTACCGTACTGTTCTGTGTCTGCTGCTAATATAGACTGGTTGATAATGAGATGTAGTATGTATAAAGAAGAAAGAAAAAAAAAACCACGGGTAGGTGGTATACAATTATGGATGCACTGCAGAGTGCCGACACAGAGGTAGCTACAGCCGTGGACTACCGTACTGTACTGTGTCTGCTGCTAATATAGACTGGATGATAATGAGATGTAGTATGTATAAAGAAGAAAGAAAAAAAAAACCACGGGTAGGACTAGGTGGTATACAATTATGGATGGACTGCCGAGTGCCGACACAGAGGTAGCTACAGCCGTGGACTACCGTACTGTACTGTGTCTGCTGCTAATATAGACTGGTTGATAATGAGATGTAGTATGTATAAAGAAGAAAGAAAAGAAAAAACCACGGGTAGGTGGTATACAATTATGGATGGACTGCCGAGTGCCGACACAGAGGTAGCTACAGCCGTGGACTACCGTACTGTACTGTGTCTGCTGCTAATATAGACTGGATGATAATGAGATGTAGTATGTATAAAGAAGAAAGAAAAAAAAACCATGGGTAGGTGGTATACAATTATGGATGGACTGCCGAGTGCCGACACAGAGGTAGCTACAGCCGTGGACTACCGTACTGTACTGTGTCTGCTGCTAATATAGACTGGATGATAATGAGATGTAGTATGTATAAAGAAGAAAGAAAGAAAAAACCACGGGTAGGTGGTATACAATTATGGATGGACTGCCGAGTGCCGACACAGAGGTAGCTACAGCCGTGGACTACCGTACTGTTCTGTGTCTGCTGCTAATATAGACTGGTTGATAATGAGATGTAGTATGTATAAAGAAGAAAGAAAAAAAAAACCACGGGTAGGTGGTATACAATTATGGATGCACTGCCGAGTGCCGACACAGAGGTAGCTACAGCCGTGGACTACCGTACTGTACTGTGTCTGCTGCTAATATAGACTGGATGATAATGAGATGTAGTATGTATAAAGAAGAAAGAAAAAAAAACCACGGGTAGGTGGTATACAATTATGGATGGACTGCCGAGTGCCGACACAGAGGTAGCTACAGCCGTGAACTACCGTACTGTGTCTGCTGCTAGTATAGACTGGATGATAAATAATGATATAAAAAATATATATATATCACTACTGCAGCCGGACAGGTATATATTATATAATGACGGACCTGCTGGACACTGTCTGTCAGCAGAATGAGTTTTTTAATTTTTATAGAATAAAAAAACACCACACAAGTCACACGACGAGTGTACTTTTTCAGGCAGACATTCAATCACAATATACTATACTGGTGGTCAGTGTGGTCAGGTCACTGGTCACAGTGGTCAGTGGTCAGTCACACTGGCAGTGGCACTCTGGCAGCAAAAGTGTGCACTGTTTAATATGTACTCCTGGCTCCTGCTATAACCTATAACTGCTCCCCAGTCTCCCCCACAATTAAGCTGTGTGAGCACAGTCAGATATTATACATACATGATGCAGCACACTGGGCTGAGCACAGATATGGTATGTGAGTGTGACTGAGTCACTGTGTATCGTTTTTTTCAGGCAGAGAACAAGAACAGAACGGATTATTAAATAATAATAAATTATAAAACTGCACTGGTGGTCAGGTCACTGGTCATCAGTCACTAGTATAACTCCTCCTAAGCTCCAGTAAGTAAATGAAGTGTCTCACTCTCACTCTCCTATCTATTTTAATTTCTAAACGGAGAGGACGCCAGCCACGTCCTCTCCCTATCAATCTCAATGCACGTGTGAAAATGGCCGCGACGCGCGGCTCCTTATATAGAATCCGAGTCTCGCGATAGAATCCGAGCCTCGCGAGAATCCGACAGCGTGATGATGACGTTCGGGCGCGCTCGGGTTAACCGAGCAAGGCGGGAAGATCCGAGTCGCTCGGACCCGTGTAAAAAAACATGAAGTTCGGGCGGGTTCGGATTCAGAGAAACCGAACCCGCTCATCTCTAATATAAACGTCACTTTTTGATGATGCACTCTCGGTCCGGACATTGATTAGAGTTTGATCATTGTATTAGAGAAATAGAATGAAAGACGTTCCGAGTGAAACGCAAACGTCACTTCCGGTGACGTAATTCCGGTCCGAGTGCTGAGTAAAGCTGATTATTGCATTAATTACATACAGGAGGGGTGATATAGAGGTATAAAAGTGGCTCCCTTTGATTAGCAGCCTTATGCTTCTGAGGAAGGTCTTAGTACCGAAAGCGCGCTTAAGCACAAGGCTCTAACCATCTGGACCCCGCACAGGTGACCCAATACAGCTGGCTCTGTTAGTGAGGAGGTGTTCCAGGACCCCAATTGGGTGATATGCTTTTAATTCTATGTTTTATGTAAGTGTGTTTTTGTCTGAATAAATCGTCTTGTTTGGTGAAATAGTATTGCACTATATTTTTTCCTTTGAGTCCCCAGTTCATCAGGACATCTGTGGGGATTAAGGATCCACGCTTATTGGTGGATGACATGCATGAGTGACTCATAAATTATGTGAGTTGAACCAATAAAATATTGTCTCTATTTCACCTTAAGAAATTGGATGCACTATGTTGTTTTATTTTAGTCCTACAGATATATTATCTCTGTGAGAAAAGTGGACCTCTGTATTCCACTAATAAACTACAAAAGAAGTTATCTATTCCAATCGGTTTAGATCAAATGTAAGCTATTTCATTTGCTATTGATGTATGGTGGCGCCAGTTGTGGGCATTTCTCTGTTTTTTGTGCTGCCATATAAGTTCAGCGGTACAGCCGTATAAGTCCAGGGACACTGGCATATAAGTACAGGCCAGTTGTGCTGCCGTATAAGTCCATGGGTATTGCAGTATAAGTCCAGTCCAGTGGTGCTGCTGTATAAGTCCTGTCCAGTGGTGCTGCCATATAAGTTCAGCAGTACTGCCGTAGACGTCCAGGGGTACTGCCATATAAGTCCAGTCCAGTGTTGCTGCCATATAAGTCTAGTCCAGTGGTGCTGGCATATAAGATCAGTACAATGGTGCTGCCGTATAAGTCCAGGGACACTGCCATATAAGTCCAGACCAGTGGTGCTGCCATATAAGTCCACTGGTGCTGTTGTATAAGTCCAGTGGTACTGCCATATAAGTCCAGAGGTACTGCCGTATAAGTCCAGGGGTACTGTCATATAAGTCCAGTCCAGTGGTGCTGCCATATAAGTCTAGTCCAGTGGTGCAGGCATATAAGATCAGTACAATGGTGCTGCCATATTAGTCCAGGGACACTGCCATATAAGTCTAGACCAGTGGTGCTGCCGTATAAGACCATTACAGTGGTGCTGCCGTATAAGTCCAGTGGTGCTGCTTTATAAGTGCAGTGGTGCTGCTTTTTAAGTCCAGGGGTACTGCCGTATAAGTCCAGGGGTGCTGCAATATAAGTCCAGGGCTACTGCCATATAAGTAATAGGATACTGCCATATAAGTCCAGCGCTACTGTCGTATAAGTCCAGGGACACTGCCGTATAAGTCTAAGGGTACTGCCATATAAGTCCAGTGCAGTGGTGATGCCGTATAAGTCATGGGGTACTGCCGTATAAATCAGGGACGTGCAGTGAATCCAAGGGTACTGCCATATAAGTCCAGTCCAGCAATGTTGCCATATATGACCAGTCCAGTGGTACTGCCATATAAGTCCAGGGGTACTGCCATATAAGTCCAGTGGTACTGCCATATAAGTCCAGGGGTACTGCCATATCAGTCCAGTCGAGTGGTGCTACCATATAAGTCCAGTCTTGCTACCATATAAGTCCAGGGGTACTGCTGTATAAGTCCAGTCCAGTGGTGCTGCCATAATTGTCCAGCAGTACTGCCACATAAGTCAAGGGGCACAGTGTCGTATAAATCCAGTGGTACTGCCATATAAGTCCAGTCCAGTGGTGCTGCCATATAAGTCCAGTCCAGTGGTGCTGTCGTATAAGTCCAGTGGTGCTGCCGTATAAGTCCAGGGATACTGCCATATAAGTCCAATCCAGTGGTACTGCCTTATAAGTCCAGGGTTAATGCCGTATATGTCGAGTCAATGAGTTCTGCCATATAAGTCCAGTCCGGTGGTGCTGCCGTTAAGTCCAGCTCAGGGGTACTGCCGTATAAGTCCAGGGGTTCTGCTGTATAAGTCCAGTCCAGCGGTACTGCCGTATAAGTCCAGCGGTACTGCCGTATAATTCCAGGGGTGCTGCCAAATAAGTCGAGCGGTACTGCTGTATTAGTTCAATGGTGCAGTCCTGTGCTGTATAATATTTACTCCAAGTAAAGGGGTTATTAATATTTAATACAAATAATTTTACAGGGTTTGCCCTGTGTGGTGTAGGGGTACGCTCTCCTGTGCCACATATTGTTATATAGCTCCATAATAATAATGGAGAACAAAAATTTGGAGGATAAAATAGGGAAAGATCAAGATCCACTTCCTCCTAGTGCTGAAGCTGCTGCCACTAGTCATGATGACATAGACGATGAAATGCCATCTATGTCGTCTGCCAAGGCCGATGCCCAATGTCATAGTAGAGGGCATGTATATCCAAAAAGCCAAAGTTCAGTAAAATGACCCAAAAAAATAAATTTAATTAGTCTGAGGAGAAAAGTAAACTTGCCAATATGCCATTTATGACATGACGTGGCAAGGAACAGCTAAGGTTTTAAGTTTTAAAACTGCCATCCTGTCTGCAACTGCAGTGCCACTCTTATATGGGCCAAGTGTTTGTGCCGCACACTTGTGTCGCTTACCTTTGTCATCCAGCAACCTCGGTAAACTTCTTTTTTTTCTTTGCATCATGTGCTGTTTGGGGCCTAGTTTTTAAAAGTGCCATCCTGTCTGCCACTGCAGTGCCACTTCTAGATGGCCAGGTGTTTGTGCCACCCACTTGTGTCGCTTAGCAAGGTCATCCAGCTACCTCAGTGCAACCTTTTGACCTAAAAACAATGTTGTGGGGTGTTCAGAATAGACTGGAAATGAGTGAAAATGAATGTTATTGAGGTTAATAATACCGTAGGATCAGAATTACCCCCAAATTCTGTGATTTTAGCTGTTTTTGTGTTTTTTCAAAAATCATCCTGATCCAAAACCAAAACCCGAAAGGGTGGTTTTGGCAAAACCCAGGGGCAGATTAGGATCGAACACCAGCCTGGGAAATTTATTGAAGCAGCCCTAATGGTGGCAGAGTCTGTCGATGGAGAGGGGCCTATCAAGAGTGCGGGGTCACTCCTCAGAGGTCCTGATTCTGAGATAGACACAGTTGGGGCCTCTTTTGCTTTACGTTATGCTAATGTTTACCTGAGATTTAATGCATATGCTGCTACAATGCCCTTCCCTGATGTACATCTGTATGTCTGAATATACAAGGAATGATATGCCCACTTTCAGTGTCTACTGACACTGCAGTCATGCCTTTAATCTACTTCTGATGTTGATTTTTCAATCTACAACCCCCTTTTTTTAACCGTATATGTTTCAAAGTACAGCGTGGGGGAGCACACACTACATACAGCACAGTACAGGGAGTGGGAGTACAGACTACATACAGCACAGTACAGGGAGGGAGCACACACTACGTACAGCACAGTACAGGGAGGGAGCACATATAAGTAGTGAAACACAGACACAGGGGATAAGCGTAGCGGAATCTGTCCCAGTGGCCAATCCGCCCCTGATTACATACATAGCCACCACATTATTACATGAATAGCAACACATTACATGAATAGCACCACAATACACGTATATCACTGCATTACACAAATAGCACCACATTACACGTATAGCACCTCATTACACAAATAGCACCACATTACATACTGTACGTAGTCACCGCATTACGGCCCTCATTCTGAGTTGATCACTCGCTAGCTACTTTTAGCAGCCGTGCAAACGCATAGTCACCGCCCATGGGGGAGTGTATTTTTGCTTTGCAGGAGTGCAAACGCCTGTGCAGCAGAGCAGCTGCAAACATATTTTGTGCAGAACAAGACCAGCCCAGTAGTTACTTATTCTGTGCGATGATTGCTGCGACGAATGACACGGTAATGACGTCAGATACCCGCCCAGCAAACACCCGGCCACGCCTGCGTTTTTCCAAACACTCCCAGAAAACGGTCAGTTGACACCCAGAAACTCCCACTTTGTGTCAATCTCCTGTCAATCTCACTTTCTGTCAATCTGTGCAAAACCACGATGCTCTTTGTACCAGTACTCCGCGCGTGCACATTGCGGTGCATACGCATGCTCAGTTTTGCTGTTTTTTAACTGATCACTACGCAGCGAACAATGGCAGCTAGCGATCAACTCGGAATGAGGGCCTACATACGTAGCCACACCATTACATAAATAGGCACATCATCATGGACAGACATTGGGCAGCTATAGGGCTGAAGGACTTTGCATTAGAGATTTTCCCAGGGCTGGCTGTGAGTGCTGCCTGATCAGCTGGCATCCTGAGAACAAGGTACATCCTGCTCCTGTCCAGTCCCCAAACCATACACTGTGACCCTAACCCTTACACCATCATGATAATGGAAATAATGTAATTAATAATCACCTCTCTACCGGGTCCCCTTCAGTGCTTAATTACCACTCTGGCCAGTTCAGTGAGAGTGCGGGAGCTAGGGTGGAGGCAGGTGTAGTGAACCCGGCACCGACCATCGCTATGCTGCTGCTCCCGGGCCGGGCTCGTTGAAGAGACCTTTGGCCAGGGCCAGAGAGAGGATGTTTCTGGGCTGATTAACTTTCTCCAGGTCCCTCCTATGGTAGAAAAGCTTCACCACTTCTCACGGCTAGCGGCACCTGGAAGTGCCCGCTAGCCTAACTTCCGGATTGCTTTCCAATGAACCGCAAGTACTGGAAGCAAATGTGAGCCAGCCCATCGGGGTCTGTCATGGTGTCCTGGTGGGCCAATCCGCCCCTGGCAAAACCAATCCAGATCCAAAACACAAGTGAGGATCCAGATCCGAAACCAAAACACAAAACACGAAAAGTGCCCGTTGCATATCTCTAACTATAATCTGTTTGGTTGCTATGGGCAACATCTCCACTTCTGTAAACACACACTTTAGTAAATGTACTCCTACTAATTGAAACCTGGTGCACAAATTCACACTGGCAAACAAACACTCTGATAATCCCCTGCAGTATCTTGGATGGCCGTTAAACAGTTAAATAGCATTTCTGAGATTTCTTAAAAAGTATCATACAACACTGTACAAAATATTTGTATATTTTGTTTAAATAAGCTTTACTGCTTCTACACTTTTGCAAGAACATTGCTGAATAACTAAACTTAATGCATAAAAAATACATTAGCATACAGCATGTTTCTGAATCTGCAGTAGACAATATTTGTTTGTTTACTTGTTTGCTTTTTCTCCAAGAAAAAAAAGTGTGTTTGGGAACAAATGACATTTAGCATTCATTTGTCAAATGATAATATGAAGTAAAAAGGAACATTGTCAGAATAAAATAATAGATGAAATAAATCAATGTTCCTTATGAGTTGATTTTCCTCAATTTATTCTATTTGGAATTTGCAAACACATGTTTCTGTTAATCCATGGGGTATGAGTCAATTTTTCAAGGAATTTAACTAAACAATGCATTCCTACTGTACCTTGTAGTTTATCTTTCAGAGAGTATCCTTTTTTAGCTCAGAATTTGTAGATCATGGACCTCCTGTGGAGTTTAACACAAATTCTGTTCAAAATGTACACATACAGAAATTGGCTCAGATTTGGGAGCAATGTAAATAAAGGAGGAAATCTACACCTTCGCACATCCATGTTGAACGGCAGGTGAGGCAGATTTAGAGATATGAGCAGTGTATCCTAGCTAAACTCTTAGGGGGAGATTTAGCAAATATTGGAGAGAGATAAAGTGGTAAACCAATCAGCTTTTAACTGTCACTTTTCTAGCACAGCTGTAAAATGACAGTTGTAAGCTGATTGGTTTCTTTGGGCAACTTCTCTTCTTAATGTCCATTCAATATTTCTCACCCAAAATTGCAGTGTAAAAAAAGGTTGCCCTGTACTTGTGAGCTACATATGAAGCTGCAGCCAGCATTTACCCTGCATGCTAAACAAAGCTGTATTTATACACCTTACACAGCAATATGGGCCCTCATTCCGAGTTGTTCGCTCGCAAGCTGCTTTTAGCAGCTTTACACACGCTAAGCCGCCGCCTACTGGGAGTGAATCTTAGCAAAGTAAAATTGCAAACGAAAGATTCTCAAAATTGCGATTACACACCTCTTAGCAGTTTCTGAGTAGCTTTAAACTTACTCGGCATCTGCGATCAGTTCAGTGCTTGTCGTTCCTGGTTTGACGTCACAAACACACCCAGCGTTCGGCCAGACACTCCTCCGTTTCTCCAGCCACTCCCGCGTTTTTCCCAGAAACGGTAGCGTTTTTTCGCACACACCCATAAAACGGCCAGTTTCCGCCCAGAAACACCCACTTCCTGTCAATCACATTACGATCACCAGAACGAAGAAAAAACCGTGAGTAAAATTCCTAACTGCATAGCAAATTTACTTGGCGCAGTCGCACTGCGGACATTGCGCATGCGCATTCGCGACTAATCGCTCCGTTGCGAGAAAAAAATAACGAGCGAACAACTCGGAATGACCCCCATGGTCTCCAGGTATAAATTTGCATCTTTTTTACTCCCATCTCTTAATCAGATCCAATTAGTATATTTTCATATCTAATGCAAGATATTCAATTATTTAGCGCCCCCATAACTGAATATTGGAAATGTGCAATTCAAAATTTTGGGGGAGGCAGCTTTGGCTAACTACCCAAGGATTTAGCAGCAACAGCTAACCCTTGGGGCGGGTCGGCTATGGCTAAGCCAACCCTATAGTGCGTCCTACACAACTAGGCCAGCGATGCTGTTTTGAGCAGCAGTCTGTCACACACAGCATTTTGGCGTGGCAGTTATGTCGGAGAATGACGGTTTTCCTGACAAAACAACAGGTTTAAGTTGTGAGAATCGGCATACTCTGACTTACAGTGCACTGAATTGATTAGCTGCAGGAGCCCCCTTCTGGCACTATTGAATCCGTGCTGAATTGAATTGACTCCATAGAAACACAAGTTACTTGATTAAAAAAAAAAAATCATAATTTTTAAATAAGAAAATTTTGGACTGGTGGTGCCGTGAAATATATTTTGATACTCTAGGGTGCTGTGATTCAAACACATTTAGGAATCACTGCACTACACTACTAAATGAAATAAAAAACAATACACTACTGCTGCTACTCTATACCTCCCTCCCTGCACACACAACAGTACTGCTGCTAATCTCTGCTCCCTCCCCCAACTACAATACACTACCTCTCAACCAATACCCTACATCTCACCATGCACCCCCTCCCCTGCATACTACCGTCACTAACCTGCACTCCTCTCCCCACACACACTACCCTACCACCACTACCCTGCACCCCCATCCCCACAAACATTATACTAATTCCCCACCCTACCCCACACACAGTGCACTAATCTGTTGATGAGCAGCTCATGCTACCATATTTGTACCTTACTCTCAGTGCACAGAGACCCCTGAGTATTTACTATATGAAAACATAAGACATTTGCACAGGGGCAATTTGCAATGTGAAATATGCATAGACAAATGCACATTCAGTATTGTTGTAAAGTTGGAAGCCATTTGGAGTTGTGTGTATACCCATTTGTATAGTGAAATATCCACGTTTGACCTGCACATGCCTACCTTTCAACCAACACCCCCTTCCCCACACCCAGTACCCTACTTCTCACCCTGCACCCCCTCCCCTCAAACACTACACTACTTCTCTCAGTTCAACCCCTCCCCTGCATACTCCTCGCTGACACTCCCCACTCACATCCACCTCTTCTCCTCCCTGACACCCCCTACTCACATCTACCCTTTTTCCTCCCCAACCCCCTCTCACATCCATAGATTTTCCTCCCAGCACCCTCTCGCAACCATCACCAGCAGACCTGATGGGGGACTGCAGCGATGGCAGACCTGATGGGAGAATGCAAAACTGGTGGACCAGAAAAGGAGCTGCAAAGGGGACTGCTGTTGTGTGAATCATAGCTTGCCCGGGTATCACAGCCAGCAGCAGCCTCTTTGCCCAGTGGTAAGAGTGTGTGTGTACCCAGGGCCACAGCTGCCAGCTGCTGCCGGGGGATGCTGAGTTGCAGGCTCTGTGCGTAGTAACAGGCTGAGCTACAATAAAAAAAACCCTCTAAAATAAATGCAGTAACAGAACTGTGTGTTCAGGAGACACTTTTTTTGTTAATGGCCACAGCTTTAAGTTCTTCCACCTTTTATAAGATTGCGGTGAGCAGGAAGACAAGAGTGAGGCATATCTCTGCCTTCCCAGGAACCAATAACAGGGTGACCTTTATTATATATCGTGCCCAGAATTGAATTAGAGATAAAACAAGTCAAACAAGGCAATTGAACTCCCACAATGCCCACGAATATTCTAAGTCTGGAGAAATAACTGTACATTGCTTAAAATTGAAGTGACCCCAGTGAGAGAAGCAGCAGTGCCAGTTAGTGAGTTCCAGTGCAAGGTATTGGGAAGCCACTCAGATAACCGAGGTGCAACAGAGAGAATGACCAGGTGATGCTTCTGGAGGTGATTTCTCTAAGAGGTTCAACTGCAGCTGAGATCGTATGTAGGATATATGTAACATCCCAGGGTTGGCAGGTATGTCTAATAGGCCCTACACACTGGGCGATATCACTCAAAGATATGAATGATCTCGTTCATTAATGAACGAGATACCGTTCATATCTTTGAGTGTGGAGGCACCAGCGATGAACTATGTGCGGCCCCGTGCTCATTCATCGCTGGTGCCCCGTCGGTTGTGCATGCAGGCCAATATGGACGATCTCTTCCATATTTTCCTGCACTTCTATGGAGCCGGGTGATGGGGGGAGTGAAGAAACTTCACTCCCCCGTGACTGCCCCCCGCCGCCGAGTCGGCCGTATCCGCCGTCGGGCAGCTTGGCGGCGGATCGGTCAATGTGTAGGACCCTTAAGGGGTTGAGAGAGGTATCACAGGTGTTGGGTGGCTATGTTTCGGACCTTTCCCCTTAAATGTTTCTCCCTGTACCTTGTCCTGTAGTACAATGTTCAGAGAAGTAGGGTAGATTGATATGAAACAGGAATGAGACAGGAATTCCAACAGGTTATCTTTTTTATTGAACTGTAATGAACTCTGTATTGAAGATGATGATTGGTTAATTGACGTTAAATTTAGATAATCACAAAAAAAAAAGAATTGGGCATCAAAGATGAACAAAGAATAGAGTTGGCTATAGTTCACACCACACATGAGCACTCAATATACAAAAGACAATTGATTTGAATCACAGAAGAATAGCAGAATATCATTTGAATCACAGATGAACATGTTAATAGGAATCCTAAATATTAGCATAAGATAAAGGGAATCACAATCTATAATGAGGGGATGAGGAGAGTAATAGAAAACAAATTTTGCAATAGCAAACATTAACTTTCTAGCTTTCCCTAGCCAAGGTTTGACAATCTTCAATGGCAATAAACATTGGTGCTCTGGTACACTCACTGTTAAAAGATGGCCACGGCGTCCGTGCCTCTCACCAGTCCTGGCAGTGTCCGGTCTCCGACTGCAGCATCTCAACACCAACTCACCCAGCACTGCAGTACCCTGCTGCTTACACTTCTGCTGCACTGCTCTCACCACCCAGCGTCCTACCGCTGAAACTTGTCCTCAGCTCCTGCTCTCACGCGTTCAGCACCTCCTGTCTTTACACACTATTTGGACCAGGGTCCCTGCTTAACTGTTGCCATGCCAGTGCTCTTTCTTTCTGCTGCTGCAGACCTGTAAGTAATTCTTAAAGGGACATGCACACCATTTTCCAGGGTACCACAAATACTGTTCTGCATCAGTGTAAGGGAGCCATCTGGAAGGAGGACCTGGAGTGAGAGATGCTGTTGCATCTGATCCTCCTCACCCATGGCTATTAGAGCAGATGTGAGATTATAAAGTTTCTTGGCTAGAGTAACTGTCTAACACGGAGTATTAGCCATCAGTTCAGAGCCTTGGAAAAATGAAAGAGTCCTATCTTTGACTGAGTTAGCCAGCACTTTAAAAGAAGAAAAGACAGAACAGAGAGTAACTTTATAGATTACAAAAATACCTTCAGATCGCTCAGCACACATCTCCCCCATCAGTACTCCATCAGTACTCCCATATAGAGTCGGAGCAGAGAGATTGGGCATGAGACATTCAGTATGTTGTCTGCAGAGAGACAAAGAAAGACAATGTATAGTAGCACACAAAGGAGGAATAATGTGCTTATGTAGGGTGTGTTTTTAACACCCCAGGGTTGGTGGCTGTCTATGTGGTTAGAGGTATCACAGGTGTTCAGTGGCTTAGTAATGGACCCTTTCCCTGATATGTTTGTTCCCCGTACCTTGTTCGATGTAAGTGGTTCTTGGAGGTAGGAAAGATTGATATATAAACAGGAAGGTCATTTAACAGCAATCTCTCTGGAGAGTAACTTTTTTATTCTATTGCAAGGATGCTGGCAAAAAGAAGATTATCTGGTTATACAGCAAGATTATTTCTAAGACATTAAAAAAGGATTAAGTAAAGTTGTGTCAATTCAAAGAAAATATATTGGCATTCAATAAAGACTAAACCACTTGACAGCTCAAATGAAACTTTAGTAGGAGACTCAATGTGGGCTCCAGCCAGGCTCAAAATGGTGGTTAATAACTGGTTAATTCTGATTCGTAATCAATTTAATCACAGATATGCAAGCAGCAGTTAATGCATTTAAAAAAAAATGAAAGAGAAGATAATGTTCAAAAAAGATAAAAAAGAGACTTCCGGTACCGGCATGGTGGTGTGAGCAGCCATCCCCGTGAGCTACATCTTACCTTCCATTTACCTTCTGACTAGGCTGCGCTGCCAGCCTCTCGGAAAGCACCAACAACTTTTCCTTCCAACTGACTCATTGATCGATTTGTGGAGGTGCAATCCTCCTGCAAACTCCTGTTTCCAGCTCAACCATCAAGACAGGAGAAGCGCCAAGCTGCTCCAATATGGTGCTGGATGCAGATGCAAATGCCAGGACCCCTTCACCTAAAAAGCTAATAGAGGTGACTGTGGAAGACCCTGACCAACCCCAGGTACACCGGGCACTAGATTCCACAGTGACATATGGAGACATTGGTGATGGCATAAAATCGACTATGGCTCCACTTCTGCAGCAAGCTGTGACTGCTACTACAGCTTCTACTAGCTGTAGTCGAGGAAACAGTGGGGGATAATTTTCAAGATACTATATCTTACCTAAAACAAGCTGTGGCACTACTTGATAAAGATAATTTGTGCTTAACAAACAAATTAGACGATATTCAAAAAACATCCCATTTTAATAATCTGCGCTTGGTTTGGCTCCATGAGTTAATTAAAGGTCATTTTGTATGGAACATGCTCCCAACCCTCCTGGGAATAGAAGTTGGATGCTCTGATCTTGTAGTGGAGCGTGTCCATAGAGTGGGACGAGTAATGTATCCTTCAGACCCAGGGTAGTTCTCTTTAAATGTCTGAAATGTCTTCATAAAATGCTTTTTTGGTCAGCATCTCGCAAGAACTTTCCTCTGCGCTGGGAAGGACACACTTTGTGCATTTTTCAAGATTATTCAGTGGAACTCTCCATGGCACGGAAAGCTTTTGGTCCCATTTGCTCCTCTCTCATTGAAGCTAAATGCAAGTTCGCATTGATCTACCAAGCAAGGTTAAGGTTATTTGATGGATCATCTTACAAAGATTTTACTAATGCAGCTGATGCTGCGGCTTATCTGAAAGAGCTACCTGATGTAATTTCCCAGGATATCTCTGATGTTTCCTGAATTTTTGCTTTGTTCTTTGTCTATTATTTTACCCTACTAAGATTCAAAATCGATTAGGAGTAACTTATTATTATTATTCTTAAGATTTCTTTATTGAGCCTGATATACTTACTCTCCAGCGAAATGTAGGAAGATACTACTTTATCTCACTAAGCAGCATCTTGATATAGTGTTTCTTCAGGAAATGAGTTTAATCCTATCCGAATTTTTAAAAAAAATTAAAATTGTTTCAGTGGTCTCTTTCTGCTGCAGCTCCCTATAATTCTAAGTCCAGGGGAGTAGCGATTTTGACAAAAAAAACCCACTTGGGAATAGAAGTGTTGTCTGTAGAAGCTGACCCTGAAGGTCGATATGTATTGACTATATGGCAATATATATTGTTTGTGCAACATATATGCTCTCAATGTTTATTGTAAGAAATTTTACCATTCTTTGACCCATCTTCTTTGATAGTATACAGCGATTTTAATTTGGTTTCTTCCTTATACCTAGATAGGTCTCATCAAGTAAAACATAAGTTCTCCTTACCAAAATTAGGGGTTCCACATTTTTCAAAAAGTCTTAATCTTATAACTGTATGGAGAGCTATGCATCCTATACAGAAAGAATTCATGTCTTTCTAAAGCCCATAACACGATTTTGAGGATAGACTACATTTTCTTTTCAAATTGTTTATTCCCTAGAATACAAAACTCTGGCATTGAGACAATATCTCTCTCTGCTTTGGTCTGGGCTGATTACCAGGTGAGACCTGAAAGTAGTCCATAGTCCTTTTGGAAATTTCCATCCCATCTTTTACATTCTAGGAAATTACGCAATTATTTAGATGCAGCATGGGATAACTTCCACACAGATAACTCAGTTCATGCCAAAGATGAACCAGCTCTTTTCTGGCAGACAGCCAAGGTAGTTCTCCGGGGACATGTTATTTCTTATGTTAACTTTGTCAAAAAGCAACAAGCATTATCAGATGCATATTAAACTTATAAATCTAGCCCAACTATGATGACTAAAGCTTTATATATACTGTAGAAGCTAAACTACATTTTGATGAGTATCTCTGTTTACAGGGAGATAGATACCTTTTTAATATCACTTATAATTTCCATACATTTGGTAATAAAACTGGAAAATTGCTTACCAATTTATTGGCAAGAACAGGTCCACCATTGTTAGTTCACCCTTTATGAGACCACAATGGTAAACGTACTACTTCCAACAAGCAAACCACTGATATAAAGCAAACTTTTTACAATGATTTTTACACTCCTCCTTTGCCTTCTGTAGATTCTGGTGCTCCTAATCCACCAGATACTGTAGTAATATTTCCTCTTCATTCCAGTCTAATTTGCCTATACCACATGTTTCTAATGCCGATGCCCACATGTTAACTGCTCCTATAACCTTAAAAAAGGTATCTACTGTTATTAAAAATTTAAAAAATGCAAAAGCTCTGGGTCCAGGTGGGCTGTCTGGTGAATTCTACAAAATTCTTTCAGCTAAAATATATGTTCCATTAATGGCATTTTACAATAAGACAATGAAATATAAGACTCTTCCTGACTATTTTAATGCCACAGTTACAGTATCTAGGTATTACCCAAACCGGGAAAAGATCTGTCTCCCCCTGGGCCGTATAGACCAACATCATTATTACATTTGGATTATAAAATACTTACTAAGATGTTAGCAGATCCTTTAAAACTCATCTTGCCTGATATAATTCACATTGACCAGGCAGGATTCATAAAGGGTAGGCACTCGGTAATGAATGTCAGGAGAGTATTGTCAGCCATTTCTTCTACACTAAACGGAATAGGCGTGAATGATAATCCTAATTATTGTATCACTTGATGCTGAAAAGGCATTTGACATTTTGTTGTAGCCCTGTTTGACATTTTACTCCACTTTGACTTCCCAGATTTATTTATAGACACTTTATGTACATTATACACTATTCTGTTTTCACAAATTCACAATGGTTTTCTCTTTTCCTCATTCTTGATTAGCAGGGGCACGAGGCAAGGGTGCCCTATTTCCCCGTTACTTTTCGTGATTGCAATCGAACCTCTAGCAATAGCGATTCAATCTTCCTCCTACATTTGTGGATTACTAGTAGGCTAGTAATAGCTGCGTATTGCTTAATTTGAAGAGGATACCCTCTTGTTTCTAGCTGATCCAATGAATTCTCTGCCAGCAGTAATGGATATTATTAATTCTTTTGGTTTAATAGTAGGGTACAAAATTAATATAACCAAGTCAGAAATTTTTATTTTAGGGAGAACCAATCCCACCGCACTTGAATTATCCAGCCTTACTTCTTTCCAAATAGCCCCCTCCAATATCAAATATCTCGGAATACATATTAGTTCTGACCAGGGCTGGTGCAAGATGTCTCGGCACCCTAGGCAAAACATCTGCCTACTCCCCCCCTTGAAAATGACTCGTTCAAGAAAAATCTTAAAACCCCCCCACTATTATTGATATTTTGAGGGGACCCTCAGGCAGGCTGTAGTGTGTATGTGGGGGAGGGGTCGACAGCCAGATAGATAGATAGATAGATGAGTACACCAAAGCGGGACACACAGAGGGCAAGTGCACGTCAGTGCTGACAGACATCCAGGCCCTGGGCAGACGCTGCGGGGAGAGAGAAGACCAGTGTGCACTACCAGTAGGTGCATTTTAACAGTCACAGTGAGTGACAGCGGTGGCTGCAGCTGGCTAGACTAGCACCATGGCCGGCACTAGACCATATAGTCATAGCACAATGTAACAGCATTTATTGGTGTAGTGTGGTGCCCTCCAGTGGCCGCCGTCCTTTTGCAGCTGCCTAATGGAGGTGCCAGCCCTGAAGGTACCGGTCTATCGGGGGCTGTTACAACCTCCAGGCGACCTAATATGCTTATGCATACAATTGCCTTGAAAATGAGACTCAAAGGTCTCAAAACATGTCAGCGCACTCCACTTGTAGACACATAGAAGACTGGACCGCACTGAGAGACAGAGGCACTCTACACTGGTAGAAGCACAGGAGCCATAAGCAGGGTATACCGGTTACTCTGCAGTCCTCTTCAACGACACCTGTGACTCCTCCGCACCAGATGCGGTACGCCCCACCTTTCATGCCTTTCATTCCTTTTAAAACTCTTTATTGTAAGCATACAATTTATTTTAATTGATTTCATGTTTATCTGTTATGATCTTTATTAAACAAGGTATTTTTAAATATATCTTATACCATTCATTTCTGAATGATAATCACCACTGTACTGGTTCACTGAGTAGTGACAATTACATGACACAATCACCTATTGTTCATACTTACTAGAGAAGAGCGCCGGAAATTTTTCGGGTTTTGTGTTTTGGTTTTGGGTTCGGTTCCGCGGCCGTGTTTTGGGTTCGACCGCGTTTTGGCAAAACCTCACCGAATTTTTTTTGTCGGATTCGGGTGTGTTTTGGATTCGGGTGTTTTTTTCAAAAAACCCTAAAAAACAGCTTAAATCATAGAATTTGGGGGTCATTTTGATCCCAAAGTATTATTAACCTCAAAAACCATAATTTACACTCATTTTCAGTCTATTCTGAATACCTCACACCTCACAATATTATTTTTAGTCCTAAAATTTGCACCGAGGTCGCTGTGTGAGTAAGATAAGCGACCCTAGTGGCCGACACAAACACCGGGCCCATCTAGGAGTGGCACTGCAGTGTCACGCAGGATGGCCCTTCCAAAAAACCCTCCCCAAACAGCACATGACGCAAAGAAAAAAAGAGGCGCAATGAAGTAGCTGACTGTGTGAGTAAGATAAGCGACCCTAGTGGCCGACACAAACACCGGGCCCATCTAGGAGTGGCACTGCAGTGTCACGCAGGATGGCCCTTCCAAAAAACCCTCCCCAAACAGCACATGACGCAAAGAAAAAAAGAGGCGCAATGAGGTAGCTGACTGTGTGAGTAAGATAAGCGACCCTAGTGGCCGACACAAACACCGGGCCCATCTAGGAGTGGCACTGCAGTGTCACGCAGGATGGCCCTTCCAAAAAACCCTCCCCAAACAGCACATGACGCAAAGAAAAATAAAAGAAAAAAGAGGTGCAAGATGGAATTGTCCTTGGGCCCTCCCACCCACCCTTATGTTGTATAAACAGGACATGCACACTTTAACCAACCCATCATTTCAGTGACAGGGTCTGCCACACGACTGTGACTGATATGACGGGTTGGTTTGGACCCCCCCCAAAAAAGAAGCAATTAATCTCTCCTTGCACAAACTGGCTCTACAGAGGCAAGATGTCCACCTCATCATCATCCTCCGATATATCACCGTGTACATCCCCCTCCTCACAGATTATCAATTCGTCCCCACTGGAATCCACCATCTCAGCTCCCTGTGTACTTTGTGGAGGCAATTGCTGCTGGTCAATGTCTCCGCGGAGGAATTGATTATAATTCATTTTAATGAACATCATCTTCTCCACATTTTCTGGATGTAACCTCGTACGCCGATTGCTGACAAGGTGAGCGGCGGCACTAAACACTCTTTCGGAGTACACACTTGTGGGAGGGCAACTTAGGTAGAATAAAGCCAGTTTGTGCAAGGGCCTCCAAATTGCCTCTTTTTCCTGCCAGTATAAGTACGGACTGTGTGACGTGCCTACTTGGATGCGGTCACTCATATAATCCTCCACCATTCTTTCAATGTTGAGAGAATCATATGCAGTGACAGTAGACGACATGTCCGTAATCGTTGTCAGGTCCTTCAGTCCGGACCAGATGTCAGCATCAGCAGTCGCTCCAGACTGCCCTGCATCACCGCCAGCGGGTGGGCTCGGAATTCTGAGCCTTTTCCTCGCACCCCCAGTTGCGGGAGAATGTGAAGGAGGAGATGTTGACAGGTCGCGTTCCGCTTGACTTGACAATTTTCTCACCAGCAGGTCTTTCAACCCCAGCAGACTTGTGTCTGCCGGAAAGAGAGATCCAAGGTAGGCTTTAAATCTAGGATCGAGCACGGTGGCCAAAATGTAGTGCTCTGATTTCAACAGATTGACCACCCGTGAATCCTTGTTAAGCGAATTAAGGGCTCCATCCACAAGTCCCACATGCCTAGCGGAATCGCTCCGTGTTAGCTCCTCCTTCAATGTCTCCAGCTTCTTCTGCAAAAGCCTGATGAGGGGAATGACCTGACTCAGGCTGGCAGTGTCTGAACTGACTTCACGTGTGGCAAGTTCAAAGGGCATCAGAACCTTGCACAACGTTGAAATCATTCTCCACTGCGCTTGAGACAGGTGCATTCCACCTACTATATCGTGCTCAATTGTATAGGCTTGAATGGCCTTTTGCTGCTCCTCCAACCTCTGAAGCATATAGAGGGTTGAATTCCACCTCGTTACCACTTCTTGCTTCAGATGATGGCAGGGCAGGTTCAGTAGTTTTTGGTGGTGCTCCAGTCTTCTGTACGTGGTGCCTGTACGCCGAAAGTGTCCCGCAATTCTTCTGGCCACCGACAGCATCTCTTGCACGCCCCTGTCGTTTTTTAAAAAATTCTGCACCACCAAATTCAAGGTATGTGCAAAACATGGGACGTGCTGGAATTTGCCCATATTTAATGCACACACAATATTGCTGGCGTTGTCCGATGCCACAAATCCACAGGAGAGTCCAATTGGGGTAAGCCATTCCGCGATGATCTTCCTCAGTTGCCGTAAGAGGTTTTCAGCTGTGTGCGTATTCTGGAAAGCGGTGATACAAAGCGTAGCCTGCCTAGGAAAGAGTTGGCGTTTGCGAGATGCTGCTACTGGTGCCGCCGCTGCTGTTCTTGCGGCGGGAGTCCATACATCTACCCAGTGGGCTGTCACAGTCATATAGTCCTGACCCTGCCCTGCTCCACTTGTCCACATGTCCGTGGTTAAGTGGACATTGGGTACAACTGCATTTTTTAGGACACTGGTGAGTCTTTTTCTGACGTCCGTGTACATTCTCGGTATCGCCTGCCTAGAGAAGTGGAACCTAGATGGTATTTGGTAACGGGGGCACACTGCCTCAATAAATTGTCTAGTTCCCTGTGAACTAACGGCGGATACCGGACGCACGTCTAACACCAACATAGTTGTCAAGGCCTCAGTTATCCGCTTTGCAGCAGGATGACTGCTGTGATATTTCATCTTCCTCGCAAAGGACTGTTGAACAGTCAATTGCTTACTGGAAGTAGTACAAGTGGGCTTACGACTTCCCCTCTGGGATGACCATCGACTCCCAGCAGCAACAACAGCAGCGCCAGCAGCAGTAGGCGTTACACGCAAGGATGCATCGGATGAATCCCAGGCAGGAGAGGACTCGTCAGAATTGCCAGTGACATGGCCTGCAGGACTATTGGCATTCCTGGGGAAGGAGGAAATTGACACTGAGGGAGTTGGTGGGGTGGTTTGCGGGAGCTTGGTTACAAGAGGAAGGGATTTACTGGTCAGTGGACTGCTTCCGCTGTCGCCCAAAGTTTTTGAACTTGTCACTGACTTATTATGAATGCGCTGCAGGTGACGTATAAGGGAGGATGTTCCGAGGTGGTTAACGTCCTTACCCCTACTTATTACAGCTTGACAAAGGCAACACACGGCTTGACACCTGTTGTCCGCATTTCTGTTGAAATACTTCCACACCGAAGAGCTGATTTTTTTGGTATTTTCACCAGGCATGTCAGTGGCCATATTCCTCCCACGGACAACAGGTGTCTCCCCGGGTGCCTGACTTAAACAAACCACCTCACCATCAGAATCCTCCTGGTCAATTTCCTCCCCAGCGCCAGCAACACCCATATCCTCCTCATCCTGGTGTACTTCAACACTGACATCTTCAATCTGACTATCAGGAACTGGACTGCGGGTGCTCCTTCCAGCACTTGCAGGGGGCGTGCAAATGGTGGAAGGCGCATGCTCTTCACGTCCAGTGTTGGGAAGGTCAGGCATCGCAACCGACACAATTGGACTCTCCTTGTGGATTTGGGATTTCGAAGAACGCACAGTTCTTTGCGGTGCTTTTGCCAGCTTGAGTCTTTTCAGTTTTCTAGCGAGAGGCTGAGTGCTTCCATCCTCATGTGAAGCTGAACCACTAGCCATGAACATAGGCCAGGGCCTCAGCCGTTCCTTGCCACTCCGTGTGGTAAATGGCATATTGGCAAGTTTACGCTTCTCCTCCGACAATTTTATTTTAGGTTTTGGAGTCCTTTTTTTACTGATATTTGGTGTTTTGGATTTGACATGCTCTGTACTATGACATTGGGCATCGGCCTTGGCAGACGACGTTGCTGGCATTTCATCGTCTCGGCCATGACTAGTGGCAGCAGCTTCAGCACGAGGTGGAAGTGGATCTTGATCTTTCCCTAATTTTGGAACCTCAACATTTTTGTTCTCCATATTTTAATAGGCACAACTAAAAGGCACCTCAGGTAAACAATGGAGATGGATGGATACTAGTATACAATTATGGATGGACTGCCGAGTGCCGACACAGAGGTAGCTACAGCCGTGGACTATTGTACTGTACTGTGTCTGCTGCTAATATAGACTGGATGATAATGAGATGTAGTATGTATGTATAAAGAAGAAAGAAAAAAAAACCACGGGTAGGTGGTATACAATTATGGATGGACTGCCGAGTGCCGACACAGAGGTAGCTACAGCCGTGGACTACCGTACTGTGTCTGCTGCTAATATAGACTGGTTGATAATGAGATGTAGTATGTATAAAGAAGAAAGAAAAAAAAACCACGGGTAGGTGGTATACAATTATGGACGGACTGCCGAGTGCCGACACAGAGGTAGCTACAGCCGTGGACTACCGTACTGTACTGTGTCTGCTGCTAATATAGACTGGATGATAATGAGATGTAGTATGTATAAAGAAGAAAGAAAAAAAAACCACGGGTAGGTGGTATACAATTATGGACGGACTGCCGAGTGCCGACACAGAGGTAGCTACAGCCGTGGACTATTGTACTGTACTGTGTCTGCTGCTAATATAGACTGGATGATAATGAGATGTAGTATGTATAAAGAAGAAAGAAAAAAAAAACCACGGGTAGGTGGTATACAATTATGGACGGACTGCCGAGTGCCGACACAGAGGTAGCTACAGCTGTGGACTACCGTACTGTACTGTGTCTGCTGCTAATATAGACTGGATGATAATGAGATGTAGTATGTATAAAGAAGAAAGAAAAAAAAACCACGGGTAGGTGGTATACAATTATGGATGGACTGCCGAGTGCCGACACAGAGGTAGCTACAGCCGTGGACTACCGTACTGTGTCTGCTGCTAATATAGACTGGTTGATAATGAGATGTAGTATGAATAAAGAAGAAAGAAAAAAAAAACCACGGGTAGGTGGTATACAATTATGGACGGACTGCCGAGTGCCGACACAGAGGTAGCTACAGCCGTGGACTACCGTACTGTACTGTGTCTGCTGCTAATATAGACTGGATGATAATGAGATGTAGTATGTATAAAGAAGAAAGAAAAAAAAAACCACGGGTAGGTGGTATACAATTATGGACGGACTGCCGAGTGCCGACACAGAGGTAGCTACAGCCGTGGACTACCGTACTGTGTCTGCTGCTAATATAGACTGGTTGATAATGAGATGTAGTATGTATAAAGAAGAAAGAAAAAAAATAACCACGGGTAGGTGCTATACAATTATGGACGGACTGCCGAGTGCCGACACAGAGGTAGCTACAGCCGTGGACTACCGTACTGTACTGTGTCTGCTGCTAATATAGACTGGATGATAATGAGATGTAGTATGTATAAAGAAGAAAGAAAAAAAAAACCACGGGTAGGTGGTATACAATTATGGATGGACTGCCGAGTGCCGACACAGAGGTAGCTACAGCCGTGAACTACCGTACTGTGTCTGCTGCGACTGGATGATAAATAATGATATAAAAAATATATATATATCACTACTGCAGCCGGACAGGTGTATATTATATAATGACGGACCTGCTGGACACTGTCTGTCAGCAGAATGAGTTTTTTATTTTATAGAATAAAAAAACACCACACAAGTCACACGACGTGTGTTTAACTTTTACAGGCAGACATTCACAATACAATATAGTATACTATATACTGGTGGTCAGGTCACTGGTCAGTCACACTGGCAGTGGCACTCCTGCAGAAAAAAAGTGTGCACTGTTTAATTTTTTAATATGTACTCCTGGCTCCTGCTATAACCTAACTGCTCCCCAGTCTCCCCCACAATTAAGCTGTGTGAGCACAGTCAGATATTATACATAGATGATGCAGCAGCACACTGGGCTGAGCACAGATATGGTATGCGACTGAGTCACTGTGTATCGTTTTTTCAGGCAGAGAACGGATTATATTAAATAATATAAAACTGCACTGGTGGTCACTGGTCAGTCACTAGTATAACTAACTAATACTATCAGCAAAATTCTGCACTCTCTGTCTGAGTACTCCTCCTAAGCTCCAGTAAATGAAGTGTCACTGTCTCACTCTGTCACTAGTATAACTAACTAATACTATCAGCAAAATTCTGCACTCTCTGTCTGAGTACTCCTCCTAAGCTCCAGTAAATGAAGTGTCACTGTCTCACTCTCACTCTCCTATCTATTTCTTCTCTAAACGGAGAGGACGCCAGCCACGTCCTCTCACTATCAATCTCAATGCACGTGTAAAATGGCGGCGACGCGCGGCTCCTTATATAGAATCCGAGTCTCGCGATAGAATCCGAGCCTCGCGAGAATCCGACAGCGTCATGATGACGTTCGGGCGCGCTCGGGTTAACCGAGCAAGGCGGGAAGATCCGAGTCGCTCGGATCCGTGTAAAAAAAGCTGAAGTTCGGGCGGGTTCGGATTCCGAGGAACCGAACCCGCTCATCTCTAATACTTACCAGTATGAATACTCGCTCACCCTCAGCCCACTCCATAAGAGGGACATTATAACTGAGCCCAGACACTAAACATACTGCTCACATCCCTTCCCAGACAGATGGGCACACCACCTCCATTTATGTATTGTTGCAGAACCTGTTCTGCCAATTCTTTCAAGCCCTACAAATTTTATCAGCAACCTATTTCATGTTGTGCCCTCACTGCCCTGTAATGTGTACTAGTTTACCTTGGGAAGCACATTACCACACTTATATTGTCACTGTCATACTTGTGATAAGGGGGCAAGGCACTTACTTTATCTTAATTCCACCACCGCGGCTGCCGTGCTGCATGAGTCAGGAGGATTTTGGAGGTGGAGTTGTGAGCTGTCACAGGCTCCGCAAAGGTCCATGGGAGGAACTGCTGAAGCTGCGCATGCACAGCAGCCATTTCATTTGTGTACTTACTGCCCATATCCAGTCCGCATGCACAGATGCTAGTGCCCGCTACCGGTGTCTGATGTGTTTGTGGTAACAGCTGCAACCGCATCCCCGGTCAGCGGTGTGAGTAAGCCGGCCAGGCGGCCCGGGCAGCAGTGAGTGAGCCAGCTGGACGGCCCAACTTGGGAGTACGAAAACTGACCCTGCCATAACAAAACAAGAATTGGCTTCTGTACAGTCAGCATACTGCTTACTGATGTGCTTAGAGCCAATGGGTATAGTGGCAGCTGATAACATTTGTCCCAGCTCCTCTTTGTCTCTAAAACAGCCATATCACTTAGTTACTTTAGTTATCGGTGGTGCCCTCCAGTGGGCGGTGCCCCTAGGCAGCTGCCTAAAGCTGCCTAATGGTGGCGCCGGCCCTGGTTCTCTTTCTAAATTATATGAGCTTAACTATTCCCCAATTATTTAAAAAAAAATTCTCAAATGGTTGATAATTGGATATGTTTGCCTCTGTCTTTGTTGGGAAGGCTGGCAGTTATCAAGAGGATTGTTTTCCCGAAGATCTGTTATCTTATGTAGATCCTGCCAGTCTCCTTGAAAAAGACAGATATTCTTAAATTAGAAAATGTATTTTCCAGATTTATTTGGCAAAATAAACGACCAAGGATAGCACATCAAAAACGTAAAAGTCTTCGGCGAAATGGTGGCTTAGGTGCTCCAGATCATAAAATACACTGCTCAAAAAAATAAAGGGAACACTAAAATAACACATCCTAGATCTGAATGAATGAAATATTCTTATTAAATACTTTGTTCTTTACATAGTTGAATGTGCTGACAATAAAAACACACAAAAATTATCAATGAAAATCAAATTTATTAACCCATGGAGGTCTGGATTTGGAGTCACACTCAAAATGAAAGTGGAAAAACACACTACAGGCTGATCCAACTTTGATTTAATGTCCTTAAAACAAGTCAAAATGAGGCTCAGTAGTATGTGTGGCCTCCACGTGCCTGTATGACCTCCCTACAACGCCTGGGCATGCTCCTGATGAGGTGGCAGATGGTCTCCTGAGGGATCTCCTCCCAGACCTGGACTAAAGCATCCGCCAACTCCTGGACAGTTTGTGGTGGATGGAGCGAGACATGATGTCCCAGATGTGCTCAATTGGATTCAGGTCTGGGGAACGGGCGGGCCAGTCCATAGCATCAATGCCTTCGTCTTGCAGGAACTGCTGACACACTCCAGCCACATGAGGTCTAGCATTGTCTTGCATTAGGAGGAACCCAGGGCCAACCGCATCAGCATATGGTCTCACAAGGGGTCTGAGGATCTCATCTCGGTACCTAATGGCAGTCAGGCTACCTCTGGCGAGCACATGGAGGGCTGTGCAGCCCCCCCCACACCATTACTGACCCACTGCCAAACCGGTCATGCTGGAGGATGTTGCAGGCAGCAGAACGTTCTCCTTGGCGTCTCCAGACTCTGTTACGTCTGTCACATGTGCTCAGTGGAACCTGCTTTCATCTGTGAAGAGCACAGGGTGCCAGTGGTGAATTTGCCAATCTTGGTGTTCTCTGGCAAATGCCAAACGTCCTGCACGGTATTGGGATGTAAGCACAACCCCCACCTATGGACGTCGGGCTCTCATACCACCCTCATGGAGTCTGTTTCTGATCGTTTGAGTAGACACATGCACATTTGTGGCTTGCTGGAGGTCATTTTGCAGGGCTCTGGTAGTGCTCCTCCTGTTCCTCCTTGCACAAAGGCGGAGGTAGCGGTCCTGCTGCTGGGTTGTTGCCCTCCTACGGCCTCCTCCATGTCTCCTGATGTACTGGCCTGTCTCCTGGTAGTGCCTCCATGCTCTGGACACTACGCTGACAGGCACAGCAAACCTTCTTGCCACAGCTCGCATTGATGTGCCATCCTGGATGAGCTGCACTACCTGAGCCACTTGTGTTGGTTGTAGACTCCGTCTCATGCTACCAATAGAGTGAAAGCACCGCCAGCTTTCAAAAGTGATCAAAACATCAGCCATAAAGCATAGGAGCTGAGAAGTGGTCTGTGGTCACCACCTGCAGAACAACTCCTTTATTGGGGGTGTCTTGCTAATTGCCTATAATTTCCACCTGTTGTCTATTCCATTTGCACAACAGCATGTGACATTGATTGTCAATCAGTGTTGCTTCCTAAGTGGACAGTTTGATTTTACAGAAGTGTAATTGACTTGAGTTACTTTGTGTTGTTTAAGTGTTCCCTTTATTTTTTTGAGCAGTGTATATGTGTGTAGATATGTATGTTGTATATATATATATATATATATATATATATATATACACACACAGACACACTAGTTTTAAGGACCCAGCAAATACTGGGTCACCTCAGTCCCAACCCCCGTGCTTGGCTCCACCCAGTTCTGGAAACCCCCCCATGCAAATCCTGCGTTTGCCACTGGAGATCTCTGATCTTTCACTTACCTTTAGTGATTCACTATAAATTATAGACCAGTAGTGCTAACATCGGTGGTGATGAAGAGGTGGGAGCGTCTAGTACTGGCTCAGCTGCAGTCTACAGCAGGCATCCTCCTAGACCCTCTCCAGTTCACCTATAGGGTGAACAGATCAGCAGAGGATGCAGTGAATCTGGGTCAGCACTTCATTATGCAGCATTTGGATATGCCAGGTCCTGTTTGTGGTCTTCAACTCTGCATTCAACACCATTATTCCTGGTATTCTTCAGTCTAAATTGCGCAGCTCAGGAGTTCCAGAAACGTTGTGTGCCTCGTGGATCATTTTCTAACAGATAGAGAGCAGCGGGTCAAGATGGGGAAATTCACCTCTGGTGTTCGGTTGACAAGCACTGGCGGTGCGCAGGGTTGTGTTCTCTCACCCTTCCTCTTCTCACTGTACACCAACGACTGCACTTCTGATGACAAATCTGTAAAACTCCTTAAATTTACAGATAACACTACGCTCATTCGACTCATCAGGGATGGTGATGAGTCTGCTTACAGGAAGGAGGTTGTGTAGCTGGCCAACTGGTGCACAGCAAACAATCTAGAGCTAAACACGCTAAAAACAGTTGAGATGATTGTTGATTTTAGGAAACACCCCCCTGCATTCCTACCACTCATAATTGTGGACAATGTTGTAACTGTGGTGGAATCCTTCAGATTTCTGTGCTCCATGATCTCTAAGGATCTGAAGTGGAACTCTAATATATATTGAATTGTGGGGAAAGCTCAGCAGAGACTGCACTTCTTATGCCAACTTAGGAAGTTTAAACTGCCACAGGAACTTCTGATCCTTTTCTACTCTGCAATTATACAATCTATTCTCTGCACCTCAATAATAGTCTGGTTTGGCTCTGCCTCAACCCATGACAGAAACAGGCTACAATGAGTTATAAGGGCAGTGGAAATAATCATAGGGACGAATCTCCCAGCAGTTGTGGATATTTATCGGGCAAGGTTCAAGAAGCAAGTGGGGAGAATCATCGGTGACCACTCCCACCCTGCCCATGACCTGTTCCGGATGCTGCCGTCAGGCAGACGGTACAGCTCAAGGCTCGTGAGGACAGCCAGGCATAGAAACAGCTTCTTTCCTCAGGCAACTAACTTGGTTAATTCAGCACACGCTTAGTCATATTTACAAATCCGCTCTGTACTCAACTCATGTACTCAAACTATCCTTTATGTATTCTCCTTCCTCTATATTTCTTGTCGTATGTCATATTCTGTCTGGGAGCTGTGGTTATCGGAAACAAATTCCTTGTGTATTATGTACTGTTATACTTGGCAATAAACTGATTCTTATTCTGAATTTTTCATTTATCATACCTCCAAGAAGTTCATATACGTACGCTACAGAGAGCGTATATTTCTCCCAGTCAACGTAGCCATATGAATCCTTCCGAGACAGGTCACTGTCAAAAATGTGGTATAGCAAATGTAAACTTTATTCATTCCTTTTGGGAATGTTGTCAAGTTAAAAAATTCTGGTATATATAAATATTAACCTATGCTGATAAGTTTTTCTCTTTTTGACTGCATCCTGATCCTACAGTATGGCTTGTTTATTATTAAACTTTAAACATTGAAATGAAGGGCCTTATAAATGTGCTATTCTTCCTTTAATTTCAATCCTCCGAACCCTGGGTAAAAAAAATAATATATTGGACATCTAGATCAGCACCATCCATTTGAGAGGTCCAACAAAAATGATTACAACTACTATATTTTGACAAGCATTCCATAATTCTAGGTAAAACCAAAAGTGGCGAAAAGTTTTTCATTAAATGTGAATATTTTTTACACTCTTTAGATGAACCGGTTAAAAAGAGCATTCTTAAAATATTTGAGCATACATGTTAGCTCTTCTAATATATTCTCATTCCCAATTTAGATCGATACATTGGAGTAACTTTACCAAGATGGGAGTTCTACTTAAGATGGGATGTTGCCCATATCAAACAATCAGATTCCAGGTATTAACTTCTAGAAGGTGCTAGATAAATGAGAAGTAGAATCTCATTAGTTGCTATGCGCAATATCCCATCTTAAATAGAACTTCCATCTTAGTAAATTTACCCCACTGTTTCTTAATGACTATTCAGACCTAGCTCTCAGTCAGATGCTTTCCAGTATGATATTAGATCATGTGTAATACCGTCAATATTCATTGTTGGCTTTACTAATAATAATGTGATTTCTTTATCCCCTCCCTTTTGTGTCATCCTTTGTCTCCTCCCTATTCCTCTCTCCCTTCTTATTTTACGTTATGATTGTTTCATAACCTAGTCATGCTGTAACAAATGTAAGTTTTTTATACACATGGTTTTGATTTTCATTGTGCTGAAAATGCTACTCAAAACACTCGTGATTACTTGGATTTACCTTACACTGTACTTATCGATACAATTCACTTTGGACTCTGTTGATTTACTGGACTTTAATATTTTAACATTTTTCAATAACCTTGATAATTGTTATGTGATGCTTCATTGAGTGGCTCATTTTTTGTTAGATATTGACTCTCATGTATATATTGTCTTTTCACTTATACTACTTGGATTCCGATGTTTCTAACTTATTTTTTTTAATTTATAAAATTTCAATAAAGAGAGTAAAAAAAAGAAAAAGATCAAAAAGAGTGATTTGCACAACTCAATTGAAGTCACTAAGACTACCTAGAGATGAGCGCCTGAAATTTTTCGGGTTTTGTGTTTTGGTTTTGGGTTCGGTTCCGCGGCCGTGTTTTGGGTTCGAACGCGTTTTGGCAAAACCTCACCGAATTTTTTTTGTCGGATTCGGGTGTGTTTTGGATTCGGGTGTTTTTTTTTAAAAAACACTAAAAAACAGCTTAAATCATAGAATTTGGGGGTCATTTTGATCCCAAAGTATTATTAACCTCAAAAACCATAATTTACACTCATTTTCAGTCTATTCTGAATACCTCACACCTCACAATATTATTTTTAGTCCTAAAATTTGCACCGAGGTCGCTGTGTGAGTAAGATAAGCGACCCTAGTGGCCGACACAAACACCGGGCCCATCTAGGAGTGGCACTGCAGTGTCACGCAGGATGTCCCTTCCAAAAAACCCTCCCCAAACAGCACATGACGCAAAGAAAAAAAGAGGCGCAATGAGGTAGCTGTGTGAGTAAGATTAGCGACCCTAGTGGCAGACACAAACACCGGGCCCATCTAGGAGTGGCACTGCAGTGTCACGCAGGATGTCCCTTCCAAAAAACCCTCCCCAAACAGCACATGACGCAAAGAAAAAAAGAGGCGCAATGAGGTAGCTGTGTGAGTAAGATTAGCGACCCTAGTGGCCGACACAAACACCGGGCCCATCTAGGAGTGGCACTGCAGTGTCACGCAGGATGTCCCTTCCAAAAAACCCTCCCCAAACAGCACATGACGCAAAGAAAAAAAGAGGCACAATGAGGTAGCTGACTGTGTGAGTAAGATTAGCGACCCTAGTGGCCGACACAAACACCGGGCCCATCTAGGAGTGGCACTGCAGTGTCACGCAGGATGTCCCTTCCAAAAAACCCTCCCCAAACAGCACATGACGCAAAGAAAAAAAGAGGCGCAATGAGGTAGCTGACTGTGTGAGTAAGATTAGCGACCCTAGTGGCCGACACAAACACCGGGCCCATCTAGGAGTGGCACTGCAGTGTCACGCAGGATGTCCCTTCCAAAAAACCCTCCCCAATCAGCACATGATGCAAAGAAAAAGAAAAGAAAAAAGAGGTGCAAGATGGAATTGTCCTTGGGCCCTCCCACCCACCCTTATGTTGTATAAACAAAACAGGACATGCACACTTTAACCAACCCATCATTTCAGTGACAGGGTCTGCCACACGACTGTGACTGATATGACGGGTTGGTTTGGACCCCCCCCAAAAAAGAAGCAATTAATCTCTCCTTGCACAAACTGGCTCTACAGAGGCAAGATGTCCACCTCATCTTCACCCTCCGATATATCACCGTGTACATCCCCCTCCTCACAGATTATCAATTCGTCCCCACTGGAATCCACCATCTCAGCTCCCTGTGTACTTTGTGGAGGCAATTGCTGCTGGTCAATGTCTCCGCGGAGGAATTGATTATAATTCATTTTAATGAACATCATCTTCTCCACATTTTCTGGATGTAACCTCGTACGCCGATTGCTGACAAGGTGAGCGGCGGCACTAAACACTCTTTCGGAGTACACACTTGTGGGAGGGCAACTTAGGTAGAATAAAGCCAGTTTGTGCAAGGGCCTCCAAATTGCCTCTTTTTCCTGCCAGTATAAGTACGGACTGTGTGACGTGCCTACTTGGATGCGGTCACTCATATAATCCTCCACCATTCTATCAATGTTGAGAGAATCATATGCAGTGACAGTAGACGACATGTCCGTAATCGTTGTCAGGTCCTTCAGTCTGGACCAGATGTCAGCATCAGCAGTCGCTCCAGACTGCCCTGCATCACCGCCAGCGGGTGGGCTCGGAATTCTGAGCCTTTTCCTCGCACCCCCAGTTGCGGGAGAATGTGAAGGAGGAGATGTTGACAGGTCGCGTTCCGCTTGACTTGACAATTTTGTCACCAGCAGGTCTTTCAACCCCAGCAGACCTGTGTCTGCCGGAAAGAGAGATCCAAGGTAGGCTTTAAATCTAGGATCGAGCACGGTGGCCAAAATGTAGTGCTCTGATTTCAACAGATTGACCACCCGTGAATCCTTGTTAAGCGAATTAAGGGCTGCATCCACAAGTCCCACATGCCTAGCGGAATCGCTCCCTTTTAGCTCCTTCTTCAATGCCTCCAGCTTCTTCTGCAAAAGCCTGATGAGGGGAATGACCTGACTCAGGCTGGCAGTGCCTGAACTGACTTCACGTGTGGCAAGTTCAAAGGGCATCAGAACCTTGCACAACGTTGAAATCATTCTCCACTGCACTTGAGACAGGTGCATTCCACCTCCTATATCGTGCTCAATTGTATAGGCTTGAATGGCCTTTTGCTGCTCCTCCAACCTCTGAAGCATATAGAGGGTTGAATTCCACCTCGTTACCACTTCTTGCTTCAGATGATGGCAGGGCAGGTTCAGTAGTTTTTGGTGGTGCTCCAGTCTTCTGTACGTGGTGCCTGTACGCCGAAAGTGTCCCGCAATTTTTCTGGCCACCGACAGCATCTCTTGCACGCCCCTGTCGTTTTTTAAAAAATTCTGCACCACCAAATTCAAGGTATGTGCAAAACATGGGACGTGCTGGAATTTGCCCATATTTAATGCACACACAATATTGCTGGCGTTGTCCGATGCCACAAATCCACAGGAGAGTCCAATTGGGGTAAGCCATTCCGCGATGATCTTCCTCAGTTGCCGTAAGAGGTTTTCAGCTGTGTGCGTATTCTGGAAAGCGGTGATACAAAGCGTAGCCTGCCTAGGAAAGAGTTGGCGTTTGCGAGATGCTGCTACTGGTGCCGCCGCTGCTGTTCTTGCGGCGGGAGTCCATACATCTACCCAGTGGGCTGTCACAGTCATATAGTCCTGACCCTGCCCTGCTCCACTTGTCCACATGTCCGTGGTTAAGTGGACATTGGGTACAACTGCATTTTTTAGGACACTGGTGAGTCTTTTTCTGACGTCCGTGTACATTCTCGGTATCGCCTGCCTAGAGAAGTGGAACCTAGATGGTATTTGGTAACGGGGGCACACTGCCTCAATAAATTGTCTAGTTCCCTGTGAACTAATGGCGGATACCGGACGCACGTCTAACACCAACATAGTTGTCAAGGCCTCAGTTATCCGCTTTGCAGTAGGATGACTGCTGTGATATTTCATCTTCCTCGCAAAGGACTGTTGAACAGTCAATTGCTTACTGGAAGTAGTACAAGTGGGCTTACGACTTCCCCTCTGGGATGACCATCGACTCCCAGCGGCAACAACAGCAGCGCCAGCAGCAGTAGGCGTTACACGCAAGGATGCATCGGAGGAATCCCAGGCAGGAGAGGACTCGTCAGAATTGCCAGTGACATGGCCTGCAGGACTATTGGCATTCCTGGGGAAGGAGGAAATTGACACTGAGGGAGTTGGTGGGGTGGTTTGTGTGAGCTTGGTTACAAGAGGAAGGGATTTACTGGTCAGTGGACTGCTTCCGCTGTCACCCAAAGTTTTTGAACTTGTCACTGACTTATTATGAATGCGCTGCAGGTGACGTATAAGGGAGGATGTTCCGAGGTGGTTAACGTCCTTACCCCTACTTATTACAGCTTGACAAAGGGAACACACGGCTTGACACCTGTTGTCCGCATTTCTGGTGAAATACCTCCACACCGAAGAGTTGATTTTTTTGGTATTTTCACCTGGCATGTCAACGGCCATATTCCTCCCACGGACAACAGGTGTCTCCCCGGGTGCCTGACTTAAACAAACCACCTCACCATCAGAATCCTCCTGGTCAATTTCCTCCCCAGCGCCAGCAACACCCATATCCTCCTCATCCTGGTGTACTTCAACACTGACATCTTCAATCTGACTATCAGGAACTGGACTGCGGGTGCTCCTTCCAGCACTTGCAGGGGGCGTGCAAATGGTGGAAGGCGCATGCTCTTCACGTCCAGTGTTGAGAAGGTCAGGCATCGCAACCGACACAATTGGACTCTCCTTGTGGATTTGGGATTTCGAAGAATGCACAGTTCTTTGCTGTGCTGCTTTTGCCAGCTTGAGTCTTTTCATTTTTCTAGCGAGAGGCTGAGTGCTTCCATCCTCATGTGAAGCTGAACCACTAGCCATGAACATAGGCCAGGGCCTCAGCCGTTCCTTGCCACTCCGTGTGGTAAATGGCATATTGGCAAGTTTACGCTTCTCCTCCGACAATTTTATTTTAGGTTTTGGAGTCCTTTTTTTTCTGATATTTGGTGTTTTGGATTTGACATGCTCTGTACTATGACATTGGGCATCGGCCTTGGCAGACGACGTTGCTGGCATTTCATCGTCTCGGCCATGACTAGTGGCAGCAGCTTCAGCACGAGGTGGAAGTGGATCTTGATCTTTCCCTAATTTTGGAACCTCAACATTTTTGTTCTCCATATTTTAATAGGCACAACTAAAAGGCACCTCAGGTAAACAATGGAGATGGATACTAGTATACAATTATGGACTGCCTGCCGACTGCAGACACAGAGGTAGCCACAGCCGTGAACTACCGTACTGTACTGTGTCTGCAGCTAATATAGACTGGTTGATAAAGAGAAGATGTCTATGTAACTATGTATGTATAAAGAAGACTGAAAAAAATCCACGGTTAGGTGGTATACAATTATGGACGGACTGCCTGCCGAGTGCAGACACAGAGGTAGCCACAGCCGTGAACTACCGTACTGTACTGTGTCTGCAGCTAATATAGACTGGTTGATAAAGAGAAGATGTCTATGTAACTATGTATGTATAAAGAAGAATGAAAAAAATCCACGGTTAGGTGGTATTACAATTATGGACGGACTGCCTGCCGAGTGCAGAGACACAGAGGTAGCCACAGCCGTGAACTACAGTACTGTGTCTGCTGCGACTGGATGATAAATGATATAAAAAATATATATATATCACTACTGCAGCCGGACAGGTATATATTATATATTATATAATGACGGACCTGCTGGACACTGTCTGTCAGCAGAATGAGTTTTATTTTTATAGAAAAAAAAAAAAAAACACACAAGTGAAGTCACACGACGAGTGTTTAACTTTTTCAGGCAATCACAATATAAGTATACTACTAACTATACTGGTGGTCAGTGTGGTCAGGTCACTGGTCAGTCACACTGGCAGTGGCACTCCTGCAGCAAAAGTGTGCACTGTTTAATTTTAATATAATATGTACTCCTGGCTCCTGCTATAACCTATAACTGGCACTGCAGTAGTGCTCCCCAGTCTCCCCCACAATTATAAGCTGTGTGAGCTGAGCAGTCAGACAGATATATAATATATATAGATGATGCAGCACACTGGCCTGAGCCTGAGCAGTGCACACAGATATGGTATGTGACTGACTGAGTCACTGTGTGTATCGCTTTTTTCAGGCAGAGAACGGATATATTAAATAAACTGCACTGTGTGTCTGGTGGTCACTCACTATATAATATATTATGTACTCCTGGCTCCTGCTATAACCTATAACTGGCACTGCAGTAGTGCTCCCCAGTCTCCCCCACAATTATAAGCTGTGTGAGCTGAGCAGTCAGACAGATATATATAATATTATATATAGATAATAGATGATGCAGCACACTGGCCTGAGCCTGAGCAGTGCACACAGATATGGTATGTGACTGACTGAGTCACTGTGTGTATCGCTTTTTTCAGGCAGAGAACGGATATATTAAATAAACTGCACTGTGTGTCTGGTGGTCACTCACTATATTATATATTATGTACTCCTGGCTCCTGCTATAACCTATAACTGGCACTGCAGTAGTGCTCCCCAGTCTCCCCCACAATTATAAGCTGTGTGAGCTGAGCAGTCAGACAGATATATATAATATTATATATAGATAATAGATGATGCAGCACACTGGCCTGAGCCTGAGCAGTGCACACAGATATGGTATGTGACTGACTGAGTCACTGTGTGTATCGCTTTTTTCAGGCAGAGAACGGATATATTAAATAAACTGCACTGTGTGTCTGGTGGTCACTCACTATATAATATATTATGTACTCCTGGCTCCTGCTATAACCTATAACTGGCACTGCAGTAGTGCTCCCCAGTCTCCCCCACAATTATAAGCTGTGTGAGCTGAGCAGTCAGACAGATATATATAATATTATATATAGATAATAGATGATGCAGCACACTGGCCTGAGCCTGAGCAGTGCACACAGATATGGTATGTGACTGACTGAGTCACTGTGTGTATCGCTTTTTTCAGGCAGAGAACGGATATATTAAATAAACTGCACTGTGTGTCTGGTGGTCACTCACTATATAATATATTATGTACTCCTGGCTCCTGCTATAACCTATAACTGGCACTGCAGTAGTGCTCCCCAGTCTCCCCCACAATTATAAGCTGTGTGAGCTGAGCAGTCAGACAGATATATATAATATTATATATAGATAATAGATGATGCAGCACACTGGCCTGAGCCTGAGCAGTGCACACAGATATGGTATGTGACTGACTGAGTCACTGTGTGTATCGCTTTTTTCAGGCAGAGAACGGATATATTAAATAAACTGCACTGTGTGTCTGGTGGTCACTCACTATATAATATATTATGTACTCCTGGCTCCTGCTATAACCTATAACTGGCACTGCAGTAGTGCTCCCCAGTCTCCCCCACAATTATAAGCTGTGTGAGCTGAGCAGTCAGACAGATATATATAATATTATATATAGATAATAGATGATGCAGCACACTGGCCTGAGCCTGAGCAGTGCACACAGATATGGTATGTGACTGAGTCACTGTGTGCTGTGTATCGCTTTTTTCAGGCAGAGAACGGATTATAAAGTAAACTGCACTGTCCTCACTAGTAAACTCTCTCCACTCAGTCTCTACACTTCTACAGTAACAGTACTCCTCCTAGTCAGCTCCAGTAAATCTCTCTCAGTCTCTTATAATCTAAATGGAGAGGACGCCAGCCACGTCCTCTCCCTATCAATCTCAATGCACGTGTGAAAATGGCGGCGACGCGCGGCTCCTTATATAGAATCCGAGTCTCGCGATAGAATCCGAGCCTCGCGAGAATCCGACAGCGTCATGATGACGTTCGGGCGCGCTCGGGTTAACCGAGCAAGGATGGAAGATCCGAGTCGCTCGGACCCGTGAAAAAAAACATGAAGTTCTGGCGGGTTCGGATTCAGAGAAACCGAACCCGCTCATCTCTAAGACTACCCTCACATTACTTTCAATATCCCTACATACAGTCCTGATCTTCACTGGCAAAAGTATTGGAGCTCTAAGTTTCACAGTTTATTCAATGGAATATAGAATGTGTGATTTAAGAGCTGACTCTCTGTAGACAGTGTCACTGTAATCCAAACATGCACAAAGTTTATGTAAGAAATATGTGTTTAGCTTCCAATTTAGGAGGTAATTCAGGGCTGATCGTAGATGTGCTAAAATTAGCACATCTACAATCAGATTCTCTGACATTCGGGGGGGACATCCAGCACAGGGCTAGTCCGCCCCGCATGTCAGGCCCTGCCCCCCTGCATAGGTGCGAAAGCATCACACAGCAGTGATACTTTTGCACCCGGCAAGTAGCTCCCTGCCTGCGCAGCCTAGCTACCTGCCATGTTTTGGGTCACAGCGGCTGCATGTGATGTCACACAGCCACCGTGGCCTGCCTCAGCAGCGGACCGGACATGCCTGCATTGTCCAGACCGTGCCCCCCCAATGACATTATAACGCCATTGGCACAACCCCTCCTGCCCCGCGACCGCCTCTGCCTGTCAATCAGGCAGAGGCAACTACAACCACATGAGCATACTCCACAAAAGCCTTCAGAGTGAGATCACTGCCAATGCAGTGATCGCCTCTGAATTACCCCCTTAGCAAACTGTCTTTCTAGTGAAGATGTGTCCTCGCCCAAATCTTGGGTTTTGGGTTTTAGTTTTGGATCTTTATGTCCTTCATGTTTTGGATCTGTACTGGTTTTGCCAAAACCACATTTATGGGTTTTCGTTTTGGATCTGCATTTTTTTGTTTTTAAATCATAAAAACAGCCAAAATCACAGAATTTTGGCCTATTTTAGTTCTTATAGTATTAGCTTTGATATAATTCATTTCCAGTCAATTTTGATCACATCACAATATTGTTTTCATCCAACGTTTGATCTTGCATGTTTTGATTACATATAAAGTGAAAATATGTTTAATTAATACAAAATTAGTTGTGTATATTTGTAATAAACATGCATATTTATTTACATGGTACTATATACCTTGTGTAAAGCTGGCTGAAGCACCTTTAGGCACTCTACCTGTTGTTGCCAAACTATTCCAACAGGTTAGTTACCTTTTCCGGGTCAAACATAACTTTCAGGAACTGAGCCTACATTCAGGCTGAAAATAATCTGTACAGATGATTACAGGATCTAAAAATATATATTCTACAATATATGTTTTTAATTGTACTGTGGTCAAAATTGGCTGGAAATGAATGTCACTGGGCTTAATAATACTCTAGGAACAAAAAAGGCCAAATCATGTGATTGTAGCTGTTTTAGTAAATATAAAAAAAATATAAGAACAAAATCAGCAAAAATGGTCTGACACAGATCTTTATCAATAACAAGGGCCAAAAGGAGGTAGAGTATGTATGTATGTAGTAGAAGGAAGGATTGATTAGTAATTTAATTTAATTTGTTTGATTTAAAAAAAATTAAATGAATCATTGGGGTCATTGGTGAATCTGACTTTTACTAATCCGACTTTTACTTTTTCTTTGATTTTACATACAGTAGCAGAAAAAGCAGAAGTGTTTCTCCCATTCTTGAATTAACTGCCCACGGCCAAACTATCCTGAATACGCCCGATACCGTCCGATCTCAGAAGCTAAGCAGGTAAGGCCTGGTCAGTACCTGGATGGGAGACCACCTGGGAATACTAGGTGTCGTGGGCAATTTTTCAAGAAACAAACATCCCATATATACTACCATATGATCCATCTTTATATCCTGTTACTGTCAACAGAGATTGTCAGTTAAAGATATCAAATAGCTACAAACTACTCAGTGGTCAATCAGATTCCTTTTCATTAATATAGGGATCCACAATACATTTCACAAATTTTCACCTGCAGTTAGTTCTGCAACTTGAACCTTATTTGTTAACAAAGGCAATCAAGTTTTTATATAATTATTCTAAGACAATTAATGACCGATTTTATTGGGGAATCAATTAAAGGTTAAGTTATATCATTGGCACATTCAGAATTTTTCATTCATTTCACTTACTTTATTATTACAAAAGAGTGCTCCCAAAAAGAGTTTTTTGTCTCTTTCTCACTTTAAATTACTTTGATTTTTACGTACCCTGACTTAAGCCGTCTATGCCTTAACTCTTATTTGTTAGTCTTCCATATCTATCAACAAACACAAATCAAGTAGGATACAGCACATACCTCAATTTGTACAAAAAATGTACCACCTACAGTGTCACAATATGTGTATCAGTCAGAGATAATAATCTAACACTATGGTTTATTTTCACCTACAGAGTCACACAATATGTGCATAAGTCACAAATAGTAATCAAACACTGTTGTTTAATTTCACCAACAGTGTCGCACAATATGTGTATGAGTACGAAAATATATTACGGTGGTACCACCTTCACCCAGTGTCACACAATATGTGTATGAATCAGAAATATTGATCAAACACTGCAGTTTAATTTTACTAACAGTATCACATAATGGGGGTCGGCGCCAAAAACTTATAAATGTAAATGTACTTGCTCCACTACACTCTGGGGCATATGTATTAACCTGGAGAAGGCATAAGGAAGTGATAAACCAGTGATATGTGCAAGGTGATAAAGGCACCAGCCAATCAGCTCCAATATGTAAATTAACAGTTAAGATCTGATTGGCTGCTGCCTTTATCACCTTGCACATATCACTGGTTTATCACTTCCTTATGCCTTCTCCAGATTAATACATCTGCCCCATTATCTCAAAAGGTATAGTACACTCTAGACACAGCGAAGGCCTCCTGGATTCACACATCTCAGCGTCTCGTCTTACCAGAGACGTCATGCGTTCCACCTAACCGGGAACCGTAAGGACCATATGTTCCACCAGACCAGTAGGTAGGCAGAAAATGCGTTCCACAATAGAAAAGAATCGTATACACCATTATAACCACTGAGGGGATGTAAGAATATAGGAAAACAAAAATATGACACTGCGGCTGACATCCATAGGGGACATATAATATATATATGCCAACAATAGTAATTGCCATAGATGCTAATTGTAAAAATTGTTTTATACCACGTGGGTCACTATAATTATCATCTGGGACCTGGAAAGATAGACTGCAGTACAGAAAAACAAACGCATATGTTAACAAAATACACATATTATAAAGAACATTCATATATGTACAAACACAAACAAACAACAACCTTTAAATACCTGCTAGAAAATATACATGTGTGCCTTATAGTGTACAAATACACCAAGTTAGCATATATACAGATGCATAAGCTCATGACAAGAAACAAAATTCATTAACCCCAAACTCCACGTATATTACTACAAAAATACACTGTGGGTTAGATTTGTTCAATCCCCTAGGGGCCACAGTATCCAATTTATTAATCCAGAAACATTCACGTTGTTTTAACTTAAATGTGCGATCCCCTCCTATAGTGAGGGGAGGTACCCAATCGATTAGCTTACATCTTAAGCTAGCTACCTGATGTTTAGCCTCTAAAAAATGACAGGCAACAGGCTTATCAGTAGCACCGATGTTAAGGGCTGAATGGATAGAGGACCGATGATTGGCCATACGGTCCCTAAACCTTCGTGTCATTAAACCGATATAGTATAGTCCACACGGACATTTTAAAATGTAGATTACGTGATCTAATCTGCAATGTAAGTGATACTTGATCTTAATATTATGTCCAGTATGGGGATGGGTAAAGGTAGGTCATATCATCATAGATCCACAAGTGGTACAATTACCACATGAGTAACTACCAGGCTTTTGCTGTAGTAGTTGTGCAGTTGATAATTTGGCATCAGGGTAAATCGGCGGTCTCATTAACATTTGTTTAAGATTAGGGCCTCTCCGATATGCCAACATTGGAGGCCTCATACGCGTGAAAGGAAGAGAAGGGTCTGAACTAATAATAGGCCAATGCTTATTCAGCACCTTATTGACATGTCCAGAACAATTATCAAAATGGGTGGTGAACGCCATCTGTTCATCTACTCTAGTTTTTTTTTACCCCTATTACAACCAGCAAAAATATTCCTGGCCTTATCAAGGCAACGAGATATAACTCTAGTTTTCTAACCACGCTCTACAAAGCGTGAGGTGACTTCAGCCAATTGTACTTCCATATTACTGCTGTCAGAGTTTATTCTCATAACCCATAGGTATTGGGACACAGGCAAATTATCCTTCAATGCTGGAGGATGGTGACTAGTGGCATGAAGGGTAAGATTGTGATCGGTGGATTTTCTAAAAATATTCAGAATTATATTTTAGGCTTTTTAGCTTTTATTATTTTAATTTTACACTGAGGCAGAGCCCCTGGATGGATGGACAGATCGCACATAGGTGGACAGATTATTATTATCATATTTTATTTATAAGGCACCACAAGTGTTTTGCAGCGCCGTACAAAGGGCATACAATAGAACAGTACAGGGAGACAGAACTTAAAATTACAGTAAATAAAAAACAAAAATAGCGTACAGGTAACAAAGAGCACAACAATTCTCAATACATAATACAACTTAGATGTAAGTAGCGAGGGAGTAATAATCGTACTACTTGGGGCTGGTGGCCATAGATAGAGATGAGCCTTTACCAGCAGGAGAAAATCGGGTAAAGGTGGTTGCTGAGTAGGAGAGAGCTGTGAGTGAAATATGTCCAGAAGAGGGCTTTGAAAACAAGAGGAAAGAGGGCCCTGCTCTGAGGAGCTAACAATCCAGTGGGAAGGGGCAACAGACAGATGACATGAGGTGCAAGCAAGCGGGTGGTAGCCTGATGGCTGGATGTAAGCAAAACAGAGATGGTTAAGGCATGAGGCAGGGGGATAGAGGAGCAGCCTCAGGACTAGGTTATGCATTGGAAGGGTATGCTTTGATGAATAGGTGAGTTTTCAGTGCCCATTTGAAGCTTTGCAAGGTCGGGGCGAGTCTAATGGAGTGGGGGAGCACGTTCCACTGACGGAGTACAGCACAGACAAAATCTTGAACTCGAGCATGGGAAGCAGAAGAGGCGACGGTCATTGGCCAACCATAGGGGGCAGGAAGGAGTATGAAGGGAGAGGAGGTTGGAGATGTAGGAAGCAGTGGAATTAGAGATGGCCTTGCATGTGAGGGTGAGGCATTTGAAGAGGATTCTGTAGGGAAATGGGAGCCAGTGCAGAATTTTTTGAAGGGCAGTGGCAGAAGTGGAGCGGTGGCAGAGGAAATTAAGCCTAGCTTATGGAGTTGAGAACAGATTGGAGGGGAGCAAGATGGGAGTGAGAGAGGCCAGTGAGGAGAACATTGTAGTAGTCAAGCCGTGGGATGACCAGTGAGTGGATAATAAGATTAGTTGCATTCTGGGTGAGAAATGGCCTAATGCGAGCAAGGTTACATAGCTGGAACCGACAGGATTGTGCCAGAGCTTGGATGTGGGGTGCAAAGGAGAGGGAGGAGTCAAGAGTGAAGTCCAATCAGTGGGTTTGGGGAATGGGGGAGATGATGGTGTTGTCAACAGTGATAGAGATATTGGTAGGGGGTGTTACTCTGGCTGGGGGAAAGATAATGAGTAAAGTTTTGTCCATGTTGAGCTTCAGAGAACACTCAGATCATGCCTTGTCAGATACACCAGATGACAGACAGAGTATCCTGTGACTGATACTGATAGGAGTCGGACACACCAGCCCCTGGATGTACACACAGTATACTGGGTTTTATCTTTTAACACTGGGGCAGAGCCCATGGATGTCTATGGACATATTTTCTCTTGTCAGATACACCACCTGATGAACGACAGAGCACCCCTGGACTGATACTGACACACTAGGACACACCAGCCCCTGGATGTATACACAGTATACTGGGTTTTAACACTGGGGCAGATCCTCTGGATGTATCTGGATTATGGACAGATCACCCCTTGTCAGATACACCACTTAACGACAGACAGAGCACCGCTGGAGTGATACACCAGCCCTACAGCAGCCAGCATTTCCATGCTCCACAACCCAGTTCAGTGCAATCTCCAGAGCCAGAGTGAAAATAGCACCAATCACTGGGACCTTTATAGAATCTAAAAGCCCGCAAGAATCCAGCAGCGGGATGATAAAGTTTTGCATTGATTTGGGAGTCTGGCAGGACACCAAGAGCTGGACTCAGATTGGAAAGTTTGGGTGGGTCCGGTTCTCAGAGAACCAGATCGCTTATCTCTACTTTCTAGTGATTTGTCAAAGTAACAAGTGTTTCTTTACTGACCACACTGTTTTTGGACATGGATTAATCTGTGGCAACTATCTGTATTAGGCCTCCAGGCTTTCTTCTCAATTCAGTAGTTGGGCGGTGTGTGGGTGTCAGAAGGCATGGGGTTTAACACTCACCCTCTTGTGGTTTAAAGATTATCACAGTCTCTCAGTGGTCCTTCATGCCTGTGCCTTTATCACATCTACTATCTCCTCAAAATGGCCTCCCCTTCCGCACCTATGCATAGGCCTGGCGGCATCTGGTACCTGGCTGCAGCATCTCACACCCACTCACCCCACTGCTTTAGTTCTGCAGCATATATCAAAACCGCCTTGCATGACCACCCGACTCTTCAGTTCACTGCTCCGCACATAGCTGCTCTCTGAAATGGCTCAAGCTCAAGCTCATCAAACACCATGACCACTTATTCTTCCCGTAAGGCTCTAGTTGCTCTTCAGACTAATTTCTGAGTCAAAGACACTTCTATGAAAGGAAGCAATAGATGATGAGCTGCACCCTCATAACATATCTAATATTCTGATCATCATTTAAAATGAAGAGGATGAGCATTAGGCTGTGGCATTAAGGCATGGCTGCGCGGTAGGGAAGAAATTAGGGGTAGGTACTAGGGAAGGGTTAGGGCTAGGAATTAAGGTTAGTAAGTATACTTACCAGAATGTGAGCGCAGATGATGACTCCACCAAAAGTGATGGTCAGATGACCTCTGAAACCTGAGAGAAGATAATGGAGATGCTGCTGCTACCTGGACCAGGTAACTCACTGCTTGGATGCCAGAAATGTTACATCAACATGTCATCCATGTAGACATGATGAATGTTGACATGGTTACTATTATATCTACATTATATTATGTCGGCTATATAGACATTTGCATGTCAACAAGAGAACTTTACCCAGTCTTTGTTAATGTAAAATAATGCCTTCATGGGTGGTTTGCAATTAGCTATGATAGTTTTGAAGCTAATGAATTCACTCCACTGAGTATTCAATTGTGTGCCGTTTTGTTCCGTTTTGAAGGCATTTTCGCCAATGCCTTTTCACCTTTTTTTTTTTTTTAAGTGAAAAAGCATTTGCAGAAAAATCCTCAAAATCTGTGAAAATGGCCTGCGTTTTTGATGGTAAACACGTGGTTTTGCCAATCAACGTGTTTTCCGCCCCTGACGCATTTTTCAACTAGTCGAAAATCCGACCCTGCATTTGCATAGAGCGAATCCCTGTTCACCCTAAAAATGGTGAAAAGCTCAGTTTTTTCACCTAGGTGAAAAATTGGAGCTAATTGCATAACCCCCTATGTCTGCTTCTTTTCTAATTTTTTTCTGGTGTTAGTAATTCATTCATTTAGGTTTAGAGAAAATCCAGGCAAAGGGTGCACATTGACAAACCATATTGTAACGTAAGGCATGCAAATACTAGGGAAATACTGCCTTCTTGTGCGTTTAGCAAAGTACTGAGCAGTCTACTATACTGAGCTTTGTAGTTAGACATGGTCATGCCCTGCTTGCAACTCCACATCCGTTGGGGGTGTGGTATGGAAGGTCGACAGTGTCTACGTCGACCAGTATTCTCAGGGTTTCTAGGTCAACAGGGTTTCTAGGTTGACATGTTCTAGGTCGACAGGTCAAAAGGTCGACATGAGGTTTTTTTATGTCGTTTTCACCGTACAGTGACAGGGAACCCTAATTAGTGCACCCTGTCCCCTCGCATGGCTCACTTCGCTCCCCATGCTTCGGGCAAAGTTACTATCCCCAATCGTAGTCCACGTGGATCATTAAGTATGAAAAAGTTCAAAAAAAGAAAAAAATTGTAAAAAAATCATGTCGACCTTTTGACCTGTCGACCTAGAAACCATGTCAACCTAGTTACTGTCGAGCAATAGTGGTCGACCGGGACATTGTCGACCTAAGTGTGGTACCATCCATTGGCACATTATAAGCTTGCCAACCTGGAAGCAAAACTGCACCTTCTAGTTTGATTTTCTCTGAGTCTAAATAAGTCCCAGTTTAATTATTGGGGAATATGTATAAAATTTTGTGGGGGGGGGGGGAAACCAGACGGAGAAGTTTTCATAGCAACCACTCAGTTTACAGATGGAGCCTCGGTCATTTCACCTGACCGAGGCACAGGCGTGCACTCCCGGCGTGACTAGGCGATCAGTCCACCTAGTCATGCTGGGAGTGCACAGAGACGCTCCCATTCAGAGCGTCTCTATCCGGGCACACAGATGAAGACGCTCTCCATTCTAGTGAATGGGGCGCATCTCCACCTAGTGGTACGGGGATGCTCTTGGTGATAGGTGCGCACCTAGTCACAGACGGAGCCACAACTAGCGTGGCTCCATATGTATACCTATCATTTTATAGAAAGTACTTGATAAATGATTGCTAGAAGATGCATGGTTGCTATGGGCAACTTCTGCACTTGTCAGCTTCAGAAGGTGATAAACATTCTTCATGGTAACCACATGAAGTATTATTTCTTATTTTTATCCAATACAACGTATTCTCTGTCTTTTCGGCTCTGTGTGGAGTTAAAGTCACACTAAAAACAGATTTAGAAATATTCAGTTTGCTTAACTGTAGGAAAAAGAAAGCAGAAAATAATTGACTATGAAAACTATTTGCATTTTCCTCCTGACTGAAAAAGGAGAGGTGTCAAATTTTAGGCCCTGGTGTAAAAGCTTATAAAAGTAAAAGTAATTTTGTGTTAGTTAAGGTATAAATCAGCTATGTGTGCTTTACGTATGATGGTTCTAATTTCTCATGAGGTACATTTGTTTCATTAGTGTAGCAGCATATAGTGCTATGAGTAACAGCAGATCTTTAGGATGCATTTTATTATCGTGTCAGATTTTAACTGAGATCATCAATCTAGTTTTCCAGGCTTTCACTTCTGAAATGAAAATCTGCATCTTAAACACAAAAAGTTTTTATAAGGCTTAGAAAAAAATGATGTGGCCCAAAACACATTGTAATTGGCATGTTTTTTTGTAAAACTTCAAGCAATGTTACATTTTTCTAACTCATTTTAGCTCAATTTCTGGGTATAGACACTTTAAAAATAATAATTGAATAATACCTTCCTTATTTTCTGTATGATTTTTGAGTAACCATGGCTTCTCCTCATGCCAAGTTCCATTGTGTTTCATCTGTGACTATGGACATGTGTAAAACCAATTGATGTGTGGTTATTGTTGAAGCACAGAGTCTCTTTTATGCTATTGGTGTCTATTTGCTGCATCTGCAATTTATATAAGATGCAAATTTTACAGACAAGTACAGTTCACTAGTGGTCTAAGAACATCCCATTTGCACCAGGCATCTCATTTCGTATCATGTATAGATTCTAGGCTTATGAGAACCTATCAGTAATTGTGCTAAGATTAATCAATAGGCACCTTAGTCAGTTGGAATTCAGCCACATCTTTGTTCTGAGCATGGCATTCGAGACTACCAGTCCCGGCATGTCATAGCGTGGTGTCCCAGTACCTATGACATGCTGCAATAGAATCCATGCCATGCAATACACAGTTTAACTGCTGGGTGGTGAATGCTCCACGGACGAATACTACAGTACTGAAAAAAATATTGTGTCAGTGGACGGTGATCCCTGATAAGCTGGCCAATCATATTCAGGCAGTGTAAACAGTCACTGTGCTTGGCACCTCCTCCCAAGTATCATTTCTACAGTATGCTACTTTACTGTATGCCACCAAGCTGCATTGGACTCCAAACTGCTATTGACTTTTTAGTGTACCTTACTGTTGCAATGACACAAACTGGCACACATACTGTAACTTTGGTTGTTAAAAGACATACACTCAACTTTCACAACCCGAGTTCAATTCATGTTCAGTAATGATCAGTTACTCTGCTGAACTCTGGCCACCTCCCCCCGCCATCATTCACTTCTACTGAATGCCACCATAAGATATGCCCGCTATTGACATTGTATTCAAGACTTCACTGAGCCGTCCGTAAACTGTCGTTACATGATGTCAAGAATCCTGTTGTAAAATCTCACAGGAAGTCTTTCAGAAAGAGAGATCATTTCAGGTTTAATACTCTGAAAATACCCTGCTCCACTTTATCTTTTGCTCCACACTCTCCCCCTCACTTTGTGTTAGACCACCCAGCTGCTTTACACTCTAAGCTGCTATTGATGGCATTATATTGTACACCCTACGTGGTGCACAGATGAAAGGTGTCGAAGCTGCCACGGTTGGCTAGCGTGGCCGAGTGGGTAAGATTAGCTCCTTATATAGCCGATGTCTTGGGTTTGAGGCCCGGCCAGGGACGAGGTCACTGTATAAATAATTTATTTAAATTTTTTTTTTATACATATTCATATTTTTTATCTTCAATACAGGAATAAATAAAGCATTCACTCATTAGGTGTGTGGGTCCAGTGTTTGGTGTGTTTGTCCTGTGTTTGCTAACAATATGCAAAACCGCTATTGACATTGTATTCAAGAATTTGCTGGGCCATCCATAAACTGTCGTTACATGATGCAAAGAATCCTAATGTAAAAAAGCACAGGAAGTTTTTCATAAAGAGACAGCATTTCAGGTTCAGTACTCTGAAAATACCCTGCTCCACTTTATGTATTTTTCCATGCTCTCCCCCTCCCTTCCCCTCTGTGTTAGGCCACCCAGCTGCTTTTCACTCTAAGTCGCTATTGATGACATTGTATTGTACACACAATGTGGTGTACAGATGCATGCTTAACATCACATTCCCACAAGTGTGGAAGCTGCTACAGCTGGCTAGCATGGCCGAGTGGGTAAGATCCAGTGACACGCAGTGGGGTGAGGCAGAGCCTTTCGTTTCATACTTACGTTTGAGCCAGAGTTTTGATTATAGGACGTATATGAAAAATACAAAGACTATATTAGAAATATCTTCTTTGTATTATTCTAATATTTTTTGTAGTCAAAACTCTGGAGCAAAATGTCTATGGCAAGTGAAGCAGTGCCAGCCCTGCCTATGTTTTCTGCACATCTCGGATCAAAACTCACCAAATTTCCAGGAGTTTATACTGCTGCACCTCTGCATGATGCGCACACGTATCAATGGGCTCATATATTGGGGGTAATTCAGATCTGATCGTAGCAGCAAATTTGTTAGCAGTTGAGCAAAGCCATGTGCACTGCAGGTGGGACAGATATAACATGTGCAGAGAGAGTTAGATTTGGATGGGTTATTTTGTTTCTGTGCAGAGTAAGTACTGGCTGCTTTATTTTTACACTGCAATTTAGAATTCAGTTTGAACACACCCCACCCAAATCTAACTCTCTCTGCACATGTTATATCTGCCCCCTGTCACAACTGAGGGCTGAGGCTGACATGGGAAAGCCTCAGACATAGGGGCTGGTGTGTATGTGAACCATGGAGGCTGAATAGGGTTCTTGGACATACAGAAGGTCTAAGCACCGTTTGCCCGAAGGTGTGACCACAACAACGGATTATGTAAAACAAAGTCTGTTTATTGAACACACAGTTACACCTTGGCAATTCAGACAACTTCAACAGTAGATGTGCAGGGTAAGAAAACAGTACAGTTCCTGGGAGTACAGTGGTAATGAGTGCTGTGGCTATGCAGGATAAGATGAGACAAAGTCTTTGCAAGACCCGGAGTTGGTAAGTCCATAGGCAACAGCTAACCACTGTATCAGGGAACGAGCTGGTACTGCCCAGCAGATGACACTCTGGAAGCTGGGGTTGACACAAGTGCACAGAGTTTGAAGGGAAAATTGGAAGAATTGCCGGGGATGCCGGATGGAACCAATGCAGATGGAAAGGTGTATTGAACTCACCGCTGAAGTTAGAGTCTGATGGTGAGTATCAATGGTGAATTGTGGTTCGCTGTTGAGTGGTAGATGAAAGCGGATCGATGTTAGAACACCACAGGAGATGGAAGTGATACAGAACACCACTGAGAGCTGGAAGTGACTCAGGAACACAGCTGGAAGCCGGTGATGTAGTCACTGTGGATCACGAAGAGCGATGTTGGAAGGCAATAAGAGCTAGGAGTGATACTGGAACACCGCTGGAAACTGAAGTGATTCCGGAACAATGCTGAAAGCTGGAATCCAGTGATGGATCACTGCAGATCACAGGATGCAATGCAGGAACACTGCTGGAGTCAGGCAGCACCGCAGGATGGTAACTGGTGCGAGGTCTCTAAGTTGAGCAAGGTAGCAAAAGCTGGAGAATCCACAAACAGGAGAGACATGCATCACTGGGTTAGACAACCAAAGCACTGACGCTTGGGCAGCATTGATGCAGGATATTTATACCAACTGGGAAGCAGGTATTGGCTGGGTAATCAGGCGCAGCGAATAAGCTGTAGAGTGGCATGTGATGAAGCCAAACATGGCTGCGCCCATGTTTGATTCTGGAGGGAAAGTCTGTTTGAACTAACATGTGGGAATCTGTAGTAATGGCGGCAGAGGCTGCGGAGGGCAGGAGATGCCATTCATTATGACAGGAGGGATTTACTGTATAGCTGGCATGACAGCGCTGCCAGAATCACGGAGGGGAGACTGAGGCAATGTAGTACAGTGCGCTGTGGAATCCAGGTTTGGAGCGCTGGGAAAGTCTCAGGAGACACTTGGAAGGTAAGAAATGTTGACTAATTACCCAGATCTTGATACCCCCTGCAGTGCACATTGTTTTGCCCAACTGCTAATAAATTTTCTGCTACAATAAGGTCTGAATTACCCCCAGTGTGTGTAGATCTGGCTCTGGTTCTAGCCAGTACCTCCTGAGACATTTACCTCACCGCATGGCCCTGGTAAGATTAGCTCCTTATATAACCAGTGTTTTGGGTGCAAGGCCCAGCCATAGACAAGGTCACTGTGTAAATAATTTATTTATTTATTTTTATATTAATATTTTTATCTTCAATACAGGAATAAATAAAGGACTCAATCATTATGTGTGCGGATCCTGTGTTTGATGTGTGGGTCCTGTGTACAGTGTACACATTAATAAGAGTAAGACTCTCACAGGCATGTCCTGCTGTCTGGATCCCAAACCAAAGCCAGCATGAGTCATGCATCTGAATCGTTGTCCATAGCAGCCTCTCCAACATACAGTAATTAAAGTGTGCATCCACTATTCATGTACTGTGTGGAAGTCACTTCATGCTTCAGCACCTCCCCCAACCATCACTCATTACTATTCATTCCCACTGACCTTATTGTATGGCTCACCATCATTCATTTCTATTAAATGCCGCCATAAGCTGAGCCTGCATTTGACATTGTATTCAATACTTTACCAAGCCAACGGTAAACTGTAGAATCCTGTTGTAAAAATGCACAGAAAGTTTTTCATAAAGAGAGATCATTTCAGGTTCAATACCCTACTCCACTTTATGTGTTGCTCCGCACTTTCCCCCTCCTTTTTTCTCTGTGTTTGGCCACCTAGCTGCATTACACTCTAAGCCGCTATAGATGACATTGTATTGTACACTGTACGTGGCGTGGTGAGGTATGAATGTTAACTATCTAATCACCTCTTCCATATTATCATTTGCACCAACTTTATGAAATGTATTTTACAAGATTATAATGTAATTAACACCCTCATCATCAACCTCCTCATTAATGATCAGAGGCAGTCCTTCCATAAATTGGTTTGTGGGAGCCCAAACAAACCAAGCACTTCAGCCGCAAAACTGGCAGTCCTTGGTTAAACTGTGCATGTCATTTTTTATATCTAACATAATAGTGAGTGGGGAGGCCCAAGGAAAATACTATCTTGCACCTCATTTCTTTTCATTATGGGCTTTTTGGTGGGACCATTGGTGATGTTCTATTTTTATTGGTTATTTTTATTTTTTTATATGTTTTTTTCTCCAACATTACTAAGTAATTTGTAATAAAAAAGGGCCTTACATGTGTAAATTGTAATCAATCAATCAATCAATCAATCAATCAATCAATCAATGAAACAATCAGTCATTCTTGTATTTCATGTCCTTTTTCTCTTGCAGAACAGCCTGACAAATGTTCATTTTAATTAATCAATCAATCAATCAATCAATCAATCAATCAATCATGTATTTTATTGCTTTTTTGTCTTTTTTTCTTGTAGGCCTCACAGAAAATATGTATTATTTGTTTAGCCATTCACATCAGTCTCTGCCCTAGTGGACCATAGAGTTGCCTACCACAATAATCAATCAATAGTTTTTTTTCTTCTTCTTTTTTTTGTCTTTTTGTCAGTAGACCTCACAGAGAATATTTAGTTATTCACATCAGTCTCTGCCCTAGTAGATCATATTGCTGCCTACCACAATCAATCAATATTTTTTTTCTTCTTCTTTTATTACCACCATTTCCCTATACCTCCCTTGGGCCTCTAATCTAGTTCTTGATTAATGGAATTTTTGGGGGTTACTTCCTATAGGGTCATATAGTTTATTAAACTGCCATCCTGTTTGCCTCTGCACTAACACTATTTCCCAGGTGTGCCATATTTGAAGATAAACAGCCACGTAAGTGTGCTACCCACTGCTGTTGCTTAGCTTACTCAGCCAGCTAGTTTGGTGCAACCTTTTGACCTGAACTGGTTGAAAACAATATTGTGCACTGTGAGGTGGTTGAAGCTGACTGATAATGAGTGGAAATTAATATTATTGAGGTTAATAATACTGTCGGAGCAAGAAAAGGCTCAATTTATGTGAATTAAGCCATTTTTAACAATTTTGGGAAAAAATACACATACAAAACCAAAACCATACACACGAGGGTGGTTTTGGTAAAACCAAAAAACAAAGTTAATACAGTTCCAAAACCAAAATATAGGGATTGGTGCAAATGTCTACTGTTTATACATCTCAGGAATGGTCTCTTATCATAGTTTCTGTTGCTGCATGTGAATTTTGCCCATCATAGATAATTTATTATTGCTGGGGCATGCCACAATAGCAGATTAAGTGACAAAATGTTTGTTAAATTTGCATATTTAAATGAACTGGGCCAGTCTGTACATTTATGCCATCAAAATTCTTAAAATAGCATTCTGCTGCAGAAGCACTAAGTTACTTTGCTTAAACATGCAGAAATTATCATTTTGGAAATGAGTGACATATGGATGATGATGATGATAATAACCAAAATGCTGCACATAGATTAATTTAAATCCATCCCTTCCTGTTAGAATCGTTGAGCTAAGGTGATTATTTTTTATTTTGTTTTTTATATTGCATGATGTTCTGAAATATACCCTGACATAAACGTTATTGATGTACAAAAACGTTCATGTGCTGCATGGTATCCAGAAATAAATAATATAGCACAATGGCTGTATCTTGGATCTGAGGAAAGGTTATTCACAGCTCAAAGACAGTGAACAATAGCATTTTGCTTTGCATGTGTCATACTGTCGAAGTAAAAGAAATAAACTTTTAGTTTTACGTTATTCTATGACAGTAATAAATAAAAAAATATGTACTTTTAAAATGGATTTTTTTTTTCTTTTTCTCATTATGGAATAACAACTGGAAAAAATAAATATATATAAAATGAATGTACAAATGCAGGCCTATTCAGCAAACAACACAATCACAAGATTACGTTCAATAACATTAACAATAAGTAAAACAGAATAATGTCAAGGATGAATGCAACTAGCATTTAGAAAAAGTTTTGCTTTTCAGTTCACAAGTAATTTTCAGTTTTTATTGTCTATTAGATTCCAAATACATGATTTCTGTATAATGTCACAGATGAATGTCCCTTTTAACGTGATCTGTATACTTAATTAGTAAATAGAAAAAGGTGCACATTCAAGAGACAAGAGAAAGAGAATGAAGGGCCTGATTCATCAATGCATCCTGGTGCACAGTAGCTGAATCCAGAGGCGGATTTAGACCTCTTGGGGCCCTAAGCAAAATACCGATTTGGGCCCCCCCTACCTCAAACAATCCATAGCACTATATTTTTGTTCTGACTTATGCCCCCTTACATTACAGATGGAGTTCCATCTGTGCCTGGGCCTATCACCGCGTCTGGGGTGCGCACATGTCCGTGACACGCATGCGCCCCATTCACTAGAATGAGAGCGTCTGTGTGCACTCCCGGTGGGGCTAAGTGGCTACCAATCAGACAGAGAGTGCCCCCCAAAAAATGGGTGTGGCCAATTCAAATGGGACGTGATACACAGACATATGCCCCCAATAGTGCAGTGCCAGATCCACAATTGCCCCCACAGTGCCAGATCCACAATTACCCCCACAGTGCCAGGTATACAAATGCCCCCACAGTGCCAGGTATACAAATGCCCACAAAGTACCAGATCCACAAATGCCCCCACAGTGCCAGATCAACAAATGCCCCCACAGTGCCAGATCTACAAATGCCCCCACATTGCCAGATCCACAAATGCCCCCACAGTGTCAGGTAATACCTGACACTGTGGGGGCAATTGTGGATCTGGCACTGTGGGGGCAATTGTATACCTGACAGGTATACAAATGCCCCCACAGTGCCAGGTATACAAATGCCCCTACAGTGCCAGGTGAACAATTGCCCCCACAGTGCCAGGTATACAAATGCCCCACAGTGCCAGCCAATTGCCCCCACAGTGCCAGGTATACAAATGCCCCACAGTGCCAGCCAATTGTCCCCACAGTGCCAGGTATACAAATGCCCCACAGTGCCAGCCAATTGCCCCCACAGTGCCAGCCAATTGCCCCCACAGTGACAGGTATACAAATGCCCCACAGTGGCAGCCAATTGCCCCCACAGTGCCAGGTATAGAAATACCCCCACAGCAGTGCTGCAGCTACTTACCGCTGCTGCGCTGCTGCTGGGGCTGAAGCTGCTCAGAACGCGGGCGCGTGGCTATATCTGGTGGCGTGTAGGGACTTCAAACTAGCCGCCGGTTCATGAGCCAATTAGAGCTCGCGGACCGGCGGCTCCTGATTGGCTGCCGGTCCGCGAGCTCTGATTGGCTCACGAACCGGAGGCTGGTTTGAAGTCCCTACACGCCGCCAGACATAGCCGCGCGCCCGCGTTCTCCTCTCCTGATAGCTGGGACATGCTGCCGCCGGACTGAGCGGCAGCGTGTCTCAGTGACACAAGCGGGGGGCCCGCTTCGGGCCCCTTGCGACCCGCCGAGCCCTAGGCAACCGCTTAGGTTGCCTAGCGGCAAATCCGCCACTGGCTGATTCGCTACTTGTGGCTACTGTGCTAAATTGAGCTAAGGTAGCAAGAGGCATCTTGGGTAAATAGAAGCCTTCTTGCTGCTTCTGTGATCTGCTGCTGCATCTGAGGATGCAACATCAGATCACTCGCTAGATTGGCCTGCATGCTGGCTCAATCTAGCAGGTCGCTCATTTCACCCGCTTTTGTTTGTAAATACAATTCATGTGATAGAGAGATTAAAACGATTATTGATAAAAATTATAAAGTGTTAAAACAGGACAATATTTTTGGTGAATTTTACCTTTTAGACCCATAGTGACATATAGAAAAAAAAGATCCTTAAAAATAGGGATGAGCGGGTTCGGTTCCCTGAGAACCAAACCGTACCGAACATCATGTCCCGAGCTTGGATCCGAGCCTGGCTCGGGAATTCCCACCAGACTCGGAAACCAGAACAAGGCAAAACATCATCATCCCGCTGTCGGATTCTCGTGGGTTTTGGATTACATATAAGGAGCTGCGCATTGCCGCCATTTTGACTCCAGTCCTGGAAAGTGCAGTAAGAGGACATGTCTCCTCAGTGTCTGTGTGGGTGTGGCATGTGGGGTGGTGACCTGCTCTTATGTGTCATTCTAGTGCTGTTTTGTGCTGCTTCAGTCTAGTGGTAGTGTCTTGTGCTGCTTCAGTCCAGTAACAGTGGTGGTGTCCTGTGCTGCCATAAGTCCAGTGCTGCTGTATAAGTCCTGTGCAGTGGTGCTGTGTTGTGCTGCCATAAGTCCAGTGGTAGTGTCCTGTGCTGCCATAAGTCCAGTGTTGCTGCCATATAAGTTATGGTGTACTGCCCAGTGGCGTGCGGTGAGGTCAGAGGCTGGTGAGGCACTACAGCCATATTGTCCGCCAAATCCTGCTGATGACCCCTACCGCCTCTGAGCCGATGCCTGCTGCCACCACCAATGGCTTACAAACTCGCCCACTATCAACTGACCCAGCCCTACGCCACTAATTTGCATCTCAGTTCAATGCCACCAATGCCCGCTGCCAGCCTACTCATCATACTTGTGATATACTGTATTGTACATTTTTATAGAAAAAAATAAATACATTAGTGTTTGGGACTGGGAAGGAAGTGGGAGGAGGATGTAAATGCAATTTTTTTGTCCAAGGCTTCCATTAACTTAATGGAAAATGGTCTGAATGGGTAAAAAAAAAAGCGTGAGGTCCCCCCTCCTAAGTATAACCAGCCTCTGGCTCTTTGAGCCGGTCCTGGTTGCTTAAATAGTGGGAAAAAATTGGACAGGGGTTCCCTGTATTTAGACAACCAGAACCGGGCTCTTAGTCTGGTCCTGGTTCCAAAATATGGGGAACAAAAGATGTAGGGGTCCCCCGCATTTTTAAAACCAGCACCGGGCTCCACTAGCCAGGGACATAATGCCACAGCCGGGGGACACATTTATGCAGGTCCCTGTGGCCGTGGCATTATCCCCCCAACTAGTCACCCCTGGTCGGGGTTCTCTGGAGGAGTGGGGACCCCTTAAATCAAGGATTCCCCCCTCCAGGCACCCAAGGGCCAGCGGTGAAGCCCGAGGCTGTCCCCAGCACCCCTGGGCAGTGGGTGCTGGGCTGATAGCCATAAGTGTGTAAAAAAATAAGAATATTGTTTTTTGTTGTGGAACTACAAGGCCCAGCAAGCCTCCTCTGCTTGCTGGTACTTGGAGAACCTCAAGTACCAGCATGCGGGGAAATAATGGGCCCAATGGTACCTGTAGTTCTACATCAACAAAAAATACCCAAATAAAAAAAACCACACACCTTGAAAGTAAAAATTTATTAAAACACACTTACACACTCACACATACTTGCCTACATCCCACTCCAATCACGTCCACTTGTCCATGTAGAATCCAAAAGGGGTACCTGTAAATTTTAAAATGATACTTACAAACTTTGTTAATCCACTGGAGGGCGAAAAGCATGAAATAATCCCAAAGAGAGTGAGAGTGGGTGAGAGAGAGAGAGAGTGAGAGAGAGAGAGTGTGAGAGACTGTGAGAGAGAGAGTGTGAGAGACTGTGGGGTATATTAACTAAGCTCCCGATTTTGACCGATTTGGTGTTTTTTGTTCAAAGTGTCATCTCGGGAATTTACTAAACTCAAATCTCGGCAGTGATGAGGGCATTCGTATTTTTTTACGGCTGTGTTGTAAAATTACTAATGAATACATCATCGGTCAAACGCGGCTGTTTAGGTATAGAACTCGGTCATTTACTATGCATTCGTATTTGAAATCTCTACCATGAAAGAGCATTTGCGGTCGTAAAAAAATACAATTCGTAAAAAAACACGGGAAAAAAGTAGACCTGCTTTTGAGAAGCATGTTTACATGTGTTCCGACTTCATCATTAATCACACCTGCATTTTTGGGCCTTTAAAAGGTGGGCCAGCACATTTTCCAAATCAATCACTCTGAAATGGCTGCTGCCGTGTGTAGCAGTGAATTTGGTTTTGCTGTGGGATTCCTGAGACTGCTCCATGAGGATACAAGAAACCAGGGCCAGGAAACTGAACATGGTCAGCAGGATGTACAGGTGCCGCGGAGGCTGCGCAGGCCTCGGTGTTTTAGGGGGCGTTTGAACTTAAACGCATTGGTTGATGACCAGGTCATACAGATGTTCAGGCTAAATAGGACCAACATTTTCCATCTGTACGACCTAGTCAAACTAGACCTAGACCCTGAGACAGCACGCTCTCGCTCTGTCTCAGGCCTGCACAAACTCCTGGCTGTGTTGCACCTACTGGCAGCTTTCAGGCTGTGACAGGCGATGTAATAGGAATTTCACAGCCTACCTTTTCAAAATATTTAAATCAGGTGAGGCAAACCATATGCCCCATTTCTGTATTGTGTAATGTGAATTTATAACAGTATATTTGAACAAAGTGCTTAAGACACTCACCTTATATTTTTGACTGTACACTCAGGTTTTGGATGCATTTGAACCCCACATAGATGCCTCTATCTGCTTCCATACCCAGGAGTCTCAGTGGTATGCAGTCAAGGTAGCTTTCCATGAGCTTGCTGGCATGCCAAATGTGCTGGGTGCCATAGATTGCACACACGTTGAGCTGAGACCACCTAGGGGCAGGCAATATATTTATATAAATAGACATTTTGGCCAATCAACTAATGTCCAGGTGGTTTGTGATGCAAATCTCAAAATTATAAGTGTTGTTGCAGGTTACCCTGGCGGCTGCCATGACTCCTTCATCCTCAGTCAGTCATCCCTCTTTGATAAATTTGAGTCTGGAGAAATGCCGGGTGGCTGGCTGCTGGGTATGTACAAGTATTTGTGTTTAATTTTGTGCTTACCTCAACCTGCACATTATGTTAGCACTGTGTTTGTGCATCAATATTTTACAATGCTGCTACTCTCTGTTGGGTTATGGCTGCTACTCTTGGCTTCTGACTCCATTATCCGCCCCTGATTACCCTGCTGAACACAATTACAATCATGCACATAAGTCTACACGGAATGTGATAGAACGATGTTTTGGTGTACTGAAATCAAGGTTTCGGTGTCTGGATAAGTCTGCCGGGCTTTTGTTGTATAGTCCCTTAAAGGTGACTAGGATTGTGTTCTGCTGCTGTTTTCTTCATAACATGTGTTTGCAGCAACATCTGCCACATGATGATGATGATGATGATGATGATGATGATGATGAAGAAAACATTCAGCAAGCAGAGGAGTTAGAAACATCTGGCGACACTGTGAGTACAGATATAGGGAGGCAGTTAAGGCAAGCCCTGATTTTGGCACATTTTAGTGGTAAGTAAATTTGCCTGTGTGCTTTGTATATGAACAATTAAGGCACACCAATGTATTATCTGTAGTAATGTGGCTCTTGCTCCCTCTTGAGCTAGTCAGCTGAGTGTTGTTTATTTGCTTGATATGTGTTTATGTCTAACTGTTGGGTATCAGTTACTTAGCTATTTTTTTTGCATTTTTGGTTAGTAATTATGTGTTTATAATGTTAAAAGTTTCTTTTTCACATTCAAAGGTAATGTTTGCCACAATACTACATAATAATTTAGTATGCACTAACAACCATTATTGTTTAGCCTATTGTTTGTGTTTGTTGTGTGTCGACTTTCTTCTAAAGCTGTGTTTGAAATATGTTACCTCATTAGCACAACATAATGGACATTGAGTAATGTGTGCCAATTAGCCAAACATACATTGACTAACACCAACCTTACAAAATTGTTTACACATAATTATGGCTGTGATGTGGTAAACGTTCATGTTAGTAATGATGCTAGAATATTCCCAACACATGTGAGTGTTAACTCTAAGAATTTTCCTCTTACACTGAGAGTTTTTTGCACATAACACATTGCACATCAATCACTTTTCACATTTATTACTGTACAACATGTGTTTTCATTACAAATAACTGCTATTGTGTAGACCTAGTTTTGTCAACAATGTGTCTCCAGCTGTGGGTGGCCTATTTCTTAGGCTGTTCTTTGGTGGCTGACGTGGGTTTGGTTTGGGCAGTGGAGCGGGTTCAGCGTGATCTTCGAACTGGTGATGAATTTGGGGTCTGTGTAGGTGTGTTGGTCCCTGAGCTGGAACCTTGTTGGTGTTGTGCCAACAAATTAATATTTTGACTGAGGTTAGCCAGGGTTGCCGTAAGTTGTGTTGTGGCTGTTGTGTTGTTGTCTATGATGCGAGACATGGTTTCTGATATAATTTGATTACTTTGAATTAACTGAATGAGGGCATGTTGATGGCGGTGTTGCTCATCCATTATGCGCTGAAAGGTAACAATAAGTTGGCTGTTATCTGCTCTCATCTGCTCCATACTATTTGCGACTCTGCATAGCTGGACATTGAGCCTGCTTGTGTTTCTACAGTCTCGGGAGATGATGGGGCAGACAGGCTAGGTATTGGGTGTGTGTGTGTAGGCAATCAATATTTTGTGCCTGTTGTTGGTTCCATGTTACCCAAAATGATTGTTCAGGTTGTTGCGGGGGGGTTGTTTGGCTTAATTGTGGGTGTGGTGACATTTGAGGTGGCGGGGTACTTTCCTGAGGCGTGCTTGGTTGGTTAACATCTATTGCTTGCAGATGGAGGGTGTATGTTTCCTGTTCAGATTCCTGCTGGGCTTTCGGGGGCATGATGTCTGGTTCTGTATGGGGTTTAAGGGGACAACATTTGAGTGTATTCGAAAATTATGCTGGTTTTGATATTTAGTTTAACTTTCTAGACTTGTTTGTCAAATATTTTTCTTAAGCAAATTAGGATGTTCACCAAGACTCGTATACACAATCAAAAAGGCCAATTATGTTGGTTTTTATGTTGAAAAAAATGACTTCAAAACAAAAGTGGACACATGTTTGACAAATACAACACTTACAAAACAAACACACAGAGGTACAAAGTTTACACCATGAAAAAAAGTGATTTGTCACCCGCCATATCGTACTTGCATTAAAATTTCCAACAGTAAATGACAATATGAATTCTATCACCATTGTGAAAGGGTGTGGATCTACCTGAAGCTCAATATTTTACTATTCAAATAAATAATGACAACACAATACTACTGTAAGGCGCAAGAGAACACTCTAAATTTGCTAAAATTTTTTAGTGGTTTTTCGATTTTAACAATTTGCAAGCCATGTGCTTGCTGCTGTGGATAAGTACTTGGATTATTACATTTTTTGGCTGATGTGTAATTTGTGTTTTGTGTTTACTCACCAGACAGCTGAGGGGAATGTGGTCCCGGTGATTGAGTACTCTCCAAAATGTGTTCTGGTGGCTGAGGCAACACAGTTGAAATACGACGTGGGGGTGTGCTTAATGCTGATGTTGGTGCAACATCAGGATGACGTCTCTTGCTAGGCCTGCTCGTGTGGCTGTCAGACCCCTGTGAAGGATGTCTTTGTGGACTGTGATGCGATGTTGAAGTTCCTATGGATTAATGCAAACATTAGATTTTTTTGTTTTTTTTGTGGTGGCCACATTAACAGGTGTCATTTTTGCGTTACCTGTATCGCCAGCATCCACAGCTCTTGACAGTGTTGCTTGTGTTCTGGAAGTGGTGGCTTGCTTTCGTACTGTAAAAATGATACATTGGTGTTTATGACCTTTAATTACAGTGTGTACTTTTGTAAGCAGCAACACTTAGTGATGTGGACATATGATTACCATTACCATTATGGGTACAGTTTCTAACTATAAATGTTGAAACAATGGGTTGCTTCATTTTTTGTAAACAGGCTAATGAGGTTCCATTTCCAAAGACAAAAACATAGCCAAGTAGTCTAATTTTCCATGGCCAACAGCTGAATATACACACATGTATTACCATATATTTTACATTATTGCATTATTGAGTAAATTTGAAAATAAAATTAGAAAATCTGAAAAATTTGAAAATTAAAAAACATACAATACTTAGCCATCTACACTAACATATTGGCCACAAAGACAAGTAAAATACAGCAGACATAAAAAAAAACCATTACTACCTAACACCTCACTATACAGACACAAAATATATTGAAAAAAACCCACAAATAGATAATCAATTTAGAACATAAAAATATATCAACAATACGATATCATTTTAAAAATACTAATTAGACATAAACACAGATATAATAGATTTGTAAAAATAAACTCACCATCAGGCCTAGGACGATCCGAATCCCGCACATTAGTCGCACCAACAACTTAATGCGGAATAAGGGTCCGCACAGGTTCCTCCCAGTCCCGATAAGACGCTATAAAGGGATGGCCTGTTTGCCTGGCTGACTTAGCCTCCTTTGCCATCTTGGCCTTGACACGGCGCTTGATGTCGTAGAATCTCTTCACCACACCTTCACTGTTTACTTCCGCTACTACCTTCCCCCACAGAACAGTTTTCCTGCGTGAAGTCACTTTGGCCGCATCACGCCCAAACAGCTGGCGATGATGGTGCATCAACTCATGCACCAAAGCCATATTTTACGCAAAGCTAAATTTAACATTTCTGCCCATCTTGGTAGTGGTGCGTGGCTGTGGAGTAACACCACCATCACTGTCACTATCACTCGAGGCCACAGCAGCAACCTCACCCTCCTCCACCTCACTCACCTCCTCCACCTCACTCATTTCCTCCCTCTCACTCACCTTCTCCCTCTCACTCACCTCCTCCCTCGCACTCACCTCTGACTGGGACATAATAATGACAAACAACAAATAACACTAATAAAAAAAACACAAAACATACTCCTCCACTACCACTACCACTGCACACCAACCACACACACACACACACACACACACACACACACACACACACACACACACACACACTCACAAACAAACAATGACAATAGACTGAAAGTAAAATGCACAAACACTTAAAATGACACAAACTTTAAAGAGACTACACAACAATTACCACAAGACTACTTACACACACAATACAGCACTCAACAATCGCAAGAAACCTCCTAAACCGACCAACAAATCACCAACTCCAAAACACCAACTTCCTTTCACCTCTCCACTAGCTAAACCCACGAGGTGCGGCTGGTTGGGGACGTTTTTATACTAATGAGCACAGACACTCCTCCATGACAAACACAACCAATCACGGACGAGTGACGAAAACGAAAGTAAGAAAATAACGCGGCCGGGAAGGGTCAAAAACACTGCCGTGGAAATTAAAGATACGAATTCGTAAAAAGACCAACAAAATACGGCAAAAAAAACAAGAGTCGGCCGCGATCACATAAAATATATTACGAATGACATCGACATCGGAAAATATGAAAACACAAATTACGAACGCTTAGTAAATGAGTCATAAAAAAACAAAAAGTTGCAAATTCACACTACCAATGTCAGTCGTGTTTCAACTTCAAACAAATTCTGAACATTACGAATCTTAGTAAATATACCCCTGTGAGAGAGAGAGTGTGAGAGAGATTACCACATAGAAGATCGTTCCCACTCCTCCGCTTTTGACGCTGTACACAGAAGCACTGCCAGTGACCAGGGCCGGCAACAGAAATCTTGGGGCCTGGTACGCTGATACCTCTGTGGGCCCCCACACACACATGCCAGTATTTTGTACTTCCATGCACCAGGACAGGGGTTGGAAGAAGCGTGTAGATGCAGCAAATGTACTACAGTAAATACAAAATGCTGATTACTGATTACAAAAAGGACAGATGCAATGAATGCACATGCATCCATGAGGGGGAGGTTGAAATAGTGGCCACACACAGAGGGGGGTGACACAAAGGCTGGAACTTATACACGGGGGGTAATGGAATAGGGACAGAACACTGGGGATGGAAAAGTGACAGAAATTGGTGTGGGGGGGTGACACAATGGCTGGGACTGAACACCGGGGGAAGGGGCTGGGGGGTGGAATAGGGACCACACATGGGGGGATGTAATAGTGACAGAGCATGGGGGGTTGATACAATGGCCAAGACCTCTGATCACACAGCTTGCACCCCGTACACTACCCAGCCCACTGCGGGGCATAATTGAGCGGAGTTTACCTGCATACCGCACTCTCTGGGGGAAGAGGGGTGCTCGCTTGCTGAAGCCTGGGCTGCTCCACTAACTGTAAGTGCTGGAGAGGAGCCGCACTTTATAATCACATTGCTGCTGGTGCCACTGCGCCTGTCAGGCAGCCGGCAACATCAGTCACAGCAGAGACAGGGCAGGTGAGGACGGAGGACTCTGAGAGGAGGGGAGGTCCGGACGGGGCCGACTGACTGACAGGTGATGCTGGGCAGGGGCACTGAGGGGTGACCACTGGGCCAAGGGTGGAGGGGGGGAGTGTGCGTAAAATAAAAAAAGACAGTACGTCACTATTAATGATTACTTACAACTATGAAGAAGCATGCGGCCAGCGGGACAGGTGTCCCCTTTGACCCCACCTGTCACTGGGCCTGCCAGTGACAGCAGGATGCTGTCACTGTCAGTGGTACAGCTGCTGCCCAATCATAGAGACACGGGCGTGCTTTCATATACGCTGAAAGCACGCCCCTGTTGCTCTGCGGCACTTGTACTGGTGCCGCTTCCACTATTATTTCCCATGGCCTTTTCCAGTCCTCTGATTGGCTCCACCCCCTAGCCGCCCCATGCTTCTGGACTTTTACAATGGCCAGCGTGGTGCAGCAGAAATTAATTTACAAGGTATTTTCAGTGTCAAATGACTAGAGTAATATAAAGAACATACTTATGACACAGAATATGTGTCATAAGTATCTTCTGTTTATTCTTTTCATCATTAATGACAAGGGAGACACCGCCTCCCCTGCACGTCCCTGGTACTGCCATATAAGTTCAGGGGTACTGCCATATAAGTTCAGGGGTATTGCCGTATATGTCCAGTGGTACTGCCATATAAGTCCAGTGTTACTGCTGTATAAGTCCAGTGGTACTGCTGTATAAGTCCAGTGGTACTGCAGTATAAGTCCAGTGGTACTGCCGTATATGTCCAGGGGTACTGCCGTATAAGTCCAGGGGTACTTCCGTATAAGTTCAAGGGTACTGCCGTATAAGTGCAGTCCAGTGGTGCAGCCGTATAAGTTCAGGGGTACTGCTGTATAAGTTCAGAGGTACTGCCGTATAAGTCCAGTCCAATGGTGCAGCTGTATAAGTTCAGGGATCCTTCTGAATAAGTCCAGGAGTACTGCTGTATAAGCCCAGTCCAGTGGTGCAGCCATATAAGTCCAAGGGTATTGCCGTATAAGTCCAGTGGAGCAGCTGTATAAGTTCAGGGGTACTGCCGTATAAGTGCAGTCCAGTGGTGCAGCTGTATAAGTCATGGGGTACTGCCATATAAGTCCAGGGGTACTGCCATAAAAGTCCAGGGGGGCTGCACCACTGAACCGTATAAGTCCAGTCCACTGGTGCAGCCATATAAGTTATGGGGTACTTCCGTATAAGTTCAGGGGTACTGCCGTATAAGTCCAGTGGTACTGCCATAAAAGTCCAGTGGTGCTGCCATAAAAGTCCTGGGGTACTGCCGTATAAGTCCAGTCCAGTGGTGCAGCTATATAAGTTCAGGGGTACTGCCAGATAAGTCCAGTGGTTCTGCCGTATAAGTTATGGGGTACTGCCGTATAAGTCCAGTCCAGTGGTGCAGCCATTTAAGCTCAGGGGTACTGCCATATAATTCCAGTCCAGTGGTGCAGCCGTATAAGTTCAAGGATACTGCCATATAAGTCCACCAATATTGTGCGTGTATTAAATCTGGGCAAATTCCAGCACGTCCCATGTTTTGCACATACAATTAATTTGGTGGTGCAGAATTTTTTGAAAAATGACAGGGGCATGCAGGAGATGCTGTTGGTGGCCTGAAAAAGTGCAGGCCACTTTCGACATTCGGTGTATGTCTGACCAGAAAAAAACCATTATATGTTTAGAGTTCCCCACACAGGTGTGAGTGGGGTACGCTCCATGTCTACTTAAATACTCATTAGAGATACCCTACATACCACATTGAGAATAGTGGGACTTTCTACACATTTGCTGTTTTTTATTTTCCCCATGTGATCGATATCTGGAGACCACATCAGAGACTTCCAATCGAGATTCCCGAGGAAATATCCAAAGATACCTTTATAGGAGTTGCAAAGCCCCTTAAACCGTGAGTTGTGGTACGCGATCAGTGGATTACCTCTATTGCTGAAAGAGTGAAAGATACCATTATACGTATGTCACCAGCGCAGAGAGTGTGAGTGTTGGGGTACGCATCACCTGCCTTCTCCAGGAAACTGTTACAAGGCCTTCCCTAGTCTGATTGAGACTCTATTATATCACTCTGGGGGCTATATAAATAGAAAAAGAAATTGACCCCATAAAGAAACTTTGAGGTGTTCTATACTCTAATTTTTTAATACTAGTGGGGCACGTTTTTAATTTGTGTTATCCATTTAACGATACTGTACGAACGAAAACAAATCTTGATTGTATGTACTACACATTGGTCTGTTCTCGCCATTTTGTGTCTTTTATGATATCAACACTCGAGAAACTCCATATTGTATTGAACTAAATTGAAGATTCTACTCAGAAGAATAGAACCCATCTTCCGGTCCAAAAAGGAACGTTATGGTGATATCTTGTTTTAGCGCTTGTGGTGTATGACAGTGTTTCAAATTTCAGGTTTGTCACTTTCGACATTCAGCCACTGTGCCACTCCTAGATGGGCCAGGTGTTTGTGCCGCACACTTGTGTTGCTTTGCGAAGTCATCCAGCTACCTCATTGCACCTCTTTTTCTTCTTTGCATGATGAGCTGTTTGGGGCCTAGTTTTAAAAGTGCCATCATGTCTGCCACTGCAGCGCCACTACTAGATGGGCCATGTGTTTGTGCCGCACACTTGTGTTGCTTAGCTTAATCACTCAGCGGCCTCGGTGCACCTCTTTTTTTTTTTCTTTGCATGATGTGGTCTTTGGGGCCTAGTTTTTAAAAGTGCCATCCTGTCTGACACTGCAGTGCCACTCCTAGATGGGCAAGGTATTTGTGCCGCACACTTGTGTCACTTAGCAAAGTCATCCAGCTGCCACGGTGCAACCTTTTGGCCTAAAAACATATTTGTGAGGTGTGAGGTGTTCAGAATAGACTGGAAATGATTGTAAATGAATGTTATTGAGGTTATTAATACCGTAGGATCAAAATTACCCCCAAATTCTGTTATTTTAGCTGTTTTTGTGTTTTTTTCAAAAATCATCCAGATCCAAAACCAAAATCCCAATCCAGATCCAAAAGACAAGCAAGGCTCCAGATCCAAAACCAAAACACGAAAAGTGCCCGCCGCACATCTCTACTTAAAAACTTTTTTTTAGCTCCAAGCCATCTTAAGGTATTAAAAGAAGAGAAAACACAAGAAGGAATTAGTTGGTTAACAACAAAACCATAAGGTTTTCACAAATGTGGTATATCCAAATGCATTATGTGCCTCCACATGGAGAAAAAGATTGTCTCTGTGATCATACCCCCTTCTAATGAAACATTTTTTTAAAATCTTTCATGAATTGTGATTCTCAGTTTGTTATCTATCTACTTACATGTAGTTGTAATTTTAAATATGTTGGTAGAATAACAAGATCTCTAAGAGTCCGCTTCATGGAACATCGACAAAATATTCTCAATAAATATCAACAACACAGTTACCATCTTACACACTCAGGTGATCCTACCTGCCTCTTTATAATATGCTTGGTATCTATAGCCCCAACAATCAGAGGGGGAGATAGATATAATAGACTCTGTTGCTGTGAAGTATTTTGGATGCTGAAATACAATTCTTTACATCCTGATGGTCTCAATGATACTATAGAACTTAACTAGGTAATCCATTGAGACCTCTTGAGAGAAAGAGATTCATTGTGCTTCTGACTATTATTTGGGGGAGTATCTTATAGTGATAAGCTATATAATGCTCAATGAAAGTACGTGCCTTTTTAGACCATTAATTTAATTGTATTGGAATATTACAGGACTCAATGTTAATACTCAGAATTGCTATAAAAGCTGTATACAAATGGGAATGATCAAAATAATATATAATAGATTGTGTTTCTAGACCTCATTTACTCTGACATTGTATTGTGTATATGTTTTTTGTTTGTTTTGTTAGAATTAGTATCATTCTGCTCCTTATTATTAATGTGGGATACTGTGAAACTTGTGTTTCCTATACATCAATAGCTATATATATATGTGGCTGCCATATTGTTTCTCATTTCCATGGCAACTGTGTACATCACAAGTTACTGAGAATGATTAGATCCCTAATTCATGAGCATAACTGGTCCATCACGTGACGGGCGCCATGTCATCATCGCTCGTCACATGCTCTGTGCTCGAGTGATCGCGACCTGCTAAATGAATGTGTACACAGACTCTGGTATTATGGATGCCATGTGACGAGCTGTGGGCACATGACTATACCAACCAATGAACTAAGATACAGACAAAAACCCTACTTCCTGGTTAGTATTGCTATGGATACCTGACCAGCAACCAATGACATTCCGTGGCTCTGGTCACGTGACTTGACTTGATCAATTCACTGGACATTGTAGAATGAATGACCAGGTTTACAATGTTTTATATTACTTTGTGATACTCATTTTTACTGTTCAATGCATGGAATATGATGTGGGAACAGTAAGGATATCAGTGTATTATTTATATATTATTATTCTTTGTGGTTTGTATATTTCACTTAAGCTTCAAAACAGGTGCCAATTATTGAGTCACCTATTACTAATTATTAAGTCACCTATCACTCTGGACTACATGCTCCTGAGGAAGCTTGATGATTTTACCAGCGGAATACGTTGAGCAGCACTCACCAATTTGGCCAGCTCTATGCCACTTAGACTTGCACCTTCAAGCCTTGGTATTGTTTTGGACACTGATGCATACAGATTTCACTGCAGCACCATCTGCCAGGACAAGCCCTTCTGCCTCCCACAATATTACCTACATGGAGGATTAATCTATGGGGACTGCAACTTATCCATAGTAATTGCTGCTTACTCAAATGCTTCATGTTTCCTGACAAGTGCCCTAGCCAAGTATTATATCTATACAAAATATTCGGTGGCTCTATAAATTGACTGTGCCCTTCTTATATATACGATCTTAATACATTTTTTAAACAATTAATAATTTTTTATTGTCGTAATAAATTGTTCATTATTATATACAAACTGTTTTTTTATTTTACACCCAGCACTGGTACCTTTATTGTATTTACCTGTTTTGTATAGGGGACCTCACCCATCCCCATACCAGCTGCTGCTGACAGCGCACCTAAAAAAAACATATATTTCTCTTTTTTATCGCTCTTCAAGCTTTCATAAAACACCCCCTTAGTGACACCGAGAGGGAAAAATGCAAGACTAGAAATTATGGTGATGACAATAACAGGGTTCATTATGTAAATCAGACAGAGCCTGATAAAATGGAAATATTTGTGCAATTGAATATTTTAATACATTTACATTATGTTAAACCAGCCCTGATTGCCATCAAATATTGGACATAAGTGGACATTGATGATGATTTTTTCTAGTTATCTAATTTAACGTTTTTTCTTCTATTATTGTATCAAATAAATAATTTTATCTATTTTTTAATTCTAAATAACTGCATGCATCTACTAAGAACTATTCACTGTGGCTTCTAAGTTAGGATAAATATTAAATGTGAAACCAAGTGATCTTTCTCAGCTGTGCAAGTATTTCCTTTCTCTTGGAAACCATCTGAAAAGTGCATTTGTTCTCATTAGTGCAAAGTTTAATTCAAGGAAGTAAGAATGATAAATACATATTGACACTGTTTCATTTTTGTGGTAAGTTTCTGTAAAAGATTGTGAGGAATTTAAGTTTTGTGCTAAAGTCCTTTAAAGAAAGGAATATACATAACTAGACTGTACTGATGAAGTGGAACTTAACACTCTGTATTTGATTAGATACTAATAAAGAGTAAAATTAAGAAAATTATATGTGAATTGAAATTAACAAATCCATGATGGATGTTTTAAAGTACAATGTGCTCAAGTTAACAAGAGCCCAATAAGAGATAACCTAATGCACAATAAAGGAGAGGGATTAAATAGTACTTGATCAGATAAAAATATTACTTTAAAACCAGCTGATAAGCAGCGTGGAGTTGTTATGGTACAAGAAATGACATATTATATTACTGGGGATCAGGGGAGTAAATACAGGAGACAATGGAAACCTGTCATTTCCAGGCACCAGCCCTGAAGGGGGCACACTGACCTCCTCCACTGCTCCAGGTTCTACTTTATGTGCAACCAGGGCCTGATCAACCAATAGGCTGATTAGGCTGCAGCCTGGGGGTGTGGTTCGTTTTATCGACAGTATCTAGGTCGACAATGTTTAGGTCGACCACTATAGGTCGACAGTTACTAGGTCAACATGGATGGAAGGTCGACAGGGTTTCTAGGTCGACATGTGCTAGGTCGACAGGTCTAAAGGTCGACATGAGGATTTTTTTTTTTGTGTCGTTTTCTTCGTAAAGTGACTGGGATCCCAAATTAGTGCACCGCGTCCCCTCGCATGGCTCGCTTCGCTCGCCATGCTTCGGGCATGGTGCCTTCGCTCTGCTACCGCTTCGCTCGGCACACTTTACCGTTCCAATAGTAGTCCACGTGGATCGTTAAGTATGAAAAAAAAAAAAATGTGACAAACTCATGTCGACCTTTAGACCTGTCGACCTAGCACATGTCGACCTAGAAACCCTGTCGACCTTCCATCCATGTCGACCTAGTGACTGTCGACCTATAGTGGTCGACCTAAACATTGTCGACCTAGACACTTTCGATCTTCAGACCGGATCCCGCAGCCTGGAGCGCTGGTTCCTGGGGGGGTGGGGGGGGGGGGGGGCAGCACCATCATCACAGTAGATTAATTTGGTTTCTTTTTTTATACTTTGCGATCTTGTTGCAGTGTGGCTTCACCTAACGCCTGCACCATAATTGTCTGTGCCACTCACTGCTGCAGACAGTCTGCAGTGCAGCGATATCAGATTCAGTCATCGCTGCAGAGCACTGCCTGAGCTACAGCATCTTCCACGTCTGTCCCCTCCTCACGCCGTGCTGCTTATGCTGCTGTATAGTGACAGAGAATCTGACATGCGCAGTAGGCATTCCACATCAGGGTGCCTCAAAGCTCTTGCACTGTTATTCATTGAAAGTGACATCCTGCAGAACTTGAAGTTTGATGATATAATAAAAAGTCTGCAGCTTCTAAATAAAAAAAAAGGAGCTTTATGCAAGCTGTTCATGTAAACGGTGAATTTGACGACTATATTTAATGTATCATTTTGTATTATTGTCATTAGTCCATGTTTCTATATAATAAAAAAAATACAATTTGTATCAGCAAACAATAATTGAATCTGTGGTAAATTTTGATACCTAATTACAGATTATTAGCTGAAGATAAGTGAAAAAATTGGTGGTGGGGGTGGGGAAGGGGGGCGGCCACTTCTATATTAGCCTAGAGCGGTTGGAATCCTTAGTCAGGCCCTGTGTGCAACAGAGTAGAAATATGAAGGGAGCCCAGTGGACTTGTGCTGTGGTCCTCCCTCTCCCTGTCTGGGTCCTGCTGGGGATGTTGTATGTGAATGTGATCTTCAGCAGGCAGGGCCCCTCCCACAGCAGCCGGCATCTATGAGGAGTGACACCCTCTTGAGTGCATAATCCCACCACCCCCCCTCTTTGCAGTTGTACAGTGGGCACAGGCTGATGTACAGGAGAAACATGTCCCCCTTAACAGAAGACCCAGGCTGGATCCGTCTATTAAGCCTGGGCCCAAGTAAATATTACCCCCCCCATCTTGGTGGCAATGGAAAGAGTGTGTGTCTAGGTGCTGCTGGATTGGGGTGTTGGTGGTGAATGTGAGTGGGCGGGGCACTAACAACTTTTTTGCCTCCAGGCTCCAAGTATGAATTTAAGCCTCTCCTGGGGATCATTGACAACTTAACATGAAGTTACCATGGCCACAACCCTTCCCTGAATTATCAGCGGAATTGATGTTTTTGCTAGATAAAGCATATGCTGATGTGCAATATCCAAGGACATCATATTTTTATTTTTTTTATAATTCCCATCCTGTGGGTCACTCCCCAAGTGAGACCTATTATTTCAGGTGCAGTCTAATTAACCAATAGTCTCTGAGGCAAACCATCATTTGTAGAAAGCTCAGAACTTTTTTTAATGAAGTCTTTTTATTGAAGATTATATACAATAGGTCAGAATACTGTATATAATAACCACTATGTCAACAATTTTACTTACAGATAGTATACGTATATTATATAATACATTTCCTCTTAAATATTGTAAACATGCAAAGTGTTTCATTAAACGTATATATTTACTGTTTACCAGTTTATCAACAGTTTACAAAGCCACCAAAATAATTGGTGGGCCTGGCTATAGGGAGGGAGATTCCACAGGAATAGTTACTCCTCCCTTGCACTTCCTGGCTACTACAGAGACTTAGGCCTGAATAAAACCAGCATTCATTCTCCCTGCTGGTGCTCCTCTCTATTCCCACCATTAAATGTTATTTGCCTAGCACAGGAGATGGTGCAAATACACATACACAAGATTATTTGGCCATGCCAGATAATCTGGCCTAAATACACCCACAGCCCCACAGACAGTGTATGTATCTTTATTTAGTAGGAGACAGTAAAGGATGATTGAGCCAGGGATTTTATCTAATTGCCAATTTTGGGGTCAGGAAATAATTGTAATGATTTCCATCAGTTAGAAACCTTACTAAAATGGTACAGTCCAAAGTTTCTCAGCTCTGTTCTTAAATCTAATTGCATTATGATTCTGTAACTCAAGCACAGCTAAATTACTTACCGTCACAAGGAGATTTTTTTCTGGAAAGACCCATAGGCTTCCATTGTGTTTTTAATCATTTGCTAGAAATTAGACAGAATGCTGATGTTACTACGGATTCTGTTGTAGATACATTTGGGCACATTTCATTCATAGTATATCACTTATGGGATGCGGTTATGTTAGCGGTGCTCGGTATAAAAATGCCAGCAGTCAGAATGCCGACCCACTGGGTCTATTCTCACTCGTTGGTGTCCATGACACCTATAGAGTGGGAATAGAACCTGTGGCGAGTGCAACGAGCCACCGAGCCCGCAAGGGGCTTTGCTTCACTGGCCACAGATTTTATTCCCAAAATATTCTATTCCCAAAAAATATTGTTGCGCTCGCCACCCCCCTGCCGTGATCCTGGTGTCATTATGCTGACCGCCGGGATCCCATCAGCTGGCATGACATACTCAACCAATTATTTATAATATATAGCCTACATCAGGGGTGTCAAACTCGCGGCCCTCCAGCTGTTGTGAAACTACACATCCCAGCATGCCTTGCCATCTATTTTGTATTAGGGACGGCTGCAACTGTGGCAGGGCATGCTGGAATGTGTAGTTCCAAAACAGCTGGAGGGCCACGAGTTTGACACCCCTGGCCTACATTATATTTTGGTTCTCACTGGCAAAGTTTTTTTCTCTGTTATTTCTAATAACTACTGTAGGACAAAATAGTACAGTTTTTTCTTTGTTTATTGCATGAAGATGATGGGTAATATATTTTTGTACAGAAATAAGTAGGCAATATTGTCACAATATAATTTAGCAGATTTTGTTCCATAAGAATCTTAAAAAGTATTGAGATATAATCATTTCCAGAAAAGGAAAGAGACTTTAGAGTGAATAAGAAGCTGCTCTATTAGCTCCATAGCAGTATGCACCAATTTAACCACTCTCTTCTATGTGATATGCTTTGTATGTATCATTTCTGGGCCAGTCCGGATGTCTCCATACTGACAAAGCAGCCTCAACCTTACCCCACTACCACCTCCTGGACCATAATTTGCTGCCTATTGCCCCACCCCTGTCAGTTGCATAATAAAATAATACAATTAAGTCATTATGACTAAAACAAAAACAAAAAAAAGAATCATCTGACCTCATCAGCATGCTATGCCACCCCCAGCAAGTCTTATGGGACATACACTAGGCTCCAATAAAAGTCTGTCCTACTGAAGAGCTGGAAGCAGAGTGATAGTTTATAGTATCTGGAATTTGGCAAATTCAACAGTATAAAAGCCCCCATAGAAACCTATGGCCACTACTTTGAGGTTGGAAATGAAGGGACCATGTCATATATTGTCAATATGGCTGTTGAGAGAGACCAAATAAATGTATACACTTTTATGATTTACTAATTAAATATGCCATATTGACAATTTAGGGCTCATTTAGAGTTGGACAAGACTTGTTTTAATTAGAGATGTCCAGTTTGGTTTTGCTGAAATTCTAGCACTCCCAAACTTTGGGGTTCTGAATCAAATCGAGTCCCATTTCATAATCATTTTAGGGTTCCAAGTGGAAAAGAGTCTTGGCTCGGGTCTGTTGTCACATCAGAACTCGGATTTAAAAACTGAACACGGGTTTTGGACTGCATGTAAATAGGTCTAAATTACTTGATTTTAACTGTTTTAATCGATTTTTAGCAATCATGACTGATTTTTTTTAAACAATTTTTAAACCGGGCTAAAAATTAAATCCGAACCAAAACACGGGTCCGCACACATCTCTAGTTTTAATGTATAAGATACACTTTAACTCTTACATTAACATAAACAATATGTATTCCTACCTCCGCATTTAAGATTTTTGCTTATACCTAATGTGAAAATCCTTACATCAAGAGAAGTCTGAAAAGTCATTAGAGTAGCACTCCCCGAGAGAAAGGCAGAGGAATAATATGACTTGCTGGGGAACACATAGGAACACACAGGTGTTGTTAAACAAATGTTTGAGACCTGATCTGCACTATTTTATCCACACCTGCCCCACCTCCTGTGCACATGGTTTCAGTGAGAGTCAAGCTAGGTACACACTATATAATTATCTGGCAGATAATCTGCCAGATCTGGCTGGTTGGAATTAAAATTTGGTAATGGATAAGAGCAAATGACAATCGACCATTTGCCCCTAAACACTAGAAAAAGAACAAAACCTGACATTCATACAAATTAAACACAAATTTAACCAACTTGGATGACCAACAGTTTTTGTCCGTTTTTCAGTGTTTGGTTGTAAATGGTCGATTGTCATTTGATCTCATCCATTACCAAATTTTCATTCCAATCAGCTAGATCTGGCAGATTATCTGCCTTATAATTGTAGAGTGTGTACCTAGCTTTAGAGTCAAATTGACTGATGTAAAGCTTTTTAGGACTCCAGAAAATTCTTGTGTTGTGCTTCAGTCTTTTTTCGTATTACATTGCATAAAGTGTGCAGTTTAGATCATTATACCCTATTAAAAACATAAGAAAAAAAGCACTGTGAGTCATCCTAAAACTGACATCCCAAAATAAATTCTATGTTATTCCTAGTTTCAAAAAAAAAAAATAGATCAAAGTGTAAAATAAAGTGAAGGAGTATCTTTCTCTAGAAAAGTAATACAGAACATTTTTCTAAAGGAGCTGAAACTGACATTTCCTGATGTGATTTCACCTCTTGAGCTGCTACTGTCAAAACACTTGTTGATACTGAATTCTAAATTGGTCAACAAATCGCAGAATCTGAATGCTCCATATATTAAGCTTGGATACATTTTCTATAACCTTATTCCCCTAACTGGAGCTCCAGATGCTGCTCTATGCAGTTGCACCTAAAACATAACTATCAATTCAACTTTAAAATGATAGTGAAAGGTATGTTTGAATGTGAGGACCAATCAAAAGCTGCAATGTCTGGTTTGCTACTTGTGACTTGTACTGCAGCTCAAACCCACTTTTTGGTTTTCAGCCTGGACGATGAATAGAACTTTGAGTTCTCAAAAAAAAAAAAAGGCTGAAATGTTCACCCACTAGTGCTCTGCAAGTGAAGGAGAATGTAAGGGGAAATGTTTTGTGTTGTGCACTTTTAAATAGATTACTGACTACTAAAAAAGATTAAACATTACCGGATACACACATCAATTTATTGTGGCATGTCCAGTATATTGCTGCTAAGTAAATAAATACTAATTAAACTTAAATTTTGAGGTCACATGGAAGCAAGACAGAATGTGAAGGACACAGGAAAATATTCAGAAGAATTATATATATATATATATATATATATACAAACAGAGAACCCAGCACTCACCAAGGTAAACTCACTTATCCTCAACAATGTTGAGGGTAAGTGAGTTTACCTTAGTGAGTGCTGGGTTCTCTGTTTGTATTTATTAGAGCGATGTGGTCATGGGCTACATGCACCCCGCCCTGTGAGTGGTAAGTACAGCTGTGTACCCCGCTTCTGTGGTGGAGAGTGCAGTGTTACATGCACCCCACCCTGTGAGTGGCAAGTGCATAGCTGTGCCCCGCTTCTGGTGTGGTGAGTGCTGTGGTTTTTCCTCTGTGTGTATATATATATATATATATATATATACTTTAAAGGGGCATATTTATTAAACTGAAAATAAGAGAAATCCCCCCAAAACATACATTTTGTGGAATCCTTGAAAAATTTAAGTATCACCGGCATTTAATATGGAGGGACCACAGTAGATATATCCTATACCTGCCGTGGTTCCTCCATTTGTGTCCACAAAGGAGACTCCATAGGCTTCTTTGGGGGGTTGCTGTGCTGTCTTGAATGGTCTGTAATGTGGAGCTTGGTCCTGGCCGCTAATGCCATATGAAGATGGCGTTAACCAATAGCAGGCTATGGTCTACTGTGCAACAGATATTTTCAGAGAGGGATAATCTGAAAGCTGCACATGAGCAGTACGCTTATCAGGAAGCAGAGTGATAGCATAACCCATGTCCCAGCAAGAGAGCTATACTAAATGCATGAGAAAATTGTATTTTACCCTTTGCGAATTTAGGCTAATCTATTTTATCACATCCGCATTTTTAATGTGAAGTGTGATAAACAGGGCTAAAAGCATCTACCGACCTATCAACCACCAAAGCGTTCTGTGCAGTGTATAAAAAAAAGCAATTAGTTTCAAGTTTTATTTATTTATTTTTTACTGTGCTGGATGATTATTTTATTAAATAGTCTAATAGGAACTGTTTGTTTCCTGTAAATAAAACTGTTTTTTTTTACTTACCCAAATAAAGTCTAAAATGCCATAATAAGTAACAGATGTTACAAAACCCTTTGCAAGTATTAAAATATTTTCTTAGGTGGAAATATCAAGCTGTATTTTTCCCAGAGAGGGGTGATATTTTATTGCAGCTTATAAATCTTTCTATTTAAACAAAGTATAAGAAGAAACAGGTTTAATGTAATTATTCATTTTGCATGCTTTGTTTCTATAACCTAAATTATGAATTATAACAATATAATATCCTTAAATAAACATAGTCCATTTACAGTTCTGTGAATATTATTTGCATAAATGGTGCAATCTGACATTATAACATGTCAATAAAACACTGAAAAAGCTTTACTGACATTTTAGTAGATATATAGGAGCAGCAGAAAGTATAACCAAACAGAAACTTTGTATTAATGTATATTTATATATTAATAGTTTCTTGTGTAGTGCAGAAAATTCTGTTACGCTTTACAATTGGAAATAACAATGATATAACAAAACTGGGTAATAACAAACAGTCATAGAAGTAGGAAGGCCCTGCTCGCAAGCTTACAATATATAGAGAAATAGGTATGGATACACAAGGATAGGTGATATCTATTGCATAGTTGTCCACCAGATTGCAAAGGTTCTTGGTGGGCTGTATGATGATATGGTCACAAAGCAATTATGAACCGGCGTCAGGTGGAAAGGAAAGTGAAGAATGAGAAGACATGTGAGGATATGGGTGGACTGTGCAGAGTGGATGCAATTCGATTGGAAAGTTTATGAAAGTTATGTGGGCGGTTCTGGAATTTGATACGCTTGCCTGAAGAGGTAGTTTTCAGGGAACAATTGAAGGTTTGGAGACTAGAGGAGAGTCTTATTGTGCGTGGTAGGGCATTCCACAGAGTGGGCGTAGCCCGAAGAAAGTCCTGCAATCGTGAGTTGGAGCGAGTAATGAGTGTGGATGAGAGACGTAGATCTTGTGAAGAGGTTGGGTTGGGAGATATTTTGAGATAACCAAAGTGATGTAAGTTGGTGTAGTTTGGTTAATGGCCTTGTGTGTGAATTAAAGTATTTTATATTGAATACGGTAGAATGAACCGATGAACAGTAACCAATGAAGGGACTGACAGAGTGGATCTGCAGACGATGTACATCTAGTGAGGAAGATTAGCTGCATTCAGAGTGGACAACTATTAGGAGACTATTGCAATAATCAATGCATGAGAAAATGAGAGCAAGGATTAGCGTTTTAGCAGTGTCTCGTGTAAGGTATGGTCATATTTTGGATATGTTTTTAGATGCATGTAACATGATTTTGAGACAGAATAAATGTGAGGAGCAAAGGACAGATCAGAGTCAAGGATGACACCTAGGCAGTGAGCTTGTGGGGCAGGGGTTATTGTCGAGTTTTTAACAGTGATAGAGATATCAGGTTGGTAACTACTATTGGCCAGTGGAAATATAATGACCTTTGTTTTTGAAATATTATGTTTGAGGTGGCGAGATGTCATCCAAGATGAAATGGCAGAAAGGCATTCAGTGACATGGCCCAGTACAGATAGAGACACATCAGGGGAGGATAGGTAGATTTGAGTATCATCTGCGTACAGATGATACTGGAATCCAAAACAGCTAATTAGTTTACCAAGAGATAAGGGATAGATTGAGAAAAGCAGAGGACCTAAGACTGAGCTTTGCGGTACTTCAACTGAAAGAAGTAGCGAAGAGGAGGTAGATACAGAAAAGCAAACACTGAAGGAGCGATTAGATAGGTAGGATAGGAACCAAGAAAGGGCTATGTTTTTAAAACCTAGGGATTGTAGGGTTTGTATGAGAAGAGAGTGGTCAATAGTGTCAAAAGCAGCAGATAGATCTAGAAGAATAAGAAGTGAGCAATGGCCTTTAGACTTCGTAGTGACCAAATCATTAACCACTTTTGTCAGTGCTGTCTCTGTGGAGTGTTGGGAATGGAAGCCTGACTGAAGGGGTCCAATAAGTTGTGTGAGTTAAGACAGTGTGTGAGTCAAGTGTAGGCAAGTCTCTCAAGTAGCTTAGAGAGGAAAGGGAGCTGAGAGTTGGGGTGGTAGTTTGAGAGAGAGGGTCAGAATTTAGTTTTTTCAAAATGGGAGTAATCACTGCATGCTTGAATAGTGGCAGAAAAACACCAGTAGAGAGAGAGAGAGAGAGAGAGAGAGAGAGAGAGATTACAGATGTTAGTTAAGGTAGGGATGAGTACTGGAGACAGAGCTTTACTTATTTCTGAGGGTAAAGGATCAAGAGGAGAGGTAGTAATGAAGCAGGATGAGAAGAGTGATGATACTTCATCTTCATTTGTGGGATCAAATGAAGCAAGAGTGCCAAAGGGTTCATGTAAAGAACTGAGCAGGTGACTGGCTGACAAAAAGCATACAATTTCATCTCGGATCTTATTATTCTTCTCCTTCAAGTAGGAAGCAAGATCTTGTGCCTTGATAGTGTCTTGTGGGTGGGTGAGGGAGGATTCAGAAGTGATTTAAATGTATTAAAGAGTCGTTTGGAGTTAGACGCTTGAGCAGAGATGAGAGTTTGGAAATATGTTTGTTTGGCATTGTCCAGGGCATTTCGATAAGAGTGGTAGACAGTCTTATATGTGAGGAAGTCGCTTGAAATACGAGATTTCCGCCACTGACATTCAAGTTTACGTGTAAGTTTTTGTAGATGTCTTGTTAATTTAGAGTGCCGTGGTTGATATCTAGGCCTATGTGGAGTGTGATAGGTAGCTGGAGCCACTTCATCAAGGGATATTTCTAGAGCCTGGTTCAGGTGTGATACAGCCATCTCAAGAGAGGTGAATGCAGAAATAGATGAAAGCAGTTGTTGGAGTGAGGTGGAAAGTTCTTGAAGATTAATTGTGTGAATATTTATATAGGTTTGAGGAGAGCTGGAGGACTTCAGCAACACAGAGTTGGAATTAATGGAGGAGAGCATGCAGGTGATAACGTTGTGATCTGAGAGGGGCAAAGGAGTGTTAGTGAGTTCAGAAATGGAGCATAGTCTGGTGAATACTAGATCAAGGAAGTGTCCCTCCTGATTGGTAGAGGAGTCAGTCCATTGGGAGAGGCCAAGAGAGGAGGTTAGAAAGAGTAGTTTGGTGGCAAGAGCAGCAGATTTTGGACAATCAATAGCAATATTGAAATCACCCATGATGATGGTGGAGATGTCAGAGGATAGGAAGTGAGGGAGCCAGGCAGAAAAAAATTCCAGAAATTGTTTGGGATGCCCAGATTAATGATAGATAGCTGCAACACCCAGAGACCACCATGTGACAGTGCTGCAGGGATGACTGTGTCTGATTGTGTGAGCCATGTTTCTGTTATAGCTAGCAGACTGAAGTTGTTAGCTATGGAGAGGTCATGGATGGATGTTAATTTGATACAAACTGAGTGTGCATTCCATAAGGAACATTTTAGAGATCTGGAGGGTGATGGAAGACGTGATGTTTATGCGGTTAGCTGGATTTCTATGTTGCTGTGAATCAGGTGAATGTGAGCAATGGAAGTGGTTGGGTCCTGGATTTGTTGAAATGTCACCAGCTATCAGAAGCAGAAGAGAGCGATAAATGTGGGTGTTTGAGGTTTGTGAAAGTTTTTTTTTATGGTGAGAGGTTGTATTGTCAATGAATACAGGGAAGTAAAAAGCTCATGAGTGTTAATAAGAGGGGAGTTAATAATTGAGGGGGCAACATGTACAGAGGGGTAAGTTGCTGGGAGATTGAATGATGTAATGGCCTTTATGAAAATTCCATGAAGTGCAATGCAGAAAATCAATTTGTGGTACATGGTTCATTTGAGATTAAAGCAAAGTTATCTAGACTTATAGTGTAAGGTTTCACTTGTTAAAGTTAAAAGTTCAGGTGCCTGTTTACTAGTGGCGTTCCATTGTATGTTAACTGAACATGACAGAGCAAAAGGACAAACACTGGTATGTACAGTAACATGCAATTCATGATATAACTGTTTTTTTAATACAACATTGGTTGTTTTCTGTTCTTAGAGGTCATGAGGATTTTAGTTTTAAAGATATTTACATATGTTTAAATGCACAGATGATTTTTTTTTGAAGATGAAAGGAAGGGTGGTTGTTTTGTTGTAAAGTTGGTTGGATGTTTCTGTTTTCATCCTGTTTAAGTCCTGGATAAGTCTATTTTGTAATTTCTTTTTCATCCACTAGGGGTCACTGGAGTACTCTTGGGATATGGTCCGGGCGTTGCCGGGAATGGCACATTTAAATATTTAAATTAGTAACTGGTTACCCCCACCATACTCCCATAGAGACTTCAGTATTTTTCTGTGCCTCAGTCGGGAAGGTGCTAGTGGATGTCAGTTCCACAGAAAAACTTCAGGGTTTTTGATTTTTGATTTTTCTTTTTTATGCTTATCCACATCCCTTCCCCCCTTCTAAAAAGGTGTGGGTCCGGGATAGGGGAAGCTGCTACATGCAGCTACTGGCGTGTCGGTCCTCTCTAAAAAGAGCACCCTCTGAGCCACGTGCGGACTACCTGCAGAATATATTTTTATTTTGGACTGCAGCCTCCATCTGCACATGGAAGCAGGACGGTGCTTAGCAGACAAGCCCCGTCATGGCCTCCACGGGTGGTGCAGGTACTGAGCGGTTAGGCAGCTCTCACTGCCGCCGCTCACTCACTTCTCTTACTTTACTATTATTTATATCATAACTGTTTATAATGAGATTATCCTAAAGACTGCAAATCTGAATCATGGCTGTGGTCAGCCAAATACTGGGTTTGTTCACTGTTTGTAAAGTAAGATGTGTTATGTCACTCATATTGTTCTGCCATCTGGGAGTAAACTGGTGATCCAACTAGATTGCATACTAATGCATGCTAGTTTAACTGTTAAAAAGATAGTACATTCTGATAGCTCAGTAGGTACAGTTTGGACTTACACTATCAATATAAACCTACCATAGGTTTTACAATCATGATACCTCCCCAGAGCCCGCTCCCTAGAGCCCGCTCCCGGCGCCGGCCACTTAACAGCAGCGCCACTGGACGCTTGCAGGGGGAGCCAGCGAGCAGTCTCCGGTTCTAAAGCCGCAAGGACGCTCGTCGCTCCCCGCCTCTCCGCCGCCCACACATTCACTTCCTTCCTCCCATGGCTCACTGACAGGTGGCCCTGGAGGAAAGAAAAGCCCTACCTCTGTATGAACGGCGCCGAGCCGTTCCGACACCGGCCGCTTCCGGTCCCTGCTCGCGATCAGCGCCTCAGCTCCGGCCAGCGCGGCTCCGATGGAGCTCAAGGGGGGGTGAGTGCCGTTTAGATGACCGCGGTCAGCTCTCATTGCTGCCGCGGTCCGACGCTGCAGAGGAGAGGGAGGGAAAAAGGCAGCAGATAGGGCCCATTAACTAAACTGCGGTTAAGCAGCAGACATCTCAGGTTTTTAATCCTGTGAGAGGTCACAATTAGTTTCAGACTTCTAAGAATGATTATACCTCTGAATCAGGATATATCTGGATATGTGTATATGGGTATATAATATGTAATGTGTATATATATATATGTATGTGTGTATGTATGCATATATGAAATATATATATATATATATATATATATATATATAGAGGTCTGAATATGTGTGAATATACATTTTTGTATATATGTGTATATATATATATATATATATAATATGCTGACATTAAAAGTCTATTTTGCAATAAGCAAGCAGGTGGCTCTGTAGCCAAGTGGTTAGGCTTCCTGCCCACAGTGAACATTGTGATTGTATGGACACTGGTTCAGATCCTGGTTTAACCGGTGTTTAAAAAAAAAAAAAAAAACATGGTAGGACACCATTTTTACGTTACTTCCTGGTTGGGTGTTGTTAGGAATTTAATTTATTATTTGTTTTTGTACAGCATGACTCTATAGGAAGATTCACTATTGCTGTTAACCACATGCACAGTAAGTGCAGGTTTATACACACGTTACTTCCGTGGTGTACTTACTGGTCGGTGTACATGATCACTTAATCTAATGCATAGTCAAACAAGCAGCTTCGCTGCAAAGTCGGTCACACAGTGTGTCGGACAAATACGACTGCGCAGACAGACCCTTACCGGTCCTCTTTGGGGGGAATGCGGGCGCATGTACTTGCCTCAGAGGAAAAATTGACTGTTTCAGCTAGATTGTTGCGGTCGATTCGCCGCCAGCCCTCATAGCACCAGGCCAGTACGTCAGGTTCTTAGCGTAGGCTGAACAATTTCCAATGAGAGACAATTGCAATTATTGGGCGTTTAACTAACTATCAGAGTGTACCCTACACAGCAGTAGGGCTGTTGCTTCGCCCTGCTTTGGTAGGGGTTTGAGGTAACAAGGCTGTAGTGGCAGGGCATTCCAATTCAGGTTTGCCCTAGACAAAGACCACCTTACACTTCTTGCTGCCTACAGCTTCTGTGGACGTTGGCCAGTTGGTTCTTGCGTTTTCAGCTTCGCTAGTGGCGCACAACGTCCACTTTGGCTACGTTCCTAACAGGCGGAGTCGGATTCCAAACGAGAATAGATCGCAGACCAAGTAGGGGGGAAAATCTGATTTCCTACCATTGTCTACGCGAATTCCTGAATGAGGACTACTCAGGATATTGTCTTTACAACTCAGTTCATTCGGCGCCGTGGTATGCCTGCAATGCATGCACTCCAGGATTTGATACCCAATGCGGCAAACAATTATTATACCTCCGATCGTCAGTTGTGGACATCCACAGTTAGGTGGAACCACAACTTTGAATTCACAGATTATGAAAATACGGTCGACGGTTTCCTATCATTGCCATCTGCAGGACAGGTCGGCCTCCATCAGAGGACAAGACGGCGGTTCTGCAGACAGGCTCTCGTAGTCTCAGTAGTTTGATACCGCAGGTAACACCCGAGTCGCGGTTATTATTTTGGTTTGGGATAGTTCCAAGACTAATCACGCTGTCAGTTTGTTACTGACCCTGCAGACAGTACATCGCTTGCTATAGATTCAACGTCGAATAATGGCAGTCGGTGACGGCAGGTGAGATCCGCAGTAATACCGAATTTTGATGGATCTTATATTTCAACGAATCGGGCCTACTTATGGATTGCTGTAGAAACCATTTTTCCTTTCATTCACTACCGTTTGACTTCTTACCGGCTCCTCGGGTAGTCACATCTAGAAGATGGCATGATAGCTCATCTCAAATTCCTAAGAAGGATAACACTTCTGTACTTTGGAGATCTACTCATCAACACTAGGTCTCAACGCTTATTCCTGCAATGTGCATTACGAACATACAATAACGTCATCCACCACGGTTGGATTGTCATCCTCATGAAATCATAACTCATTCCGTCACAAAGGATTCATGCTTAGGAATGATTCCGTGGATAAATGGGTTCCCTGCCTGAACACAACACCGAAGTGTCCGTCATCACATACAGTTAGTATACAATCCACGGACTGTCTTGGTGCATTTGGGCATTCGACTACTAGGAAGGAGGGTGGTGGCATCTTTTGACGTACTCCGGTTCGCAAGGAGTTCACTCGTGACTTTTCATCTGAATGTTATGGCACGCATCTACAAATTCATCAGATGGTGGGGTTGTCTCCAAGGGCCAGGATTTCACTACTCTGGTGGCTCAAAGTACACTTTCTCTCCACGGGGAGAATGTTCGGCGTCTGGAATTGGATAAATTATTTTGGTTCACGGAAGATGGCTGTCAATTAAATGACCTGGAACTCAGGGCAATTTCCAACGTGCTGCAACAAACAGTGCACATGCTCCGGTCTCAGACTATCCAGATGCACTCAGACAATGCCACAGCGGTCACATATAGAACAAGGAGGAATTCGAAGTCACATGGCATGCGGGAAGTTGCTCGAATTCTCAATTGGGCCGAGCGTCACCAGGTGATATTGTCGGCAGTGTTTGTTCTATAGTGGACAACTGGAAGGCAGATTATCCCAGCTGTCAGGTTTTTCCTCCAGGAAACTGGGCATTGAATTCAGAAGCGAGTGGAATTACCCATAAGGGAGATCTAATGGCATCCCGGGAAAAAAAAAAATCATCTGTTTCCGCTGTTTTCTCAGTTGCTAAAGCGGACCAAACGGGAGTCATACTAGTGGTGCCTTATTAGCTAGGAGAGTATGGTTCTCGGATTTCCGCAAACTACTCACAGCCGATCCTTGACCACTTCCGCATCCGGACCTGTTACAACAGGGTCCATTTCTTTACCCTGATTTAGCGCGGCTGCGTTTGATGGAGTGGCTGTTGTTACTGCCCTTAAAAAGAGAGGGCGTTCCAGAATCTGTTCTACTAGCCATGTTACGTGCCAGGAAGCCAGTTATGGCGGCTCATTATCACAAGATTTAGCTATATAGGTTGGTGGGAAGCTTGGACGTTTCTGACATCATCTAGTCCGTTTTATATTTTTACAGACTGGGTTAGGTGGAGGACTACGTTTCTACACTAAAAGTGCAGGTTTTTGCCTTGTCAAATTTGCCTTCAAAGGCATTTGGCTCTTTTGCCGATTGTAGACATCTTCCTGCAAGGTGTCCTCAGAGTACAACCTCCATTTATACCACCTACAGCGCCATGGGACTTGAATCTGGGTTTAGTTTTTATTTAAGTCTTAAGTTTTTCACTTGGAAAACAGTTTCTCGTAGCCTTAGCCTCAGCAAGGCGTGTCTTTTAGACTTGGGTGCCTTGTCATGCAAGCCACTGTATCTTGTGCTCATAGGGCGGATCTTCGCACAAATTCCTTTTTTCTCACCAAAAGATGTTACGCATCATTTAATCAATCGTAGTTCCTGGGTTATCAGTAGGTTCAGGAACTACAGTTACTTTAGAGGTGGTACGCGCATTACATGTTTATGTAGCCCAAACATTAACTGTAAGTAGAACAGACACATTGTTTGTTCTCTATAATGTAGTTAAGATGGCTTGGCCAGTTTCCAAGCAGACCTTATGTCATACGTCAGGATTAGCTTCATCATAGGCTACAACCACCGACATCAGTGTCAGGCCATTCCACACGTTCTGGAGAATGTCATGGGCAGGCTACAAACACCTACATCAGTGTCAGACTATTCCACACGTTCCTTGGGTACATCATAGGCAGCAGGTCATGGACCTTCTAAGAAACAACTTAGACAAGCTGCTATAGGGTCATAGGTGCATGACCATCAGTGCACACGTTTATGCCTTTTACAGGTTTACTATGGTTACGGCATCAGCATCTAGCTTTGGCCGCCTAGTGTTACAGGTGCCAGACTGCTCTCCCGCCCACGGGGGAAGCTTTGGTATGTCCCAAGAGTACTCCAGTGACCCCTAGTGGATGAAAAAGAAAATAGGATTTTGGTACTTACCAGGTAAATCCTTTTCTTTGAATCCATAGGGGGCACTGGACGCCCACCCAGAGCAGTTTTACCTGTCTTGTGATAAGCTCAGTGGATCTTATAGGAACACATTATCACCAATGGATACGAAGTTACGGTGATTAGGGTGTCAACTGCTTAGTGGTCAGTTACGTTATGTCAACTTTAGGGTTGACAGTTGTAATTTCCATTATGTGTCAACTTTACTGTTGACCGTTATATGTAATTCTCTATGGTTCATCCTCTCTATCGTTCCTGTTCGGCTCAGTAAAAATACTGAAGTCTCCATGGGAGTATGGTGGGGGTAACCAGTTACTAATTTAAATATTTAAATGTGCCATTCCCGGCTACGCCCGGACCATATCCCAAGAGTACTCCAGTGCCCCCTATGGATTCAAAGAAAAGGATTTACCTGGTAAGTACCAAAATCCTATTATTTTCTTTACCCTTTTAAACAACCCTTCTAAGACAACCCTGTTCAGGATGTTCAACCGGTATCCGGTCTCTAAGTCAACCACACTTAGGTCGACAGTCACTAGGTTGACCACTATTGATCGACATGGTCACTAGGTCGACATGTTCTAAGTTTTTGAGTTTTTCATGATTTTTTTATTTATTTTTTACTTTTTCATACTTTACGATCCATGTGGACTATAATTGAGAATGGTAACCTGTGCCGAGTGCAGTGGCAGCAGACCGAGGCACCTTGCCCAAAGCATGGCAAGTGAAGTGAGCCATGCAAGGGGACATGGTGCACTAATTGGGGTTCCCGGTCACTCTACGAAGAAAACAACACAATTTTTTTTAAACCCTCATGTCAACCTTTTATCATGTCAACCTTGCTCATGTCAACCTAATGCTTGTGTCAACCTATTCTGGGTGTTGACCTAGTTACTGTTGACCAATAATGGTTGACCTAGACACTGTCAACCTAAGTGTTGTTGACCCTATGAACCACACCCATTCAGCCTAGCATCTTTCCTTAAGAATGGAAAGTATCCATGTGTGTCTGATAATTGCAATCAAGGCCCTAACACCCCACCCCCAGTTACAGAGCATGCAATAAAACTCAACTACAACATACACTGAGATACTTTATTTCAACTTTTCAATAGTTGGTAAACTATCATCCTAGAATACTATATAGCTTATGATATAAATATTGACAGTGTAGATTACCTAACATAATAAATTATCACTGCAGTATATATTTTCTAAGCAGACCCAAACTGCAAGGGATGAGTGTAGATTACCTAATATAACAAAATATCACTGCAGCATGAATTTTCTAAGCAGACCCAAACTGCAAGGGATGAGTGTAGATTACCTAATATAATAAAATATCACTGCAGCATGTATTTTCTAAGCAGACCCAAACTGCACGGGATGAGTGTAGATTACCTAATATAATAAAATATCACTGCAACATGTATTTTCTAAGCAGACACAAACTGCAGTGGACGAGTGGAGATTAACTGCAAAGAAAGGAGAGCAATCGTCACATTCCAGCACAGCCCTTCAATATATGGAGCAGATACAGCCACTATGTAAGTCCTGGATAAATCTATTTTGTAATATATTCTTAATCCTTTTAAAAACCCTTCTAAGAAAACCCTGTTCAGCCAGGCTAACAGAAACAACACATGCTGCAAATTTACCGTGCAGCTTTCAATATGGAGGACAGGAAAGTGGGAAGTACCTTCTTCTATAACAGAGTCTGAATGAAAAGACACAACTACCTTCTTTATTTTTTAACTACATTTATCAGTAGGTGACCACTGATAACATCTCATGTACAATGAAGACAGCTGAGAGCAATGGTTGCAATATTAAAATGACACATGTCTAACATCCCCACTCAACATGTTTCTCAAACTAGTTCCATCTGATTTGTAATATCCTCAAACTTTGGCCTTGGGATTGGCTTTGCCAAATTATCTGCCATAATATTTTCAGTCTAACAATATGTAAGCAGAATCAGACCTTGCTCCACTTGATCACAAAGGTAATGATGTTTCTTGGTTCTAGTGTTTACCTTTTTCCTGTCTATAAGCTTCATACATCCCTGGTTGTCCTCAAACAATGCTATAGGTTGAGCTAATGACTCTCCAAAATTCTGTAGTAGCTGATGACATTTTGAACAAGTAGTCACTTGTTCTCATGCAATCTTTGTAATTACCTGTCCAATCAGCAGCTACATATCCTTGCAATTCAAGTTTACTGTACATTCTGCTGACAATATCAGGTTGAAGACGCTGCATGCGTTTAAGATACTATATCAATCTCTTAATTGTATTCCAATCTTTTTGATGATGTTTTCTCACACATCTACAAAGATGAGAAATAGCTACTGAAATATTGGGCCTTGTAGCAGATGGCACTAAAATTGCCCCCACTGCTTGTCTGTAGTGTTCATTATTTGGTAAGCGATCGTAAGAGATCATTTTTTCCTTCTCATTTTAGATGGAATGTATCCATTAATGTTGTCACACCTTTTGCTTCCGACATTCCAAACTGATTGAGAATTGTACCAATTTTAACAGAGATGATTGAGTATAAAACTTCCATCTGTCTTTCACTATATGTGGATTCCATGGTGGTATGCCACCTCTCCCAGCTCCTTAGAATCAAAGTCAGAGTCTAGAACTTCTCTTACTTTTGAGATTCCTTCTTCCTCTTTATGGGCAATAACCAAATTCTCCACATACAGTATTAAGAGCACAGTCATCCATTTCCTTTTTTCAAACTTTGAGTATAGGCCTGAATCAACGTATCAAGATGAAAAGTCTTGTAAACTATTGCTCCAATAAAACTTTTATCATTTTACAGTTCCATGCTCTTGCCAATTATGTGCATAGAGTGATTTCTATAATTTGTTTGTTTTGGGTTTAGAACCTGAACAGGAATGGATTGGTAATAATGTATCTATGTATGTTGCCATTTTTTACAAAATGATATATTCAACCAACATATGGCTAATATGTTACAATTTTGTTAGCACTTGGTTGGTGGTGCTATCGGGTAATAGATCAGAAAAAATGGATTCAAAAGGGTTTTGCAAGAGCAAGAAGGACTGTTAGTCTATGTGGGGCACACTTATATGTTTTTGTATTTATGAATTTTTATGTGTAAAGTGATATTTTTACATTTCACTTTACACATAAAAATTAATAAATACAAAAACATTTAAAGTACGCACTGTAAGTGTGCCCCAGATAGACAAGCAGTCCTTCATGCTCTTGCAAAACCCTTTTGAATACTGATTTCTATAATTTGCAAACAAGGTGTTCAAGGTTCTTTTAGATGGGCTGCATCATGTATAATTCTTCTTTTATATCACCATTAAGAAATTCAGTTTTGATATCATAATGTCTCACTTGCATATTTCTTAAGGTAGCTATGGTGATCAAAGTTATGAAAGTACTCTCTTCACCGTCTGGGGCAAAGGTGGTATTATACTCTAACCCATATTTTTGAGAATAACCCTTTACCACTAATCTTGCATTAAATCTGTAAACTACAACTTCCGAGTCGTATTTGGTCTTAAAACCCCATTTACATCCAACTGTATTTTTTTTACTGAATTTTACTCTGTAAGATCCCATGTATGGAGCTCTTTGAAGGATTCCGTCTCTCATTACTAGTGTTGATCAATGTTTTCCTTTTCATGGGGCAAGCACTTTCTACAACTCTTCCGGGATTCTGGTTTAGTTGTATTTTTGTCTGAGCAAGACAAGATAATGGCTTTGGTGGTATACTCTTTTTCTACCTAGCAGATCTCCTGTTGATCTTCTATCCTCTGCAATATAAAGAAGGTGGTTTTTGAAGTTCTTCCTCAAATTGTTCTGTTTATGTATACAGTATTCGTGAAATGATGCTAATAGAACTAGGTGGTTTCCTTATGCAAAATTCTATAACCCATTTGCAATTTACTGTGGCCTACAAGCTTCCTTTGCACGAGCAACCTACTTTAAGCAGTTCTCCTCTGGAATGTGTTTAAATGCTTTAAAAAATGTATATGTTTTATGTAAGGTTTTTTCCATTCTACAATTCAGATGGAGTCTTTTTAATTGTTTTCCAAATAAATGACTTTGAAGACAGCAGGCTGTGATTGCTTCTTTCCAGAAAATCGCATTCATATCTGCATCAACAGATCATGAATCTAGAACATACTGTACTATAATTTCATATATTTTCAGAATGGCTTGTGTCATGCCAATTATATTTTCAGAAAACCCGCAGAAGATATGTAAAAAAAATAGACTACTTTTTGAGAAATTAGTTTTAATCTAAAAAGAGATTCTATTCAACATGATGCCTATGAATAGAGACAGAAACTCCTGCAGCAATGTGACAGTAGAAAATATCTCAAAAGGAAGTTTGTCAGTCTATACCAGTTACCTGAGATACTCAGCACTCCATAACCTGACTGAAAGGGCCCATGAGGCAGATTCAAAAAAGGATCAGCAACTGAGGTACTGCAGAGCCTTCGCAGGTCTAGGTCCTTCCACAGTGATTAAATCTCAATGCAATGTGTGATGGAAAAGTCATACAGATATTCTGCCTCAGTCTTAACAACTTAATAAACCTGTACGACCTTATCAAGACACTGCATGATCACATGCTGCATCAGGCCTGCGAGTTGCTAACTGCATTTTTTTTTTACACTTGTACCTTCCAGTCAGTGATGGATTAAACCATGTGAAGGCATCTAGGCAGTTGAAAATCTTGGTTCCAGCTAGATATGTGCGGCGGACACTGTTCGGGTTTTGGGTTTTGGATCCTGATCCCGCTCGTATTTTGGATCTGGATTGGTTTTGCCAAAACCACCCTTTCGCGTTTTGGTTTTGAATATGGATGATTTAAAAATAACAAACAAACGTAAAAACAGCTAAAATCACAGAATTTGGGGGTAATTTTGATCCTACGGTATTATTAACCTCAATAACATTCATTTACATTCATTTCCAGTCTATTCTGAAAACCTCACACCTCACAATATTGTTTTTAGGCAAAAAGGTTGCACAAAGGTTGCTGGATGACTAAGCTAAGCGACACAAGTGGGCGGCACAAACACCTGGCCCATCTAGGAGTGGCACTGCAGTGGCAGACAGGATGGCAGTTTTAAAAACTAGGCCCCACAGAGCACATAATGCAAAGGGAAAAAAAGAGGTGCAAGATGGAATTGTATTGGAATCTCCCACCCGCCCTTATGTTGTTTAAACAGGACATGCACAGTTTAATAAACCCACCGTTTCAGCAACAGGTGGTCCCCCTGGAAAAGCTCACCAAGTTCTCCGAATCATAGCTAGCTACAAACATACCACCTCCATATTTGTTGACTTTTCACATTATGAGAAGAGGCAAGAGGAAGAGGACAGTGTCAAGAAGGTGATTAAAAATTAGAGGCACATGCAGTCAGGAACAACACACAGGCTTTCACCTCCACTCCTTCATTGGTGTGCAACAGAAAGGACTTCATCCAAGCAAATATTTAATTATTAATTACCACATTACTTGACAAACTGAAAAACTAGGGGCCAAAGACTCCTTCCCCATTTTCAGGGATTAAGATAATCTTGGATTTAATGCAGGGATGCAAATAAACTTGTGTATACCACAGGGAAGATTGGATATTTTCTCCATTCACGGAGTCTGTAGACTTATTTTGTGAAAATCTCATGGGTTTCTTTTTTTTTCCTTTTTTAATTGTATTTTTATTTACATATTTTTTGTCAGATGCCTTATTTTTGTTATTCACAGCTCCCAGTTACACGCATGTGAGCATACCGGTGTGTCTTGTTTATTTTAGTCATATTAAGTTCAGGTTGAGTATCCCTTATCCAAAATTCTAAACATTTTTGGGACCCTTACTGAGATAATGACATATGTATTATATACATTATCTATAAATATATATATTTATAAATAATATATATATATATTACATATAATATTTATGTTATTATCTCAGTAGGGGACCCACAAATTTGGGATTTTGAATCTTGGATAAGGCATACTCAATCTGTACTAAGCACAACTGTGCAGTATTTTTTTGTTGTTGTTGAGCCCCTGCCCTAGTGGAGTTTACCACTCTACAGTCCAAAATTATTTCATACTATAAGTAGGACTGTGGGAGGAAGCAATTCTAACCTCCGTGCCTACAGCATGCCTCAGCCTGGTAAGCCAGACATCTTCCTGGCTTCAAGTCACCATGAGACGCCATACTGGGTCTCATTCAGTAACTGTTTGTGCCTCACAGGAGCTCCTGGCCCATCTAGTGCTGCAGTGCAATGGAAAGCTGATGCAATGCAAGATCACTGAAATGCTGTTCTTCTAACACTGTGAGGTCTTGCGATAACCCTATGCAGCCCTTAGGAAAAGAAGATCCCTGTACAACAAATGCGAATCTTCTAAATAAATAATCCCAAAATGTGGAACATCAATAATAAATCAAAATTAAGGTTGACTAATTGGAGCCATTCATTTGAGTGAGTCCCTAACATGAAATAATTGAGAAGAACCTCTCTCTAATGCTCCAGCAGAAAACATCACGTTTACCTCTCCAGCAGTTGCACTGTATTATGATTCAGTCTCTTCTGAGTCACACTGACTTTGGCCACAAATGTGGTCTCTACCCACTTTATTTAAAAACACTTTCCATTTCCACCTTTGCTGCTAGTTTTCATAAATCTGTTTGTGATGTTGAAGCTTGTTTCATATCTGCTCTATGCTTTCATTTAAACCTATGATCAAGTACAGCAGCACCCCTGTACTTATACAGCATAGGCAGGAACCCTACCAAAAAAAGAAACAATTAATCTCTCCTTGCATAAACTGGCTCCACAGTGACAAGATGTTGTCCTCAGCCTCAGATTCCCATCCCCCCTTTCAGTGTTTACATACTCATCCTCAGAGAAATAATATTTAAACAAACAAAACCACATCATTTTGGTGTCAGTGGACTGCTTACGCTATTACCCAAAGTTTCTGAACTTGACAATGACTTATGATGAATGCGCTGCTGGTGATGTATAAGGGAGGATGTTCCAAGGTGGTTAACATCCTTACCCCTACTTATTATGGATTTACAGTACAAAGGCAACAGATGGCTTAACACCTGTTGTCCGGACTTGTGGAGAAATAATTCCACACCGAAGAGGTGGCTTTTTTGGTATTTTGCCCAGGCGTGACAATGGGCATTTTCATCCCATGGCCAACAACTGTCTCCACTGGTGCCTTATTCAAACAAACCACATCACCATCAGAAACATCATTGTCAACTTCCTCTGCAGCGCTAGCTACACCCATATCATCCTCATCCTGGTGTACTTCTACAGTGACATCCTCAATCTTAATATCAGCAACTAGACTGGCTGTGCTCCTCCCAGCACTTGCAGGGGGAGTGCAAATGGTAGTAGGAGCTGCCTCCTTCCCATACAGTGTTGTGAAGGTCAGGCCTAGACATCGCAACTGCCGACAGTGCCAGCACCCCTGTATTTTCACAACACCCCTGTAATTTTACAGTATATAAGACAGGGCCAGTGTACATTGATTTTCACTGCACCCTAGAATAATTACAGCATACAAGACAGGGCCAGTGTACAATGATTTTCACTGCACCTTAGAATTATTACAGCATACAAGACAGGGCCAGTGTACATTGATTTTTACTGCACCCTAGAATTATTACTTCCTACAAGACAGGGCCAGTGTACATTGATTTTTACTGCACCCCTGATTTTTTTTGTAGCATACAGGGCCAGTGTAGTGTTATTTGAACAGCAACACCACTATATTTTACAGCATACAGCAGTGTGCTTTTAATTTTCATAAACTGCACCCCTGAATATTTACAAAATACAGGGCCAGTGTAATATTATTTGAACAGCAACACCCCTATATGTTACAGCATACAGCAGTGTGCTTTTCATTTTTAACAACTGCACCTCTGAATTTTTACAACATACAGGGCCAGCAGCACCCCTATATTTTAAAGCATACAGGAGCAGTGTGCTTTTAATTTTTAACAACTGCACCTCTGAATTTTTACAACATGCAGGGCCAGCAGCACCCCTATATTTTAAATCATACAGGAGAACAGTGCCCCTGCACCCTGTACAACACAGTGACAGCCAGGACAGCAACACCCATGTAGAGCTGCAGAACATGAAATACCAGTGACAGCCAGGACTGCCAGGACAGCACCCCTAACACAGCACATGTACACCACAGTGACTGCAGAAGCACTCCTACAGAGCACACACTAACCTTACCCGACTCCACCACCCACAGAGAGACAGAGATCTGTCTCCCTCACTCTCCAATTCCGGAGTGAAAATGGTGGCGACACACGGCTGTTTATATGGAATCCAAAACCCGTGAGATTCTGACAGTGAAATTATTAAGTTTTGCCTCGTTCTGGTTTCTGAGTCTGGCGGGAAGTACTGAGCCGGACTCGGATTTAGGCTCAGAACGTGAAGTTTTGGGGTGTTTGGTTCTCTGGGAACAGAACTCAGTCATCTCTAGTTCCAACTTGTCTTCCATGCAGCGCAGGCTACAAAGCATTATGTTGTGATGTCATAACGCACCCGTGTCATTCTGAGTAACTCCGTCCAACAAGCGAAGCACTGGGCAGTGGGAGGGAGAGATAATGTGGGTACGGGCACAGCCCATTTATTGTTTGACACAGGCAACAGCCAGCAGGGGTCAGGGGTGCCCTGTGTAATTGCATGGCTCGCCCAAGCTTAGAAACAGCCCTGTGTTTTATATGCTCTGAAATGCACGAAAGAGCCTGGAGAATGATGTTAGGCAGAGGCCTGTGTTTGTGGCTGAAGGTTTTCCGAGAGGAAACTGCATCTAGCAGAAAGAGACCGGAGAGTGAGTGAGAATGCAAAGGGGAGCAGCAAGTAAATGACCTACTGAGTAAATGATGATGTGGGAGTGCCAAACGTAAATATGCTGAGTCCTGATGTTTGGGAGAGATATACAGTGTCCAGTCCAGCCAGGCAGTGCTGTAACTGTCAAGAGCCAGTGGAAGCTGATGTGTTGTTGCTGCCAAGAATCCATGGAAGCTGATATGCTAATGAGATTGATGGGAGTAGTCCTACAGTAAGTATGTATATTATAGAGTCCTACCGTAAGTATGTAAATTATATGTTTATGTGTGTGTATATATATATATATATATATATATATATATATAAATATATTTTAAAGAGAACAGTGCTGTCTTGCTTCAAGAGAGATCGTGTTTAATCAGTATAACTTGGACAGAGCTTTATAAAACTTTGTGTGTGCCATAATTTGCAAATAGCTTGAGGATGTAGCAGTTTCTATACACACCAACGGGTGCCTTATAACTATTTTATTGAAGATGAAGCAGGTACAGTACACCTACTGTTATACACACTGGTAGAAGGAGTGGGGTTGGGTATCATATTGTTCATCAACCATATGGTAATATACTGTAGGTACCAGTTAGTGGTGCAGGATGCTAGTAAACACAAGTCCCACTGGAGTTAAGTGGAAGACAACAGTCTTCCACTGTGGCACTCTAACACAGTTTTGAAATAACTCTGCACATGCTCTGTAGTAGTCTCAGTGGCCATCTTGTTACAGGGAATGAAGCATCCCCGGAGGAGTAGCAACATGGAGTCAGAGCAGCAGCAAACTCCACTTTGAAACCCCACCTTGCTTAAAGCTTCTACACATTATACAAACATGTACATAAAGCTTTCTCATAGTGACCTGAAAGTGACCTGAAAGTAAACAGGGTTAGACATATAAAGAAAACATCAACATATCAAGTGACTTCCAGTGCACTTTTCTTCAGCAACATCATAAGTGAATACAGTGTGACACTTTTCATTAGCATATCTTCATGATTCTCTTTACTGGCAATGTGTACTGCATGAATGGATCCTTTTTCCACAAGCTCACATATGAAGTGGTGTCTAATCTTGATATGCATGGACCTCCTATGGTGCTTGGTGCTGCATGATAGATTGCTGTACCTCTATAATCAAACTCAATGTTGACTGTATCTCATGTATTTATGACACTTAGTTTACCCAATGGGGTATATTTACTAAAGTACAGGCTTTTAGAACTTGGGCTGCTGCCCACAGCAACCAATCAGATTTTAGCTATTATCTTCTAGAATGTGCTGGATAAATGATAATTAGAATCTGATTGGTTGCTATGGGAAACACTTCCACTTCTAAAAAACAGCACTTTAGTATATATACCCCAATGTCTCCGTGAGGTGTAAGGCCTCCTTTGCCGATTCACTCGAAGATATATATTCTGTTTTTGCAGTGGACAATGCCACTGTGGGGTGTTTCCTGTTTACTCAGTTGAATGATGCACTGGCTAGCAAAAACAAGTATCCTTCATTCACCCACCAGTTGGCATTTAAGAATGATTCCAATGCAAAGTTTCCTGACCTGGTGAACTCTAACTTCATGGAAGGAATCCCTTTTAAGTACATAAGGGTACCCTTTAAAGCTGTCCAATGCTGTCTCCCTGGGTTTGAGGCAAATTGACTGACTTTGTTCATCGTATGTGTGATATCAGGTTGGGTCCCAACACTTGCATACTTCAGATGCCCAGTGGCATTCTGATAAGGGACATTTTGTATACAGTACAGGATCTTCAATCTCTTATTCATCTTTGGGTGGGTAGCAGGCCTGCCTTCTTATATTTTAAGAAACTCAGACTACCTTTGATATTTCCAAATGTAAGAATGGTTTCTTGTTGTGGAACTCTTCCCGAATTTACTGTAACTGTTGATAAGATTCTTTGATCCCTGATAAATTCTACTGAAGCTATTCCAGCCTCATTTCTATCGTGAAAGTTTTATAATATCTTTCATAAGGAATATCATTTGGCCCAAAGATGATTTATTATTTGCCCCTCTGATTCTATTTCTTAATTGTGGAGCACAGCATGCCTCCTTTAACCATTTGCATGTGTTCTTATGTTAAATGTATTTGGGGTCCGGTTCAGCATTATATTTAAACAAATTATGTTTTATATATCCCTCTATGCCTATAATGGGTGCAGGTTGCAAAAATCTGCTGTTAAATATTTCTGATGCTGCTCAACAGACTACATGGCTATGGGAGCAGCCTCTAACTTTGTCCTCTTCTAAAGTATTTTTTTTCTTTTGCACTAGATGGGTCTACTTGCACAAGAAAACACAAGTTGTAGACTTCTTAGAGGTCTGGGGGAGTTTTATTGTGGTTCATCTGCAGTCCTAGAGGGTATTTATCCACTCCTGCTACAAACATGCCACCTGAGTCGGTACCAGAATGGTGTTGCAGTATCCTCCCATTTCTGACACCTGGGGATCATGAGAGAATAATGACCCCCTGATCTTACCCTTATGCATATGCTACTTTATAAATCACACATTGTATGTACCTTCCTGCTATGACCTGTTTCTTTTTTATTGTCTCACTGCATTCTGGTGTAATACTTGTACAGAATGTTGTGAATAACTTGTATCATTCTGATATTTGATGAGAGGTGCTCCTGGGCCTAATATCACTTTTACCATTTTTGTGTATTGTAACATAAAAAGTACAATAAACAGGTGTGTGGGTGTAAGACAGTGTGACAGGTGTTGGGTGCATACACAGCATGCAAAAATGTACAAACATAAACATAAGAAAATGTGAGGTTAAGTAACATAGTTATGGAATTTTGGATTCAGCCTGAAAATTCTCCCAGACCTGGTGACAAAGAATAGGCTGACTATTGGGCAAGGGCATGAGTCTGTCCTGCACACCCAAGTGCTTCTTCAGGGACTCATTGAACATCATGATGGATGTTCTGACACCCTCAATCGGTCTCAGGTTAGGAGGTGGCACCTGTGGCACTCATACAAAACATATTGTACCACATAGCTCTTGAGCCTTTTGAAAGATACTTGCACAGTCCTGGCACTGTCAAACAAGACAGGGGCCTGCATGCAGATGGTTTGCCCAAAGGACAATGGTTTTAAGCAATTGAATGTTTTATCATGAGTGGCTTTGAGCTGTAACTGGAGCAAAGTATCTTGCACATTGTTCTACAATTTGGGTCTACGTCTGAACTTGGTGGTAGGAATGATGGTACGGGTGCTCCTGGACATTAAGTAGGAGAGGATAATCAATTTCTCATTGTATTTCTCAAATGAAAGAGCACAAAAAACATGTCGTAGCCAGTTCTATAACATCTGTCTTACAGGTGCTTCTAAGAACGCACTGCCCTATCTGCTAGTCCAATAGACTGTGAATAGTGAGGACTGCTGGTGACATGTTAAATGTCCCATTCACTGGTGAGAGTCTGACATTCCACAAGACATTGTCAGTAAGTTGCTTGCATAATATGTCATGTGCAGAAAAATGTCTTTTCATATTGTTGATAACTGTGACAATTTAGGGAGATAATTTACCTTGAACCAATCGGAATATGAATCAACTAACACAAAGTGCTTTCTCCCTTTCAATTCAAAGATGCAGCAATGATGGACCAAGGTCAGGAACCTCATATAGAGTGATTGGCTCCTTGAATAGATGAGCCTACAAAGACTTGCAGGGGGGGGGAGGCACAGACAGACAACCCATATAATGTCAATAGACATAAAGGGCCAAAACATGTCATAGTTAGTCATATTTTGGCCTCACACCAAGGGTATCCCCCCTCTGGTGGGCATGCTGAGAATAGAAACCTTGAAGGGATTTGGTATCACGAAATGCTGCACATGCAGGAGGATGCCATATTATGCCATTATGGAAAGTGAAGAAAGGCTTGAGGTTATAAGACATTTCCCTGAAGGAAGAAGGCTAGCCATACAGGACAACATGAGACAACTGTAGGCAGAGGTCATCCCTTAGTTTCACATCATGGAGCTCCTTCATGCACCTGGAGGGAAGGGCATCTAACTCCATGACATACTTGTCATCAGTATGAGGGACCTGTACAGGCTCTTCCTGTATGTCACAGCATGCTAGGGCCCAGGCTCACTTACAAGGGTAGGTGCATGGTGGTACCAAATGCAGGGAAGTGTTCAGGTGGTGGTCTTCCTCCCAATCACTGGCTTCTTCCACCAACTGCATCGGCTCTGTTACCGGCAATTGACAGGCAGCTGTGGCTCCCACAGGGATATGTGAGCTGCTCTGTTTTATATTTAAATGGGAATGGATGCTAAACATGTAAACAAATTTGAATGTACCTCCCAATGACAAGTTCCAGAGTATAGGCTTCTAAACCATACTCCAGCATTTAAGCCCCTGTGCTTTCTTGTGTGGGTCTAAGCCAAATTTTTGTTCTTGTTCCTGATTATTCCTGTCCTAAATTGAATATCTGTTCCTAGTTATTACTGAGTCCTATTTCCTGCCCATCTCCTGGTACCTTGTTTGACTGTACGGTCCCAACCCAGTCTGACAACTCTGGCTCCTGCATTCCTCACGGCATATGAATCTGTTTCCAGCTCAGATATCTACTAGCCCCAGACTTAGGAACACAGACAAAGGGTTGGGACCTGTGTGTCAGGCATTAAAAAGCTCAATCCTCCTTGGTTAAAACTACCAGCACATTAGACTCCATGCCAATCTTACAGTATGGGTCAGAATCCACTATAACCAACTGTGATTTGCAACACTGTATGAGAAAGTGGATGGCAATGATCCAACGTCTTCCATTCACATACAACATCTATCTACAAATAGGTATGTAGTCAAAAGGTCAACTATGACATTGTCGACTGTTATAATGTTGATACCACATTGTCAACAGTCAATGTATTGGTATACTCAGAATGATGACAGGTGAAATGTTGACATTGTCAGAATATTGATATTAGGATTAGAATGTAGGCAGGAGGGTTAGATTTAGGCTGCATCAGGGAGAGTTAGTGTTAGGGATAGGTAAGAAATACTTAGCCGAATGCTGGAGGATCACAACTCTGTCCCAGAAGACACAGTCGTATGACTACCTGGACATGGGAGATGCAGCTGCATCCATCAGGAGCGGACAAGGGAGTCCTGGCCCACCAGGGACAATATATTATCAATATAACAGGTTGACATTTCTTCACTATCTACATGATGACCATGTCTACATTCACATATCAACACGATGAATGTTGACATTATGAATATAAACATATTATGCCACACCCTTAAAAATATCATAAGCATTACCGGTGTAATAGAAAAGCGAAGTAAAAAATATACAACTGCATTTTACAATTATCAATGAAAAAAAAAATCACATTGTTCATATAACTGCATATCGCATCTATTTATTTTAAATGTGTTTTTGATTACAAATCAGTATCAAGAGTAATGGTCAGTAATTTACCAGAAACATCCCTAGCAGATACTGAAAGCTACTAATAAGACAACAAATGCCAGGTATCTAGATTGTTCGAATCTAAAACTGAGCTGCCTCTTGGTGCCTCAGTGGAAGAAAGGAGGAGGAGTATTTTTCAAACTAACTTTAGCCTGAAATCTTACTTGGAGTTTCTGTGTCTGGCACACAGCTGCAGTCAGAGAGGAATAAGAAGGCAAGGAGAGGAGAGGCGTCTCCTCACTGCCTTTCCTTCTACAAAATGCTGAACATTTATCAGATGATCATGGCATATAAAACTTTGCTTACAGTTTTCCTAACTTTGATGCTCAGTGTATGTATCGAGACACAACAGAGAGGTAAAGTTTTATGTAATGTTTGTCCTGTCTGTGCATACAGACTACATGATCTTTAAACTACTGAACATTTTCTGTATCTTGTTTCATTTTGATGATTGGTGCTATTTTATAAGCAAGTATTTATACTTTTTTTACATACTTTCTTTTCATATGGCTAATAGTAGTCATCATGTGTTATGATTGTATAATTTCAGACTATAAAGTTAATTATTTTTACATTTTTATTTCACAATCCCTACAGTGTTACAAAATTAATTTACAGAGAGTGGTGATTTTACGATACTGTCCCTTCTATTTCATATAACGTATGTGTTATTGTTTTGTTTTATTCTAATATGCTGTTTCATTTAACATTTTATACACCAGCAGATCACATGTGGTGTTCTAATACTGGATAACTGATTTTATCTGGACCACACATAGACTTCTGTATAGATAAGTTTGCATGGCAAATAGATATTTTGCCAAATATTTTGCTCTGAATTGTGTGAGGACCAGCATGGATGCTTTCCTAAATTACCTCTTTGGTGCAGGTGTGATGTGTCATACTATGCACCTGATCCATAGAAATTAAAACTTTGCTGAATGTGATGTATGAGTCTTCTTATCTGGGAAAAAAAAGCATAAAAAGAAGGGAACTTTTTATGTGTAACAAACCATGTTGCAGTTCGATCATACATTTATTATTTTTCATGCAGGGTAAATACTGGCTGCTTTTGCATGTAGCTCACAAATACTGGACAGATTTATATTTACACTGCAATTTAGGGTTGAGTTTGTACACATCTAAATCTCTCTGCACATGTTACATCTGCCCCACCTGCAGTGCAATATGGTTTTACAAAGTTACTTGGTTGTTTTTTTTTGCTTTACTTCCAACTCAGCACCCAAATGTGATAGTAGTCAATATTTTGCAATAATGTTTTAATGCAATACATGTACAGTACTTCAGGCCAAACTTCAAAGCTGTAGTGATTCTATTACACACAGATGGATCATTTATATGCTCAAAGTATACACATAACCATTTAAATTTAGCAATATTTCCCTTCCATAGATGTGCCAAACAAGCCCTATAATTTGTGTTGAGGTCTAGTGTATATTTTAATTAATCAACTTGTGTTTATTAAGAATATCATGTATTTGCATTCATTTAGTACTTGCTATTATTTCACTATGTAAAGATAAGTGTAACACACGGCATAGTCCATTTGACTTGTTGTCCCCTTTATCTGTGAATTATAAGGGATCCGGTCTCTAGGTCGACAGTAACTAGGTCAACACTATCTAGGTCGACTACTATTGGTTGACAGGGTCTCTAGGTCGACATGTTCTAGGTTGACAGGTCAAAAAGTCGACATGAGTTTTTCACAATATTTTTCTGTTTTTGAACCTTTCATACTTAACGATCCATGTGGACTACAATTGGGAACGGTAACTTGTGCCAAGCACAGCGGTAGCGAAGCGAGGCATCTTGCTGAAGCATGGCGAGCGGACGCGGTGCACTAATTGGGGTTCCGGTCCCTGTACAAAGAAAATAAAACATTTAAAAAAAAAAAACTCATGTCGACCTTTTGACCTGTCGACCTAGAAACCCTGTCGACCTAGAAACCCTGTCGACCTAGTTACTGTCAACCAATAGTGGTCAACCTAGTTACTATCTACCTTCTATACCACACCAGAATTATAAAGGCTATCACTAGACGGGATGGTATCGGAATCCCAGTGCTTGGGATGCCAGTGGTGAGAATACCGACAGCACCATCCTAACGTGCGGGATCCCAACACCTATTAGGTAAGTACACTAACCTTAATCCCCAACCCCCTTAACCCTCTCTACCCGCAGCCTAAACCTAACCTTCCCCTGTGGTGCCTATCCCTATCCCTCCCTTCCTCGCAGCCTAACCCTAACGGCCTAACCCTCCCTCCGCAGCAGTAATGTCTAGTAAACATTGATGCTGACAACAAGGATGCAACATTTTCTTTTGTCAGAGTTTTAGTCATGCACTATACTGAATTGTTTGCACTATAAATAACTGTAATGCAGGCATAAATAGGATGTACAGTGCGTGGGAAGAATATGTTCAATATGTATTATAAATCCAAATTTACAAATGATGAATCTTATACTGTACCTTACTTGCCTACCAAAGCATTCTGGATCCTTCTTCTCTTAGTGGTGAAATGGGTGGGACAGGTCCTAGACAACATGATTTGCTTTAAAAGTCTCCACATGTATTGTGCGCACATGTGATTTGCAGCATTGCTCAGTGGTGATTAGTACCTGATAATTGGAATTACCTCATCATGACCTTACCTCCACAACACCCTAACCCTGCTGTGTGATATGAATTATTGCACAGTGTGAGGCAGGTTCATGATTACATCAGTAATTTCCTCAATGACTGTTGACCTGCTCTCCTGGATCTCCCAATTCGGGAGGTCCAAAGAGTATAGCAAGCATGCTGTGTAATAGTGAAGACAGACACAAAAGCAGAGCCAGCTGTACAGATTGACAGGAATACACTTTTCTGTTAAACTTCTTGTAATATTAGTAGGATATTCAAGGGAAAAATGCATACAATTGTAAAGCTAAACACCTGACAAATGTAACACAATGAACTAGGTTATGGGGTATCTGCTTGCTTATTACATTTGTGTCTTTAGTGACATATTGTAAGAGTAGTCCACCTTTATAGAAGACAATTGTATCAGATGCATTGAAATAAACGAATCAATTGTTGCATAGGCAATATAATGTTCTGGAGATGGAAATACTGTACCCTTTAAGAGATATGAACCTGACAATAAGGTTACCAGAAGAAACCATAGAAGATACTCATGAACAGTTGTGAAAGAAACAAAGTACAGGACACAGACGTCCCAAATAAAAGTTCTTCTAAGCAATCATAATTTTACCACAGTCTTCTAAGCAATCATAATTTTACCACAATACAAGAATTTTGTTTGCATGATCCAAATAATTTGCAAATGGTTTTACTGCTGGCGAAAACAATGCTCGTGACAAAATATAATCTTGGCAAGTTCCCCGCTTTTAATAAGACACCAGGGAGCTGATGCTGAATTCGTATTCATAAAACAACAACAAAAAGACGTATAAATAGCATCCAGCTCTGCACTAGTAGCATGTTCCATGGGTTTATGTCAGGGGTACAACAGGCATGGCTGGCAAGAGAATGGGCAGAGCTGGTACTACTTACTTGGGATTGTTGGTGGGGGCCAGCAGGGGTATGGGTATGGTCACCCCCCCCCTTCCCTATCAGCAGCAGCTCATGTCACCCCCAGCTCAGTGCGCAGCACTGCAATTATTTTTTCTAATTGGAGTTTGACCACACTTTCCACAATTAGGTCAAGCCCCCAAAAATTACCTGAGCCCAGCTATGCCCTCCATAGCCCTGGCAACAGGTACACCTACACCCAACTAGATCTTAAGCACAAGGTTCTTAACATGTCTTTTAATAATGAAAGATTCCTTTGCATTTAGGTATTATTTAAGTTAACAAAATTATCAGCAGAATTACAGTAGATGTAATATTCCGTCTTCTGTATAAATGTTAATGAACAAATTATTTCATCTACTGTATAGTAAAAAATGCAGTAACTAATATAATTAAGGCATGAGTTCTTAGGAAAGTTTCAGAGGTAAATCAGCTAAACAAAAGCAGCTAGCTGATACAAGTTGGCTACCATCAACATTATTATCATCATCAGTGATAAGACTATAACGGGTATGTGTTTCTGTGCAGATTTGTCTTAGTTACACTTACACAAAAAGTTGTAACGTAGGACAAAATATGCATTCCAGCATAGGCACACTTTTTTTTACCACTGAAAGGGAAAATGTCATTTAAGCCCATATACTTTGTGTTGGCTCCACCTACAGTTAATTTGGTCACACCTACATGAGGCCACTTTCTAATATTGTTCATACTTTTTACCAGAGCCATTTTAAATTCCCAGTCCTCCCCTGGTGAGATTGCTTCAGTCTAGTGCTGCTAAGTATTGCTTTATCAATCTCATATTTACTGTTCCTGCTAGGTGATGGTTATTCTTTTTTAGGGGAATACAAATTTTTACTTGCTGATTTACAATGTGAAGATACAGTTATCATTGTGAAGTTGATAATGATGACTGGAAGATCTATATACTCTAAATTACTTAAGATGTCAAATGTAACTACTCTTTGGAGGTTCAGGACACTATACTGTAATTTGTGCTTTCATGCAACCACCCCACCCCCAAACCACCCCCCATAGCCCCCCCAAACACACACACACACACACACACACACACACACACACACACACACACACACACTCCTTCCTCTTCTGCACAGTAGTGCAATTTTATTCATCATACAGAAGAGGGCAGGACCATGATGACACAATTTGCCGCAATTACATCATCAAGGATCTACTGTACACTACCCACTTCCCAAGAAAAGAGTAATCTGTATAATGACCTCCAGGCTCCTCTCCAAGTAGTACAGGTGGACACTCAAAATTCAGGAGCCTCATAGACATCCTGAGACAGTAGGCAAGTATGCTATAAATGCAATTCAAAATATACATGTGAAAATAAATCACTTCAATTTAATCTTACATCCACGTTTTGTACACATATTTACGTACGTGGTTTAGCATTTCAGCCTAACACAGGTCATAAATTCAATTCCGACCCTGGCCATATCTGTTTGTATGCACTCCCCTTGGTAGCGTAGTAGAATGTCCCATGCAGAATAATTTCTGTGCTCACATTAAGCTCAGAAATGCTTTTTCCATGTAGATGCAGAGATTGCAGCATGAGCTGTGGCACAAGGAATTATGCTGTATAACTAACTGCACAGCTTAAAAGGCAAGATGCATTATAATGGCAGTGGAAATAGTAATAGCAACACTACACAGTAAATATTAGATTCTTGCTAACAAGACTGTGCAGAGTGATATCATAAATATATAATATCACTAACATTTTGGATATGAAATACTCAACCTGTAATATTGCACAACTGCATTTGCTGATTTAGTAAGTGTAATCTGTAAAGATATGTATGATAAAATAAATTATGGTACAGGTTGAGTATCCCATATCCACAATTCCGAAATATGGAATATTCTAAAATTCTGGAATTTATTGTGCATGGCTGAGATACTAAAATCTTTGCTTTCTGATTGTTCAATGTGCACAAACTTTGTTTAATGCACACAATCGATAAAAATATTGTATAAAATTATCTTCAAGCTGTGTTTATAAGATGCATATGAAACATAAATTAATTTTGTGTATGTACACAAACTTTGCTTCATGCACTAAATTATAAAAAATATTATATAAAATTACCTTCAAGCTCTGTGTATAATTTGTGTCTGAAACGTAAAAGCATTACATGTTAGGACTTGGGTTCCATCCCCAAGATAACTCAGTATGGTATGCAAATATTCCAAAATATGGAACAATCTGATATCCAAAATACTTCTGGTCCCAAGCATTTTGGATATGGGATACTCAACCTGTAATATTGCACAACTGAAATATACTTTTATTTTAGATTTATTGCTTATTTGAAGCATGAAAAAGGTATATATTGTATACGGGATGCAATTAATTTGCCGGCAGTTGGGATCCTGGCGGTCAAGATACCGATGCCAGAATCATGACTGCTGACATTACCAACAGCCGGAATCCCGACTCACAGGGGTTATTCCTACTCGTGGGTGTCCACGACACCCATATAATGGGAATAGAACCTGTGGCAAGAGCAGCTCACCGCAAGGGAACTTTTTGCGCTCGCCCAACTGCTGGCATACTGACAGTCAGGGTGCCGTTGTCGGTATACTGACAGTCGGTGATTCATAGTGAACCCTTGTATACTGATGTGGGCTAGCATGTGTGAAGAAAAAAAAAAAAACCTAATATAAAATAAACTACACAGTTGGCCACACTATACAGTACATGCCACATTTGTTCTTCAGGTGGTCCCAATGCTTCTCACATTTTCATGCTTTGTTGGTTGTGCCTCCAATTATTTTATACATTGATTTATTTACAAGTAGGGCTTAGTCTAGTGTTGTTGTTTTTTTTTTAATTTTATTTATGGGCATTATATGTGAGTAATACATTCTTAGAAATGGTTGTTGAATAAGCAATTCAGCTATTTTGTGGCCTGAACCATTATTCATCTGCGAGCGCTAATATGCCTTTATAGTTTTGTGACATGCACTTTCCTCCATTAGTAAATAAATAAAGGGATTTTATGATTCCATATGATAATGCCCTAGAAACCCAGTGTCTCATAAATAAAGCTCAGTGGCTGCATTTTGTCCTGATTCAGAGATTCATGCAAACTTTATGGTTCATGTACATCTCACATCATTGTCAGACTTGGGCATTTAAGAGCCCAAGCTTCAGGGGTGTGGCCAGCCACCACAGAGCGATATAGACAACCATTTGAGAGGCCATGTGAAAAATATAGTCCCTAAACAAGGAGAGGATAGCGGCGCGACAAGATCACCCACTTTGACTGACAGGAGGGCTGATCTTGATGTTCCCAGAGAAACAAACAAAGCACCCAAGTTCTTCCATGATCTTGCTCTACCAAGTTACTGACACCTAGAGGAGGGGTTGTGGCTATTAGGTAGTGGGACACACCTGGTGTTTTCCCTGTACACCTGTGGCACATTCCAACCTTGTTCCCAATGAGTTTACAAAACAGGGGTGTGTCTGCCCATTTTGTAAACATTCCAAGGCCAGGTTCTCCATCTTCCAATGCAGATTTCCTGACCTCTGCTGCTTGGATACACCAGAGATCCTGAATAACCTGAGGATTACTCATATGTCAAATGTTCTCACAGATAATCTGATATTGCACCTCCGGATGCAGCAGCTGATCCACAAGCTTGGAGGAGGCATCTATTAACACAAGATGCCTCCAGCAGCATTAGAATAATTTTGTGCAGCTGCTGTGTGAATAGTGTCCACCTCTGAATCAGCCCCTATATTGAGCAAGGTGTCACTTGTAGAGGTCAATTTGTGTTGACAACTTTTTGTAAAAATCTATACCTGGCAGCTAATCTTATTCATCAACTGCAGGGCTTACAGGATGCTAAGTGTTAGTTGTTTGAAGGTGTCCTGGGTACTAGACCTCCACTCAATCACTGGAAATTCAAAAGGTGTTACTCAAAAGGTAAATGAGATCTTGTCGCCTACACACTGTGGCATCAGGGCATTCATATGATTACTGTAAACCTGCTCAAGTCAGCACACACAAGAAGATGTCCAAAGCAATGTACCTGGGGCTGTTTAACTCAGACTTCACAACCTGTCTGGATCATATACAATACTTGTGCCATACTGTCGCTGACTATTATAAAACCTCTCAATGTGAGAGAGACCTCCCAAGAAAATAAATAATTTACTGCATTTGATGCTTAACTGTTTGGTGTAGAGGGACATTTACTTCCCAATAAGGAAACAATGGGCAGTGCCATTTGACACAAAAAATATCCTCGTAAACCTTCCCGCAACTTGATGATGTGAATGTGCCATTCTCAGGTCATGTCCTCTACTCCTCAATTCCTGATCAGCAGGTGTGAAAAGTAAGCATGTGTAAATTGTATCTGAATGCAAGATGAGATATGAACACTTTACTGACATATTTAGTATACAGTACAAATGTAAAGTTATATTTGACATATACAGTATATGCAGTTATTAAGTAGAGTATATGACAACATTCAGCTAAAACATTATGACATACTATTTTCAATCGCCTACCTAATGAAGAGCTTCTAACGTGGCTATTTCTAAAAGAAGGGATCAGTGTCTACAGCCTTCGCATACCATTAATCTAGAAATAGGATGTCATGTAGTAAAGAACCATTTATAGCTGTGGGTGGCTTATGCATGAGCTTTGTTTCATGAATATGTCTTGTACAGTACAGCATGCTATGCATGGTACGGCTAGTTTTGAGACTGCTATTTAACATACACACTATTAACTGCTTTTTTTACATAGTTTTAACATAGATAATAATCAAAGACATTTTATGTTTATTTTATTTTTAAATGAAATTCTATCAGCTGCACAAACAAAAATTGAAGAGTGAGTTGTCACTGGCATGACACACATTAAAGAGCAGCAAAAAAGTTTAAAACTTATTCACTTGGATTCTCTGATGCAAATTTTTGACACACTTTAAATCTGTTACTTGGATGACTGTGCTCAAATTTGTATTATAACCTCTCAATACAGTATATTTGCCTTAATGTACTTTGGAATAAGCTACACAATTCTGTCACACATGCTTTCCATCATCAGGAACAGACAGCGTGACAACAGTTGAACAGTCTATTCCATTATTAGTCTTTGAACTATTACATTTTCAAGATTCAAAGACAATTTTTATTACATCCAACTGCTTTTTCTCACAGATCATTTTAAATTGTATAATGGCATTTTTATATTGTGTTTGTTTATTCCTTTTTTTTTATATCATGGTTTATTTCTATGACAGCTTAGATGTTCTAACAACTCCTACAGCAACTGTAAAGAGACAAAATAAAAATTGTTTGCATAACAGCAATGACATGACTAATGGCTCTCTTGTTTCCCATGTCTCATCTTCTCATTATACATTCTTCTAAAGAAGTAAGCAGTCTATGACAGCACACACAAAGGGGCAAATGCGTAGTAGCCCATAGCAACCAAACATTTTAGATAGATGTCTGTAATAAACAGACGTCATGTATATAGATAATTTCAAATGCGTCATTTAGGATATTTTATAAATGTCATGAAAATAATGTTTCATGCCGTGCTTAAAGCTTGGATGTTTGGAAGTTAGCCTGATTTTCTGATGCAATGCATTTCGGATTATGAATACTGGAGATATAAGTGAAAGGTGGTGATAAGGTAAGATGATACTTGTAGGTTATTGGCAGACCATAAAGACATGGTTGGGTGGTACTTTGTAGAGATTAAGACAAAATATGTAGGAGGGGTATGTACAGTAGCTAAAAACTAGAAATTAAAATTGTACCCTGGATGAAATAAGTTAGTACATACAATAACTAAGTTTAATGATCACTTTGATTATCATCCTGGCAGCCACATTTTAGATGGTATAAAGTGGAGCGAGTTTAAATGATAATTATAAGGGTGCTACAATAATCTTAAAGGCAAATGATGAGAGCATTTGATTATGTTTAGAGGTGACCAGTGACGTGCGGTGAGGTGAGGCAGAGCCTTTCACCTCATACCCCAGTATATATTGACTATACAGATGGAGCCACGCTAACTGTGGCTCCTTCAGTGCCTGGGCGTGCCTGCCTAGGTGCGCCTATCACAGCATCTGGGCCGCACACATGTGCCCCATTCACTACAATGGGAGCATCTCTGTGCACTCCCGTAGTGGGACTAGGCGCTGGATCGCCTAGACCCGCTGGGAGTGCACGTTTACGATGGAGCCGCACTAGATGAGCCCCGGCTCCATCTGTATAAAGTATATGAAAAATACAAAGACTATATTAAAAATATCTACCTTTGTATTATTCTAATCATTTTTATAGTCAAAACTCTGGAATAAAAAGTCTATGACACGTGAAGCAGTGCCTCACCTGCCTTTCTTTTCCACACATCTCTAATCAAAACTCACCAAATTTCAGGTAGTATTGTATAGTATTGTAGCCTTACTTAATAACTTAATAATATGCCGGCTATTCTGTGTGTATATTATGATATCCATTGTATAATCCATAACTTTACATTGATATATATATATATATATACATACACTGTATATGTATGTATGTATGTATGTATGTATATATATATAATGTATTAATGTGATTTATTAATATATGGAATGTTGTATTTAATATTTATTTAGTGTATATATTAGGGAGGTATTTCTAATTGGACAGTTTTGTATTTACTAATGTATAAAGTTGTACTGAGAGGAAAGTTGGCAAAGCTTCTAGAGTCCTCTCTTGACAAAGGGACCCACACACTGAGAGTGGGAAAGAGGAATCATGAGAGGCAGGAGGGGATTGTGTGCCACTGCGTGAAGCATATACTGTAAAAGGTGCTTCCCGCCAGCAGACAGGCAGACTGCTGATCCCCCTCCACAGCACTCACCTCTCTCTACATAGTTCCCAGACTGCAGAGCTGTAAACAGAGCTATAAATGAGTGGCTTGGACTAGAGAGCTTGCAGCTGGTGAGGGCTCCAGAGGATTCCTGGGTAGCAGTGAGTGAAAGACAGCAGGTGGGCTCTACACTTACCCAGTTGCTGTATGGAAGGCTTAGAGACTGACAAGAGATGGAGCAGTGCAGCTGGAGAAAGCAGTGGCCATTTGGTGAGGCAGCACTGGCAAAGTATAGAGGCTGGGCTCCCTTTAAAGAAGTAATGCTAGTGGCTGACTGAGAGGAAGGGGGAGCAGCATAGTCAGTAGGAGCCTGATGAGGGAGCACACTGGAGAGCCAATGAGCTGACCAATTTACATAGTGGTGAGACTAAACTTCTACATCACACAAGATTTAAGCACCCAAATATAAAGTTTGCTTGAACCACCATCAGCTATATACCAAATTCTATTGGTATAGTATTTGTAAAATTAGACTTTATTAATTATAAACTAGGGACCAGGGGGGTCATTCCGAGTTGATCGTAGCTGTGCTAAATTTAGCACAGCTACGATCATGTTCCCAGACATGCGGGGGGATGCCCAGCACAGGGCTAGCCCCCCTGCATGTCTGTCCGCCACCCCCCGCCCCGCACAAGTACAAAAGCATCACATAGCGGCGAGCTTTTGAACTTGTTGAGTAACTCCCGGACAGAGCAGCACCTGCGGTTGACCGGGAGTTGCTCGTCGCTGCACATGGTCGCAGCAGCTGCGTGTGACGCCACGCAGCCACTGCGGCCCGCCACTCGCCTGCGTTGGCTGGACCGTGCCCCCAAAACGGTGGCCAAACACCGCCGTGCCGCCCCCTCCCACCCTGCGACCACTTCTGCCTGTCAATCAGGCAGAGGCGATCGCTAAGGAACGATGGCCTTCGGCTGTCCGGCATGCGCCGGCTCACTGTGGCGCAGGCGCATGTGCAGTTCCGACCCGATTGCTGCACTGCAAACAACTGCAGCGAACGATCGGGTCGGAATGACCCCCCCAAGTCTGCAAATAGACTAGCAATTAATGTGATTATAAGTAATCAGCTGTCAATGAATGTACTCCTCTCTTAAAGGTACATTGCAACCTAATGACTTTGGGGCAGATGTATTAAGCATGGAGAAGTGATAAAGCAGTGATAAACCAGTGATAAGTGGAAGGTGATAAAGCACCAGCCAATCAGCTCCTAACTGTCAGTTTACGTATTGGAGTTGATTGGCTGATGTGTTATCAGCTTGCACTTATCACTGCTTTATCACTTCTCCAGGCTTAATACATCTGCCCCTGAGAGTGAGAAATACTTACCAGCTCTAAAACAGCAGTTGAACTGTACTAAGCACTGCTTTAGAACATTTATATAAGTAGAAAGAAGGAAGAAAGTGGATCCATCAGTATTAGTAAGATGAAATCTACGTTAAATGCATATTGTAAGAAGAGAAGAAAGAGTAAACCGATATAAGACTTTTACATGTATTTATGTAAGCACTGTTAGGGCCGTTATGCACTCACAAAGCCACTTAGTTACGAGATACTGACTTTAACTTTTCAGTTTAGTTTATTTACTTAGTAGCAATACTTGAAGGATTGTCAACTCTTCATAGATATAAAAGTGGCTTATTGCCTGGAGCAATTTGTGGCTGACTGCAGATATAGTATCTAGTTACACTGCTACAGTTGTATAACTTTGAAGTTGACTGAGCCAATTAGGAACCATTACATTGTATCCTGTTCAACACCATGACTCAGCAGGAGAGGATTGCAACAAATTGTATCCAAATAGATAGTGGCAAGGAACATTCAAAAGACCAAATACAGTGAAATACGGCAGGGCCAACTGGCTCAGGAGAGGCACAGCATTAAAAAAGATACTGTAAACTAGGCAAAAGTCAGGATTATACTGTAAATCAGTAGTATAAAGTTTCTGGAAATTGGATCCTTTAAGGAAGCAAAGTTACAGCCAGGAGTCTATTGTACATTAACCAAAGGGATTAGGGCCCTAACATAGAAAGTATTGTAATTAACACTTCCAGTAAAAAGGCTTACTAAAGCAAGCCTAAATATAATATTCTAGATTGGGTGGAGGCACACATTTGTAACCTTTCAAAAGTCTACATACAGTATTAATCAAAGAGGGAAGGTTACAGTATATACTGCTGCACCTTTGTATAATGCCCACACGATCCCTTGGGCTTATATTTTGTGTGTAAGTCTTGATCTGGTACTAGCCAGTGCCTCCTAGGTCATTTACCTCACTGCACGTCCCTGGTGGTGACATTAGTGATATAATTGTATTTATAAATTATATACTGTATATGAAGTTGGCTGAGCATGCTTTTACAAGCAATTTAAGGTGTAAAGTGAAGCATGAGACATAGCCAGATGCATCATCGCTTGGAGAGTTAAAAAGTACCAGCCAATCAGCTCCTAACACAGCCTGTGACATGGCAGTTAGGAGTTGATTGGCTGGCACTTTTTCACTCTCCATTTTATCACTCTCCAAGCGATGATGCAACTAGCCATAAGATACCCTTAAGGTTGTGGACTTTGCATCTGGGAATGATAGCAGTTTTGCTCACAGTAGAGATTTTTAGTTATCATTATTTATACATTGGTAAAAAAAATCTGCAACAATGTACACTGGAAAAGCACAGAATATTACAAGGACATAAAAGACCAAAAGGCACAGTGCAGACATCATGAAGCATAATACTGATTGAATGTTGGAGTGTATTTCACAAGTGAACAGTGACACAGGTGAAATCATAAAGGCAGTAGTATAATGTGGTTATCAGTGATTATCTCTGGTCAAAGCAGAGAAGAAATGGCAGGAGGGACTGTAAAGTGAGATGAGACTGGGGAAGTAGGGCAAGAGAAGTAAGGAGTGGATTCAGATGTGGGGGTCTTAGCCACAGAGGAATCAGAATTAAATATATTTAGTTTTAGATATTGAGAGAGGAAAGAAAAAAAAAAACAAAAAGGCACCTAAAAGTCTGTTGCTGGTGCTAGTAGATAAACACAGCTTTAGTCAAAGGCAGTGTAGAAGTGGCTGTAAATAGTATAGATCTGGTTCTTGGAGGGATAAGAAAACATAAAGGGTCCCAGTATGAAAACCTGGGTTATTTCAATTGAAAATGAAAAGAGTGGAAGGATTTAGTATGTGACACTAAAAGAAGAGTCATATAGGTATGATCGGAACCAGGATTGGGCAGTGTCTTGTAAATCATAGTCTAAGAAATGTAATGAGCTTGTAAAGTTCTACTGCATCATAAGGCAGCAAACAGATCCAGCAGATTTAATAGTGAGGAAACACCTTTACACATAGCAGCCAGATGATCATTATAGTCTTCAGGAAGCTATTTCAGTGGATTCTTAAGATTAGAATTTAAATTGAAGGGAGACCACCAATAAGTTAGCTGAGAAATAGCAATTGAGAAGCTATACTATAGGGGTTCTAGCAATTTTGAATAAAAAGAAAGTTTACACACAGGTCATTAGCTTGAGAGAAAGGATTCATTAAAATATAGATTATTAAGAATAGGAGTAAGCAATTAATGCTTAAAAGAAAATATACTGTACAGATCTCAGATAAGAAAATGTTTAAAGATTTCATGTGAAATTTAGAGCTATTGAGAGAAAGCAACAAATATGTGAAAATTAATCAAGTGAATAAATCTAAATGACAAGATTAAGAAAAGTAATTTGGAAGCAAAGAAGAAATGTGGTTCATCAGCGTGTTTACACTTCATTTTGTATGGTCAACAATTTTTGTTGAAACCTCTGAATATACTGTATAATATATATCTTCATACATGTTTTACAGCAATATAGCCAAATAATATATTTTTTTATTATGAGTTATATAATATAGAGATTTGCACCTACCCACGTGTTTTGGTTTTGGATCTGTATTTTTTAGTTTTTTTCATAAATTGATAAAAACCACTAAAATCACATAAGTTGGATTTATTTTTTGTTCCTATAGTAATATTAACCTCAATAATATTCATTTCTAGTCATTTCCAGTCAGCTTTGACCACCTTACAGCTCACAATATTGTTTTTATCCAGTTTAGGCCTAAAGCTTGCACTGAGCTAGGTAGTTGACTAAGCAAAGTTACAGTAGTGGGCAGCAGAAACTCGGGCAGTTCAACCTCAAACATGGCACATCTACAGTAGGAAACAGAGTGGCACTGCAGTGGCAAACATTATGGCAGTTTATCAAACTATATGACCCCATAGAAACAGAAGTTCCTCCATCTGAGAAACATTGAAGATGCAAATTCATTAATTATGGTCTGCACAACAGTCTGAGCCTATAAGAAAAGATGCAAAATTGCAACACTTTTGAAATCAGAAGTGCTCCAAAAATATATTCTCCCTCTCTTTAAAATTACAGTATTCAGGCTTCCATTGATTTCCATGTAGATGCAAATACGTTATCATACTTTGTATTGCAGAGCTGATAGGAGATCCTGATAACAGTGTTTCCTCTCCGGGTGCCTAATTCAGATCTGATTGCAGCAGCAAATTTGTTAGCTAATGGACAAAACCATGTGCACTGCGGGGGGGTCAGATATAACATGCAAAGAGAGTTAGATTTGGGTGGGTTATTTTGTCACTGTGCAGGGTAAATACTGGCTGTTTATTTTTACACTGAAATATAGATTTCAGTATGGAAACAAACCCCACCCAGATCTCACTCTGCACATGTTTTATCTGCCCTCCTTGCAGTGCAATGGTTTTGCCCATTAGCTAACAAATTTGCTGCTGCAATCATTTCTGAATTAGGGCCAAAGTCTCTCAGTGAAAAGATGGTCTATTGCTCTCTGGTGGGGTGGTATCTCAATGAGAAGGTGGACAATTGACCTCTGGTGGGGTGGTCTCTGGCAGATTGTCTTGTTGTCCAGGTCTTGTATGCAGGCCTTGGGGTCTCCAGGAGAGGATTGGGGGCTACTTCTCTGTCTCCTGACCTGTGAGTCATACACAGCATTTGAGCTCTCTTCCCAGCATGTGGGAATCCCCCTCCAGATCTGCAGACCCTCAGCTTCCGGTGTCCTCAGTCTATAGGGCCTACTGACATCCCAGCAGCCCTGTTGCACCATGGCTCTGCTTTCAAAACCACAGAGAGCCATAGAGAGGAGACAGAGAACTGGGAAGCAGAGCAGGAACAGCGGGGGAAAGAGGAGTGAGTACTCCAGGCAGAGGACGTTTTGACTCATTTTTTAATCCAAGCCTGGCATGTAGACTTGAGCTAGGACTCAAATCTGCTCAGAACCTCTAAGTTTTGGTGGTTTCAGTTTTAAGGAAACTGAACCCGCTCATCTCTAATATATACTGTAAAATATATGTGCCAAATGAAAGAAGGATAATTGCACTTTCTGCCATCAGAGATCTACAAAATGAAAAGTCATGGAAAATTATGATATTTACAGCTGATGACTGAGGGGGGCTTTGTCAACTTTTGTCAATTAACAACAAGTAAACTTAACAGAAATCAATGCTTACAGTTTACCTGTGATCTGCAGCATAAATAAATACTTACGGTAGGTCACTTGCTTTAATCTCTTGGGTAACACATATTCACATTGTTAACTATAGGTGCTAGCTCTGTATTCATGCTTCCTATAGATATAATTTATGATGGTGGATGTAACATGAGTAACCACCATAATTTGAAGAATTTGGCTCCTATGCTGTTAAGTAAGGCTAAACATCAGCTTCACAATATGTGACAAATGGACAAATGTTTAGTGAAATAACAAACAAGATTCATAGAAATTTCCCTTATATTTCTTGCATGCTGAAAACATAAATATATTTGTAACAGATAAAATCAGAATATGTATAATGTAATTTTTTTTTACACATGTCATTTATCTGAAACATCTGTACATGCTACTGAACATTGTGTATGAGTGGTATGTTATTTGTCAATGCAAATGTTGGAATTAACGGACTGGATTTGACAGATTTACAGATTTACATTAGAGCACCAGATAAATAATGTATTTACTGTATTCACATAATAGTTGAAATGACATTTTAGACAATTGTTACATTCCAAATGCAAATAAGTCCTGCCTGAACAATAGTCATACACATATGAGTAGTACAGAGTGACTAACCCTGCCATTAGAAATCATTTTTCAGATTCCATAGTAATTTAGTTTCCAAAAACTATGGACTACGGTGCCAAACTTTAGCCTTCTCTGAAATGTTTTATCAGTCTTTAGTCAACACATTTGCATTTGAAGTACTGCATTTGGTTTAAGAAATGTGATTTCATAACAGTCTCAGCTTTGGAATTCACCTAATTTTTAATACAATTATTAATTTAAAGTTACAGTCATCCCCTCATGACTGGAGTTAAGTCATGGGCATAACTATAGTGGGTGCAAGGGGTGCCATTGCTATCATGCCCAGAGGGAAGGGGGACCTGGTCCCAGGTTAAATAATTGTATACTAACTTCCCAGATTTATCTGCTAAGCAATTGGGTCTGATCCATTGCCCACCCTGAATTGTGTGACATTATATTTTCAGTAAGCAAAGTGTGTATTGGATGCTAAAATGGTAAGGGGGCAATGTAATATGCATAATTTGAACAGGAGGCCACTATATTGGTGCACAATATGAACTGGAGAGCACTGCAACGTGTCATAATCTGATCTGCTCATTATAATGTGGAGGGCACATAATAAGAACTGGGGCACTGTAATGTGGCACAATATGAAATGGAGGCTCTATAATATGTCATAATATGAACTTTTGCACTGTAACATGACATAATTTGAACTAGAGGGCACTCTAATGTGGCACAGTATGAAGAGGGGCCACTGTATTGTGGCATAATATGAACTGGGGACACTGTACTTTATAATGTGTACTAGTAGCCTTACAATGTGACACAATGTAAACTAGGGAACCACGATGGTTAAGAAAATTAACTAGGGCACTATTATGGGGCATACAATTAGTAACTGCTGTGGAGAGGTGTATCTCAAGAATCATTGGGGCAGTCGCCCTTTCAATATGTTGCTATGGGGACCATAAAGTTCTGGTTATACCCAGACACCCACAGAGGGAGAATAGCCTGTGTGGAATTTCACAGCTCGTCGGGATTCTGGCATCAGTATTGTGACCACCTGGATCCTGACTTGCGGTATTTTAACCACTTCCCTACTTGACAACCATACTGGAAGGTCCAAGAGAGTTCTGAATTTGGGGGACTCTTCTGCCCTACCGACAGAGTTGGCCAGTCTCCCAGAGCTTCCAACTTTCTGACTGAAGTTGGTAAGCATCCTAGCCCTGTTCCCTTCTGTGAATGGCCATAAATTGCAGGTTAAAAATAAAAGTACATCAGGGCAAGGATGAGAAGAATGGCGATACACCCTGCCTATTGGAGTTGGTTGCCCCTGAGACTCTGTCAGATTTGGTTTCATCAAAATAGGCAGCATGTTGTTAATTTTTAAGCATTTCTATGCATAATTTTAATATATTTTGCATCTATCTTAAAATTGTGAACATGTTGTGTCATATTCTAAATCAGCACATAAAAGTGAACAGAAAGTGTTAGTTTTCATCCATGTTGTCGAAACCTTGTTGATTAGTGTCATTAAACCACAGGGTTTTGTTTTTTTAACTACTTTGTATAACTTAGTGAATGCATTTTAGGGACAGATAGGGGTTTCTTTTAGTAGTGTTGTAAAATAAAATAAAAAAAACTTTTTATTTTAAGTCAAATGGACTTTGTTATGGATAAAAGGGCATACAAATAATTTTTTATTAATGTATTTAATTACACACTGTTGTGACTTTATTACCTCTTTTATTTGACGGAAAATTTTTCTGGTCTCACCTATTGTCACAATTAACTTAATCAGTATAACCTAGCTTTAATATAGCACTGTTAGATGCTGGCTACACTACAGTAGGGTCTATTCATGAAGCAGTGAAAAGAGTGGAAAAGTGAGCCTGTGGAGAAGTTGCCCATGGCACCCAATCAACTGCTCCGTACAATTGTATAGTATGCAAACTATAAATGTTACTTCAATGCTGATTGGCTGCCATGGGCAACTTATCCACTGGCTGACTTCTACACACTTTTCACTGCTTCATGAATAGATCCCAGTATGTCTACCAGTTCTGACAGACAGGAAGTGACATATGTAACATGTACGTGGAATGAGCTTGTGCATGGTCCTTATTTATAGTTTATTTGTACACTCTATCCATCAGCCTATTTTATAGACCAGTGTTTCCCAAATTTATGTGATCCTCAGTATCACAGGTGAAATACGTAGCACCTCCATGGTTAAAATGTGCTAGTCAATAATACATACACCTGTGCTCCAACTAGAAGATTTGGGAAAATTACTGTACACTGTTAATGAAATCAATGGTGTAGGTGTTATTTATTAATACTACACTATCCAGTGTATAAGGAGACCAATGTGTACATACTGTTTACATCCAGGGCTGGGGCTAAATTCTTCTGCTGCTCCCCAAGACTACCAGATTTGCCATAATGCTCCACAGGGAAGGGGGGGGGGGATTGTTGAGTGGTGCCCACATCCGGAAATAAATAACATTCAGCTGATAAGCGGGGCCCTGCTGCTGCTCCTTCTAAGGGCTTTCTGTGTTTGCTGGACCCGTATTTGTCTGACATAGACTGCATTTTCATTTTGTATGATGTAGACTATAAGTTGTTACTGGCCACACTCACACTATAGTTAGGCATTTGGAAAGCCTTTTCTAGAAATCCTGCATTTACCCCTGTATGCAGCACTATACAAGACTTGAACATTAGAACCAGATTTTGAATTGAGTTTATCTGTACAGACAATCTGGGATATTCAATTTTGCCCGAAGAAACATCGGGAGTAAAAATCCCCAATGTTTCTTCGGGTGCTGCGGTCGGGCTATTTAATTAGCTCGGCCGGTAACAAGTCCTTGTACACCCGTAAACACACAGGTTCAGTGAAACCTGTGTGTTTTCAGGTGAAATAGCCCCATTTTCGGATGAAAACAGGGCTGTTATCGGGCAGCGAAGCAAAACCTCTGATAAGCCGCGGCACGTGACGGCTTATCGGGGCCAATTAAATAGCCCCTGGCGGTGAGACTTATCACCCGCAATCATTGTGGCCAAATTGAATATCCCCCAGAGACAGTAAAAGTATCAAATTGGACTAGTTTAAGACACAGTACATTTTTTGGTGAGAATAAAACATTGCTCTCCAGTTACGTTATGCCACTAACAGGGACGGAGATTTCAGTCACAGGAAGTTCATGTCTGTCAAGTTGTTTGTTCTTATACATATGTCAGCTTGCATACTGGTAACATATTTTTTTTTTTTTGTGTGTAAGTCTAAATAATTGTAATTAGTATTATTTCCTGCTCCATACAGTAAATGCCAGCTAAAACAGATGCTTATCCATACACAATTCCTTTGACAATTGTGTGTAATTGCTATGCTCTCCAAACTATTTTGTTTCCCCAAGAAAATGAAAACAGCTGCAAATCTGATTTTCCTGTGTTCTATAAACAAGTGGAAAAGCTACACTAAGACCAGTTTTGTCTGTGTATTGAGGTAACATGACCGCTGCAGTACCAAACTATTCATTAAAAGGCCAAATCAGCTTAGTTATGTTGGATGGGATAATTAAACAGATTTGTTTATACATTCCGTCTATGCGTTCATCTTATATATAATATATGATTTTTTTTCCAGCCAATGCCTATGTTTACTTACTTATGTAAAACAATACACTTTTAACAGTTTAATTTATGAGAAAACAAACAAACACATTAGTAAGGAACACAAATTAGTACAATGCATTATTAAGATATGTATTTCTTACAGAAGGAATACATTATTCATATTTAGCGAGATATGTTATATATAATATATGATGAAAGAAATATAAAATAAAATAGCATAAAAACAGATTATCTGACCTCTTAAACTCAGCAAGTAGGTGAGGAATCCTTATCAGAGTCAGATTTTCTAACCTTATTATTTCAGCTGGAACACTAGGCACGGAGGTCTTGGGGTTGATTCCCACCAAGGCCCTGTATGGAGTTTATATGTCCTCCAGGTGTTTCATGGATTTCTTTTAAATGTTCCAGTTTTCTCTACACTCCAAAAACATTTTGATAGTTTAATAGGATTCTGGCAAAAAATTAACCCTAGAGTGTGTGTTATAGGGAATATAATAGATTGTAAGGTGCACTGGGACAGTAACTCATTTTGAATGACCAAATGCTGTATTGTATGTCAAGCACTACAGATTATGTGTGCACTATATAAATAACTGTTAATAAATAAAATATTACCTCTGACTTATTGATTAATTGTAAATAATAGTTAATACTGCATGTAAAAGAACAACAATGTTTCAAAATCAACATACTAGTTGTATAATGTCAAGAAATTAATTAGTGGTAAAATTAAAGATTCCTTTTGATAAAGCTGATTAACTTACAGGACAGAAAAAGCAATACCTTTAACTTATATTTGTGCAGGCCGCTGTGACCGCTAAGCATGTGTGTGTAACCCCTAACAGATGTGTACACATTGCGTAAGCACGCCGTCATGCTGTAAGCACGGAGTAGCTACACGTGAGGCGGAATACACTTTATAACGCCTAGCAGGAAAGGAACACGACACCAATTGTGTTTAAAAATGTTGGGATCTGACCCACCAACCGTTTTTTACTAAACAGGGGGTTACAACAATAATTCAATTACATAAGAGATACAGGCTACAATCAATGATACATATGTTTGTTTCGCCAGCGCCACCCGGTCCCGGTCCTCGGTCAATCAAGATAGATGACCTTCAGAGAATGTGTGACCAGCCAGGCAGCTTGGCTTTTTATACAATATTCCAAAGCATGAAACAATAGTAACTGTATGCTCTTCTTCCATTGGTTCGGGGGTGCGTCATATCCTGTGCACTGGGGATCATTGGTCAGCTCAAGCGGTGGGCGATGGCTAAGTCTTGAGATGTGATTACTGTTGTTTGCATCTGAGTTCCCGCCCCATGACCAGTTAAACCCACCACATTAATCATACATAAATCTGGTATTACTAATAACATATTGTTGCAATATGTGACAATATTTTCATACCCACTGGATTACTGCTTATGTGACCCTGAACAATATGATCCCACACATGATATGATTATCCATTTCCATCCTAAATAAATATATATATATATATATATATATATATTTTTATATATATATACATACATACACACACACACACATACATTCCTGCTATTACAAATTGTTAGGAAATAAATAAATATATATATATATATATATATATTTTTTTTTTCTTCAATAGTTTAGACTATAAATGTTATACCTCAGATATCTAAATGTCTGGTATATAGTTTGTCAGCTGTTAGTGATTTGTACAAGCAAGGTTTGTGTTTTGTATATCTTATTGTCTTCTTGTTTGTCCTGGCTTCTAGTAAAACAATGACAGTCCAGTATCTGCTGTCTTCGACAGATACTGGACAACTCTAGAACAGTTGGGGAAACCAAAGGTATTTATCTTTCCCATAGACCAGAGTCCATGTTCCATGATTACAAAGCTTTGCGTAAATAGGACAGTCTTATACATTCAAGACACTGTTTGTGAATCGCCTTTGTATGCATATGAGAGGTTTGATTAATTTATGTGTGAACAGTAACTTGTTATTGAAGGATGTACAGACAGTGTGTGAATTGTGCACTATATGGGTAAAATATTGAATATGGCTTTTGTGGCTTTTCTGTGCGAATGCGTATGTTACCATATTTACTCATACCACGTGCTAACACGCAAGACCATGTGAGCGATTATATGTAGCTTGCGAGTATGTGCACGCACGGCAGAACAGCACCAGCACAGAGGCCATCTGTGTGGTGTTTGTACGTGATGAGTGTGCCTATAATATTTTCGACTTTGACAGTCCACCCTTTGGCAGTCAATAATAACTGCCACACATAACTAATAAACTGAAAATATTATCTATACATTATATACAAAGTTTGGATGACCGGGAGAGAGTTGTAGGTAGGAAATGTGTAGCCTAGTGGGATATGAAAAAGCATGTATGTATGAATCAATGTCTGAGGGGCATGTATCATCGTGCCGTATATGTTCTAAGTAAGCTTCAAGGTATTGCGAAGTATACATTAAATCCTTCTTATCCCATATTAAGGGTCTGTACATGGGCAAACAAACACTACCAAGCTCTTTTCGGGCAAGTGCTTTCACCCCTCACCCTTTTCGGCTTCTTATTTCCAACAAATGGGGAGCACATTTATCTGATGATACATGGAGGGTGAACATATGTGAGTGCTACTATATGTGAATAACACCTGTCAACTATGTGTGCCATTAACTGATGGTTGCAGAGATGAGGGTAAGACACATATAAAAAAATACATTCACATAAAATTTGGGTATGGGGATTCATTTGCAATCCTTATCATAACACTGTTTCAACAGATGGGTCATAAATCAAGTCTACTGCTGTAGCAATGCCCTCACTCCTTAGACTCATTAAATTTGTGGTGTGCTTGCGCTGCGTCAAAATTCGAACACACCTGAATATCAGATCAATAATTATGATGACTCACAGGATACAAAGGAGAAACTTTCCCACATTCACAATAACATTCTGTGCCCACTCTCCTAACCCTGAGAACCACTTGCGTTGTTTCAACCATGAGACCCAGCCGGTCAGGTCATTACCCACAGCCGTGAAGGTAAGGTTGTGTTTCCTCCTGAACTCCCACTTCAACTGCAAGATCTCGTCCATCTTTTGATCGATGATCTCTGTGGGGTCGTCAGTGCTATTCGTAATATACGTACAGCACTTCACACCATATTGAGTTGCCAGGGTAACACAGTACCCACCTGTCACAGCTGTAACGTAATTAAGGACCATCCTGTGCTGGATCAGTTCCTTTTTGTAGGCTTGTAACCCCCTTCCTGTATACCTGAAGGTGTCATCATACATTTTGGTGATATTATCTATCAAGTTCGCCAGCGCATGGATGTACCTATAATTTATAGTTCCTCTGGCAGTATGGGTGAAATCTAATGCAAGAAGGAACTGAATCCTGGTGGATTCGTGGATCAAATCAGAGGCTGCGTGCTCTGCCCTATCTATGAGGTGTCTCTTGATGATGTTTTCATAATGAGTATGAGTATAAGGAGTCTGAGCGTTGCGGTGAATGTCTTTCATTTTATCGTGCGCTATGGTCATGACCTCTCGTAGTACTCTCCCAATATAGCACAACCCCTCAGAGCTCGGAGTAAGCCACTTGTATGCTTTCCTCCCACATATGAAATAGGCATCATCTGGGAGAACATAAGGGACAAAAAGTAACAACACCATATCACAAATCTTCCTGATAAAGAAACCAATCCCTAGTTCTCTCATTTGTTCAGTACAAGTGTCGGGCTGGATGATGTGGGCACAATACCCCTGCACACAAATTCCTGCACGTTTTTCTTTGCAGTGAACACAGCAGTATTTGTGGCAGTGGGGAATGCTTCTACCCAGTTTGAAAACACATCAGTACATACTAACACATATTTTAAATTCCTACAGGGTGGTAACTGTATGAAGTCGATTTGTATTACCTGAAAAGGTCCGTCTGTAGGAGGGATATGGGATGGCTCTGTTGGTATTGCCTTACCAATATTCTTCCTCAAGCAAGTAAGACATGGCATTGCTTTCTTACCTGCATGAGAAGAGAACCCTGGTGCACTCCAGTAGGCTCTTACCAGCTTGCACATACCTTCCTTGCCCAGATGAGTCAGACCATGTGCCGCCTCAGCTAGGCTTGGGAGATGTGCCCTGGGGGCTACTGGCTTACTGTGTCCATCTGTCCAAAGTCCTGAGGACTCCTGATCATATCCCTTCACCTTCCAGACTGCCTTTTCCTGTAGGGAACACAAATTTTGCATTTACATTTTTGAATGTTGTCTATTTGTTGTGTGGAGTAAAAACATTTCTAGAAAAGAGAAAAGAGGGGAATAATAAATTAAAAAAAGAAAATGTTAGGTTTGCGTTCACCATCAGGTCGTCACACCATCATGCATATCAGTGTCTGTACACAGTTTCCCTTTCACCAGTATTCTCATTCTCCACCCTTTGTGCATGACCAGGCACACTGCAGTAATACTGGTGTCATTGTGCTGGTGAGATATACTGGGTTTGGGCAGAACTCTGAAGGACCAATTAGGCATGTGGTGTTTGAACTGTAATTGGGTCCATAATAGCTTATTGAGCCCATCCATTCGCACAGAGACAGCTACCTCCCTGTAATTTGCGTTGTTCCCTATATCCGATACCCCAGTGTATCCAGCCATTATTTGCAAAGCCCTATGAAAATATTCAGATGTCATTTCATTTTCTCTCTGCTTTATGGAGAAAATTTTGCTCCACTTAACAGCAGTGGGGAAATACAATCCTAGTTGCATGTTTATTCATTCTACGTTCTCCTGATTGTGTTTGTCAGTCATAGGACCGTCCGACTCTAATTTACAATCCGTAATGCATTTTTGGGTGTCAATATTAGGGGGTAGGCACGCTTTCAAAAGTATCTGTTAATCTTTGTTTGCAGGTTCATGGGCATATAATTGTATTATTCCTGGTGAGGGTTACTCCCTGACTATCGGTCCTCCTATTGGGAGTTACTATTTCCAAGACAGGATGTAACCCAACCATTCCATTCCTAATTTGCTCACTGTGAGGTGTTTAATGTCTCTGTGTAATGAACAGTCTCACACTTACCGGTAGCTGTGATCTCACCAGTCCTTTTAGTGGGAGACACCATCACTGTTCTTACTGGTTGGGCCGTGCCCACCTTAGTTTCCTGCAAGGTGGCTGCCTGGATGAGGGCTGATAGTGAGATGGATACATCATTTTCCTCTGACCTACAATATACATGGGTAACGGATAATACATTTTACAAAAATGTCCCTATCGTTTTCCAAGGCACCATTGACTGTAGCCATTTTCTCCCTTCGACCTGTGTCGTTAATGGTGTGCTCGTTCTCACATTCCTGCCAGGTTTGGAACCTGCTGCATGAGTTAGTTCCCTTTGCACCTCCCCCTCTTGCTGCCACAGATTTAAACAGTCGTTATGTCTGATCCTTTGTTTTCTAGATTTGATCAGACATATTCCAATACCTACATTCTGCAGTACCTCTGGTTCAAAGCTACCCATCCCAGGGAATGATGACCTATCATCAGCAGTCATACGTACCCATTCATTGCAATAAGCCTCCGCGTGTGGACCATATTTCCCACTCATTATAAACTTTGCTGACCCCCTTGGCCGCACCTTTTCTGCTTGAACCCTGGCTACTGAACGTCTCTCACTTGAGCAACTGGCTCCTATAGCCAAAATACACAATGCAAGCAGACGGTTTAAGTTCTCTGAGCACTCTTCACCCGCTCTCTGTACAACGATACACTGTCGATAGTGGATCACAATGTACCCAACCTAGGGCTCCTATAGGACCTTACAGCTCCGCAATTACTTTTCGGTGGAGGCTCTGTTGGAATATTTTCCTGAGAGAGGCAGCAAAAAATTTATTTTCGGTATCTTTCCACTGGACTTTTTGTAGGGTTAAAAATAGAAAACTTCAATAACTATTGCTCACCCTTTCCATTGGAAGCCCACCAGGGATATTTCCTGTACAGCGAAAAAACCCTTGTTTACACAATAACATTTACGTGTGCTCCCCACAGCGCATATGACACAATAATATCACGTTGTGCTGTGTAGAACACACGGACATGCGGTTCAATCACACAGCGTATAGATACTTGTTATCTATCCACCCTACGATCGCTGTCACCTGAAACACCTAGACCACCTAGTTCACCTAGACCACCTAATTCCCCTAGACCACCTTAGACCACCTAGACCACTCAGACCACCTAGACAATACATAGGGTTGCGAACCCTTACGCCACTGAGCCTCTACTAACCCAGTGTTTCCACGGGATCCCGATTTCTCCTCGGGGTTCAATACATCCACTCCTGCTTTCACTCACTCAAATACACAGTGTTTTTCTTTTATGTACAGAAAATATCACTTCCCTTTGACCGGCTACTTTACCCCAGAGGTAATACAGTTTAAACAGAATATCGCTGTAATCTGCTTTTGAAATCGGATAGTTAAGTGCTATTTGTATTAAATGTATACTACCCCGCCTTTACTTGAACAAGTATAGTGTGATTTGTACTTTGCGCCACGTGTACAAACGTGCGTCCGCAACTCAACAAACCACACAGTCTTTATAAATGTGAGCAATAAAAGCTACTATCGCTCACAAACACAACACACAATTTTTCCATATAAACCTAAGCGCCAGGTCGGAACTGCGATTTGTGTTTTACAATTACACCCTTAACACACTATTTCAACTATCTATATAGCAAATAAATGTATCCAATTTCACACAGATCTATAATGACTGTACTAACCTATGGACCTATGGCAGCAGTATGTGAGAGTATGCAAAGTATCAGTACACTTTGTGTACGCTTTTTTTGCGCCAAAAATTTTACACACAGATTTTAAATAGCTTTTTTCCTGTTTCCTCCGGGTTCCATCAGCACCTCTGTATACTAGACAGAGCAGACGTGATCTAACAGCACAAAAGATGGTTTTAAAACACCCAAGCAACCAGGGAAAGGTTTTACTTAAAGATGCGTCTCCACCCTTTGCCGATAGATCAAAGTCTGCTATCGTCTGCAAGTCTATCAGTGTGTGAAAAACCGGACTGAACCCCCAATTGTTAAAGCTGATTAATTTACAGGAAGGAAAAAGCAATAAATTTAACTTATATTTGTGCAGGCCACTGCAACCGCTAAGCGTGTGTGTGTAACCCCGAACAGATGCGTACACGTTGCGTAAACATGCCATCACGCTGTAAGCACGGAGTAGCTACATGTGAGGTGGAATACACTTTATAACCCCTAGCAGGAAAGGGACACAACACCAATTGTAACAAAAAATGTTGGGATCCGACCCACCAACAGTTATTTACTAAATAGGGGGTTCCAACAATAATACAATTACATAAGAGATACAGGCTACAATCAATGATACATACGTTTGTTTCGCCAGTGCCACCCGGTCCCAGTCCTAGGTCAATCAAGATAGATGACCTTCAGAGAATGTGTGACCGGCCAGGCAGCTTGGCTTTTTATACAATATTCCAAAGCATGAAACAATAGAAACTGTATGCTCTTCTTCCATTTGTTCGGGGGTGGGACATATCCTGTGCACTAGGGATCATTGGTCAGCTCAAGCGGTGGGCGATGGCTAAGTCTTGAGATGTGATTACTGTTGTTTGCATCTGAGTTCCCGCCCCATGACCAGTTAAACCCACCACATTAATCACACATAAATCTGTTATTACTAATAACTTATTATTGCAATATGTCACAATATTCTCATACCCACCGGATTACTGCTTATGTGACCCTGAACAATATGATCCCACACAGATATGATTATACATTTCCATCCTCAAGATATATATATATATATACACATATATATATACACATATAAACATACATACACATACACACATACATTCCTGCTATTACAATTTGTTAGGAAATATATATACCGTATATACTTGAGTATAAATCGACCCGAATATAATCCAAGGCACCTAATTTTACCACAAAAACCTGGGAAAACGTATTGACTTGAGTATAAGCCTAGGGTGGGAAATGCAGCTCTAGCCATACACAGCCCTCATAGTGCCAGATATGCCCTCATAGTGCCAGATGTGCCAGATATGCCCCACAGTGCCAGATATGCCCTCATGCTTCCAGATATGCCCCACAGTGCCAGATGTGCCAGACATGCCATCATGCTACCAGATATGCCCCACAGTGCCAGATATGCCCTCATGCTGCCAGATATGCCCCACAATGCCAGATATGCCCCACAGTGCCAGATATGCCCTTGTGCTTCCAGATATGCCCCACAGTGCCAGATATGCCTCATGCTGCCAGATATGCCTCACAGTGCCAGATATGCCCCACAGTGCCAGATATGCCCTCATGCTGCCAGATATGCCCCACAATGCCAGATGTGCCAGATATGCCCCACAGTGCCTGATATGCCCTCATGCTTCCAGATATTCCCCACAGTGCCAGATATGCCCTCATGCTGCCAGATATGCCCCACAGTGCCAGATATGCCCTCATGCTGCCAGATATGCCTCACAGTGCCAGATGTGCCAGATATGCCCTCATGCTGCCAGATATGCCCCACAGTGCCAGTTACCGTACTTAGCCTCCGTCATTCCCGCGCTGTCTTCTGAAGGAGGGACACAGAGGGCACAGCGCACGGCTCTCATGTGTCCCTCCTGCATCTCCGGCAGCAGCGGCGTGTGTGTGTTAAAGGAAGTGCTGGTTCGTGCACTTCCTTTAACACACACACGCCGCTGCCGCTGGAGACGCAGGAGGGACACAGGAGAGCCGCGCGCTGTGCCCTCCGTGTCCCTCCTAAATACTGACTTGAGTATAAGCCGAAAGGGCTTTTTCAGCACAAAAAAAAGTGCTGAAAAAGTCGGCTTATACTCGAGTATATACGGTATATATTTCCAATAGTTTAGACTATAAATGTTATACCTCAGATATCTAAATGTCTGGTATATAGTTTGTCAGCTGTTAGTGATTTGTACAAGCAAGGTTTGTGTTTTGTATATCTTATTGTCTTCTTGTTTGTCCTGGCTTCTATTAAAACAATGACAGTCCAGTATCTGCTGTCTTCGACAGATACTGGACAACTCTAGAACAATGGGGGTAACCAAAGGTATTTATCTTTCCCATAGACCAGAGTCCATGTTCCATGATTACAAAGCTTTGCGTAAACAGGACAGTCTGATACATTCAAGACACTGTTTGTGAATCGCCTTTCTATGCGTATGAGAGGTTTGATTAATTTATGTGTGAATGGTAACTTGCTATTGAAGGATGTACAGACAGTGTGTGAGTTGTGCACTATATGGGTAAAATATTGAATATGGCTTTTGTGGCTTTTCTGTGCGAATGCGTATGTTACCATATTTACTCATACCATGTGCTAACACGCAAGACCGTGTGAGCGATTATATGTAGCTTGCGAGTATGTGCACGCACGGCAGAACAAGCACCCGCACGGAGGCCATCTGTGTGGTGTTTGTACGTGATGAGTGTGCCTATAATATTTTCGACTTTGATATAAGTACCATTCACAAGAGTAAAAAGTCTCCTTTTTGGAACATAATTAAAATGTTTGCTTTTTTATCCTAATAACTTCTTGTCGAGTATTAATATATTAAATTAATCATGAATGAAGGGATATGTGTTACTCTTGTACACTGCAATGGTGGAAATGTAATAAAAATGCTCTTTCCTATATTAACTACTTCTTGAAGATTCAGGTGTCCAATGAGGGGCATAGCCAGACATTTGTGGGCCCCATATCAACATTTTGAAGGGGCCCCTGCTCCAGTGCTTATAGAGAGACACCTCTCTGCAGTTGTTTGTTAATTGTATGCCCCATGATAGTGTCCTACTTCATTTTCTGACCCATAGCAGGGCCTTAGTTAATGTTATTACCCATAGTAGTGCCCTAGATTATTTTATGAGCCATAGTAATTTACTACTGCTACTGTTGGTCACATTCTGTCACATTGTAGGGCAGCCAGTACACACTATGCACCACAGTACCCCCATTTCACATTGTGATACAGTGCACCCAGTTCACATTATGTCACATTACAGTGCTACCCCAAGTTCATATTATTCCACACTATAGAGCCTCCACTCAGGGCTGGCCTGAGCCTAATTGTTTTGGTAAGCAAAAATATATTTTGACACCCCTTAGTGGAATATATAGGTGCGTGGTTTCATGCCTCATAGTAGCGTCTGTTACTCACATTGCTCAGCACAGTAGCATCCAATACATTACACAGCACAGTAGCATCCATTACATTACACAGCACAGTAGCATCCATTACATTACACAGCACAGTAGTGTCCATTACATTACACAGCACTGTAGCATTCATTACATTACACAGCACTGTAGCACCCGTTTCATTACACCGCACGGTAGTGTCAGTTACATTACACCGAACAGTAGCGTCCATTACATTACACCGAACAGTAACGTTCACTACATTACACCAAACAGTAGCACCCATTACATTACACAGCACAGTAGTGTCCATTACATTACACAGCACTGTAGCATCCGTTACATTACACCGAACGGTAGCGTCCATTACATTACACCGAACTGTAGCGTCCATTACATTACACCGAACAGTAGCGTTCACTACATTACACAGAACAGTAGCACCCATTACATTACACAGTACAGTAGTGTCCATTACATTACACAGCACTGTAGCATCCGTTACATTACACCGAACGGTAGCGTCCATTACATTACAACGAACAGTAGCATCCATTACATTACACCAAACAGTAGTGTCCATTACATTAAACAGCATGGTAGCGTCCATTACATTACACAGCACTGTAGCATCCATTACATTACACAGTAGCGTCCATTACATTACACCACACGGTAGCGTCCATTACATTACACCAAACAGTCGCGTCCATTACATTACACCAAACAGTAGTGTCCATTACATTGCACAGCACAGTAGTGTCCATTACATTACACAGCACTGTAGCATCTGTTACATTACACCGCACAGTAGCGTCCATTACATTACACCGCACAGTAGCGTCTGTTATATTACACCGCACAGTAGCGTCTGTTATATTACACAGCACAGTAGCGTCCATTACATTACACAGCACAGTAGTGTCCATTACATTACACAGTACAGTAGTGTCCATTACATTACACAGCACAGTAGCGTCCATTACATTACACCGCACAGTAGCGTCTGTTATATTACACCGCACAGTAGCGTCCATTACATTACACCGCACAGTAGCATCTGTTATATTACACCGCACAGTAGCGTCTGTTATATTACACCGCACAGTAGCGTCTGTTATATTACACCGCACAGTAGCGTCTGTTATATTACACTGCACAGTAGCGTCCATTACATTACACAGCACAGTAGTGTCCATTACATTACACAGCACAGTAGCATCTGTTATATTACACCGCACAGTAGCGTCCATTACATTACACCGCACAGTAGCGTCTGTTATATTACACTGCACAGTAGCGTCCATTACATTACACCGCACAGTAGCATCTGTTATATTACACCGCACAGTAGTGTCCGTTAGCTTACACGTTACACTACAGTAGAGCTTCTTTTACACATAATGCCATGGTATAGCCCCTAATACAAATTACACGTTGTCCACCCCTAGAACTGCCACTGACTGGATTAACTTGACTTATTTATAAATGGCATAACTATTGATAAGAACACTGGTGGTGAAAACAGGGGGGAGGGGGGAGAGAGAGGGCGGAAATGGGGAAGAGAGAGAGAAGGGGGAGAGAGGGAGAAAGGGGAGAGAGGGAGAGAGAAGGGAAGAGAAAAAGCAAATTCCTGCGTTGATGCGCATTCATGTGCAATAACCCGGGAAATATTTGTCAGTCTGAAAGGGGTATTATTCGCACCACAATTCAGCGGAATACCAATCAATCTGTATAAGAGACAATGTGCTGTGAATGGAATTAGTTTTGAATATGTACAAGGTCGCAGGTGTAGCACAACGGAACTTGGCATGACAAAAGCTGCTGCATCGTAACACTTCATATGTAGATTATATTTAGTCTTTCTTTTGCAAGGTTTTTGCTACTATCTAAATCAAGTGTTTTCTCTGCCATGTATATTCCTTTCTAGGTTCTATTATACCCCCAAAATATTGTAACTTTATATTATATATTACACCTTTTTGCATTGCTTGTATTACCCCCATGTACGATACATGATACGTATATGATTTCTTTTACAAAGTCTAGGATTTGTACTGTATCTACTTACTGGGTTTTTGTTTTATGGAAAGTTCTTTAATTGGAGCACCAAATAATGCTTGTAGTGGATTAGGTTTATCCTTGCAGAAAAAAAGGCACTTATTAAATGTTATATCTTGATCCCAGTAATTGTACTGTGCTGTCTAATGAAGCAATATGTACAGAATTCATATTTGTTGCACAGCAACAAAAGCAATTAGATGAATAATTTAAGTTTGTATCAAAATTATGTTAAACCAGGTTTTGTGTTCCTATCAAAGTGTTATTACAATCCACAATGTGAGTTAGTAATTGTGCCAATTTATACATGCTAGATACTGTAGCATGACCTGTACCAGGGTAGTTTTTATAAATATATGCTAATATATTAAGTTTGTGTTACCATTCTGTAGCTTCCTTGTACACAGACTTGAATTTGATGATTTTTTTTATAACCAATTTATTTGGTGATCTCTTTGTTTATCTTGAGATAACTCAGAACATTTACGTTTAATAACATACCTCTAAAGTTAACAACACAGAGAATTAAGTATATAGTAGCAAATTAAATTGTATTGAATAATTAAACTAACAGCTGGCACAGAACAATGGTAGCGACTTCAAGCTTCATTAACCTTTTATAAATGAGAGGTCTTTATAATATGCCACAGCATGCAATGGTCTCAGGGATGACCAAACACTTTCCCCTAAAGTTTGGACTCATCAAGAAAATGTGAAAATGGCTGAAACCAAAGCCCCTGTGTAGGTGGTATCAATCATAATAATCGAGTGAAGCCATAAGGGTGCTATTTACCATCTTTAACTAAATGTCCTGCTTGCCATAATATGCTGCCATCACAAAATAGAGTTGGAGGGATGAGCCTGGAACAACATTTCCAACCCACCAAGCAGTAGGGTGGGCATCCAACAAAGAGGTTTCAGGCTCATCATATACACATTACTTGTGCCATACTTCACCTCATTGGTTTCCACACACTTCCATCACTCTCCTATCAAACACTAAAACCCATGATGACCCAAGCAGTATGTCATGTCACCTCAGACCCAACTAATGAGTTTTAGTAACACTGGGGTAGATGTATTAACCTGGAGAAGGAATAAGGAAGTGATAAACCAGTGATAAAGTAGTGTTAAGTGCAAGGTGACAATGCACCAGCCAATCGGCTCCAAACTGTTAATTTACATATGGGAGCTGATTGGCTGGTGTGTTTATCACCTTGCACATATCACTGGTTTATCACTTCTTTATGCCTTCTCCAGGTTAATACATCTGCCCCATTATGCTTAAGCAGCATTCTGTAATACTTATCTGAGTATAACAGTGCACTACATCAGTAATACATTGGAAAGATCACATAACCCAAAACATAATGAAAAAAAAACATTGTTATAATGATAGTAATTAGTTTGGGTGGAGGGAAATAAAATAATATACAAATAAATAAATTGTACTTAATGTACAGGCACCCTTTCCTTGATCAGTCAGGTGCCCCATGAAATTAATGGGCTCATGTGGTTTTTCTTTTTATCATCTGACTTGTTCAAGATAGAGGATGGTCAGCCACATTTTGACAGCCACACTGGAATTTGTATGATGCGGAAAAGTATTCATCCATAAAAACAATTTTGTTTTGATAGAAACTAATTGGACTATTGTATACAGATTTGTGTGGAGCCTGTCTTTAACAAACATAAGCAAGGCAGAACAATGTTATAGTAATGTAGAGCCACTAACACTTTCCAACACGTAAATTCAGGCTTCTTTAGCTTTTATTCCTATTGTCATATTAAAACTATAGGTCAAAGCTGTTGATATTTTGCAGCTTTTAGTAAATGTCCTCCATAGTGTTTATCTACATAACTCTATACATTAGACTTAAAAAGATAGCAATTGTTGATTGAAAATAGTGAAGGTTGGGGGATATGATAATGGCAGGAAATAAAAAAATATATAATAATGTAATATACATTTTGAAAACTTACTGAGTTTTATTCTCGAATCTAGACCTTTTCATTAAATCACTCCATGTTTAGCTTTACCAATGCGTTTAAAGTGATGGGGGAGAGGTACTAAGCTTAATAAAATGATAAAAGAGAGCGCGATAAACTACCAACCAATAAGCTTCTGCCATTTTTCAAGCACAGCCTGTAACATGGCAATTAGGAGCTGATTGGCTGGTACTTTAGCTCTCTCCACTTTATCACTCTCCAAGGCTTAGTAAATCTCCCCAGAATGATTTTAAATAAGCAGCATTACTTAACTTGATGTTGTATAATGTAACTTACCTTCTATACAAAGCGTTAGAGGGAAATTTTGTTTTGTTTTGAAATATGATAACATTGAACCTTTTGTTACTTATACAGCTTATATTGTTCTGCATGGCCGGACTGGCCATCTGGCACATGCCAGAAGGGCCGATGGACAGGTGGGCCGAACAGTCACTCAGAAAGCCAGGAAGGCCGAGCACGTGGAACCCCCCATTACCATGGCGATGGTTGTTGGGGGGGCGGGGCGTGCCACGAGTCCATGCCCCCAGACTCACGGCACGCCCCGCTCCCCAACAACTGTTGTCATGGGGGGGTGCCATGAGTCCACACCCCCATGACTCGCGGCACGCCCCCATACATCGTGCGGCTCGCCCCTTGTGACGGGTGCGCATCCGTTCACAAATGCCAGGGCCGAATTAAGGCTCCAGTCCGTCGCTGCTGTTCTGCCACATTCTATGATCATTTTAAAATCTGATTATAGAAACATATTGGCATAAATTATCTCCATATATTGTTCTGCAATAAGAAAAAAGGGCATTAGTGTGATTTTGTCTAGACGGTGTATGCAGGTGCCCTGCATTACAAACAAACTATATATAGAATTCCTAATATCTGTGGTATTTAAGCTACTCGTCTGCATAATTCAACATTTTTCCCTTCGTTTTGCAAAGTTCTCTTAATTTAATTAAACGTGAGAAGATTTATTAATAACAGGAGGCAATGAATTTTTGAAAAAAAAAGAGAAATCTTATGTGGCTAGACTGCTTGCACTTCTTAATTATGTATGATTTTTTTGTTTGTTTTTTCATTTTTTTCAGCAGGCTATATTAGACAGTTTGTAAATTAGATATGCATAATATAATAATAATAATAATAATATATTGTGTTTAATAAATAGTAAAACACGTCATTTTTAAGTGATTATCCATATACATCACATAACCGTATGTTGTTATTATCATAGATATTTTAGGTGCCAAAGTGTTTTGAGGTACAAGACAGGACATACATAAAACAGGGACATAAAAGGTAGATTAATACAGACATGCAAACAAATGACAGAGTGGACCCTGTGCATGAGAGGTCTTGCATACTATTGAAAAGGGGTCCAGCTATAACAAGAGGAGTGAGTTAGGCCATGCATTAGTGTAGGTGGGCATAGGGTAAGCTCTAATAATGGAAAAGGCTGTGGGAGAGTGTAACTAAGAGGGAGAGACAAATCTAATAGACATTGCACCTAGAAACTTCTTCACTTTTTCTCTTTACAAGGTTGGAAACATCTCCCACCAGGCATTATATGGAATATCATAAGTGGGGAAGGCAGGGGATATAGTCAAATAGCTGGTAGGAGTTGGTTATCAGAGACATGGTGAGGAACAGGTCAGAGGGAGATCTGTTAGGGTGAGAACATATTTTGAGATGATACTTGAGATATACTGTAAATGGATGGTGTTGTTGTGGAATTGTATACGAGTCATTTCAATTATATTTTCGAGGACACAGGAGCCAGTGTACCGATTTGCAGAGTAGTACAAAAGATGTGGAGTAGCAAGAAAGGAAGTGCTTACAGAATCTTGTGAAGGATTCAAGCATGGACAGATGGATGACGGGAATGTTAGATATTAGAGCCTTGTCTATACAACTATTCATAATGTGAGGTCAGACCCCAATTCATATTGCATAATTCAAGAGGCAGCAGAGATGAGTTTCTCATCTACTGGTTACCAGACAGCTTTTCTTTCATGTACTAAAAAGGTTCCGCACATTTCTGCAGCTAAGCAGCCTCCAATTAATTTATGGGCTTTTATGTGCTGGTATGTAGCAAGCTCCAGAAAGCATAACTTTCCAGAACTTATTTTACAATAAACCCCAGAGAGGTATACTAGGAATTGACTGTGCACGCACAATAGGACATCCAGGTCATAAACCTAGAAGTCTTATCAGTGCCAGGATGGCTCTTTTGGGAAAAGCTGTCCCAGAAGGTAAGTAATTCTGCATACCAGTGATCAGAAATGCTGGCATCTAGGTGAATGAGGGCAGGATGCATTGGAATTTTGTAGCTAAAATTGATACATCCCACCAGGATTTTGGAGAGAGAACAAGTAGAATTTAAGCTTTAGAATGTAAGCTCTCACGAGCAGGGCCCTCTTCCCTCATGTGCTTATCCTTTCTTACTTTAATAATCTTCAACTGCATCAACTCCAGCAGTCTTCTGCCACCTGATACTTATTCCAGTGTCATCTGCTGATGTAACTATGTTTATTTACCCTGTACTTGTCCTATACTGTCATCAACTGAAAGTTGCTGTTTTCCTGTTTGATTATTTATGTACACTGTAATTGGGCGCTGCGGAACCCTTGTGGCGCCATATAAATAAAGGATAATAATAATAATAATAATAATAATGTATCACCTGTCCTTTATACCTCCTGTATTCTTTAATTTTCACAAAGGAAAAAGTGAACAGTGAACAGTTGAAAGAGTAGTGCCCTACTGCACAGACTCTATCTGCATGTTCTACAGGGAGACTTCATGCCATAGCCTAAGATGGCCACTAAAATCTTTATTGAGCATGTGCAGGAACCATCTTGTCTGGACTGTGTGAGACTGTAGCATGACATGGTGGAAGACAGCAGATTCCTGTTTAGCTACTATGAGAGACCTGGTTAATACCTACTATAAAGCTGTTCCAGCATCCGTGCACTTTTACATGTTTGCTGTATACTGTACACACTATGGCTGGTGAGCTGTATGAAACCCCACTCCGTTCAAGCTCCAATCTATAACCAGTGTATTGTACATGTAACCATTAGTTCGGCTATAGCTATTCTCTATCAATAAACCAACATCACTGGTTAAGTAACTGGGCTGTTCTTGTAGTTTGAGTCGCCCACTGTTGCAATTTCAACACCTGCACACACATCATTTTCAACACTTTTTACATACACAGTGGATTGTAGGAGGAGTGCAGTGGTCAGGTTTATGCTCATACAGCATATTCATCATTGTTCCTTGGTTCTTTATTATTTACATGATTATAATAGCGCAACTTAAAACAGTAGAGCAATTTAATTATGCTTGGGATAGGCATATGAGTATCCTTACAAAGAACTAAGATTCAAAAAGGGTTGAGATTACCTAAAGGATAAAAAAGGGGCAAGTGTTTCTTATCTGCCGTCAAATTCTCTGTTTCTATATCTATCATTTTTTAATCAACAACCTGTTTCTAATTGTATTACATTCAGATGCAAATTTTACAGGTCATTAAGTTCAGAATGAGAATCTGTAAGATGAAAAAACCCTTATAGCAGATATCCAATAGCAGAATATGCTTCTCATGGATAGTAAGTAGATGCAGAATTACTCTCAGTAAAGGAGGAAAAACTCATCATTTTTAGTTCCTGAGTAATGATCCTACACATACTGTATGAAGAATGGGTCCTGGAAAACGTTCCATTAATCTTTATGCACACCAAGTGTGCTACTTTAAGAGTGCAGCAATTTCAGTTTTACTGTTATTAGCCGATTTCAGTAACAATAAGATTTGCTTGTTAAACATTCTGTGTAGGTCACGCATCAACATATTATCTTATTCAAATGATACAGCAAAAATAGTATCTGAAAAAGTCGGAGTTTTGCAAAAGATATCTAGCTATGGGGAAACACCTGACACTGAGGATAAATACACCAGTTATATTTTAGACAAATTAATTATGTTGTTATCATTAGGCTATTTTAGGATTAGCTGTTTGTATGGTTTGCAAATAATTTACTGGAATGCAAAAAAAGATTTCCTAGAAATGGCAGTTACATGCAGACGTTTATATCAGCCATGTAATACGGATAGAGTAATGGTCAGCATTACTGCTTTACAGTACTGAGGTCATGGATTGATTCCCAGCATGTCCTAACTTTCTGGAGTTTATATTTTTTCCCAGTGCTTGCGTCGGTTTCCTCCGGGTACTCCGGTTTCTCCGGGTTTCCTCCCACAATACACAGCTATTGGCTTCTGACAAAAGTAACCTAGTGTGTAAGTGTGTGTGTGTGTGTGTGTGTGTGTGTGTGTGTTTCTGGTAGACTAGATGGTTCTATCATCAATGTCTATTTTTACATATACTACTGCCATGTCTCTGTCACTATGGATGTACAGGTAGAGAATATACAATGACTGAAGGCAATGCTATCAGTGGTGGATATACAGAAACACTTTTGTACATATGGTAACTGTGGCGGTAATTCAGGTTTGTTATCAAACCAAAAAAGCATACTAATGAGCAAAACCATGTTGTACTGCAGGTGGGGCAGATGTAACATGTGCAGAGAGATTTAGGGCGGGATGTACTAAGGGAAAAATGAGGTAAAACCCACATTTTCTTGGGTACTGCATTTTCAAATGTACTAAGACCCGGCCGCCGGGTTTTTGCTGCCCAGGGTATCGCCACCTTTGGATACCCTATAGAAGCCTATGGGCTTCTTATCGCTGGCTGCCACAACCAGCCGCCCCCCACCGCAGATGCCTCCCCCACTCCCCCCCCGGCATACCTTCCTCCAGGAAGCCTGGACCCAGAAGATAAACTCCTCCTCCCCTTAGCAACGCAGCCAGAGGTCCTTCCGGCTGCAGGGGTGAGGAGGAGGTGTCGGGGATAGCCTGCTGCTGCTTCCTGGTGTGCGGGGAGTGTGGAGAGCTCAGAGAGGTGATGAAGACCCCCCCGCACACCATCTCACAGGTATCGCGGGGGGGCTCCGTCACCGCATTGCGATGTTGATCGCATATGTTGGTACATATGCAATCAACATCGCTGCGATGGGCGGCGATGTATGTTAATACATCCCGCCCTTAGAGAGAATACTGGCTGCTTTTTTTTTAAATAAAATTTTTATATCAGTTTGTACACACTCCACCCAAATCTAAATCTCTCTGCACATGTTACATCTGACCACTTGCAGTACAACATGGTTTTGCCCATTAGTATGCTTTTTTTTGTTTGCTAACAAACCAAAATAAGGCCCTGTATATGCTTCTTAGCAATAAGGTAAAACCACCAAAGTGCCTAGACAATGTTCAAAAATGAATATTTACATACAGTATACAAGCAAGTTTAATAGTGTTCAAAGGGGCGATTCAGCATGGAATGCTGCTATGGCAGCATTTGCATGCAGAATCCTGCCACAGTGTGCACAGGTGCAGAAGCCACATTGCGCATGCGCACACAGTGCAATGGCATCTCACGTGTGCGAACTCCTCTGCCTGATTGACAGGCAGAGTCGTTTGCAGATCGGGAGAGGGAGTGTTTCCAGAATTGGGAGGGTGGGGGGGGGGTGCTGTCCGGATAACAGTAACAGTAAAACTGAAGTGCTGTCCAGGCGTGTCCAGACCAGATAGATTGCTATCTGCCTTTTCATAGTATACAACATTACAGAGCGCCCAATTCATATTATGCAACATTATAATGCCCTCTGGTTAATGTTATACCAAATTACATTGAGCAGGTCCAGTCGCATATAGATATATTATACAGTAGACCCCTAGACAAAAGTTTGTAAGGTCTCCTAATGGGTATATTCAATTCCTAAAACAACAAGTATGGTCCTTTGAGGAAGAAAAAGGACCAAAAAAAGGAAACTACAGGCCTTTTCCTGGGCACACTTGAAAAAATTGATATGATGAAATTAATTTAAAAAATAACTTTTATTAATCTATACTTTTAAGAAAAAGGGGCGAGAGCTGACGTCAATAGTTAAAAAGCATGAGTGTTAGCCAGTACCAATGTACCTATTATAGGCGAACAGATAATAGGTGAGCGAAAATGAAAAAATCCTCATCCATGGAAATAATTCACATACATACTCTATAATCGGGAATTTATATAAATGAGGTCACTGCCTCGACTCCAATGTAGTCTGACAATTGTTATAGGTCTGAGATCCGGTTGATAGTGGGTCCCAAATGGCTATATTTGGGACCCACTATCAACCGGATCTCAGACCTATAACAATTGTCAGACTACATTGGAGTCGAGGCAGTGACCTCATTTATATAAATTCCCGATTACAGAGTATGTATGTGAATTATTTCCATGGATGAGGATTTTTTCATTTTCGCTCACCTATTATCTGTTCGCCTATAATAGGTACATTGGTACTGGCTAACACTCATGCTTTTTAACTATTGACGTCAGCTCTCGCCCCTTTTTCTTAAAAGTATAGATTAATAAAAGTTATTTTTTAAATTAATTTCATCATATCAATTTTTTCAAGTGTGCCCAGGAAAAGGCCTGTAGTTTCCTTTTTTTGGTCCTTTTTCTTCCTCAAAGGACCATACTTGTTGTTTTATAGTTGTCATAACTATTTTTCTGGAGCACCACCAACCATTTGCTGAAGCTATTATTTAAGTAGGCATTTATGTTGGTTTAATAACAATATTTCTAAATTTATTGAACTAAAATTGTTATATCCTGTGCAGATTTATCCTTTTTTTTTTTATATTCAATTCCTGTCAGATCCTTTCCGATAGAAAAGATCCGACAGGTCAGTATTCAATGCCGCGTTTCCGACAATGCAAATCCAACATGTCAGATTAACATTGTCGGAAACGGGGCTATATGAATGGCCAAGTATCAGGAAGGCTCTATTGTATAATGGCCCTGTGCTTGCTGTCCTCCACTCCGTTGGCCCCATGACCAGTATACCTGCAACTAGGAGCTGTGACTGTCCAGCTGTGAAGGCAGGAAAGCAGGATGGCGGCGGGTGCCACTGCGGGACCGGAGCTCCGACCACACCCTCTCCCGTACCAAAGTATGCACAGCAGGTGAGATGTGGGAGGCTGCGGGAAGCAGCACTGTTCCCATCGTGGCAAGATGGTCTCGCACCAGCACAGACGGCACTGCTGGAGAGATTGCGGGGTCAAGCCGTCACTGGAGGCCGCAGCCAGGACCAGCGGCAGGGACCCGCCAAGAGTGTTCAGCTCTGGCGGCAACATCAGGGCAGCAGTCACCAGCACAGCCGCAGCCACCAACAGCAGCAAGGGGGTGGTTCCGACAATGTCAATCCGACTTTAAAAAATCCGACATTGTTGGAACCGGGGCCAAAACCTGTCGGATTTGGCCGCGGAACACGTGGATCCACTGCTAATCCGACAATCCAAAAAGGCCCAGCATTGAATAGGTCCGAACCCCATTCGACCTAAATCTGTCGGAAGCTGCCATCTTTCCGACTAGACGGCAGCTTCCGACACTTATTGAATATACCTCTAAGCATCACCCAATGGTGAAAAATGTATATAATGTATGTAAATTTGGCAGGGAAGGTGGCCTCTCTCAGCCCTGGGCCACATAGTAAGTGCTGCACTCCTCGCGCCTATGGTAGCTACGTCCTTGCTTACAGGATTTATTAGGTGTAAAACTTTTTAAATGGTTTCATTTAAAAAAATAGCTCTGGAGTCTAGACTGGTAATAAAATATATCAGAAAACATGTCATGGGGTTCCCCTACAATCCAATAACAAGCGAGACCTGAAAAAGCAAGGGGTATAATGCTATAGCAAAAGAAAAAAATAATATTCTGTACACGTGGACTACAAGTCCCAGCAACCTTACCTAGCATGGTGGTACTTCTAGAACCACAAGTGTCAGCATGCCCATGCATTAAGTGCATCCCATTTTGGTGTTGGTGTAAATAATTAATCAATTCAACTGCCTGAAATTCAGCAAATGGTTGCACTGCTGTTATGTGATTTTCAGATTGTTGAAAGTAATCACTGCTTGCAACCACATTCTATGACCATTACGGAGAGCAGGTACTAATTACCCAGGCCCAAGCTTATTGTAGGGGCCCTGGTAAGCTGCTAAGGGGAACATTGGGCATCATCCAAATTACCGGCGGTCACTTACCAGACAGTTAGCCCCGATACTGACTCATGCCTCAGCTTATAAGGTATTTTGCTTGCAAATCTCCCAAAACAGCCCCGTTTTCATGCGAAAATGGGGCAGCTGGCGCGAAAACACATAGCTTTCACTAAACCTGTGTGCTTTCGTGAAAAAAATTATTTTTTACAGGCGATCCTAATTGGACATTTTTTTCTGATATATTTTAATACCAGCCTAGACTCCAGAGCTATTTTTTAAATGAAACCATTGCTAAAAAATATCGATGAAACATTGGGAAAAATTGTGCTATGCCCAAACTGACATCTAATAAATTAACTACAGCATTTAGGTACATACCATACGTTATGCAGTCTGCACTCCTCAGTAATACTGCAAACAGCATCTACAATTTTAGTCAGCATTTCAGAGGACTGTGGTGGTCATTCCGAGTTGTTCGCTCGCTAGAAGTTTTTTGCAGCCATGCAAACGCTATGCCGCCTCCCACTGGGAGTGTATTTTAGCTTAGCAGAAGTGCGAACAAAAGGTTTGCCTAGCGGCTACAAAGTTTTTTTGTGCAGTTTCTGAGTAGCTTTAAACCTAATCAGCGCTTGCGATCACTTCAGACTGTTCAGTTCCTGTTTTGACGTCAGAAACACGCCCTGCGTTCACCCAGCCATGCCTTCGTTTTTCCTGGCATGCCTGCATTTTTACGAACACTCCCTGAAAACGGTCAGTTGACGCCCAGAAACGTCCACTTCATGTCAATCACTCCGTGGTCAGCAGTGCGACTGAAAAGCTTTGCTAGACCCTCTGTGAAACTGCATTGGTCGTTGTAATAGTACGTTGCACGTGCGCATTGCTCCGAATGCGCAGAAGTGCCATTTTTTTGTCTCATCGCTGCACAGCAACCGATTGCAGCTAGCGAACAACTCGGAATGACCACCAGTGTACTGTATACCATGTTCAATTTGCTCCCAATGTGAAATTAAATATAAAATAATTCAGTAGGCTGATGTGATTTCTTTTGTAAGGTCTTTTCCTAAAATACTGTACAATGCTGACAGAACAAGCCAATTAAATAGGCATTACAAATGGATAAAATTACATGTTTTCACACTTGACCTGGATTTTCTTTAATTAAACACTTCGTATCCCTGTAGCCACTTAAAGAAGATCTCATTATCTTTTAAAATTTAAGTTGTTCAAAGTGTTTAGAAGCTTACATTATTTTCCATAATTAGCCCTATACTTACAGTACCTTAATTTGTCTACCAAGAGTGGCTAGATCTATGGCTTTGTACATTTATATGATTTACCTGTAGTCTGAATACATATGGTTGAATTCATTCAGCTGGAAATGCTTAAGAATCATTGTGTTGGATAGAATCATTTGCTACATATGACAGTTTCTAATTAACTATAATACTTGTTCCCACTTACACATGAGTAAGTAGGATGGTCTGGAAATAAAAGCCGTTTTCAGTTAAAGGAGCAGAAAACCAAAACATTCTGTATTCTTAATATATTTCTATGAGCTTTATTGTACCATGCCTTATCAAACTGAGCCACTTCCATTCTTGAATAGAGCTTTTGATGTGCAACAGGTGGCACGGGGAGACTACTGATTTATTTTTTGCTGTATGTAATATCCATGCTAAAGCAGAGAAGATTAACAGAAAGGATGCCATAAACCTAGAGTGGGTTAAACCACAAGGATGAGGGTTAACCTGAGTGGTGGTCATCTGTTATGCTTTTGCCAGTGGCTAATATCAGGGCAGTGGTTTGGTCATTTTATGTAAGATTCTGGCATTACGGCTCAGTCTCCGTTTGCCTGAACAAAATGTCCCACTATCCCGTCCTATTTCTTTGTTGTTGTACAAAGTATAGTATGGCTAATCATCAGTAAGGGTGTAGTTGATTTGTTTGATATACTCACATTCATGGTGAAGTCTCAACCAGCCTCATGGGGCTAGCAAATTCACCTTTCCTGGTCACATAGTTATGGTGGTTTGAGCTAGTTTTCATTTCAAGGGCACCCATAGTGTGGTCATCACCGACAATGCACTAATTGTATGGTTTTGCCTTGTTGGTCTTCCTTCGACGTGCCAGGTTCCCAGTCTGAAGCTATTCAAGTTGGGAGGCATGATATGCATATTTAAGTCCAATAATGCAATGCGGAAGTATTGGCTGCAGTGGTCCCAAAGTATATAAAGTTATGCCACTAAAATGCTAACATATAACACAGCCTCCCTTAGATTTCTAAATATTCTACATAAGATAGAAATAATTGAAAAATGTGGACTTAATGGAGACGTTAAACTAGAATACATCTATTCTTTAAAAGAATGCAATGATTTCTATTCAGCAGGAACAGAATTATGCCCCAGAGAATATGTATTCCATTGTGTAATCTTGTCATGCATATTTCTCAGAGAAGGATCCATGCTGGCACATTGAATTATAATTGAAAGTTTGAAGAGGACTAAATGTAGTCAGCTTTAATAAGAATGTTTGGCTTGTTTTGTGTTGACAAATGTAAATAGATATAGATTTTGTTAAAGCCGAGATGTTCCTTCAATTTTAAAAAAAGTGAATGTAAAACACTGAAGAGTATTATGGCATTAAGCCACAACAGCAATTACTTGTACAGCAATGTAGAAGAAGAAAAATAAATATTGGAAGGTCATAGCATGACATACATTTAAAAATGTTATTGGACAGAAGCCATAGCCATCCCATCAGGAGCCACATTTACTTCCACATAATTTAATCTCACACCTGTCCATTACTTCACAGTTGATAAGAGAAAAATCAATTGTTATAGCGCTGGTTTTACACTACAATAAAAGAAAAAATTACAACGGATAGTAAAATAAGATGCAATGTAATGTTTTTTGGTTTTTTTTAAATGCAGCAGAACATATTGCAATAAATCAAGAAACAAATTCTAAAAGTAGTAACATTGCATAAAAAAATGACTAGTTGCAATGCAATCTATAAAAAAGTCTAATAAATCTGTAAAATTCGTGGCATCTTTTAGTGGCAATTGAGACAAAAACTTAGGCAGTAAAAATGTTGATAAACAGGTTCTAGTCCAATTGATAGTTCCTTAAAAATATCATATTCTTGTGAGAGTCTTTCACAAAAGTTCCACAGCAGAAAAAAACTTTGGATTGCTGCTAGTGCTCACACTGGGGTCAAACAGTGAAATTCTACAAGCAGAATAGAAACTGTATCATACTAAAATGAATTACTGTAGAATATTAACATGAATTATTAAATAATGTTGCTCTGAAATGGAGAGGCACTAAGTGGAAAGTCTATTCTTATATTACCCATACCAGGGGGGTCATTCCGACCTGATCGTAGCTGTGGAGAAACTCAGGAGAATTTGTTGTTACTTATTATACAGTATGTTGGCAATTATTATTTGAGTAAAATTATTATTATTATTATTATTAGTAGTAGTAGTAGTAGTAGTAGTAGTAGAAGTAGTATATTCATTATTTATTTGGAGCCACAAGGGTTCTGCAGGGTCCTTACAAAGTACGTAAGCATAAATAGTGCACACAAAACAAGAGAAAATAAATGCAAAAGACTTGGGGCCAAATAGAGTGAGAGTTTCAGAAAGTGAGAGATTTGGTAAGGTTTTGCAGTTTTTTTTAAGGTGTCAATCATTTACACAGCAAGGTCAACCTGGTTTTGCAGTGTAAATAATTGTCACTTTAAAAAAAAACTGAAAAACCTTACCAAATCTCTCACTTTCTGAAACTCTCACTCTATTACATTTGGCCCTTGGGGTCTATTCATGAAGCAGAGAAAAGTGTGGCGAAGTAAGCCAGTGGAAAAGTTGCCCATGGCAACCCATCAGCATTGACGTAAGATTTATAATTTGCATACTATACAATTGTATGGAGCAGCCTCACTTCTCCACTCTTTTAACTGCTTCATGAATAGACTCCTTAGGGCAGTAATTCCCAACCACGGTCCTCAATGCACACCAACAGTGCAGGTTTTAGTGATATCCAGGCTTCAGCACAGGTGACTTAATTAGTAGCTCAGTTATTTTGATTTAACCATCTGTGCTGCAGCCTGGATATTACTAAAATATGCACTGTTGGTGTGCCTTGAGGACCGTGGTTGGGAATGCCTGCCTTAGGGGAAGATACTGTATACTAAGCCTTGAAAAGTGATACATTTCACAGTGATAAAGTACTAGCCAATCAGTTGCCATGTCACAGGCTGGGTTTGAAAAATTGAAAAGAAAGCTTCCATAAGGACAGTTACTCTTTCTTTTTTACGTATGGACATTGGACTTTCATACATTTTTTAATACATACAAAAATTGTGGTTGCATTACACGGTTCTTTCTCCTTTTTAAAAGAATTTAACATTGGGTGCTTCTAAATGTGATTCTATTTACTTGTTTTTATATTTATGTGTGACTGTTGTGTTTACAATAACTTTTTATGTGGAAAACAAAAATTAAAAAATCAAGATACTGATTTTTCATCTTTAAAGTGTTGCATCTTTATTCAGCCAGAATTTATTGCTTGGTAACAGTAATGTAAATCAGTGCAATAGCCACATCAATTTCTTTTGCATATATGGGTTTGAAAAATGACAGCTAGGAGCTGTTTTTTTGGTGCTTTATCACTGAGCAAGCTATCACTTTTCAAGGCTTAGGGGTCTATTTACTAAGCCTTGGTTGCAGATAAAGTAGACAGCGATAAAGTACCAGCCAATCTGCTCCAAACTGCTGTGCCACAGGTTGTGTTTGAAAAATGACAGTTAGGAGCTGATTGGCTGGTACTTTATCTCCAGCGACTTTATCTCCATCCAAGGATTAGTAAATAGACCCCTTAGTACTATACATCTGGCCCATAAAGTACAAAACAATGCAGAACATGGGGTACACACTAAAGGTTTGGCACCAATGCTTGCAAGGGAGAAGCACAAGAGGGAAGAGACCCTGCTTATTACAGAGCTAATGACTAGAAACAGAGTATATAGATAGATAATACAGGCAACAGTAAATGTACTTTTATATGAAACACAGATGGCAGATACAGTATTAACAAGCATTTTTTTAAGATATGCTAGTAATATACAACTTATCTTGAGGCAGGTTTTTCCCGATTTTATCAACACAGGTTGGACCCAGGTCACAGCTCTTACCCAGGGCAGTGGCGAATTTCCCATCAGGCACACGTGGCATGTGCCTAGGGGTGGCACTTGTTTGGGGATGGCACTTGGATGCTTGTATTGGTACTATCAGCCCAAAAAGTACTAGTAACTGCAAAATATTTCCACTGTACTGTACCATATGCTATCTTGAATGGAGTGTAATTGGTTAGAACAGGCACTCACTGCCCCTGTAAGCTGTTCTACTTAGTAAATATACATATGTAAAAATATAAAAATGTCATAGTGGCTATTTAAAATTATTCCATTAAATTAGCTATCATCAAATGAGGGCTTATAACTAATGAATAAAAATAATAAAATTAGGAAGGTGGGGAGCGGCCGTTACTGTTGTGCCTATTGGCTGCCCAGGGGTGTCACTGGCCTAGGTTACACCCGGTGCAACTTAAAGACTCAATGCGCATGCCGTAGATGCGTGCCAATAATACAATTTATCTTGTTAAGATTAAGATTACAGCAAATTTCTATACTCCTACTGTAGATTCATCAGTGGCCATGATTAGCAGTCAGGGATCTATTTACAGTGCTAAGCGATGGAGAGGTATAAAGTGATGGGAGATAAAGTACAATCCAATCAGCTCCTGACATTTTCTAAACACTGATTGGTTGGTAATCTTTTCCCTTTGTCTCTCTCCATTGCTTAGTAAATAGGCCCCTCAATTTCCAAATATAATTTTGTAAATCATTTCCTTGACAGCTGAATTTACATTTTCAAAATGAATCAAGTTTTGAAACTAATAATGCTGTAAGGTGTTCAACAAGATCTATCAATATGGGGTAGATGGAAGAGGTCTAATTTTTATTAAAACCTGAGAGACATTAGTATATAATTAAAATATGTAATACAATTGTTGCTTGGTAAAATTAACTAAGATCTCATGACTGAAATCTAAAAAATTATTCAATAAATTCACTAAGAAAAAAGTCTTCTGTACTTCAGATTCAGCGGCATTGGTCACTTAAAATATAAAAGTTTTATACCACTTTCAGACAGAAGCTGGGGTTTGGACACAGGTTATTCTCTGATTTTTCATCTCAGGTTGGACCCAGGTCACAGCTCCTACCAAGGGGTGTCACTGGCCTTGACGACACCCAGAGCAACTTAAAGACTCAGGGGTCTATTCATGAAGCAGTGAAAAGTGTGGAGAAGTGAGCCAGTGGAGAAGTTGGCCATGGCAACCAATCAGCATTGAAGTAACATTTAGAATTTGCATACTATACAATTGTATGGAGCAACTGATTGATTGCCATGGACAACTTCTCCACAGGCTCACTTCTCCACACTTTTAACTGCTTCATGAATAAACCCCTCAATGTGCATGCCGCTAAAAGTGGGGTGTGGTTTTGTGTGAAGGAGTGTGGCCTCATGGCCCAACCCAGGGCCGGTTCAGGGGGGGTGAACAGGGTGTTGGTCCCCCAATACAGATCTGATCATGGTTAAAACCAGCAGCAGTGGAGCCCACCGCGATGAAGGGGACTGCAGCCGGCGGTCCGAACTTAGCCCGGCCAGCACACTATTCTCAGACATCCATGCTGCAAGCCCATTTGCTGGGCGCCTGCTATGATGTCCCTGATCTGGCTTCTGCTCCTTCTCTTTGTAATATTTCCTTGTGTGAGGACATCAGAGAGTACAGGAGTCAACGTCAGAAGAAGAAGCCAAGTCAGAGACATCGCAGCAGGTGCCCGGCACATATGCTTGCAGCAGGGAGAAGCTAATAATAGTGTGTCGCTATTATACCATTGTAAGTGTACTTTTTTGCATGCCTGGAACACTGCAGAACTTTTGATCTTTAACTAGTGAGGGCACCTGGCTTACTGTTTTATATTTATATATATATATATATATATATATATATATAGAACGACTTGTAAGGCGGCACTCAGGAGACTGGATAGATGGCAAAAAAGTTTCTTTATTGCGTCACAGTCCGACGCACGTTTCGGGACACAGCCCGTCGTAATATTGTCTGCCTCTGAACCTTTTCTAGCTCCAGGATATCCTTTTTGTAATATGGTGCCCAAAATTGCACACAGTATTCAGGATGTGGCCTCACTAGTGACTTATATAATGGGAGTATATTACTCTGCATCAATTCCCCATTTTATGCATGCTAATATCTTGTTAGCCTTCTTTGCTGCATTCCTACTTTGGGTACTGCTGCTTAATTTGTTATCTATGAGGACCCCTAAGTCTTTTTCCAGTACACAATCCCCTAATATTACCCCATTTAGTATGTAGGTGTTATTTTTGGTCTTGCCCCCACAGTGCATTACTTTACACTTGTCTGTATTGAATCTCATTCTCCATTTTGCTACCCATGATTGCAGTTTAGTTAAGTCGTTCTGAAGAGACTCCCCCTCGGTATTTATAACCTTACACAATTTGGTATCGTCTGCGAAAATTGATACCATGCTCTCCAGACCTACTTTTAGGTCGTTGATGAAAATGTTGAACAAAAGTGGTCCAAGTACAGACCCTTGTGGCACACCACTTAGTACTTTAGTCCAATTTGAAAATGATCCATTGACCACAACGCGCTGCTCCCTATTATCTAACCAATTACTGACCGAAGTGCATATTGTGCTTCCTAGCCCTATTTCTTGTAGCTTGTAGATAAGACGCATGTGTGGTACTGTGTCGAAAGCTTTGGCAAAGTCTAAAAAGATTATATCCACCTCCTTATCTTGATCCAGGTTCGCACTTACTGTTTCGCACTTCCTGTTTCATAAAAGCCAAGTAAGTTGGTCTGACATGATCTGTCCTTCACAAATCCATGTTAGTTCCTTTTAATGACCTTCTTTGCTTCAAGGAACATTTGAATACTGTCCCTGTACTTTTGAATACTGTCCCTATACCTTGGAGTTGCCCACACCCCCTGCACCCTTGTAGTGACACTACTGCTATAACCCACCTTTCACACTGCACCTTGGACCTACATAACGTTTTTTAAAGGGGCAATCACTTAAAAGGCATGGTTTTGCCTTGTAAGTGATTGCCCCTTTAAAAAAACTTCTGAGATCAGCAGACATCTTGCACCTCCGGCAATCTCGGGCATCATTACATCTGCCTATTGTTTCTTTTTCAGGTGGAACCATTGGCTCTATGCGTGACGTGACCGAGTTACAAAAGGGAGCCAATAGTTTTAGTGTCACCATCTACACACATGTTCACGTCTCACGTTGTTGAACTTATACCACTAGTCTTTCCACATGCCAGATTATTTTGGCCGGTGTGTTTCTATATATATATAGGACCTGCATGAAGGTGGGGTACCTTGGCGAGCGGTATGCAGGCTTCCGTGCATTGGCCAATTCACTAACTAAACCCCCATCATTTATTTATTGATGTTGTGAGGATAAGTGAGCTTGCTATGGTGAGTGCTGAACTTTCTGGTTGCATATATATATATATATATATATATTAGTTACCAGCCCGTCAAAATGATGGAACAATGGAACAACGTAGCAGTAATGACAGCGCCAGCGCTGTGTGCGCCCGAACGAAGCAACAGTTAAATTGCTCTGTCGGGCGAGATATATATATATATATATATATATATATATATGTAGAAAGAATGAAGGCGGCACTCACGCAGGTTTTTGAAAAAGTAGAAAGGTCAGTTTTAATTTGCCGACATGTTTCGGGGACTAGCCCAGTCCTCAGGGCCTTAACGGGTTAAGGCCCTGAGGACGGGGCTAGTCCCCGAAACATGTCGGTAAATTAAAACTGACCTTTCTACTTTTGCAAAAACCTGCGTGAGTGCCGCCTTCATTCTTTCTACATATATATGAGGTAATCCCTCTGGGAGGGCACCGCAGTAACATCACCTATACAGACGAGTGCCGGGACTATCTGTTTATATATATATATATATATTTATAAAATAGTATATATTTACAAGTGCCCTCAATCTGTTTTTTTTAACACATGCATCTGTGACTGAACAGGATTATCTTTTGTAAGCCAGATACATGTGAATACATATGTAATAGCCTATTAGCGGCATCTCATTGCATATAGAATGTGAGCACCCTGGGAATATTTTTTTTTCAGTAGAGAATTACCTCTGACAGTAAATCAGAACAGACAGAATATACCAGACTATGTAGAGGAATGATGGCACAACGTGATATCGTACTGCTCACTCCTTTCCCAGAATGCATCACATTACTGTATAGTTACAGTATACTGTATATTACATAATAGAATGATTGCAATGATAATAACAATAATAATAATAATAATAATAATAATAATTAATATTATTAGATATAATATTTTTGCAGTTTCACAATCCATTTAGGTATCCATTGCCCCGACATGGAAATCCCTACATTTAAAATCTTTGCTGTTCCAAGAACTGAGGTGACTTACATAAAGTACATATTGTAGTTTGTCAAATTCCGTGCTTCCTTGTTTCTCATAAATAAAATCTACTACTGATACGGATTGTACTTAAGTCATTACACATGTTTATAACACTATTTAAAGACAAACAGAAATATTATAACACGTTATTAACAATGAATCACTTAGATAGACTAAAAGGTACCATTAGATAGCATTAGCATTAGTAGATGCAGTTCATGGTATTATTTTATGTTTAGTGGAAGAGCTAGAACAAGAGTGATTGTAGTTACAGTAGGTTGGAAAATAGGCGGTGTGACTGGTTGAGCTGAAGCCACAATACCTATGTATCCCCAGTTGTGTAGAGTATTTCATTATTCATCACAGCTGCCAACTATGGGTCTTATTCAGACCCGGACTCAGACGCGTGTCTGTATGCAGCGGCTGCTTCCAGATGCATGCGCAACTCTTCACCATGTGGTTGCATCCCAGAACGATGCAGCTTCAAGGTGATTGACATCGGCAGCCATTGGATGAGGGGTGTGTGTAGATGCTGCGTTTAGTGGGCCAGGCTGCACAGGCAGAGGTCAACTTCAAATTGATGTGTTCGCAATTAAATAGCGAATGCATCACTAATCACTGGAAAATTGGCCACCGTTACATTTTTTGGGTGATTTGTACTACAGCAGCAGCAGCAGCTACAGCAGCACCAGCACGGACTCTGGAGAAGTGAGCAATTAAACATGGGTGCAGGGCATGCAGTGTGGGCCCCCCTTTACCCAGGGGCCTATGTGAATCCATTATAGATACACCAATGCCTAGCTGTTTCTCAAAAGTCTCTCTAAGGTTTAGTACACCTTGTTTATCATATGCTTCTGGTATCCCTTGGATATGATTTATGCACATGCAGTAGTATTTTACATTTGTTTATAATGTGTTATAATCTCTAGTCATTTTCAATGGCCCTTTGGTGTATTTGCAGTTTCTACCTACAGTACAATTCCAATTTTCGGCATATACAGGCAGCTTGTACAGAAGTACTTTTAACCATTATGGGTTGCATTATACTCATGCAGTTACACATATAGACAAGTACTTCCTACTTATTCTGAAGCACTGGTGATATCTACAGTACCAGTCAGTATATCAATCTTTATGTGAAAGGTAGCTATTATATGTGAAGGCAAAGGTACTGGTTTTAAGAATTTATCAAGCACTATTCATAACAAACATCATGATATCACTTAAATGAACAGAGATTATATTTTTTCTTCAAGCTTTTAATTCAAATAGAATAAAAAACAGAACACGTAGACGATGAAGACCTGCTCCTTTTATAGCCCTGTTGTGAATAGCAGGCTAGGAAACCTGTCAGCATTAACCAATGCAGAGCTGCTATGCTCTGATTGGTCAGCGTGTGAGATTGGTTAGTGTTTTATGATTAGTTATAAAAGGCAAGATTTCAAATGGGATTTAGCTAAAATCAATTTAATTTCTTTTATTTTAATTAAAAACCGGAAGAAAAAAGTACTTCCTGTTTTTTCAACACTGCATGTGAAAGTCTTGCAAAGCAACCACAATGCATATACCTCTTGTGATCTAATTCGAGCCACTCTCTGAAACCACCCCGAAACTCGTACAGTATATATCACATTGTGTCAGCGTTGTTGTACGTTTTGCTTCCGCTGTTGTATGTTTTTTAGAAACTGTGTAGCAAATGTCCGCTTGCACATGTATATTGCGCTTTTGGCACATGCACAAATAATCTTCCATTTGCAAAACCATCTAAGTAGCAAACCATCTCTGAATCAGGCCCCTTGTGCAATAATCGGGCTGATCAGACAATTATCGGCTGGTCGGTCCAATTATTGCACAGTGAGTACACAGCACCCGGGGCCGAATGATCGATCCGATGAGCTGATATCATGCCACAAATGTAATGGTAAAAATAGCATCTCAATGAACTTAGGGACTTATATAATTTATCATTAAAAAAACTTGGGAGCTAATTCAGAGTTGTATGCAATCCCAATGCTTTACATAGATCCCCAATGGTGTGGGATCTGCGTGTGCACAGATGCTGCACTGCACATTTGCAGATCTTATTCTGCCAGATTGTTCACAGTACCCTGGATGCCGCAATGTGATTTACATGCTGCTGGCATTTGGAGGTGGGAACAGACAGCGTCCCAAAGAAAGAGGAAGTGTGTCCCCATTTTCTGGATGTGCTAAAGGTAAAGCCAGTGGCTGCGTCCTTGGCCACTGCTTCACTGGCTTCAGCAATCTGAATTCTCTGGTCATACTTAGTAACCTGAGGGTTACTCAGAGGACCAATATTCACACAGATGATCTGATGCTGTGTACTTGGACATAGCAATGGATCAGAGAACTCGGCAATAGGCATCTATTTACGAAGACTCCACCCCTGCGGCATAAGCATATTATCACATAGACACTGCAGCTGTGTGATTTGTGCACATCTTTGAATCAGGCCCATGGATTGAATCAGACCCATGGATTGTTTCTAATCCAACCATGGGGCAGGTATATTAAGCCTGGAGAAGTGATAAGTGCAAGGTGATAACGCACCAGCCAATCAGCTCCAATATGTAAATTTACAGTTAGGAGCTGATTGGCTGGTGCATTATCACCTTGCACTTATTACTGCTTTATCACTGCTTTATCACTTCTCCAGGCTTAATACATCTGAACCAATGCACCTTTATGCTTTATGCTGCCCCTAGCATTAGGAAGGGACAAATAAAAAAAGACCAGAATGTAGACAGATTAAAAAAAAAAAAAAAATACTATATATTTTTAGGATACAAAAAAAAAGATAATTAGCTGAAGTATAAAGAAAGATAATTAAAATATGTTTATCTAAATCAGAGGTTCTCAAACTTGGTCCTCGGGGGCACACACAGTGCATGTTTTGCAGGTAACCCAGCAGGTGCACAGGTGTATTAATTACTCACTGACACATTTTAAAAGGTCCGCAGGTGGAGCTAATTATTTCACTTGCGATTCTGTGAGGAGACCTGCAAAACATGCACTGTGTCTGCCCCCGAGGACCGAGTTTGAGAACCTCTGATCTAAATAATGTAAAAGTAAAATGCAGAATACAAAGCAGCTGCCAGTAATCTAAGCTGTAAAATGTTGCAGTGAGTAGAAATGCCTCAGATGTATAACATTTATTTTTAATTAGATACTGTAAAAACATAATGTTCCATCTGTGTTCCTGATCTCTGAAAAATGCTGCAAATGTGTTGCAATTATATTTATCTCTGGATGAAGAGCAGGACCCTCCTGACACAGAGGGCTGCTACATAAATATGTTCATCCCACATGTAGTGTACTTTTAAAACATCTTAAACACGCTGTGACTTAGATTCTGTTAAGTAGTCAAGTATACTTAAGCTAAACTTTCATAAGATTTTGTATTACTTCATTCATTTCAATTTAAATTATGTGGCTGCAGAAAAGAATAACATTTAGTTTAATTTAATGTAGAGAACATAATGGATACATTTGTCAGTTTCATATCTGTAAATTGCTATTCAAATTTGTAGTTTTGATTTGCCAGAAGTAAAGGTAATCACATCAAGGGTGGGCAGATCCTTTATGCTTCAGAGGCTGATGCTTTTCTGTTACATTGCTCAACAGTACTGTAGGCAGAAGTATAGGGTGACTGTTACTGTGCTTCAAAAATATTTGGACATGTGTGATATATAAGTAAAACTCTAAGCCAGAGGTTCCCAAACGCGGTCCTCAAGGCAACCCAACGGTCCTGGTTTTAACTGTATCCATGCTTGGCAACAGGTGACTTAATTAGCAACTTAGTCAATTTGATTTAACCATCTGTGCTGAGCCATGGATATACCTAAAACCTGGAATGTTGGGGTGCCTTGAGGACCGCGTTTGGGAACCCCCCTGGGTGCGCCACTGGATCAGGGCTAGGTGCAAATAGCTATAGCTCATGATATTAGTCACTAGTCATAGTATAGTAAGCCTGCTTGCGATTGGCTGTTTGGGAAAGCTATACTGACACTGCATGATGCTTTCATCATTGTCTGGGTATAGATTACACTTCTGTGATCAAATGTAAGAATTGTTTAGCAGTTGTTTCTACTGTATTAAATAAGTTTTTGTTTTTAGTTTAACTAAATAATAGCAAAGACATTCTTTGCACAGAAAGTTAATGTTTACAGCATAATTTACAATGCTCTGCATATGGCAGAAATATGATATTTCAGTGTGTAACTTTTACAATTGTACACTCATTTTGCAGCCAACTCTTGTCAAATATTGTCATCTCTAGTGATTCATATAGATTTCACACCAAAAAACAGTTGTGACTTTATGATTCCACTAGAAGATCCATGATATTTTAAAATTCTGTATTGGTACTTTATATGTTATCAATTCCCAACAAAAATGTTTTAGGATCAGTGGCGGATTTTACCTATGGCCTGCAGCACTCCTAGTAAAATTTGCCACCTTCAGTAATCCACTTTCAGTTCGTGACTGCACTGGCTTCACTGTGACTGGCAGTGACTTTCTATTGGACATTCTACTGTACCTGTCAGTTAAAGACACTACAGGCAGCCCCAGGGGAGATGTTTTCTCTCTGTGGGAATGCCATACTGGGCTGCAATTAGCAGAGTGTGTGCTTCCTGTGGGAAGCTACTCCCTGCTTTATCGTCAGTTCTAGCCGGCTTCTATGGGCTACAGTCAATGCAGTCCATAAAAGAAGGTGTTTTCTGCGTGCACAGTCCCGCCATTGCACGTTTGCATGAGCCGGTCCTGGCAACTGTCAGATCCATTGTGCAGGTTCATCTTATATTTTTATATTTTTAGTTTTTGGTATTATTATTGTTGTTATCATGATCATTTATTTATATGATACCTCAAAAATTTGCAATACTGTAAAGTACAACATGGATAACATACAGTAATACAAGTTGCATAATATAACACAATGCACCTAATTCAGACCTGATCGCTCCTCTATGATTTTACAGAGGGATGCGATCAGAGAGCTGCCGCCCATAGAGAGTGAAAACCCGCCCTGTGCAAGTGTGCAAATGCATGCATGCACTGTGCGAAAACTTCCCCAGAGCGCGGACAGCTGCAAATCCATTCACATCTCACTCACCATTGAATGGTTTTTCCATTCTGTGCAGTCTGTGCGTAGCCCAGGACTTACTCCTACAGTGCGATAGAAACCGGCTGATCGGGGCCAGAGCTGACATCACAAACCCACCCTAAAAATGCTTGGGAACGCCTGCATTATTTTAGTCACTCCCAGAAAATGGCTAGTTGCCACCCCATATGTCCACTTCCTGTCAATCAGCCTGCGTTTGCCTAGCAATCAAAAAAAGATGCAGCACAGAAAAACTGGATGATGATAATAGCAAAATACAGTATAAGGGAAGTGAAAGATAAGGAGATTAATCATTTATGGATCATGCAAAACAAAAATACAGGAATTCAGAGTGGACAGGATGGGAGAAAGTTGATAATGCAAGAAAAATATGGGTCCTGGTCATCAGAGCTATCAATCTAAAGAGAGAATTAATGCATGAGTGAGAAACATGGAGAGAGGTGTTGGTAGGGAGAACCAGTGGGCGAACAGTTAGGCAGTGGACTGGTAGGCTTCAGTGAACAGGAGATTTTTTAGGGAGTGTTTGAAGCATTGGTGGCTGGTGGAGAAGATGATAGGATGATGGAGAGCATTCCAAAGGTGTTGAGTGGTATGGGAAAAGTCTAAGAGGTGGGTGTGAGAGATGGTTACTTGAGGGGAGGAGAGGCAGCTGTCACTGGCAGAGCACCAAGCACTGGAAGGAGTGTCAATGGAGTGAAGAGTGGATATACAAGAGGAGAAAAGAATGAGGGCTTTGTGAGTGGGCAGGGCCGTAACTAGGCGTGTGTCAATGGTGCCTTGCCCACAGCACAAATGCACTGTGGGTGCACCATCTGGTAGCACCACCTGCACGGCCGCTCTCTCAAGTGTCAATCATCCCCAGTGACTGTCACCCGTTGCTGCTGCACCACTGACCTCTATGTGGTGTGCGCTCAACACACTGCTACTGAGTGGCTAGCGCACCCACTATACAAGTTGCAGGATGCTCTCAAGTGTCAATCACCGCCGCCTCCCACCCGCCTCTGCCCTGTACGCAGTGTGCACTGGACTTGCCCATGGTAGCACCAGCTGCACAGTGGTTGAACTTGTTCTCTTGCTCGAATGGACTATATTGTTCACACTGAACAAATTTTTAAATATTGTCTAATTTTTATTGCACTTTGAAAAACTCGTTCGAGAAACCCTTTCCAGTAAGTCATTTTGCTATGAAAGTGCAAATTTAAAAAGTTAGTCAATATAGACAAAACAAGTCTGAAGCCATGCCATGATAATATGCAGTTAGAGTTATAATATACAGTTTTTCAAAAAAGACAAATTTTAAAACCATCTTGGAGGCCTTTTTGACTATGCAAGATTTGACATTTGTCAATTTGTATTTATAATTAGAAAGTACCTTAACCACTTAAAATATTGATAAAACTACTGTACCCGATGTATCTTTACTTGAATGATTTTAATTTAATGAGTATTGAAAATTCAGTACATTAGAAAAGCATAAAAAGTGTAGGAATGAGAGCATTCCCAATCAGCAAGTAGGCATTGCTAATTTATTGTATATTTTTTGTTTCACAACCTTTCACACACACCAAACTTTTACCCCATAGGGGTATATTCAGCAGATGTCAGATCCCTTCCGACAGAAAGGCTACGACATCTCAGTATTCAATGAGCGGCCAAATCTGACAGGATTTGGCTGTTCCCGACAATGCCAACCCAATTTTTTTTAAAGTCGGATTGACATTGTCGGAAATGGGGCAAAAACCTGACGGATTTGGCAGCATTTCCGACAAAACATGTGCTTTCCGACAAATCGGAAAAACGGAGGCAGCATTGAATAGGTCATAACCCCTTCCGACCTAAAAAAAAGTCAGAAACTGCTGTCTTTCCGACAAGACACCAGTTTCCGACTTCAACTGAATACCCCCTATAGTTATTCTTTTGGGAAATGTCCAAGAAGGCACTACTATGGTAATCAAGAGACCAGTATAGATTTACATGGAGCTGGCTGAGTGACCCTCTTCCAATAAGTAATACATGCATATGTACAAAGTACAAATACCCATGATAAATAATTAGGCATTTGCATGAATCAGTCTTTATTGTGTGATAAAAGCTAATCATACTTGTATGATTGATCAAAGCTAATCAGCCATTGTCTCTGCATCCCTTGGGTGTTATTTTTAATAGATTTGATTGCTTTAGAAGACACAGTAAAGTCCTCTGCAGATCTCCGTTTTGCTTGTAAAATGATGCTTCCTCCTGCAGCACTTAGGCCACGTAGTTTAATCCTACAAAGAGCTCACAGCTACCTACAATACATCACTGATAAATCCTCAGCATGAAAAAAGACATTAGATGAAGGAAGAAATCAGAAACTCAAAGTCTGACCTTCCCATTGGGTGCTTTTTTCCTGAACTGACAGATTAACACATTATTGGGATATTATATTTCTGTGTTGTGGATTATTGTAAATAAAGAAATCTCAAAAGAAATGAAGACTGTTAAAGTGATGGTTTGATTACTCCAGGGAAACAACATAAAGCAATATTTCCTACTCTCTGCAGAGGTCCCCTGTGCCTTTTACCAGAGACATTGAGAGTGAACCTTGTAAGAAAGGTTATATTGTGTACAAATACAGTTAATGTAATCTAAGGCAAGTTTAACTCCCATGGGATACTGTACTTTCTTTTCCAATAGGAATTTATTGAATTTTGTTCACTTTTGTTTTCTACAACACACATGTATCTTTTTATTTATTGCTTTTAATGTATCTTGTCTCTGCGGATCTGGGGGTTTTCAGACCAGAAGATGTGTGCTGCTTTTCTAATGATCCATTAAAAGTTATTCACTATAGTGAGAGAGAGATGGAAAAGATGAGACAGAGAGCCTACTTCATGTCTGTACGCACATGAATTCGCAGCTGTATTTTTCAGGCTACGGACCTGCTAAATATTGCAAGTGAAGCTGCTGGCCAGAAAATGGTGTAGATGTCATCGCAAAGTACTCAGCATCTGCATATATATGCAGCATCGACACAATAATGAGGGACATCGACTCATTGACTCCTCGAGTGAGGCTATGACTTGCCACGGCAGTAGCAATCCTTGCGCCATGTTTCTCTGCATACAAGATCGCAGCTGAAGCCAGGTATATGACCCAAAAATGGCCATGACACTTCTGCGTTTTTTGCTGCCACTCCCCATAACCTCCCACTCCCTTTAATTGTGGTGCATGTGCAGTCTGCTGATAATTGCTAAATTGCCTGAACATTGGCATTACGTACAAACATGAATTAGGCCCAGAGTGAGAGGAAGAGGGGAAAAGAGGGAGAAAGAAATAAAGAAAGAGAGAAGGAAAGAAATAGAGAGAGAGAGAGAGAGGGTGAGTGAGAGGTAGAGGAGAACAGAGGGAGAGAGAGAAATGGTGTGACAGAGTAAGAGGGAGAGAGAGAGAAAGCGGGAGAGAAAGTATTAACAGCCATGTTATATTGCTATATTATATGACATTTCCACCATAGAGCACCATTTGTTCTTGAATTGTATGCAGCCATCTGTGCTTGTCTCTGAATAACCACCTATATGCTACTATGGGCAAAAGCTACCCTGAGCATAGGGACACCCACTGCAATTGCATCATTTCCATCTGACAGAGTACAATTATTTATACATCTTTATCATCATTACATATTGACTCATGTCGCAGAGTCTTACAATTATTTATACATCTTTATCATCATTGCATATTGGTTCATGTCGCAGAGTCTGAGTGCCTCTGTAGATGTGCAGGCTTAGCTGCTCTCCTGGGAGATAGAGGTCTCTCCAGTAGCAAGTAAAATTGCAACTGCAAATTTCTGCATGGCCATGAGAAGGCGTTTACTCAACCACTCCCTGATCCCATCCCCAAATGCTGTCTTCCTGTCATTCACATTGCAACTAATCGCAATTCAATTCTAAGTTGTTTCCAGATCTGCTCTAATTGAATGACCACTTTAGCAATGATGTGTTCTGGGTTGTATGCCTTTTTTGTGATTTTTATGTTCCTTCAGAAAAACAACAAGTTAATTCAGTTTTTTACCTTTTAGTTTAGTGCAAATGGATTTTCTGAAACTAGTGCTGTAATTGATATCTGTGTGAGATCATTGTGAATCCGGTAACACCAGCTGTATGTGCTAATAATAAGCCAAAAAGAGCAAAGTTTTAACACTACTGCTACCACCTATACTAAAAACCATCTGATAAAAGGAGAAATATTCTTACATTTATATCTACTCCGGGATCCAATCTGTGGAACTTATCCTTAAGTGGCAAAACTATTTTATTTTATTTTATTCTCAGAGCTCTGTGCAAAATTCTTTTTAATGTGTTTTGTTTTTAATAAATTGTTGTTTAAGTATTATTATCCTTTATGGAGCCACAAGGGTTCTCCAGCACCTAATTACAGAGTACATAAACAAAATAATCAAAACAGGAAAATAGTGACTTACAGTTGAAGACAATATAGGACAAGTACAGGGTAAATAAACATAGCTACAGCGGCAGATAACACTGACATCAGTATCAGGGTGGCAGAAAACTGCAGGGTTAAGTGCCAGTTAAAAAGGTTTAAGTAAGTGAAGGAGAAACACATGAGCGGTTGAGGGCCCTGCTTGTGAGAGCTTACATTGTAAACGTCCTGCACAGACGCCGAACTTGGGCGGCATTAAATCCGGCCCCAGATGTCCTCTTTGACATCCCAGAAGTGTTGAAAGAGCTTCATTAAGCTAAAACACTACCACTACCAGCGAACTCCCAACTCACACAACAAATATACGAGTCAGTAAAAATGGATATACATGTGTTATGGGTGGTATATTTTTTCAGCTTCTTAGATACTTCCCATGAAGTTGTCCACTATTACATGGAAATGAATGGAAAAAGAAACACAAATGAACTAGTGTTACACTATTGTGTTTCATGTACCTGCGCACCCGGACAGGCAGCAAATCCAAGCAATACTATGATGAACCAGTTTGACTCTGGATACATGGAAATCATCCTTGATTTTAATTAAATCTTTGTTTAAAAGCAAACATCACCTTCACATTGACACAAACTAACAAAGTAAACTCTAAACAGAATTAGTACAATATGTCTATTTGCAGCTTGCAGAATGATATTCTAATAAGTTATTTCTGAAAACTTTTCAAAACTGATGAGGTTTTAGTTAGAATGTGCATGAGGACAATACATATTTAGATTGAATCTATACATTTATACTTTAGTTTGTACATATGTTTCACAAATTGTTATTTTCTAAGTAATACAAGTGAGTGTAAAACACATTGGGGTTTACTTACTAATATTCGTGTTTTTGCCGTTTTGAAGGGTGTTTGATCTCGAATGGTATCGGGTGCATTTTACTGCAACTTTTTGAATCGTGATATGGTCATTCACTAAGCTGCCGAGTTTTGCACATTCGTTTTTTCCGATGTCGATGTGATTCGTAATATCAGGCAGTGTTTTACGGGAGTGATGAGTAAAACACTGCCTGACAAAACACAAGGAATCCCGTCCGGATCTGTGAGATCCGTGCAGGGCTTCATTGTGTACCTTAAAAAGTTAATTAAAGTCTTAAAAAAGTTAGAATAAATTGCGTGGGGTCCCCCCCGATAAGCATAACCAGCCTCGGGCTCTTTGAGCCGGTCCTGGTTGTCAAAATATGGGGGGGGGGAATGACAGGGGTTCCCCCATATTTAATCAACCAGCACCGGGCTCTGCGCCTGGGCTCTGCACCTGGTCCTGGTTCTAAAAATACGGGGGACAAAAAGCGTAGGGGTCCCCCGTATTTTTGAAACCAGCACCGGGCTCCACTAGCTGGGGAGATAATGCCACAGCCGGGGGACACTTTGATATCGGTCCCTGCGGCCGTGCCATTAAAACCCCAACTAGTCACCCCTGGCCGGGGTACCCTGGAGGAGTGGGGACCCCTTCAATCAAGGGGTCCCCCCCTCCAGCCACCCAAGGGCCAGGGGTGAAGCCCGAGGCTGTCCTCCCCATCCAAGGGCGGCGGATGGGGGGCTGATAGCCTTGTTTACAAAATGTGAATATTGTTTTTAGTAGCAGTACTACAAGTCCCAGCAAGCCTCCCCGCAAGCTGGTACTTGGAGAACCACAAGTACCAGCATGCGGTGGAAAACCGGGCTCGCTGGTACCTGTAGTGCTACTACTAAAAAAATACCCCAATAAAAACAGGACACACACACACACACACACACACCGTGACAGTACAACTTTATTACGTACATGCACACCAACATACACACATACTTACCTATGTTCCCACGAGGCTCGGTCCTCTTCTCCATGTAGAATCCTAGGGGTACCTGTGATAAAATTATACTCACATAATCCAGTGTACCTTCTGTTCTTTGTATAATCCACGTACTTGGCAAAATAATAAAATGGAAACCCGACCATGCACTGAAAGGGGCCCCATGTTTACACATGGGACCCCTTTCCCCGACTGCCAGGATCCCCCCTGACTCGTGTCAAAGAGGGTCCCTTCAGCCAATCAGGAAGCGCCACGTCGTGGCACTCTCCTGATTGGCTGTGTGCTCCTGTAGTGTCTGTCAGGCAGCACACGGCACAGATACAATGTAGCGCCTATGCGCTCTATTGTAGCCAATGGTGGGAACTTTGCGGTCAGCGGTGAGGTTACTTTCGGTCATTGATTAAATATGGGGAACCCCTGTCATTTTTTCCCCATATTTTGACAACCAGGACCGGCTCAAAGAGCCTGAGGCTGGTTATGCTTAGGAGGGGGGACCCCACGCAATTTTTTTTTTCAGATTTTACACTAAACAGACCCTTTCCCATAGATAACCATGCACAGATCTCACTGATCCGTGCATGGTTATCCAAACTCGACTGGAAAAAGCAGGTCTATTTTATTGCTGCTTTTTTTAACGAATCGAAAAAAAACAGACCCGCACTTGAGCACTCAGAAACTAACACCCAAATATGAATGAATAGTGAATGCCCGTATTATATGAAATAACAGCCGCGTTTGACCGATGGTCTATTCATTCGTATTTCTGAACGTTGTCATTCAACGAATAGTCCAAACACTGCCAAGATTGGTGCTTAGTGAATTCCCGGATTGGGATTTAGAAAAAAAAAATGCAAATCGGCCAAACTCGGAATTTTAGTAAATACTGCCCATTGTTTCTTAATAAAAGCTTATAACATTCAGTCCAGTGAAAGCAAAATGCCCTATTTTAGTGATAATTTATTAGAGTCAAGGATACCGAACAAAACAGACAAACAAACAATTAGATTGGAGTGATGAAATGATGCCAAAGTGTAGTAATTTAAAAAGAAATTCCAAACATCCAATTATACTGTACTGTGTTGTATGAAGATCAAATTGCTGGAAGCACTGGAATATGCACTAGTAAGGCACCGTGGAGACTCTCTGTGTATCTCGTCAGTCATAACATGGGCCCTCATTCCGAGTTGTTCGCTCGCAAGCGGATTTTAGCAGATTTGCTCATGCTAAGCCGCCGCCTACTGGGAGTGAATCTTAGCATCTTAAAAATGCGAACGATGTATTCGCAATATTGCGATTACACACCTCGTAGCAGTTTCTGAGTAGCTCCAGACTTACTCGGCATCTGCGATCAGTTCAGTGCTTGTCGTCCCTGGTTTGACGTCACAAACACACCCAGCGTTCGCCCAGACACTCCTCCGTTTCTCCGGCCACTCCTGCGTTTTTTCCGGAAACGGTAGCGTTTTTTCCCACACGCCCATAAAATGGCCTGTTTCCGCCCAGTAACACCCATTTCCGGTCAATCACATTACGATCGCCAGAACGATGAAAAAGCCGTGAGTAAAATTCCTAACTGCATAGCAAATTTACTTGGCGCAGTCGCAGTGCGGACATTGCGCATGCGCATTAAGCGGAAAATCGCTGCGATGCGAAGATTTTTACCGAGCGAACAACTCGGAATGAGGGCCATGGTGTCCGCAATTCTCACAGTCTGCCGGTGATGCAAGCGGCTCTTATTCAGACACATCCAGATCCATTGATTTAATGGGAAACCTCCTTGTAGTAGAATGGAGAAGGCGGTCTCCCGTGGCAACAGTTCTTTAGTGTGGGTGCACACTGGATCAGCGTGGCAACAGGTTTGAATGCGCTTTGAATAAACGCAGAAATCTGTGAACTTTCAATGCGTTTCTCTGCACCAGGCAGCTTTTTATAGAACAGTACAGCATGGAGCAGGCAGTAGTGGAACGAGTGGAAGAAGCAGTGCACACAGGAATCGGGTGGGAGGTGGTGAACAGGGGATGAGGCATTAAGGAAATAACTCAGAGAGGACAGAGAGGTGCAGAGATCCAAGTAGCAGGGCCGGCTCCAGGCCTACTAGTACCCTGAGAGAGAACATGTAAAATCCCCCCCCCCCAACACCTATGCGCGCGTCGAAGGTGCGCGCGCTCCAGGGAAAGTGGGCGTTGCCTCTGGGAAAGTGGGCGTGGCCTCATAACTTCATATTATTAGACTATAAATAAATATATTTTCACACCCCCTCTGCGCACACAATTAGCCGCCTTACACATAACAGCTACAGTAGTGTTCCTTACACACAATCAGGGCCGGACTGGGACTAAAAATAGGCCCTGGCATTTTTGAAGCACACAGGCCCACCTCTGTGACTCCTTCCCTTACTATACCTGACTCCTCCCACTTATTAGTCTATGCTCTTACAAATATAATTAATATTCTAACAACATACAAGCGTACATCATTCTCTATTAAAATACACACAACCAGTGGTTGAAGTGGAAATTTTTAAGTGGGGGTATGGAAATATGAAGTTTGTAACTAAGCGCGCGCCTTCGGCGCGCGCTCCAGAAAAGGGGGCATGGTCACTCAAAAGGGGGCGTGGCCTTCAGTGTAGTTTACCACACCATACACCCCTTATACGCATTATGCACCACAATAGTAGGACCCCTTATACCAGAGGTTCTCAAACTCGGTCCTCGGGAGCCCACACAGTGCATGTTTTGCAGGTAACCCAGCAGGTGCACAGGTGTATTAATTACTCACTGACACATTTTAAAAGGTCCACAGGTGGAGCTAATTATTTCACTTGCGATTCTGTGAGGAGACCTGCAAAACATGCACTGTGTGGGCCCCCGAGGACCGAGTTTGAGAGCCTCTGCCTTATACTATCTAGTACTGGTGCCTCTTTCATATTATACCACACAGTATGAGCCAAAATTCACATTATAGCACCCGGTATGAGCCGAAATTTACATTATAGCACTCGGTATGAGCCGAAATTTACATTATATGCCCCCAATAGTGCAGTGCCAGATCCACAATTGCCCCCACAGTGCCAGGTATACAAATGCCCCCACAGTGCCAGGTATACAAATGCCCCCACAGTGCCAGGTATACAAATGCCCCACAGTGCCAGATATACAAATGCCCCACAGTGCCAGGTATACAAATGCCCCCACAGTGCCAGATCCACAAATACCCCCACAGTGCCAGATCCACAAATGCCCCCACAGTGCCAGATCCACAAATGCCCCCACAGTGCCAGGTATACAAATGCCCCCACAGTGCCAGCCAATTGCCCCCACAATGCCAGGTATACAAATGCCCCCACAGTGCCAGGTATACAAATGCCCCACAGTGCCAGGTATACAAATGCCCCCACAGTGCCAGATCCACAAATGCCCCCACAGTGCCAGATCCACAAATGCCCCCACAGTGCCAGATCCACAAATGCCCCCACAGTGCCAGGTATACAAATGCCCCCACAGTGCCAGGTATACAAATGCCCCCCCACAGTGCCAGCCAATTGCCCCCACAATGCCAGGTATACAAATGCCCCCACAGTGCCAACCAATTGCCCCCACAATGCCAGGTATACAAATGCCCCCAGTACCCCCCACAGTGCCAGCCAATTGCCCCCACAATGCCAGGTATACAAATGCCCCCACAGTGCCAGCCAATTGCCCCCACAATGCCAGGTATACAAATGCCCCCAGTGCCCCCCACAGTGCCAGCCAATTGCCCCCACAATGCCAGGTATACAAATGCCCCCAGTGCCCCCCAGAGTGCCAGCCAATTGCCCCCACAGCAGCTTACTTACCGCTGCTGCTGCTCCTCCGGCTGTAATGTGAGGTGTCAGGAGCTCAGAGCGCGCCAGCGCGGCTATGTCTGGCGGCGTGTAGCGGACTTCAAACCAGCCGCCGGTTCGTGAGCCAATCAGAGCTCGCGAGCCGGCAGCGGCGGCTCCTGATTGGCTGCCGGTCCGCGAGCTCTGATTGGCTCACGAACCGGCGGCTGGTTTGAAGTCCGCTACACGCCACCAGACATAGCCGCGCTGGCACGCTCTGAGCTTCTGACAGCTGAGACACGCTGCCGCCGGACTGAGCGGCAGCGTGTCTCAGTGCCACAAGAGGGGATCTGCTGTACCAGCCCACGTGGCCATCGGCCCTTCTGGCATTTGCCAGAAGTGCCAGATGGCCAGTCCGGCCCTGCACACAATGTCTCCAGTATAGTGGCAGATGCACATAATGTGCAGTGCCAGATAGAAATGATATACCCCCCGGCAGTGCCAGCTACACGACATGCCCCCCAGCAGTGCCAGCTACATATGACATGCCCCCCAGCAGTGTCAGCTACACATGACATGCCCCCCAGCAGTGCCAGCTACACATGATAAGTGTTCACTTTTTAGGGCAGGGTGCTGATCACAGGGAGGGCACATTTTTAAGTTAGGAGGGCAAAATTATGTACATACTGTAATGCTTGGTGCTCATCTACCTACATGGCGAAGCATGGACAGTGCGCGCCGAAGGCACGCAGCAAAAATTTAGGGGCGTTGCTTCGTGGGGAAGGTGCGTGACCACATAATAGTGGCAATTCGCATTACACCACACAGTAGTGCAGTTAATACACTTTGCACCAGGCAGAGCACGTTAGACACTTTGCGCCAGGCAGAGCACGTTAGACAATTTGCGCCAGGCAGAGCACGTTAGACACTTTGCGCCAGGCAGAGCACGTTAGACACTTTTGCGCCAGGCAGAGCACGTTAGACACTTTGCACAAGGCAGAGCACGTTAGACACTTTGCGCCAGGCAGAGCACGTTAGACACATTGCCTAGCCACAGACGCCTAGCGGAAACACTACATGATATGCTCCCCAGCCATGCCAGCTACAAGACATGCCCCCCAGCAGTGCCAGATACATAAATGGCCACACAGTGCCAGATATGCCCCCACAGTGCCAGATACAGAAATGCCCCCACAGTGCCAGATACAGAAATGCCCCCACAGTGCCAGATACAGATATGCCCCCACAGTGCCAGATACAGAAATGCCCCCACAGTGCCAGATACAGAAATGCCCCCACAGTGCCAGATACAGAAATGCCCCCACAGTGCCAGATAAATGCCCCCACAGTGACAGATAAATGCCCCCACAGTGCCATATAAATGCCCCCACAGTGCCAGATATGCCCCCACAGTGCCAGATAAATGCCCCCACAGTGCCAGATATAGAAATGCCCCCACAGTGCCAGATACATGCCCCCACAGTGGCAGATACATAAATGCCCCACAGTGCCAGATATGTCCCCACAGTTCCAGATGCATAAATGCCCCAACAGTGCCAGATATGCCCCCACAGTGCCAGATATGCCCCCACAGTGCAGATGAATGCCCCCACAGTGCCAGATACAGAAATGCCCCCACAGTGCCAGATAAATGCCCCCACAGTGCCAGATAAATGCCCCCACAGTGCCAGATACAGAAATGCCCCCACAGTGCCAGATATGTCCCCACAGTTCCAGATACTTAAATGCCCCCACAGTGCCAGATATGCCCCCACAGTGCCAGATATGCCCCCACAGTGACAGATAAATGCCCCCACAGTGCCAGATACAGAAATGCCCCCACAGTGCCAGATAAATGCCCACAGTGCCATATAAATGCCCCCACAGTGCCAGATACATAAATGCCCCCACAGTGCCAGATATGTCCCCACAGTTCCAGATACATAAATGCCCCCAGAGTGCCAGATATGCCCCCACAGTGCCATATATGCCCCCACAGTGCCAGATAAATGCCCCCACACAGTGCCATGCCCCCACAGTGTCAGATATGACCCCACACAGTGCCATGCCCCCACAGTGCAGATATAACCCCACACAGTGCCATGCCCCCACAGTGCAATCCATAAATGCCCCCCCAAAAAAAATACCTGCGGCGCTGGGAGGGGGAGGAGTGCTGCTGTCTATGGGGCTGAGTGCGGGTGTGGGGCCGGGTCCAGGTCCTGGTCCTGGTCCGGGTGCTTGGCCGGGCGGGGATCCGGGTGCTGGGCCAGGCGGCCTCGCGGCCTCCAAAGCACTTGTGTGCGCTATGCACTCTGCACGGCGCCGGCATATGACGTTAGACACCGGCGCTGCTCAGCGCGCATAGCGCACACAAGAGTTCAAGGCAGTGTAGCATTACTCGGCCGGCTCCAGGTTCGAATATGGCGGCGCCAGCGCGTGGCGCCCATTTAGGGTGGCGCCCTGCGCGGCCGCTCTATTCGACCATGCCTGGAGCCGGCCCTGCCAAGAAGGGTTGGATAAGAGAAGAAGCAAAGGAGAGAAGTAAGAGCAAAAGAAGGACCACGTCATTGCAGATAACAATGTTTACAGCCCTTTTTTGGGCAGATTTTGTGAATGGAAAATTTTCCATAACTTACAGTAACCGTTCCAGGGGGAGCCACGGGCAGCAAAAGGGGGCAGGGCCTTGGCTACTAGCTGGCTGCTATAGCAGGAAGAAGCTTTCTATCTACAGCACAAGTACTGGGGGATCAGCGCTGAAGTGCCTTGATGCTGCTGTTCTGCTGCTGCCTGTCCAAAACCCCTTTCACATTGCACAAATAACCCGGTATCGACCGGGTATATTGCTGAGTCGACACGGGTCACTGTGCAATGTGAAAGGGGCCATGGGGAATTCCCGGGTCGCCTGACTTAGTATTTCAACCTGGGTTATAAGAAGGGTTATTCCCAGGTTGAATACCGGGTCAGTGGCAGCGTGAACGGGTTCCAGGGTCAATGCGACCCGGGACCTGTTCACTACATAGTGAGAGGCGGCGCAGAGATGAGCTCATCTCCCAGCGCTGCCTCCGACCCCCACCGCTATGGCAACCCGACCTGGCATATTGCCGGGTCGGGAAGCCTGCTGTTAGTGTCCAATACCGGATCCCACCCGGGAAGGGCCCGTTTCCAATTCCTGGGTGGGATTCGGCATTGGAGATGTGAAAGGGATAATACAGTTCGACAGGTGCAACAACAGTGGATATCAGCAGAGCGAGGAGAGCTTCTCCATTGCTCGGCTCCTCCCTGCATTGCTTTCCATGCTGCGTGCATTGTGACAACCCTACATGCTGTATGCCTGTGGGCAAACTTGCCATAGGCCTAGATTAGACTAAGTACTGTAGTGTTTCTAACAGGCGCCTCAAGAATGAACACTAAAATGTGCTAAATGGGGTATGTGTCCTGCATCTCAGGAGAATAGGAACTTCTCAAATAGTTTCAGGGTATACAGTAACATTAAAAAAATAACTCACAAAGGATTTACAGTATATACTGGGAGAAAAGGATTGAACACTCTGAATACAGTTACTGCAAAAAGTTACACTACAGTATATTCTAAATAAAATATTAGTTTATTTTTGGATGAGCACTGTATTATTTTAGATATCATGAAAACGAGTAATCTCCTATTTATAAACATTTACTATTAGAATTACCCTGAAATTAAAGGGGTCTAGGACTCAGGGTCGACACCAATTAGGTCTACACCAATTGGTCAACACACCTTAGGTCGATGCCTGAAAAAGGTCGACATGAACAAGATCGACATGGAAAAAGGTCGACATGAGTTTTTAATGTTTTTTTAGGGTCGTTTTCTCTGTAATGTGACCGCGCATGGCTCGCGCTGGCATGGTGCCTCACTCCGCTACTGCTGCACTTGGCGCAGGTTACCGTTCCCAATTGTAGTCCATGTGGATCGTAAAGTATAAAAAAGTTCAAAAAAGGAATTTCTTTAAAAAACTCATGTCGACCTTTTTCCATGTCGACCTTGTTCATGTCGACCTTTTTTCTGTGTCAACCTATTTCAGGTGTCGACCTAAGGTGTCAACCTGGTGCCCAGATACTAATTAGAGCCCCCAGTTATTTAGGGTGCAGACAAGTATGTTTTCAGAGACCTGAAAACAGGCACTAGAGATTAGTCTCCGGGAACTCCGGGAACATGGTGGGTGCTATGTTTCCTGAGTTCTGTGTATGCGTGGTTCTACGGAACCTCAGAGATGAGGGAGCCCACACAGAGTCTGCACACAGGCACCCATCCTCTATTAAAACGCCCCTGAGTGCAGATGTATATACATAAAAGAATAAACAAGTGGTTACCTGACGCATCCCACTGGTCACTCGCACCTTCAGATGCCGCTGAACCCTCATTCAGTGAGATCACAGCTCCAAGCACCCAGTGACGTCATCAGGTTGTGCATGTCTGACGGGCAAGTCAGGGCAATTGTATACAGTCACCATAGTAACTAGTAACATAGCTTGCACAATCTAAAAAACAAACAACACTAAAGTTTCAAATCAATGTACTAAAGTAGTAAATATTGAGGAGCAAAGCAGTGTACAGTACATCATATATTTCACATACTGTATCTGAGTTTATGGGCAAATAAAGACATTAGCTTGCTAGTGCTACTAGTCTCATACGGAATTAATTGAATCACGTGTATAATAATAAAAGACTACTAAAGGCATTGTATTCTCAGGGATTCATTAAGACTCCTAGGTGCCAACGTGTCAAGATGGAAAATCTACCTGCTTTCTAAATACAATAGTGTTTTGCCCCTATTTCCACCTCTTAAGCTCAAGAGTTTTGCCAAAATGTGCCATGTTATATTATATATATAAATATATACACAGAGGTGGATATTACTCCAGTGGTGTGATCATAATATGAAAGATGTGAATAGATAATACCTTAATCACCATCCGAGAGCTATATAAATGGATCTGCCCAATGTGCTATCACAGTGTGTATAATTGGCAGCTGCCTCGCAGGGTTTTGTTTTGTCCTCATCTGGCTCAACTCTGCTAGTCTATATAAATAAAGGAAGAACTCTGGGGCTTTTGTCATTTTTCTTTTTTGAACCCTGCTAATTAAGGGACCATGTAACAAACAGGTACATTAGTAATGCCACAGAGCACAGTAGTACACATAATTGGGCTTAGCAGTATCTAGACACTGTACAGAATACTGTATTTGATAAGAAGCTGTTCATTCACACTTACTGTAATTAACCTGTCAGCAATTTTTGATCCTTTTCCAGCTTTTTGTGTAATGAAAACAAGGGCTATAGACAGGGCTGCCATTAGAAATTCTTGGGCCCGGGACTCACAAAATATGCAGGGCCTCCCGTCCTCCCCTCCCACCCAAAAAAAATATATTTTTCATAATAATAATAATAATAATAATAATAATAATAATAATGTATATATAAAAAAAAATACAAAATAAATATATATACACATACAAACACACACACTTTCTCTCTCCCACTCACTATCTCTCAACTTAACTATGACAGGCTGGCAGGGGATACAGTCATTAAGGCGACACAGCTTAGGTCGACAATCAGGTCGACATGCATTAGGTCGACATGGCCAATAGGTCGACATGGTCATTAGGTCGACATGTACTAGGTCAGTGGTGGCTAACCTTGACACTCCAGCTGTTGTTGAACTACACATCCCAGCATGTCCTGCTACAGTTTTTCTATTTAGCCTTGCTAAAACTGATGCAGGGCATGCTGGGATGTGTAGTTCAACAACAGCTGGAGTGTCAAGGTTAGCCATTACTGTACTAAGTCTTCAGGTCAAAATGTATACATGAGTTTTTCACATTTTTAAATTTTTTTAAAATTTTTCCATACTTGACAATCCACGTGGACTACGATTGGAACGGAAACCTTGCCGGAAGCATGGCGAGCAGACACGGGGCACTAATTGGGGTTCCCCATCACTTTACGAAGAAAACAACACGAAAAACAGTCCAAAAACTCATGTCCACCTATTGACTGTCGACCTAAGTTGGGTCAGCCCAACGACCCATACCCGGCTGGTAGGAGCTGTAGCAGCCTGGTCCCATGTAGCTCCACCCCCTTTTCATGATCGAGATCTGACACTGTCACAGGAGGGGCAGAGTATGCTGCAAGCTTCTATTGAAAAGTCTCTGCCAAAATGGCCGCCTCCTCAGAGGAGACAGTTATTAAAGATACTAGAAGAGCCTCCTCTAGTATCATTAATAAATGTCTCCTCTGAGGCGGCTGCCATTTTTGGAGGGACGTTTACAATAGAGGCTTGCAGCGTCCTCTCCCCCTCCTTTGACAGTGCCAGAACTCGGTAATGAAAAGTGGGCGGAGCATCACGGCGGGCGGGCGGCGGCATGAGCTGCCCAGGCCCTCTCCTCTCTATTAGAGAAGCCGGGCCCTGGACATCTGTGCCCGCAGCGCCCCCCTGATGGCGGGCCTGGCTATAGGAATGGAACCGATCCTTTCAGTGCAGCTGGATGCAGCTCTCCAAAGTGCACGAGATGCTAATCTAAGGATAGTCATATGTTCCTAATCTACAAGTCATTAGTCTGTATAGAATAGAAGGTGTCCTTAAATGTCAACTACATGTCATTTTTTTGGATTTCTTTAATCATACACATATAGAGTAGTTGAGAGATCAATGGGGCTCAAGTACTGGGAAAATGGCTAAATCTGGGAGATGGGCCCAGGCCCCTCAGCATGTCCAGACCTGAGTAATTAGCACCAACTAACTCCCACCACACCCCCTTTCTCAGTGCACCTGTGCACAGGTTAGTAATGATACACCTGATTTCACAGACTGTGATCATCAAAACATGACCTGTTGGTTGAACTTGAGGGTTGAGTTACACCCCGTTCACACGGCACAAATAACCTAGTATCGACCCGGTATATTGCCAGGTCAACACGGGTCGCTGTGCGTGTGTGAAGCTGTGCGTGTGTGAACAGGTCACTGATTAAATACTGGGTTGCCTGACTCAATCATTCAACTGGGAATAAAGTAAGGTTATTCCCGGGTTATTCCCAGGTCAGGCGCAGTGTGAATGGGTTACCCGGGTCGATTCGAAGGAAGAGGCTTTGCGGTGATGATCTCATCTTCAGCGCTGCCTCCACAATCCGATCCGGCATATTGCTGGTTCGGGAAGCATATGATCAGGGTCCAATGCCAGGTCGCACCCGGGAAGGTCTCGTATCCAGTTCCCAGATGTGACCCGGCAATTGCAATCTGAATGGGGTACTAAAGAACCACTGCCTTATAGCATTGAGACACCAACCAATGCCTAATCCCTACCTACTGTATCTAACCAACCATTTATTAAAAAGTGGCAAAAGGGCTCAGGCACATTTAGCAGAACTGCAATTGCTGATTTGGTCTCTAAAGTTGGGTACACACTGGCCGATATATCGGCCGTTCTCTTGAACGGCCGATATATAGCGGGTCCGTCGGCCCGTGTGTACGGGCGATATGTCTGTGAACACCGTCGTTCACAGACATATCGCATCGGCCCCGCAGCACAGCCGACGGCCAATATATCTACCGATATATTGGCGCGTCGCTGTGTTTGTATGGGCGGTCGGCCGACCGCCCGTACACATGTTGCGGCGGCCGGCAGTGATTGACAGCTGAATTGGGCGGGCGTGTGTACACGCCTTCCCGGTTCATGACGTCAGTCCCCGACGGATCGGGCAGTGTGTATGCTCAACACACTACCCGATCCGTCCATAGATATATCTGCCGATCAATTGATCGGCAGATATATCTATCAGTGTGTACCCACCTTAAGTTAAACTTGTAAAAAAAAAAAAAGAGAAAAAAACATCTGGACAGTAGTGTTTCATACTTACAGTATGTTTTTTTCTGCCTGAGTCCTAAAGAAGTTATTCTGCAGTCTTATACTTGCTGGTGGGGTGTGGAGCTACGCACAACAGTCTATAAACTCTCAAGTTCTGGGGGTTTATCTGATTATTTCATAGATTCTGGCAGGGAGGAAAAGACCTGTTGTCATGTACATCCATAAATATACTATTAGGTTAATTGTCTTCCAACAAAAATGAACTCTAGTGTGAATGTGTGTGTGTGTTTGTGTATATGTGGTAGGGAATATAGATTGTAAGCTCCACTGGGACAGGGACTGATGTGAATAGGCAAATATTCTCTGTACAGCGCTGCGGAATATGTGTGCGCTATATAAGTAACTGGTAATAATAATAATAATAATAATAATAATATGTACATATCTGTGCACAATGGTCATCTTGGGAAAAGCAGTATCTGCCCTGCAAACAGATCTGCAGATTGACTTTAGAAATTACAGAGGAATATAAAAATGCCTTTTCAAGTCATTACATCTAACAATGAATATAATATTAAAAGAAAACACTAAATAATAAATTAAACACACATGCACCCTAAACTAAAAGTTCAATACTGCCTTTCATTAACTAGGCTCTTTTTAATGTTGGAGCTTGTACCTAGTAAACATCATATAGATGCAAGCTCAGAATTGTATCTGTTATGTATAATTTTGTTGATAACCTCTTGTTAATATTCATTTTATGCTGTATTGAAAATTCTTAAACATTGAGCATACAGTAGAAAATAGCTTTGGCAGTTCAGGCCAGACTCACTTGTTAAAGGTTCAGTAGTTATAACAATCAAGGTTGTTTCTTTCTGGCAGGAGGAAATATAATGAGCAGATTCTGATTCATAATGTATATTCATGAGATACACAATGTGATCTGATGAATATACTTTGCATGAGTAAAACAACAAGAGTTCAAATGTCCTTCAATATACAGTAAGATATAGATTTATATAGTTGATATTGTTATATAGTTCTATTTAAATCCGTAGATGTTCATTTTTGTGGCTGAATGCTGTTTTGTTTTTGTATGCTTTTTCTCTCAATACATATCTCCCAACGTTTTGGATCCTAGATCTTGGATGCTTGCTCGGCAGAGCTGCGCATGACCCGGGTAGGGGGCGTGGCCTCAAGTGGGAGGGGTGTATCATCTGCCGAGTGGCCGCAGTCTCGCAAAAATTTACCATTTCCAGCATTTTGGTGGCGTGCCCAGTGCCTTCCGAGCAGCTGGGCAGCCCCCTGCTCACCTCCGAGCACTGAATAGATGCCATACGCGCATGCGTCAAAGGATCTCCCAGCTTCCCCCTTGCCCGCAGGACACTCCTTCCCGCAGGTGGGACAGCGGAACAGTGTCTGAATAGTGCGACTGTCCCGCTTGAATAAGGACAGTAGGGAGGTATGCAACACAAATTTTCAGTCTCTATAGTACTAGACTAAAATATTGTATGTACCCAGTAATAAACAGGAATAGCATCCAAGTTGTTAAATACAAATAGTAGTAGGGAAGCATGCTAGTAATTACAATGATGTGCACAGGGCCAGCTAAAGGTGAAAGAGGGGGTGAAGCCGGGATTGTGGAGTACCCAGGCCCACACCTCTCTAGGGGCCTATAAGAGCAGGAGAGGTGTAACACATGTAATGTAGTGTAGCCACACTAGTGTTCACTAGAGTTCTGGATGGCACTAGGGGCAGCACTACCATTAGGCCAACCTAGGTAATTGCTTAGGATGCCATTGGTTAAGACGAAGCTACTGTAAACCACTGAATTAATGATATAATGTCATTCTAGCATAGGTGTATCTATAATTGGTGCAAGGTGTGCACCAATGGTGTCACAAGGGGTATGCGGGCCTCTCCCGGGTGTCACCCTACCAGGGGGTGACACCAAAATGCCGACTCATCTGCAGTGACAAGAGTCGGATGCTACAGTGTGACATTAATGATCCTGGAGACCTGTGCATGTGCTGTGGACAGCCTTCTCCCTCCTCTCATAAACCTCCTCTGAAGACTGAGGGGCAGAATTATTAAGCTTGGTGAAGTGATAACGTGGAAGGTGATAAAGGACCAGCCAATCAGATCCTAACTTCCATGTTACAGGCTGGGTTTGAAAAATGACAGGAGCTGACTGGCTGGTCCTTTATCACCTTCCACTTTATCACTTCACCAGGCCTAATAAATCTACCCCTGAGTACAGTAATGATATGTTTGGTTAACTGCAATCACATGAAGAGCAGTAGGAGGTGCAAATGCACTGATAACAATAAATTAACAAGCTTGTGATTGGCTGGTAGCAAATGTACAACTGATACTGACAGTTACTTATGTTAGTATTGGGTGTTAGCTATAAGCCGCCTGGTATCAACGCATCTGATGAGGAATTGTTACTAAAGCAAATTGAAAGAGCAGCAGGAGTAGGAGACATAGTAGTGATGGGAGATTTTAACTATCCAGAGATAAACTGGAAAAATGATTCATGTGATACTGCTAGGGGCAATATGTTTTTAAAAACACTTAATGATTACTACTTAGTCCAACTAATTGAGGAGCCAACTAGGTACAATGCAATCTTAGACCTGGTATTAACAAACAATGGGGATTTGGTATCAGGTATTATAGTAGGGGAACCCATAGGAAACAGCGACCACAATATGGTCACATTCAATATCAGTTTCCATAAACAGCCCTATACTGGCTCAACTAGGACTCTAAACTTTAGCAAAGCAAATTTTGAAAAGATGAGGGTATTTTTCAGGGATATTGAATGGGAAGGTTTGTTTTTAGGAAAAAATACTACGGAGAAATGGGAGGTACTAAAATTCCTGCTAGCTAAAAATACACTCAAATTTATTCCTATGAGCAGCAAAAAAAGGAATAAAAATCATAAACCGATGTGGCTTAACAAAAAGATTAAGGAACTTATGGGCAAGAAAAGGCGAGCATTTAAAAAATACAAATCTGACGGGGAAGCAGAGTCATTTCAGCACTATAAGGAATGTAACAAAATTTGCAAAAAGGAAATAAGAGCGGCTAAAGTAGAAACTGAAAAACTAGTAGCAAAGGAAAGCAAAGCGAATCCCAAAAAATTCTTTAAATACATTAATAGCAAGAGATTAAAGAAGGAAAGTATAGGCCCTTTAAAAGACAAGTTGGGAGTCTTAAGCAAAATTGATAATCACATAGCGGACACACTAAATGAGTTTTTTTCAACAGTATTTACTAGAGAGGACCCAATTCAGGGACTGACACACAATCTCAATAATGAGAATATCCCACTGATAGGTACTTATTTAAGCGAGGAAGTAGTCTGTGACCGATTAAAACATTTAAAGATTACTAAATCACCAGGGCCCGATGGTATTCACCCAAGGGTTCTAATGGAGCTTCACTCTGAACTGGCAAAACCGCTATCTTTAAGGATTCAGTTATATCAGGTATGGTTGCCAAAGACTGGCGTATAGCAGAAGTAGTGCCTATATTCAAAAAGGGAAGTAAAGCTGAACCAGGTAATTATAGACCAGTTAGTCTTACATCTATAGTGGGGAAAGTATTGGAAGGTATTCTAAGAGATAGTATTCAGAAGTTCCTTGAAGTCAATAAGGTCATTAAAAGGAATCAACATGGGTTTATGAAGGACAGATCCTGTCAAACTAACTTACTTGGCTTTTATGAAACAGTAAGCGCAAACCTAGATCAGGGTAAAGACGTGGATGTAATCTTTTTAGACTGTGCCAAAGCGTTCGATACTGTACCACACATGAGACTTATCTACAAGCTACAAGAATCAGGGCTAGGAAGCACAATATGCACTTGGGTCAAAAACTGGTAAATAATAGGGAGCAGCGCGTTGTGGTTAATGGATCTTTTTCAACTTGGACTGAAGTGCTAAGTGGTGTGACGCAAGGCTCAGTATTAGTACCGCTATTGTTCAATATTTTCATTAACGACCTAACAGAAAGTCTAGAGAGCATGGTGTCAATTTTTGCAGATGATACCAAATTGTGTAAGGCTATAAATACAGAGGAGGATGCCGAGTCTCTTCAGAATGACTTAGTTAAATTAGAAGTATGGGCAGCCAAATGGAGAATGCGCTTCAACACAGACAAGTGTAAGTTAATGCACTGTGGTAACAAGAACAAAAATTACACCTACCTACTAAATGGGGTAAAATTAGGGGATTCTTACTGGAAAAGGACTTAGGTGTCCTCATAGATAGCAAGCTAAGCAGTAGTACCCAAAGGAGAACTGCAGCAAAGAAGGCTAATAAGATATTAGCATGCATAAAACGGGGTATTGATGCTAGGGACGAGAGTATTATACTCCCGTTATATAAATCACTAGTGAGGCCACACCTTGAATACTGTGTACAATTCTGGGCACCGTACTACAAAAAGGAAATCCTGGAGCTAGAAAAGGTACAGAGGAGGGCGACCAAACTAATTAAGGGCATGGAGACGATGGAATACAAGGAAAGGCTTGAAAGACTAGGCATGTTTACATTGGAAAAGCGGAGACTAAGACGGGATATGATCAACATCTACAAATATATAAGGGGACAATAAACAGAGCTTGCGCGGGACCTGTTTTTGGTTAGATCAACACAGAGGACTCGTGGACACTCGCTCAGGTTAGAGGAGAGGAGATTCCGCACAATATGGCGTAAAGGCTTTTTCACAGTAAGGACAATACGTGTTTGGAATTCCCTGCCCGAGAGAGTTGTAATGGCGGAATCTGTCAACACCTTTAAGAATGGGTTAGAAAAATTCCTAATGGATAAGGATATCCAGGGGTATGGTGCATAGTCATGCATTATAGTTACTATAAATAGGGATAAAATGCAACCAGCCGTTGCATTTTATCCCTATTTATAGTAACTATAATGCATGACTATGCACCATACCCCTGGATATCCTTATCCAGCAGCATCAGTCAGAAATTTTAGTCAAATCATCATGCATAGGAGACCACAAATAGGTTGAACTCGATGGACAATTGTCTTTTTCAACCTCAGATACTATGTTACTATGTTACTATGTTACTATGTTACTGTATTATGCTTATATGTGCTTGTTTTAGCAACGTTTTCCAGTAAATTGGTGAGACAGTGAGTTGTTTCTCATACGTTAGAAGTTTTAATACTTACTAATAGCAAATATATATTTTACAATTAATACATGGTTCAAACATGGGTGAAAGTGTACATGGCATCCTCAGAGGGTTACATATATTATGTCAGAATGTCATCTACATAATGTCAATATATACAGTACTGTATGTCTACAGCAGTAGTGGAACTAGCGGCAGTGCAGACGGTGCATTGCACTGGGGTCCGCCTCGGTGAAGTGGCCCATAGCATCATAATGAGTCACACTGACTCTTTTTATGCTGCTGCTGCCTGCCCGTTCCTGCTGCTCTGAGCCGCCAACGTCTTGTCCCTCAGTAACAAGAGTGAGCAGCTGAGCAGTTCAGGCTGAAGTGCTGCCGCCGGCATGAACGCACTGACAAGCCGGCCAGTTATCCTCTCCCTGGTGTCACCCTCTGCCTGTCTCTCACTGCCAGTCACCCTCTTACTTGTGTCATCCAGTGCCAGTCACCCTCATCCTGGTGTCATCCACTGTCAGTCACCCTCTCCCTGGTGTCACCCGCTGACTGTCACCCACTACCAGTCACCATCTCCCTGGTGTCACCTGCTGCCTGTCACCCATTGCCAGTCACCCTCTTTCTGGTGTCACCCACTGCCTGTCACCCATTGCCTCTATCCATCGCCCACTGTCTACCACCCTCTCCCAGTCATCCTCTCCTTGGCATCACCCACTGCCTCTTTCCATCACCCTCTCTGTCACACACTACCAGTCACACACTGCTTCTCTCCATCACCCTCTCCCTGTCACTAACTACCAGTCATCCACCGCTTCTCTATGTCAACCTCTCCCCGTCACCTACTACCAATCACCCTGTTTGTCTCCGTCACTCTATCCAACACCCACTACCAGTCACCCCTGACATCACCCACTGCTGGTTACCTTCTTACTGTCACTCACTGCTAGTCACCTTCTCCCTAGCATCATCCATTGCTGCTCTCCATCACCCTCTCCCTATCACCACTGCCAGTCACACTATCCCTGGTGTCACCCACTGCTACTCCCCTTCTTCCTCACCATCACCAACTCTCTCTTTCCATCACCCTCTACCTGTCACCCTCTCCCTGATACTTACTACTGGTCAGCCTCCCCCTGGTGTCACCCACTGCCTCTCTTTATCATCCTCTCCCTGCCACCACTGCCACTCACCCTCTCACTGGCATAATCCACTGCCTCTCTCTGTCATTTTCCCCATCACCAACTGCCTCATTACATTACCCCCCTGTCACCCTATCCCTGTCACCCACTACCAGTCAGCCTCTCTCTGGCATCCCCCACTGCCTCTCTCTATTACCCTCTCCCTGCCACCACTGCCAGTCATCTTCTCCCTGGTGTCACTCACTGCCTCTTTGTGTCACTCTCTGCCTCACACCCAATGCCAGTCACCCTTCTCACCATCACCCTCTTCCTGTCACCCATTACCTGTCATCCACTGCTTCTCTCTGTCACCCACTATTAGTCAACCTCTCCTTGGTGTAACCCACTGACTCTCTCTGTCACCCTCTACCTGTCACCCACTGCCAGTCACCTTCTACCTGGCATCACCCACTGACTCTCTCTGTCATCCACTCCATTATCCACTGCTGCTCTGTGTCACCCACTACCAGTCAGTCTCTCACTGGTGTCACCCATTGCCTTTCTTTCCGTTACTTTCCCTACCACCCATTGTCAGTCACCCACACCCTGGAGTTATGCACTGCCTCTCCTGTCATCCTTTTTGTCACCTGCTGCTTCTTTCCATCACGCACTACCAGTCACCCTCTCCCTGATGTCACTCACTGGCTCTCTCAATCATCCTCTCCATCACCCGTTGCCTTTCACCCTCTCCCTGTCATCAACTGACAGTCACCTTATCCCTAGAAACACCCACTGGCTCTAATCGACACCTTCTCCCTGTCATCACCACCAGTCACCTTCTCACTGGCATCCTTTGCCTCTTCCCATCACCCTCTTCCTGTTACTCACTGCCTGTCACCTTCTCCCTGTCACCCACTGTCTCTCCTCGGCACCCTCTGCCTCTCCCTGTCATCCACTGCCTCTCCCTGTCTCCCTCTCCTTGATCATGTTGCATATTATGAACTTGGGGTGGAGCGGTGGATGGTGGCCCAAAGCATATTTTTGCACCTGGGCCCACCACTCTCAAGTTCTGGCACTTGTCTACAGTGTGCATGCCCACATGTTCATCATGTCAAAAGCACAATGTTGACTTGCAACATGATAAAGAAAAATATTTTGCACAGAAACAAAATAACCCACCCAAATCTAACTCTCTCTGCACATGTTACATTTGCCCCATCTTCAGTGCACATGGTTTTCCCTATTAGAGAAAGATTTTGCTTTTATGATCCATGCTGAATTAGGCCCTTAGTCCTCTATGGTAACTCCAATGTAGTCCAAGTTACCAAGCTATGAAAAGCTTTTATAGAGGCTGCATATCTGCCAGTACACTCTAAGCACTAAGAATACTGAAAGTCAAAATAATTTTGATAAACAAATACAATTACATAGGGCATATAAGTGAAGTTCGCAATTAGGTCATGATCGCAGCAATAAGGGTTGACTTCTGCCAGCGGGAGATGCAGATGCACCACCGCCATCTTTTCCTTCACAGCGGCAGCTTGTAACATCAACTGACCGCCCTTAAAACAGTCCAGACACATCTGTGTTGTCTGGACCACTCCCCCATAATGCCATGTCACCACCACAAACTCTCCCCGTCCCCCCACTGCCACCCTCTGCTGTCAATCATAGTGTGATCGCATCCTTCCGAGATGCAAATTCATTGTGAAAGTTTGCACATGTGCTGTGTGGCAGCTGCGCATGTGCAAATGTCCAAAAATCACCTATTTGCAATTTTGGACATTTGTGATCCGACTTGAATTAGGGCCATAGGGCGTGATTCAGCAATGATCACAAAAGCAGATTCTTTTTCTAATAGGCAAAACCATGTGCACTGCAGGTGGGGCCGATGTAACATGTGCAGAGAGAGTTAGATTTAGGTGGGGGTGTTCAAACTGAAATCTAAATTGCAGTGTAAAATTAAAGCAGCCAGTATTTACCCTGCACAGAAACAAAATAACCCACCCAAATCTAACTCTCTCTGCACATGTTACATTTGCCCCATCTTCAGTGCACATGGTTTTGACTATTAGAGAAAGATTTTGCTTTTATGATCCATGCTGAATTAGGCCCTTAGTCCTCTATGAGAACTCCAATGTAGTCCAAGTTACCAAGCTATGAAAAGCTTTTATAGAGGCTGCATATTTGCCAGATAGGGGCCTAATTCAAATCTGATCGTTGTGCTGAATTTTTTGCTGCCTTGCGATCAGATAGTTGCCGCCTACAGGGAAGGTGTATTTTCACTGTGCCAGTGTGGAAAGCATGGGTAGCAGAGTTGCACAAAATGAGTTTGTGCAGCCTCTGCGCAGCCCAGGACTTACTCTTCCAGTGCGATTAAATCCTGCTGATTGGGGCCGAAGCTGACGTCAGACACCCTCCCTCAAAACGCTTGAGCCCGCCTGCGTTTTTCGGGGCACTCCCTGAAAATAGTCAGTTGCCATCTACAAATGGCCTGTTCCTGTTAATCACCTTGCGAACGCCTGTGCGAATGGATCCTTCGCACCATCCCGTTGCTGATTGGCAAAGCCCGTTGTAGCCGTCTGACGTGCTGGCGCATTGCGGTGCATACGCATGCTCAATTCAGATCTGATCTTATCTGAATTACCCCCAGGGTTCGAATCCCTTCCTCCAACTTATATTTGCACATGTGCGGCTGAAGCCTATGCATGGGTGGTAGGTAAGCCAAGGTCCTAACCCAGCAGTTAACTGATACATCAGCAAAAGCTTTACTTTACTTTTAATTGTCCACTGGGACATGCTCTAATTGGAGCCAGCGTCCCAGCAAGAAGATTGTGATAAAGTGTAGATTATGATAAATATTTCTTATTGCCACAATATGCAAAACTACTAAGCAGTAGAAAGCCCCCCCCCATATCTTGATAAATAGTAGATAAATAAAGTATTGTAAATGATAAAAGTTAAAGTGTTACTTTACATACATTGAACCATAAATTATTTTATAGCCCTAAGTTCTTTTTTTATTGACTCTAAGAATGATTTGTTTTCAGCACGAGTTTGCATATTGAATTTGTCATATTTCCAATTTATTGAGGTATGTAATTAGATATCCAGTGCGTCTTGATATCCATTTGCAGACAACACCCATCCGGAAATATGGTACTATACTTGGATAAGCACTATTTTTTTTAAATAAAAATGAAACTGTGAAAGGTTTGCAGCATACTTTTTCAGTAGACAGTAGATTTGTTTCTTAATTATATTGTATATTAATCACAAGGATCACAGTAAATCACTGTATGCAAGAATGACTTCTTGTTCTCTGTAGAATTGTTGTAATCCTGTGGTTATAATTTAAAATTGCATTTATGAAAACCAGGGAATTCCATCATGTTTGAAATCAGTACAGAATGTAAAACACGAGAATATGAGTAAGCCAGCTATCAATCTTCCCATTCTGTGTGCGATTGTCTGTAAAAGCCAGATAGCACAAGAGTAGAAAAATGAATAATTGCAAATTGAAATACAAGTTACTTTCAATATTATTTGTAAATATATGTTACTTTATCTATACAAATCAGATTTATGGGATTTATATACAGTATGAGGGTATGATTAAAGGAACAGCAAAAATAAGTAAATGAAAGATATTTCCATCCTCAATATATCTTTTTAGTTGCTAACTTCTTTCCCCTAAATAGTATTCAACTTTTACCAGTTTCCCTTCCTTCTCTGTAAGGTAAGGGATTTCTAAAGCAGCAGCACTGTGTTAAGGTGGCGGGGAATTCCTGGCGATGGACAACTCTATCATTGAACGATATAGCGTTTAACTATATAGTGCATACACACTGATAGTTATCGTTCAACGATAACGTTCAGTGATGTCACCGTCGGCATTCTCGAACATGCAGCTCAGCCTGACATCGACGGGTTGAGCTACATGTCAGCTCAATATTGGTGATCGCTGAACGACCTGCAGGAGCGCACATCGTTCATCGGTCACCAATATTGCCCCCATACACACTGGACGATATAAGCCTAAAAATAAACGATAATGACATTAATGTCGTTATCGTTAATTTTTAGGATAAAATCGCCTAGTGTGTATCCCCCTTTAGTTTCTAGCAAAGCCACCAACTGGATGGTGCCATGGATGGTGCCATGGATGTATGCAATCTTCATCTGTATTAGAAAGTAACACATTGCTGTTTGCATCTTGTCTCTCTGCTTTTGTAGACAAGAGGCTGATACAGAGTTGCACATAAGTCTGTTTTGCAGTCTCACGCATCTTAGTCGCATCTACACTTGCAGCTACATGTGCGGGACTGACTGGTAACAAATACCGTAGGCAAGGTTTAGTGGCATGTTGAGGGCATGTAGATGGAATTGCGGCCTAAACTGAGTTACAGAATGTGTATGCAGAGACCCATCTCATTTCAGATGGATTTCTTGCACCAAGGATAGGTGCAGATGTATGCTGGTAATTAAGCAAACTTTATATGTAACAGCTAATGCTATCATAGATTATTGAACACTGATGAATCAAAGTTAAATAATGTAACTGAATAAAAAACAAGAACTGCAACACGGGAAATTACACACTCAGCATAACCAAGGAGTGTTATTGAATGTTCCCCTGCTGTTGGGTAAGTCCTGTTATATTTGCAACTGTATCTCCTTCACTGCTCAGTCCAGTGGCGGAACTAGAGAATGGTGGGCCCAGGTGCAACAATATGCATTGGGCCCCCTCCCATATTAAAAACAGGGAAATGGCGTCGCCCAAAATACGGTGTTTTATCTCACTAACAAGGGGTGTCGCCACACAGTAGTACTCCCAATTCACAGTAGAGAACCTTATACACAGTACGCCACACAGTAGAGAAGCTTATACACAGTACACCACACAGAAGAGAGCCTTATACACGTTGCGCCACACAGTAGAGCGCCTTATGCACGTTGCGCCACACAGTAGAGCGCTTTATACAGGGTGCGCCACACAGTAGAGAAGCTTATACATGTTACAACACATAGGGGGGTATATTTAATTATTGCCGGCTTTTTCATCCAGTCTAAAAATCGTCAATTATTGGTAATTTTTAGGGCGAATGACATTCCCCCATTCAATGCCTGTGCAGGATTTTACAACTGGTCAAAAAATCCAGCACTAACGAAAACCACGTGGATCTGTGAATTTTCTGGTGAGCCATGTGTTTTGACGAATTTGCAGACATTTTTGCCCGGTTTTTGGGTCTGTTTTCTCCCATGCCAATTCGACAAAAAAAGTGAAAAGTCATGGGCGAAAAGGGATTCAAAAATGGGCGAACGCCCGCAATTAAATACCCATGGTCGAATTATACAATTTTTTCGGCTAGCCGAAATTGAATACCCCACATAATAGAGAAGCTTATACATGTTACGCCACACAGTAGAGAGGCTTGTACACATTACGCCACCAGTAGAGAGGCTTATACACATTACGCCACACAGTAGAGGCTTATACACGTTGCGCCACACAGTAGAGAAGCTTATACACGGTACGCTACACAGTAGAGAGCCTTATACATGGTACGCCACACAGTAGTGAGGCTTATACACGTTGCGCCACACATTAGAGAAGCTTATACACGGTGCGCCACACAGTAGAGAGGCTTAGACACGTTGCGCCATACAGTAGAGAGGCTTATACACGGTACGCCACACAGTAGAGAGGCTTATACACGTTACGCCACACAGTAGAGAGGCTTATACACGTTGCGCCACACAGTAGAGAGGCTTATACACGGTACGCCACACAGTAGAGAGGCTTATACACGTTGCGCCAAACAGTAGAGAGGCTTATACTCGGTACGCCACACAGTAGAGAGCCTTATACACGGTACGCCACACAGTGGAGAGCCTTATACATGGTACGCCACACAGTAGAGAGGCTTATACACAGTACGCCACACAGTAGAGAGCCTTATACATGGTACGCCACACAGTAGAGAGCCTTATACATTGTACGCCACACAGTAGAGAGCCTTATACACGGTACGCCACACAGTAGAGAGGCTTATACACGGTACTCCACACAGTAGAGAGCCTTATACATTGTACGCCACACAGTAGAGAGCCTTATACACGGTACGCCACACAGTAGAGAGGCTTATACACGGTACTCCACACAGTAGAGAGCCTTATACATGGTACGCCACACAGTAGAGCAACGCACACGTCAACATTTACAACCAGGAATGTGAGACAGATACAGATGAAGACAGCCTTATCGTTGCCGCGATGTGTTGGAACTGGCGTACGCATCACAGCAAGCTGCAGTGAACGCCGTGCTGTGGCTAGTCGCTGCCTCCGTTCACTCCATAGAAGTCTATGGCTTGCATGTGTACACACACACGCGCTTCATAGACATGGGCACACTAGTCGCGCCATCCATGCCGTGATGCGAACTCATCGCGGGTTGGATGAGTGTGGCTACATCTATAGATATGGATATACACACACACACACATAGTAAAACATACGCAAAGCAAGACACAAATACACAGACACAGAAAACACACACACACACACACACACAACACATAAATACAGCTAAACACACATAGCAAAATACATATAGAGTATATACACAGAAACACACACACCCATAGCTAAACATACACACACACACACACACACACACACACACACACACAGCTAAACAGACATAGCAAAATACACATACAGTATATACACAGACACAGACACACACCCATAGCTAAACACACACACACACACACACACCCCTACACAGACATAGCAAAATACATATACAGTATATACAGAAACACACACGCACACAGCAAAACAGACATAGGAAAATACATATAGAGTATACACTGAAACACACACACACTCATAGCTAAACACACACATTGCCAGCAAAACACAAACTCTTTACTTTACATATGTTTTCATTTTCCACAAGTTGCACAATTTCCACCTCCTAGGCTAGGTCTGGCTTCGGCAAGGCTCCTCACTGTGCAGGGGCTGAGTGCACTGACGTCTCCTCAGTCCTCACACTTCTGTATACACACACTGCTGCCGTGACTCCCCTCTCCCTCCCCCTCTCTCCCTCTCCCCCCCTGTCCAGTTTGCAGTGACTCCAGTCAGTCCAGGAAGCTGAGAGCTGCAGCCGAGATGAAGGGTGATGAGATCACCCTTCTCACATCACTGGTGCGTACAGGCTTCCTCAGTTCGGACCCGCAGCAGCAGCTCAGCGGTGGCAGCGTGTAATGAGTCAGTCTGACTCATTATACTGCTGCCGGCTATGGGCCCCTTCACAGCGCTGGGCCCCAGTGCACTGCACCGCTTGCACTGGCGCAAGTTCCGCCTCTGGCTCAGTCATCTTCTCATTCACCACCCCCCTAACTCTGTTACACCTCACCCTATTCTCACATGCACCCAGTAGCCTGCTCCAACTTGTATATTCCTACTCTATCAATTAGTTTTCTAGTTACATCTATTTCCACTGACTAATCACTTCCCTGCTTCCGCCATTATTTACCATTAACCATTCAGCCATCTCTAATCTCTCTTCTCTTTCTTACCTTCCTCATTTTCTTGTCTTTCCATATTACTACTGCCGCAGATACACCCTAGCTTTCCCTTTGTTACCGCCACCAACAAACATTCCTGCCACATCTTAACTCAACAAACTATTCTTCCCTCTCTTCCCCTTTTTACATCCTCTAACATATTCCCATTTCCTTGCCTGATTATTACCTTTACCTTATACCCATTATATGGGCTGAATTCAGACCTGATCGCTCCTCTGCAAATATGCAGAGGTCTGCGATCAGATAGTTGCCACCCATAGAGAGTGAAAACCTGCCCCGTGCAATTGTGTGAATGCATGCGCACACCGTGCAAAAACTTCACCAGACAGCGGACATCTGCAATCCATTCGCAACTCACTCACCATCAAATGATTTTTCCAGTCTGTGCGTAGCCCAGGACTTACTCCTACAGTACGATACTAACAGGCTGATCGGGGCCGGAAAACACTTAGGAACACCTGCATTTTTACTGACACTCCCAGACAACAGGGAGTTACCACCCCCAAATATCTGCTCTTTGTCAATCACCTTGTGTATGCCTAGCGATCAAAATTTTCACATCATTCTGTCGCTGTTTGGGCTTGTGCCTGCGCATTGCAGTGCATACGCGTGCACAGTCATTCGATAATTTTCCGCTGTACAATTTCGCACAACAGTGATCAGGTCTGAATTAGACCCTATATCCAGCTCACCAACAACCCTTCAAACCTTATCTTAGCTCCACATTGGGTCATATATTCATATGTTTTTAAATTGAAAGCTAATTTACCAGGATGTAGCCCAAAATCATCCGACAGTGCACTAAAAGTACCAGCATTCCCTCCAGCTACTGATCCCGTTCATGACCCTCAAAACAGTGGTAGACAAAATGTTAGTTGCTCAATTTATTAGCTTACAACATTTGCGTGTAAGGAACGGGTTATTATAAGCTAGAAAAGACAAAAGTTTTCCTCGAGCACACTGTTTAAGCAAGTAAAAAAGGCCTACATATTAATAAAATGCAGAAGACTCAATTACACACATTTGAAATACATACTCTATGATATACTGTATATTTATTTCGCAAATATATAATAAGCCACCTGCCAGATCAAGGAGCTTCTGCCAAGGTGGTCCTAAGTTAACTCATAATTTCCTGTTGAATATTGGTCAGAAAGACTGCCTTATGGAATCTTATTGGTTATTTATGTGTGTTTGTTTTATACTCTTTACTGCACTCAGCCTATATTAGAATGCCCCTCCCATCCACAGTTTCACCTCTCTAGACACGGGTGAGTGGAAGTGGTAGTAATGCACATGTCTGCATAGAAATACATGGTTATAGCTAAAATTGGGCATACGTAAAGTCATACTGCTGTAATATCAGTGTATACAGTAGTTAATGAGTATATGTCAATATTCTGTGATGAATAAAGGGCTGGTACTACCATTAGGTGGCTTTAAGCAGCTGCTGATGGGGCAACCTCCAGGGGGTACTACTGAGACTTTTATGACAAGAATGAAGGAAGTCTCTGAAATTCAGGTCTGCCACGACATAGATACAATACTCATTCTGGCATCCATCTCAACCCGTCCATCTCTTCTTTTCAGCCTAACTGCCTGCTACTCTCTATGGAAGGGGCACCCAGTATCCCAGGCCACAGATTCCTCCCCTGTGGCTCTACATATAGCCCATGGGACATGCCATGGACAGTGGTGCTCATGGAGATCATCATGCAGTAGTGAACAGACTGTGATCTAAAAGTCCCGTATAGCTAGGAGTCAACCAGTACCTATCCAGCAGTAGAACTCCCAGTCTCTACATTGATCCAGTCTATCTGTTAGACTGTGCCCACTGTCACAGCCATTGGAAAGTCTAACAAGCAAGGCAGCATTATATATGTAACATGCATATTCAGTTTCTAGTGATACTGTATATCTGACGTAGATGAAAGCTCCCCACATAGCCAGTCAATAGGTATATGTCTGGAATTCCCAATCCAGCTATACTAGAGGCTTACTAGACAGTGGGATTTCTAGCTTTTTAACAACAATAATTATTATTAGTATTATTATTATTATTATCATCAGTTTATTTATACAGCGTACACATATTCCGCAGGGCTTACAGAGAATATTTGGACATTTACATCAGTCTCTGCCCAGTGGAGCTTACAATCTACACACACACACACACACACACACACACACACACACACACACACACACACACACACACACACACTCACTCACTCACACTAGGGTTAATTTTGTTGAGAACCAATTAACCTACCAGTATATTTTTGGATTGTGGGAGGAAACCAGAGCACCCGGAGGAAACCCACGCAAGTACGGGGAGAATATACAAACTCCACACATTTAGGGACATGGTGGGAATCAAACCCATGACCTCAGTGCTGCGAGTCTGTAATGTTAAACATTACAACATCCGTACAATGGTGCTGTACTTACAGGGTATTGCTTAGTTCTTTATCTATAGCCTGTGTAGTAAGAAAATAATCATCTTTTTCACTTTATTTATAATTTTATATTATATGGGAGATGTATCAAGCTTAGAGAGAGAAAAAGTGGAGCAATTGCCCAAAGTAGAAAATCAGTTTCTGTCATTTCAAAGACTGTGCTAGATACAGTAAGTGACAGTTAGATGCTGACTGGAAGCTTTGGGCAATGTGTCCACTTTATCTCTCTCCAAGGCTTGTTACATCTCCCCCTGTGTGAGTACATAAGGTTATTCTTAGTAAGTTCTTTTGGTAATACTGACAACAGTTCTCTCTATTTACATAGACTTACAACTTCAAGTATTTTCCTGTGATGGTCTTAGATTGTATCCATTATTGCTCTCTGTACTCTGATTGTATATGCAATTCTCTATTATATGTTTTTTTTAATTCTATGTGCCCTTATTTACAAGTGTGATTTTGATTTTTTGTATATTACTATGATATCACTGCGACCATTTTGGGTAATTTTTGTAATCTGTTTTTTTGATCCCTTATAGGCAGTCAATTTTTTTTCTTTGTTTACTTGAAGAAGGAAACTTGCGAAAGTAGAGACAGACATACTGTACATTAGGCTCCTGTAAATCAAAAGGATGTCGCCCTCATCTGACACTTTTGACATACAGTTCAGATTGTAAAGAGGCCTCAAGGTCACAAAAAAAGTCTAATTCTTATATGGGATATTTAATTAGAGTCTGAAAAAATATAAGCTTTAATTTTAAAATCAAGAACAGGATATATTGATTTATATATTATATATATATTTTCTCGACTTATGAATGTATTTTATTGTTAATCAGAGGTATTTGTTATATATCATGAAAAGGTTTGTTTTATTTTAAATATTATGGGCCTTAGAATCAGACATAAATGGGATTTGCAGCTTTTTTGGCTGCAAGTTGCAATTTTTTTTAGTGCATATTGATGTGTTTTCTCATTGGTTTTCTTTGGTGGAGGCCTGACTTGTGACTGTATATGAACATGGAGCTGAAGAGGGCCTGTATTTGTATGTGAGGGGTTGGAGGGAAGAGCAGGTGTGGTGTAGTTTTAGCTAGGGTGCAATAGCTAGAAAAGTTGAAGCTATTGCAGCAATAGAAAATGTACTTTATGACAATGATGCTCAGCTTCCCTGCAATACTGTCCGGCAGTACTCTTACCGCTGAACAGGCCAGTGCAGGGTATTTTCTGACTTTCCTCTCCTTACCCTTTGAGAAATGGAACAGTAGCAAGCAGAGTAGGTAAGGTAAGCACAGACTGCAAACAGTAAGGGGTTAATTCAATTAGGGGTGAGGTAATTGAGTGGCTGTTGTAACACCTAAGAAACACCGCAAACAGCTGCTTAACTCACCCCCTCATAGAACATAGAATTTGACAGCAGATAAAAGCCACATGGCTCTTGCTGCCGATCTCGTCCTGAACTTGAGGATTTTTGTAAGCAGCACTGTGGTACCGTAAGTGTGGCATATAGCCACACTTACTCGCAGCTGTGACTAGTCACACAAAGGCTGTGTTCATGTAACTGTGATACAATTACATGTGGACGCATCGCAGATGCTTTGATGATGATGATGACTGTCAGCAGCTCTATGTAGGCACTTTTGTTGGCTAATTGCCAATTGATCCTTCCAGCTGATATTACTCAAATTTTTATTGAGTATATTATATGAACTTTCTGCCGTCTGTTTGTATTACTTACTTGACAGTTCCAATTAAACTACTGCAGATAAGCAGATGTGCTTTGTTTTTTATAGTGGAAAACAGACGTTTATGTTAAGTTAATCTAATTTGTATCTGTGTTTATATTTAATTATTAAAAGTAATTTTCATATCCATTAATAGCACAAGAAAATATTTTCTCTTGTGTATAAGACATTTTATTAAATTACTACATTGTGTAGAAATGAAGTAATGTGATATAAGCATTTACTACTAACACTGTCAATATACAGCTATCTCTATTTTAGCTCTATGTTATATACGTGATTGTTATGCCTGTAGTATGCCTGGTTGATATGCTATTCTTTTTAATGTAAAACATAGACTATCCCAAAAAAACAAGCCAGGTATATACAGTTGCCATGGTAAGCTGGATGCCTATTGAATAGCCAACTCAACACACTGTAAACATGTATTGCACATTCGCTGAGGGGTAAATGTTCCAAAAATCGTGTTTGCCCGAGATTGCATTCTCGGGCGTATTTAGGGGCTGATTCAGGTCAAGATCAGTAACGGGACCCGCATACGCTGCAGGTTTCATCCTGTGCATGCGCCCGCATTTAATGCAGATGGCCCGCATTAAGGGGTATATTCAGACCTGATCGCTGCTGTGCACTTTCGCACAGTGGGCAATCAGGTCTGAACCATGCATGCGCAGGCACCGGTGCATGCCAAAGATACTATCGGCATCTCAGTCCAGCGATCGCCTCTGCCTGAATGACAGGCAGACGCGTTCGCTGGGCGGGAGAGCCAGTGGCGTTGACCCACCATTTCAGGGGTGTGTTCCAGGCAATGCAGGCATGCCCGGACTGGGTGGAGGGTAGGTCGCGGCAGCTGCGTGATTTCACATGCAGCCGCTGCGACCCGGACATGCAGGAGCTGCGCTGGCAGGGAGCTACTCTTCAGGTACAAAAGCATCGCCGCCGTGCAATGCTTGTATACCTGTGCTGGGCATCCCCCGCATGTCTGTGAAAGTGATCGTAGATGTGCTAAATTTAGCACATCTACGATCAAGTCTGAATTTCCCCCTAAATGCGAACGACTCTGCCTTATTGTCAGGCAGAGGTGTTCATGGGGCAGCAATGCTCCATTTACAAGGCAGAGATTGAGCATTACGGGGCATGGCGACATGTGTAGGCGGAGTTTTCAGGGTGGCTGCGTGTTGTCACACACAGTTGATCGGAACGAAAAAATGGTGGTGGGTCTCCTGCCATTGCAGCCAAGCTGCGCTTGAAAGAGGCTTCCATAACTTCTACAATCACGCTGTAATTGTGGCGTGAATGCAATTACAGCGTGATCTCAGAGGGTGGGTGGTGACCTGCATGCTGGGCGGCCTTGCCCTGTGAAGGGCGGCCTACAGCATGTGAAAGAAAGGATTGTTAATTCTGCTGTCTAGCAGAATTTACAATCCTTACTGAATGAGGTCATTAGTATTTTATTCAAACTCAGAGATTTACTAAAGCTAAAAACGGGAGTAAAATCACGATTTGAACTGCAAAACATGTCCAAATATGAAAATAGAAGTCAGTATGCCATTGAACCAACTCACAAGTACTTTCACTACAAATAATAAAACAAGGAAATTGACTAAGAATCGGGATTATAAACATGGAGCAAGTTCAGGATAAAATAGGCTTTTCAAATAGCCCCTGTGCAGCATATTTTGGGAAGCTTTGGGAAGCTGTATACACAGGGATGTATAGAGGCTCCCTGTATTTAATGAACCAGCACTGGGCTCTTGGAGCTGGCCCTGGTTCTAAAAATATGGAGTGAAATTGTGTAGGCGTCCCCCAAATTTATAAACCAGCACCAGGCTCCAGTAGCAAAGTGGTAATGCCACAGCCAGGTGAAACAGTCCATGAGGTCACCCCGGACAAAGCATTAACTATGCCCCAACAGGTCAGCACTGGCCATGGATTCCTGGGGAAGAGTTGACCCCCCCAGTAAAGGGTTTTTCTCCACTCCAGTGTACACCAGGCCTAGACTGAAGCCCAGGGCTATCCCCACACTACTGGGTGGTGGGTGCGTGGTTGAGAGCATTCAGTCAGATTTAAAGTAACATTGTCTCTTACAGGGGAATTGCAGGTTCGAGCAAAGCAAAAAGCATGCTAGTACTTGGAGAATTACAAGTACCAGCATGTGTGGTATTAAGAGCTTGCTGGCACCTACGCTGCCCCTGTAAAATAAATGTTAAAATACCCGCAGTATATGCACACCGCATGAAAAAGACCTTTAATTCACACTCACCCGCGCACTCACAATCACTCTACAGGGTGATTCAAAAGACGCAGTACACCCTTTTGTTTCAAAAAATGTGCAGGAAATGGGAAAACTGAATATTGCAATAAGGTATGGGTGAGGTAGGCTATCTTTTAGGGTATGTACCGAACATGGACGCCATCTTGAAATCGGCCATCTTTAATCTAAGTCAGTTTTTTCAAATGGAAAGGAGGTCATGTAACTTGTCAACAACATCAGAATTTGTTGAAACTTTTATTACTGCAAACAGATTTGAAATATCAGTTATGGTTCAAAAGTTACAAAACTTCTTTTGTTGCAGGTACAGTAATTGAAGATGGCTTTGACAAAAGAGGAGAGAATTGAGGTCATTTTGATGTCTGGAGACCGAAGTTTCCATGTCATAGCTGCAGATTTTTACAACTGGTACCCACAAAGACCAGTAGCACTTTTTGGATGACCACTCCGTGACTTGTCAGCCACAGTCCCAGTTTCTCGGAATTTGGAAATTAGGCATCTGACAGTGTTATGTGAAATTGGAGGTCTTTCTGGGTGCCAGCTGCTAAAATCTGCAGCTATGACACCGAATATTTGTTCTCCAGATATCAAAATGACCTAAATTCTCTCCTCTTTTGTCAAAGCCATCTTCAGTTACCTGCAACAAAAAAAGTGTTGTAACTTTTGAACCATAACTGCTATTTCAGGTCTGTGTGTAGCAATAAACTTTTCCGCAAATGATGTTGTTTGACATGTTACATGAACCCCTTTCCATTTGAAAAAACTGACTTCGATTCAAGATGGCACCCATGTTCGGTACATACCCTAAAAGACAGCCCACCCCATCCATACCTTACTGGAGTATTCAGTTTTCCCATTTCCTGCACAGTTTTTGAAACAAAAGGGTGTATTGCAACTTTTGAATCACCCCGTACATACTCACATACCTCCCAACTTTAGAAAGTTGGGAGGAGGACCACAAGGGGCCATTGCCTTGCAGGTAGGGGTGTGGCCTTGTGGAAGTGTTGCTATTGTGGGCCATGCCCCCATTTTCTCTGTGAGCTGCTAGCATGCCACCTGTCCCTCTCTCCCAGTGAATAGATGCAGTGCGCATCCAGCGAAAGTGAAGGTACATGCTTGTGTGTCGTCACTTCTAACCCCACCAGCCAATCAGCAACCGCTTCCATGAGAACAGGCTGCTGATTGGCTGTGAGTGCTCTGTCGCTTAACCAATCACCCGGCCAGCTCGCTGCTTACAGGCAGGACTGTACGAGTCGGGCACAAACACGACTGAACACTCACACTATTAAAATAGACCAAACACTATTGCATACACCTTTTGAAAACACAGTTCTTAGTAAACTTGAGTGTTTGATCTTGAAATACTCTTACGTAGCCCAGTGATGCTGATCGTGTTTGAACTCAGACCAAAGACAAGTCTTAGTAAATTTACCCGGATGTGTCCACCTCTGCATGAGCTTCTATACAGACCAGAAAATATGACAGGACAAAAATAGAAGGTTCACTATTTCATACTAATAGAAGTTCAATGTTTAATATTAATTTGTGAACTGTTAAGCCATAAATTATGTTTGTGAGGAAGTAACACGCTCTCATACTGTATGTTAATTTACTCCAGTTTGCATTCAGGCATGCTTTAATTACTAGAAGTTTTTATACATATTTGAGCTCCACTATTTACAATGATAAACATTTAAGCATCTAATAGTCACTTTTTTTAAATGTTTGACTATGCATTTGCATATTATTCAAACTGCAAAACAATATTAGGCGCTCATTTATCAAGCTTTGGAGAGTGATAAATAGCACAGTGATAAAGTACCAACCAATCATCACCTAACTGCCATGTTACAGTTTAGCAAAAAGGGAGGTAATCTGCGCACTGGGGTGGTTTTACTGTATGGGATGTGCTGCTAGTCAAAAGGGTGTCCTTGCCCTTTGGTTCAATATGGATATCTGGTTTTCACCTGACTGCGCTCATCCCCTACAGTTTGAGTACTCGTGAAATGATGCAAATGGATGCTTATATAAAGGTGTGTTTTACTTTCACATGTATCAAATATGACACTCAATATAATGAAACAGTGCAGATAAATATTGTGGAATATGAAAAAGGTGGTAATCACAATGTGTGCTCCACGGGGAGCACCTGTTTAACTCAGTCCTTTAATCACTCAAATTGGTGATTAAATCCTTTAGGTTCTTGGCGTGTGTGTTCTGACACAAAGGCCAATGGGCTGGAAAAAAAATATATATGTAATGATTAAATCTGGCTGTGTTGCTTTAAAAGTCAAATATAGATTTTCCAGTGGAAATGTCTCTAGTCCTGATCGGACTGTGTGGGCTTTAAAAATCTGTCTTTAGTAATTAGATTCGGGACGCCGTCCTCTGCAACTATATGAATCTAATTACTAAAGACAGATTTTTAAAGCCCACACAGTCCGGTCAGGACTAGAGACATTTCCACTGGAAAATCTATATTTGACTTTTAAAGCAACACAGCCAGATTTAATCATTACATATATATATTTTTTCCAGCCCATTGGCCTTTGTGTCAGAACACACACGCCAAGAACCTATAGGATTTAATCACCAATTTGAGTGATTAAAGGACTGAGTTAAACAGGTGCTCCCCGTGGAGCACACATTGTGATTACCACCTTTTTCATATTCCACAATATTTATCTGCACTGTTTCATTATATTGAGTGTCATATTTGATACATGTGAAAGTAAAACACTCCTTTATATAAGTATCCATTTGCATAATTTCACGAGTACTCAAACTGTAGGGGATGAGCGCAGTCAGGTGAAAACCAGATATCCATGTTACAGTTTAGGTTTGAAAAATGACAGTTAGCTGCTGATTGGCGCTTTATCTGGGCATATGTGTCATGATACTGTTTTCCTGAGCATGTTCAGTGTGTATTTCTTAAACTTCCAGTTATCTACATCCCTGATTCCTGAATGTGTTCATTCTGGGGCACAAATATTGGTAGATGTAAATTTCATTTAAATTACAAGTGCAAAATATACCCCAAAAATAAGGCACATTTTGCTAAGATAAAGGGTGCACGGACCCCAGTGTTTTGGTTTTTATTATGCTTCCAAATCAACATCATGTTTTGGTTCAGATTTGGTTTTCTAGCTCGGCAAAAAATATATATAAAACTACTAAAACCATGTAATTTTTGCAATCCAAAACCCAAAATTCTAATTTAAAATCTAAATTTGAACTGCAGGAAGATCCGAACTGGGACTCTGGTTCAGATCTCCACAGAAGATCTCCAAGGATCAGCTACTGAGGCAGCACTGCTGAGGCATAGTATTTTTTTGCCTTTTTGCTGGAGGGGGTGTGGCATCACCCCCAAAGATTTGTCCATGCCTCCCCAGTACCCATCCCCTCTGAGTGCTCGACAGCCCTGTACTGCACAAGCTCAGATTGTCCTCTGAAGGCTGTAATACATGGAAATGTGATGAATCTTTCTTCCCACCATTCAAGACATTCTAAAACCCAGATGAAAACACAATTTCGGCAGTTCCTACAGAGCAAATGAAAGTAATGTTGTATCTTTAGAGCAGCTGTAAGCAATTTGATAACACAAATACAGTTATTTACAAGTGATTAAAATAAATTATATTCAAAAGAACTCAATTTATCATTAGCCTTTCATGCACTGATTGAAGGGTACAAGTGTTATTTCCATGTCATAATACTTGGTGTAATTGGGTATACACATGATTAGAGCCCACATAACTATACCATTCGATGCTGTGGCATCTGCTTGTATATGTTTCTAAAAGTCAGGCCATGCTCCTTCTTAAACACCAATGTATTAAAGCAGTTCCATAAATACATTCTATAAATTCATAATTTCTACTAGGTAAATAGTTACAGATATGTCATTATAAAAACAAACTCTAATAGAAAAAAATGTGACCTATTAGAGCCCTATGCATTCCTTATATTCTGCTGTGACAGTCCGTTATGTAACAAAATCTGTTGTTGTGAGTCATGGATAAAACATAGTGTAACTGTCACACAGATCTAAACATCTAACTTCAGAATTAAAGCCTATAGGGTCTATTTATAATTATGCTTATTGCAAAGAAAAACTGCAAAGAAAATCTTCTGTAGTTTCAGTTTAACAAGAAAATTTCATGTGGCTGGCTGGCAGCACCAAGGGGACTATTATAGCTTTGCAAGCCAGGGGCAATCTGCGCATCCATAAGCCAGGTTCAGGCTTCCTGTTCCACTTCTGTGGAAACAAAATGAAAATGTACAAAATAAAATAGAACAGAAAATATGTATTTTTTTCATTAATAATTTTACTTTCCATTATCACCAGTCAGCTTCAAATGCTTTGCATGTGGAGTTAGGGCTTTAAAACTTTAAATAGACCTCTACAGTAAATGTAATATGCAGCTTAACAAACATACAATAAACCAAACCCTTCTATAGAAAATGAGCAGCAACATCGTTCTCTTCTTTCCACCTAGTGCCTCCAGCAACTTTGCCTAAGGAATAATGCAGATAAGCTGCTGTTTTATCGACTCTAAACACTGAAGAACCTAGAACCATGAGCACGCTCACTGCTATACAGGTGCGCCACCTTAAATATGTGTATGCTTGTGCACATTTTTCATTTACAGTAGTGCACCTGAATAACTCAGTGCTATTTAATAAATGAAACAGATGTTTCTAAAAAAAACAACAGTATTACCCAATGACTATTCTAGAAAGATTCAGAGATGGACATATATCGCTCAGCAGCTGCATCTTTGGATACAGCTACTGTATGAAAAATAGAGATGTGCACCAACCTCCATGTTTGGGTTTTGGATCTGTATTAATTTAGTGCTTTGGTCTTGGATCTAATTTTGCAAAATCATCGTCACATTTTGGTTTTGGATTTGTTTTTTATTTTACATGCTAAAATCATGTAATTTGTCCCTAATTTTGCTTCTACAGTATTATTAACCTCAATAACATTAATTTCCTGTCATTTACAGTCAATTTGATCACCTCACAGCTCATAATATTGTTTTCACCAATATTGGCCAAAGACTGCAGCGAGCTGGCTGATTACTAATCGACAGAGAAGCGTCACAAACACATGGCAATTTATAGCACATCTGTGAAACTGTCACACAGCAGTGTGCAAGATGGAATTGTGCTTTGGGCCCTCCCACCCACCCCTATGTTGGATATTAAAAAGGACATTCAGAGTTTAACAAACCAAGCACTTCAAAGACAGGGACTGACACTTTCCAAGTAAACACTGGAGGGTGGGCAGCTGGAGTAAAGCATAGTGAGTTTGTGCAGTGGACTCAAAATAGCTTTTATTCCCTCCCAGTAGTCAAAGGGACCGTCTGACAACCGTACACTGTCATAAAAATAATCCTCCACCATTTTTTGGATCGTTACTGTATCAGAGTGAGTCATGGTGGATGTGTCACTAATGTTGGGCAATTCTTTGAGACCTGACCAGATGTCAAAATGTTGCGTTAATCTTCTGCACTACTCATCACCAGTGGGTCTCTTGGCAAACTTAAGCTTTTTACCTGGCAGCAGCAGTTGCAGGAAAAACTGAAGGAAGAGACGCTGTGGAGGCATGTGCCACTTGATCTGACAACTTGCTTACAAGGAGCTCTTTGCATCTCTTAAGATTGTGTAAGTTGGAAAGAAAGATATTACATATTACTTAAACCTAGGATCAAGTATGCAGTGATTCGATTTCAAGATTTTGATAACCCATTGGTCCTGGTGAAGCAAATAATGAACTTTATCTATAAGTACAACATACTTAGTGGAATTGCTTTATTTAATTTCCTTTAGTTTCTCAAGCTGCATTTCCATTTTTTCCATTAGTCTACTTAAGGGAATCTCCTGACTCAAGCTGGTAGTGTCTAAACTCACATCACAGGTGACTACTTCGAATGATATCAGCACCTTGCAGAACATGAAAAGTGTTCTACATTGAACTGGAGTAAGGTATAGCCTCCCTCCTCTCCCTATGTCATGACTTGTTGTGTACTCTTTGATGGCTTCATGCTGTTCCTTCATTTGCTGAATGATATAAAGGGTGGAATTCCACCTTGTTACTACCTATTGTATCAGTTGATGGCATGTAAATTGAACTGTTCTTACAGCCACTGCAATCTCCAAGTTGCTTAATGCTGAAAATTTCCTGATTTTTTTTGGGGCCACAGAAGGCATTGCTTGCACACACCCTTCATTATTACAAAAAAATCTGTACTAACAAGTTGTGTGCACAAAATATGAAACATGAAGGAATTTGTTAGATGGGACTCAGGACCTCAATTAACTGTCTAAAACCAGATGCATTAAAGGCGAATATTGACTGCAGATCTGATACTGAGACGGCTCCTGCATGTCCCTCCTTATAATCATACGGAAAATCTGAATCAGGACCTGTATGTCCAGACTGAATCATTATACTGTCACCGAATTGCAAAACTTATCATATAAAATTGCAGGGAGAACAGTGCTCTGCCAGTTCAATTAATGCAGACACACACTCAGCTACATCTGTAATTTCATCTTAGTAAATTATCAGATGTAAATGAGGCTATTAACTCGAGTCCAATTAATACGTTTCCATCACAAATTTAAAAATCAAATTAGACACCTTCCTTGGTCAATTAAAATAAAACAAACTGAGAAAACATAAACACGTAAAAATGCCATTATGTTAAATTTGCATTCAGAAAGCTGATTATTGCAAGCAAGTGTAATGTCTGCATTTATTACTTATATTATGCCCTATCCACATTAAATTTTTATTATGTCTATCTGATATTAATAAACCTACATAATTGTGCTTGCAGGAAATTAGTAAAGTGAATAAGTGATAAAGAATGTTGAGAACTGTACTATCATTTTCATGTTCTATTAACAAGTTCACAAAAATACGGCCTTAGAGAATTGATCGTTCATAAAGATTTCCCACAGGAACCCCCATACCAACTAACAGAAAGATAAGGTTATCTTTGTTTGGACACCAAAGAGTTCATGAGTATAGCAATGCTGGTATACACACCAATGTGATACATGAGAGAGGCTGAAATGTCCTCAAAAATTCCATGTGGTTAAATAGGGTTGGGAACAAAATCCTGCCAGTCGGGATCCTGTTGGACAGATTCCTGATGCATCCAGTTTAAGCATTGTAACCCCACCCCTAACCATAACCCATCTTCCTGCAGCCTAACCTTCCCCTCCTGCTGCCTAACCCTAACTGAGGAACCCACACAAGCACAGGGAGAATATGCAAACTCCACACCTGGGCAGTTTCTAGACAATTTAGCTTCCAGTGTGAACACAAAAAAATCCCCCCCCCCCCCCATATGCACATAGAAAATGAATATCTACACTCATCTTCAGGAACGTGGTCTCGCTGTAATGGCCGTGGCTTTGCTGCAATGTGTGTGGCCTTGCAGGAAAGACTACTTTTCAGTGACATACAGTAGTGTCCCTTACACCATATTATGCCCCACACAGTAATGCACCTGACACCATATTATGCCCCACACAGTAATGTCCCTTGCACCATATTAAGCAATGACAGTAATGCCGCTGACACCATATTATGCCCCACATGGTAATGCCCCTGTCACCATATTATGCCCCACACAGTAATGCCCCTGTCACCATATTAAGAACCCACATTTATGCCCCTTTCAGCAAATTATGCTTCCAATGTAATGCCCATGACACCATTTTATGCCCCCACATGCCCCTGTCATCATATTTTGCTCATACTGTAATACAGTATGCCGCAGTACCTGCTGATTGTGAAGGGGTTCTGCTCATTGTCAGGGTATCTCTCCAGCCCCCGCAGGTCTCTGAAGTCCCAATGGGGCCACTGTTCGCTCATGCCCCTAGTTCAAAATTGAAAATGACCTTCTCAAAATGGCCACCACCATCCATAATAACGGTCTTCTATGAGACGGCACCAGCCATTTTGTGAGGGACATTTTCAAAAGTATTCCAGATCGTATACTGTTACATGCAGTTGCTCTGGCCGCAGCACCCCCATGCAATTGCATGGCTCACCCGGCCCTAGAAACAGCACTGCTCCACACTGTTAGGGATGACCACAGTGCTGTGAGGCAGTAATGCTAATCCTTACACCATTTTTGCTTCCCAAATTACATGGATGTAAAACTAACAAAGAGTAGATATGGTGAACATTGGACTCTATTCATCAGCAGATGCTGATGCGATGCGATCGCATCTCCCCAGAGCCGGCCCTAACCAATATGATGTCCTAGGCAAGATTTTGTCTGGTGCCCCCTAGCACCACCGCTATTTCCGCCTTTGACCCTGTACCTCTTTTCCAGCACCATCACCCCTCACCCATAGCAGTCCTCATTTTGGTGTTCCTACCCCGTATATTTAAAATAGGAACAGTGTGCACATTCTGCGTGCAGCCCAAAGAGGGGTGTGTTTTTGCTGGCAAGGGGCATGAGAACACAATAGTACCCCCAATTCAAATTATGCCACACAGTGGTGCAACTTTATTCACATTTTATTATGCAATAGTGTCCCTTATTCACGTTACATCACACAGTAGTACCACTTTACAATATATACGTTACTCCTCACAGTAGAGCCCTTTATTCACATTACACCACACTGAATTGCGCCTTATTCACATTACACCACATCATATTGCTCTTTATTCACATTAGACCACACTGCAGTGCACTTTCTATACATTATGCCATACAGTAGAGCACCTTATACACATAATGCCACACATTAGTAATGCATTTATACACATAATACCACACAGTAATGTCCCCTCACACATATGACACCCATTATTAATGTCCTTATAAACATAGTGCGCCTTACACAATCTGCCAACCGTTATTAATGCCCTTATACACATAATGTCCCTTACACATTTGCTGCACATTATTAATGCCTTTATACACATGACACGCATTATGCCTCTTATGCAGAACACTATTGCACAATCAACCTACCTGCACACAGCACTTACATGGCCGCTAACCCTATGACCTCTGCCTCTGCTTGGATACAGATGTGTCCTCATACATCTTGCCTCAATACGCCATGCAGCAGCGGATGCCTTGTGTGAGTCAGCTGGCAGCTCTCCTAATTGCTGGCTCAGGAAATTGGAACATTACTGTATGCTCTAAATGTACAATACAGAATCGAATATCTATAGCTAGAAATGTTATAAATATATTGATGTAAATCTCCCATTGCGGTTGATTCTGAGTCGGATGCAGTGCTGATATTCACACAAATGGTCAATAAATTTCAACTGTGTATGCGTCTAAGTCACTATAAAGTTCCACAGTGCATGCGTTAAGAGTTGCAGGGCCTATTAATTTCCGGTATCTCAGAAATGTATTGGAAATGTATTGGGCATTCCTGGGCAGTGACTGGGACGTGGCTATTTAGACCCATAGAGATGCATTGTCTTACTCTGTGTGCTACAGAACTGCTTCAGGTGTGTCGCATAACTGGTCAGATGTGTCACGAGGCATCCCAGTCTTTTCACATTCAGACTCAAGAATATACACCAGGGAAATGCTTATAATAGTATTTAGTGTAAATTTGCAGGTGCAACTGTGGAAAAAGTGGAAAAAGATGCTCCACAATAAAAAAAAAAAAAAAAAAGATCAAAAACAAATGCGAACCAAAACACTTAAGGGTGGTTTTGCCAAAACCAAAACCTAAACATGGTGATGAATTAGACCCAAAACTAAAACACGGGGGACCGCGCACATCTGTGGTAAAAAATAAAAAGAAATTCTGAACAGTGTACTGCATATATATACAGTATATAGATAAAAAAAACAGTAAGCCAGCACACTGGCTATACGTTCCTTAGGGCACTCTTGTACCAACGAGCATTTTATGCATTTTTATGTGCACCCATACCAATTTAATAAAAATACTTAAATGTACAAATGTGACAGAAAATACAGACAGTACTGATGTTCCCTTACTCTTATAATTAAGATGTAAGTCATGCTCTGAATAGCAGCATTTTTGCTGGACAGTTCTTCAATGCTATCCTAGACTATTATAGATTTTTGGACCCTAAATTCCAAATGAATAAATGCGTACATTGAATATTTATACTGTGCCATAAAAAATGGTCTTAGTGGTTAATATGGAAGGCTGCCAGAGACCAACGAGCAAAGACAGCAACCCAAAGTAAAAAGGAAATAAAATTTGGGAAATGTGATAAATACAACCTTCTCAAGTGCATATTAATTTGACAAGTGTTAGCTATAGTGAGCTTTTGTGTTAGTCCCATAACCTGATATATCACAGAGCCAGCTGCAAAATGACATAGCCAGAGAGCGGATCATTGTGGGACAGAGATGTAGGAAATTACAGAGCGGCAGGGTTATTATTACAGTCTGAGGACAGTGAGCAGCCAGTTTAGCACTGACAGAGCAAGTGTCCCCCTGTGCTTGGAACAGATGGTAATGCAGCAGACAGCAAAGCCATGGATTCAGGGAAAAAGAAATGGAAAGTCACACACTTCTGATAGTCTTTCATGCAAATTACACAGTAGGTTGCATATGAATCACATCAAACTCCATAGGGAAAATAGACACCAAAGAAAATTGCTTTGAAATGTTGTACCAGCATCTTCTTCTCCACCTTGAATTCTCCTTTGACAGCCTATTTAATTTCAGCAGCAAGATATTGGACTTAATTTAGCCTGATCTTGTTTCACTGCAATTGCCTGTCAATATTTAGCCATTACATGGACTGCTTTTATTACATATCCTTTTAATACAGATTTGCATCAATACTTTGCTACAGTATGTGTAAATTACTTTGTATGGAATTGAACTTATAATACACTAAAATGGTGATTATACAAACTAATTGGGGCTGATGGCTTAGATACAGTAATCAGTTTTTCAGGTAATACAATAAGTTATGCATTAAACACTTTACACTATACACTGTACACATATAGAGAGTATGTTCCCAAAATTATAAGGCCGTGTCGAGTTGTAAGATGGTAAATCAACAGTTGCTGGATGGAAAATGTCCAGTATTATAGCGGGGATCCGTTTAGGATCTCGGCAGTAGGAATACAGATGCCAGAATCCCAACACTGCTCAGAATGCCGATGCTGGCATCCCGACATGGATCAAAATGCCAGCTCCAGGATCCTCAATGATGGAATCCAGCTAGACCTCCACCAGGAGTCCTCAGTAGTAAGCCTCTCGGGAAGGGGGAAGGGGTAGGTTAGGTTTAGGCTCTGGGTTGAGGGATAGGGTTAGGCTGCAAGGAAGGGAGGGTTAGGCTGCAGGCAGTGTGGTTAGGGTTAGGCACCCCCCATGGAGGGTTAAGGTTAGGCTGTGGGGAAGAGAGTGTTCATTTTAGGTTGCGAGGGAGGGTTAGGGTTAGGCCGCAGGGAAGGGCAGGTTAAGTTTAGGCACCACCAGAGAGGGCTAGACTCCGGGGGGAGGGAGAGGTTAGTGGTGGGCTGCGGGAAGGGAGGGTTATGGTTAGGGGGTATGGGGGGGTTGTTAAAATACTTACCTGACCCCTGGCAGGATTCTCTACTTTGGGATGTCGGCATTGGTCATACTGTATGACCAATGGCATCCCATCCACCGGCATATCGTATGTATTCCCTATAGTGGAGTGCCAACAATTCTGCATGATGTAGTTGATGGGGTGATGAATTAGTGAATATTTCAATCCTTGTCCGATGGCTCATCTTTACCACGGTGAGCACTGGAAGCTTCAGACCAAATTATACTGTAGCTCCAATTGGGATAGGTTGGAGGTTTTTGAGGCGATCTATGCATAGAAGGGACTGCTGAAGCATTTTGCTACTATGGCTTGCTGCGTTGTCAAAGGGCTGTGGTTTATATACCATAGCTTAAAGATGGCTGCTGATTAGCAGCTGTCTACAATTAGCATATCATTCATATAATAATAATTTAGATTCAATGTGTAAAGTATATATACAGTAGGAGGCAAACCCATAATGAAATATTGCAATTTTTTGTAATTTTGACATAAATATGATTAATTACGAAGGTACAGATTTAGCCATGCTCATCTTGCTGCAATACAGCATGTTACATGGTGTGCTGGGCTGCAACTATTGACAGCCAGCGACTGCTCTATTAATTCCATTAGACGATCTCCGGCTGCAATTAGTCGCAGCCCGGATTGTCATGCAGCAAGTCGTGTTACAGCATGAAACATCGCAGCAATGATGAGCATATTACGAGCCACCGCAGCTCGTCTCTTCTAGCATCTCCAGCCATCTCCAGGCTCCAGTGCACCAGCAGGTTACTAGGCTATAACAATGCTGAACTGCTACTGGGAATTCTTCTGATGCTGCTGGCTGAGATTGTGTCTGATGCATGCTACAGCTGCATCCAATTAGTCTTTCTATGATGACCTGGTTTCCTTTTTAAACACAGAAAGTGCTATGGGTCCTTGCCAGTTATACTTTACACCTTGTGTGGAAGCTGCTGTTTCTTGCCTGGTTCCTGAGAATCCTGTTTGTCAGTGTTAGCTCATTCCTGTGTATCTGTCCACACCTGTACGTGATTGCGGTTTTATCTAGCATCATGTCCCGGTGCCTTCAGTCAAATAGACACCTGCCATGGAGAAGTCGCAGAGTTACCACCAGTCTGTTTACTCCCTGCAGTAGCCATTACCATCATGTACCTGCCAGTGTTCTGTTCCGTTGGAGCAGTTATTACCCAGCCGAATCCTGAACTCTTGACCAGCTTGACACCTGCCAGTGTCCTGTTCGGTTGGAGCCATTACTACCCAGTCAAATCCTGACTTCCTGATCTGATCAATATCTGTCAGTGTCCTGTTCAGCTGAAGCCATCACTATCTAGCTAAATCCTGTAATCCTGGCCTGATCAAAACTTGCCAATGTCCTGTATGGCTGAAGCCATATTCACTCAGAGGAATCCTGTGCTCCTGGCCAGGGCCGGCTCTAGGCATGTTCGAATAGAGCGGCCGCGCAGGGCGCCACCCTTAATGGGCGCCGCGCGCTGGCGCCGCCATATTCGAGGCTGGAGCCGGCCCTGTGCATTGTTGGCCCGGCCGCCGTGACCTCTTGTGTGCACTATGCGCGCTGCACGGCGCCGATGTCTAACATCAGATGCCGGCGCCGCGCAGCGCGCATAGCGCACACAAGCACTTGGAGGCCGCCCGCCCGTCCGCCCTCACCTGGACCCGGACCCACACTCGCAGGCCATCCGCACGCCCGCCATCGGACAGCAGTACTCCTCCCCCTCTCAGCGCCGCAGGTATTTGGGGGGGGAGGGGGGGAGGCACATTTATGGATGGGTGGCACTGTGGGGGCATTTATCTGGCACTGTGGGGGCATTTATCTGGCACTGTGGGGGCATATCTGCACTGTGGGGGCATTTATCTGGCACTGTAGGGGCATATCTGGCACTGTAGGGGCATATCTGGCACTGTGGGGGCATTTATGTATCTGGCACTGTGGGGGCATATCTGGCACTGTGGGGGCATATCTGGCACTGTGGGGCATTTCTGGCACTGTGGGGGCATTTATGTATCTGGCACTGTGGGGGCATATCTGGCACTGTGGGGGCATTTCTGTATCTTGCACTGTGGGGGCATTTCTGGCACTGTGGGGGCATTTCTGGCACTGTGGGGGCATATCTGGCACTGTGGGAGCATTTATCTGGCACTGTGGGGGCATTTATCTGGCACTGTGGGGGCATTTCTGTATCTGGCACTGTGGGGGCATTTCTGGCACTGTAGGGGCATATCTGGCACTGTGGGGGCATTTATGTATCGGGCACTGTGGGGGCATACCTGGCACTGTGGGGGCATATCTGGCACTGTGGGGGCATATCTAGCACTGTGGGGGCATTTCTGTATCTCGCACTGTAGGGGCATATCTGGCACTGTGGGGGCATTTATATATATGGCACTGTGGGCGCATATCTGGCACTCTGGGGGCATATCTGGCACTGTGGGGCATTTCTGGCACTGTGGGGGCATTTATGTATCTGGCACTGTGGGGGCATATCTGGCACTGTGGGGGCATTTCTGTATCTGGCACTGTGGGGGCATTTCTGGCACTGTGGGGGCATTTCTGGCACTGTGGGGGCATATCTGGCACTGTGGGGGCATATCTGGCACTGTGGGGGCATTTTTCTGGCACTGTGGGGGCATTTATCTGGCACTGTAGGGGCATTTATCTGGCACTGTGGGGGCATTTATGTATCTGGAACTGTGGGGACATATCTGGCACTGTGGGGGCATTTATGTATCTGGCACTGTGGGGGCATTTATCTTGCACTGTGGGGGCATTTACCTGGCACTGTGGGGGCATATCTGGCACTGTGGGGGCATTTATCTGGCACTGTGGGGGCATATCTGGCACTGTGGGGGCATTTTTGTATCTGGCACTGTGGGGGCATTTCTGGCACTGTAGGGGCATATCTGGCACTGTGGGGGGCATTTATGTATCTGGCACTGTGGGGGCATATCTGGCACTGTGGGGGCATATCTGGCACTGTGGGGGCATTTCTGTATCTGGCACTGTAGGGGCATTTATGTATCTGGAACTGTGGGGACATATCTGGCACTGTGGGGGCATTTATCTGGCACTGTGGGGGCATTTATCTGGCACTGTGGGGGCATTTATGTATCTGGCACTGTGGGGGCATTTCTGTATCTGGCACTGCTGGGGGGCATGTCATGTGTAGCTGGCACGGCTGGGGAGCATATCATGTAGTGTTCCCGCTAGGCATCTGTGGCTAGGCAATGAGTCTCAGTGCTCTGCCTGGCGCAAAATGTCTAACGTGCTCTGCCTGACGCAAAGTGTCTAACGTGCTCTGCCTGGCGCAAAGTGTCTAACGTGCTCTGCCTGGCGCAAAGTGTCTAACGCGCTCTGCCTGGCGCAAAGTGTCTAACGCGCTCTGCCTGGCGCAAAGTGTCTAACGTGCTCTGCCTGGCGCAAAGTGTCTAACATGCTCTGCCTGGCGCAAAGTGTCTAACGTGCTCTGCCTGGCGCAAACTGTCTAACGTGCTCTGCCTGGCGCAAACTGTCTAGGAGGTTCTACCTGGTGCAGTGTGTATTAACTGCACTACTGTGTGGTGTAATGCGAATTGCCACTATTATGTGGCCACGCACCTTTCCCACGAAGCAACACCCCTAAATTTTAGCTGCGCGCCTTTGGCGCGCACTGTCCATGCTTTGCCATGTAGGTAAATGAGCACCAAGCATTACAGTATGTGCATCATTTTGCCCTCCTAACTTAAAAATGTGCCTTCCCTGTGATCAGCACCCTGCCCTAAAAAGTGAACACTATCATGTGTAGCTTGGACTGCTGGGGGGTATATTGTGTGTAGCTGGCACTGCTGGGGGGTATATTGTGTGTAGCTGGCACTGCTGGGGGCATGTCATGTCTATCTGGCACTGCTGGGGGGTATATTGTGTGTAGCTGGCACTGCTGGGGGGCATGTCATGTCTATCTGGCACTGCTGCGGGGCATGTCATGTGTAGCTGGCACTGCTGGGGGTATATTATGTCTATCTGGCACTGCACATTATGTGTATATGGCACTATACTGGAGACATTATGTGTAGCTGGTACTATACTGGAGACAGTGTGTGTAAGGAACACTACTGTGGCTGTTATGTGTAAGGCTGCTCATTCTGTGCATAGAGGGGGGGTGAAAATATATTATTTATAGTCGAATAATATAAAGTTATGAGGCCACGCCCACTTTTCCAGAGGCCACACCCACTTTTACTGGAGCGCGCGCCGAAGGCGCGCGCATGGGGGGGGGGGGGGGGCGCTTTTACATGTTCTCGCTCAGGGTACTGGTAGGCCTGGAGCCAGCCCTGCTCCTGGCCTGCTCTACACCTGCCAGTATCTTGTACAGCTGGAGCCGTAATTACTCCACTGAATCCTGAACTCCTGGCCAGCTTGAGTATCTGCCAGTATCCTATGATCACTAGACTGATCACAAAAGCTCTTTCTGTTCTAAGAATAAGTCCAGGTGGTAACCTAAGTACCGGTAAGTGTACTAGCTCTATGGGAACAGCGGAAGACTGTTATTGGTCGAAGACCTCACCAGTTATGACTCTAAGGGTGTTATGTGAATCAGGTCTGGTGTACCGTAACAGAGTATGGCTACATCTGTAAACTTTCCCTAACATTAATGTAGACTGTCCACTGTGCTGATCACATGATGTGGAATAACTGTTATCTCAACACTAGAAGTATAGAGTAAGTATAGAGCAGAGGTTCCCAAACTCAGGGGGGAATGTTTTATACCCTCACATGTCATGTAGGTATAACACTTCCTGCTTTGCCGCTTTGCCTCTTTACCAAGGTGAAGCAGGAAGCAGCAGCATCGAGATGTATTAACATCTTGAATGCCAAAATGCACTCCCTCCTCCAGCGATCGCTGCCTTTGCCCCACTGATGTGCTGATGCACTGTGTCTCTCCCCAGTTGGCTTCAGTGTGCATGCACGAGATCTCACATGCAGCCTGGAGCTGGCACCCGCCATAGTGAGGGACAGCCCTGTCCCTGCCTGTTATAATAATAATAATAATAATAATAGTAATAATAATAAACTTTATTTGTCATTAACAAGACAGCAACGTGATGTCAATGAAATACAATATGAACATTTCATGTAAATATATAAACAGTAAAACCAAACTTCATTTATGCAAAAATGTAGCACTGAGCCTATTGATCACTTAACATCTGAACGACTGTTGGAAGGAAACTGTTCGACATACGATTTGTGTGAGCACGGACACTCCTATAACATTTTACAGATGGCAATCTTTCAAAAACCATACAATTTGAGTGACTTTCATCAGCCAGAACACACCTATCTTTCCTTAACACTCTTTTCCCTTAAGAGTCCTTCAAACAGGGCAAAGACACCCCAAGAATCTTGGTAGCAGTTTTGACCACACGTTCAAGGGCAATACGTTCTGCTACAGTGCAGTTCCCAAACCATACTATAATCCCGTATGTCAAAACGCTCTCTATAATACTTTGATAAAACTTAACTAGGGTGCTCGTACTCAAACAGACAGCTCTGAGTCTCCTTAAAAAGAAAAGGCGCTGCTGCGGCTTCTTAATCAAAAAATTACAATTTAAGGACCAAGTTAAATCATTTGCAATATGCATGCCAAAAATTTAAATGAAGCCACTTCCTCAATTGGCATACCATCCAAAAATATTGGAAGTAATGGTCTATTGCTACCACGTCTAAAATCAACAACCATTTCCTTCGTTTTTGATGTGTTTAAAATCAGTTTACTATACTCCATTCCTGTAAATGTAAAATTTCAAGTCTATAAAATATCTCTTCATTTCCACTTATCAGACCAACAACCGCTAGATCGTCTACAAATTTCACCACTTTAACAGAATCAGAAACTGAAAAACAATCATATGTAAATAAAGAATATAATAACAGGCTCAAGACACACCCTTGCGGAACCCCAATGCCTATACGGACCTCACCAGACACAGATTTGCTTAGCCTAAGAAATTGTGGCCTGTCAGTTAAAAAATTTCAAATACAGTTACACATAAAGCCATTTAAGCCCAAGTTAAAAAGCTTAAAAACCAAACTTGCCGGAACAATAGTATTAAACGCAGAACTAAAATCCACAAATAAAATTCTCACGCAAGTCCATTTCTTATCTATATGGTTCTGTGCCTGATGTAAAACAGTCAGAGCTGCATCTTCCGCAGACCGATTCTGCCGATAAGCAAATTGAAATGGATAAAAATTTGCGGGAAAATGAGATTTGATATGTTTTAACATCAATCGCTCAAAACATTTCATGACTAGTGATGTTAACACAATAGGCCGATAATCATAAAAACATTTGGGCGTTCCCTTTTTGGGTATAGGAATGATTTCTGTGACCTTAAAACAATTTGGTATTCTACAGACCTGTAAAGAGATATTAAAAATTACTGTAAAAATCCCAGCCAATTGATTACTACATTTCCTAAGGATTTTACCTTGAATCCCATCCGGGCCAGCAGATTTACCCATACTAACACCTCTAAGACACTTCAGAACATCCTGTTCATCCAATTCTACCGGGGCCTCACCAGATCTAATCTCATGGGCAACGACACCTGCAGCTGTCAAAATCGGTACCTGCAGGTGTTGGCACGGTCAGTGCCATAGACCATTCTTACATTGCCCTGCATATCGGCATGCTATCTTATAGATATCAGTTCTGATATGGAGAGGGGCACATAGCGCCCCTGTCATTCTGCATGCAAAGCCACATTAATACATGGGGAGAAGCGGTATCCGTGCACATAACATGTGCTGATACCACTATTACCCCCATGTAAGTTTGCTATCTAACAAAAATCTATATAGTTTAATGCCCCCAAATAGTTTATACAAAAATCTCAAAATTAGAGAAAAATATATAAAAATATAAAGCTGAATTTGCACATTGCATCTAATGTATTATTATGTGGATAATATGCTAATTTTAGACAGCTGTTAATCAGCAGTCATATTTAAACAATGGTGTATAAAGCACATCCATGGCCCTAAGGATACACCCTTGACAAAGCTGCAAGTCATAACAGTGAAAAGCATCAGCAGACACCTCTTCTAAGCAGAGAATGCGCCAAAAACTTCAAACCTATTCCAATTAGATCCATAATTTGCTCTGGAGCTTCCCGTTCACACTGTGTTAAAGGGGAACCATCAGACATGTGACAATATAGAACTGGACATTTTCCACCCAGGAACAGGTAATATACCATCCTAAAGCTGGACACAGCCTTACAGTATTTACAAGACCCATATTATTTTGTGAACACTATTTATATAATCGAGTAATTGGAGGTTAAGAAAACTATTCCAGATAGTGGCTTAAACTATCATTTATATATATTTGATTGTATACATATTTATTGTGTGCACACAGTAATGAATTAATACATGTTTTTATAATTCCTATTTATATACTGTTTAACCACTTAACTGGCATGGTCAGATCAAATGCGACAGCGCCACCCCACTATGTCCCCCGTTTTTGACGAGGAGATCCATCTGCAGATGTGCATAATATAAAATTCAAAGTAGAGATGTGCGGCGGACACTTTTTGGGTTTTGTGCTTTGGTTTTAGATCTGGATCTTTGTTCGTTTATTGGATCTGGATTGGTTTTGTCAAAACCACCCTTTCGGTTGACCGAAAGTAACCTACCACTGACCGCAAAGTTCCCACCATTGGCTACAATGGAGCGCATAGGCGCTACATTGTATCTCTGCCGTGTGCTTCCTCACAGACACTACAGGAGCACACAGCCAATCAGGAGAGTGGCACGACGTGGCGCTCCCTGATTGGCTGAAGGGACCCTCTTTGACAGGAGTCAGGGAGGGTCCTGGCAGTCGGGGAAAGGGGTCCCATGTGTAAACATGGGACCCCTTTCAGTGCGTGGATTGGGTATGCGGTTTGTTTTTTGCCAAGTACGTGGATTATTAAAAAAGGACACGACACACTGGATTTAGGTGAGTATAATTTTATTTTCAGGTACCCTGGAATCGACATCGAGACATGGCCCGAGTCGGCATCTGAACATAGGTAAGTATGTGTGTGTCGGAATGTATGTAATAAAGTTGTACTTTCAAGGTGTGTGTGTCCTGTTTTTATTTGGGTATTTTTTTTGCTGAAGAACTATAGGTACCAGCGGGACCGTTTAACCCCCGCATGCTGGTACTTGTGGTTCTCCAAGTACCAGCTTGCGGGGGAGGCTTGCAGGGACTTGTAGTTCTTGTGCAAAAAACAATATTCTTTTATTTTACACTTGGCTATCAGCCCCCCAACCGCAGCCCATGGATGGGGGGGACAGCCTCGGGCTTCACCCCTGGCCCTTGGGTGGCTGGAGGGGGGTGGACCCCTTGATTTAAGGGGTCCCCACTCCTCCAGGGTACCCCGGCCAGGGGTGACTAGTTAGTGATTTAATGCCAGGGCCGCAGGGACCTATATAAAAGTGTCCCCCGGCTGTGGCATTATCTCTCTGACTAGTGGAGCCCGGTGCTGGTTCAAAAAATACGGGGGACCCCTACGCTTTTTGTCCCCCGTTTTTTTAGCACCAGGACCAGGCGCAGAGCCCAGTGCCGGTTGATCAAATATGGGGGAACCCCTGTCAATTTTTTACCCATATTTTTTCAACCAGGACCGGCTCAAAGAGCCCGAGGCTGGTTATGCTTAAGAGGGGGGACCCCACGCAATTTTTTTCAGATTTTTAAACACTTTAAAAACCTTTTTAAGGTACACAATGAAGCCCTGCACGGATCTCACAGATCCGGCCGTGATTCCTTGTGTTTTGTCAGGCAGTGTTTTACTCATCACTCCCATAAAACACTGCCTGATATTACGAATCACATCAACATTGGAAAATACGAATTGTGAAAAGTCGGCAGCTTAGTGAATGACCGTATCAGGATTCAAAAAGTTGCAGTAAAATGCACCCGATACCATTCGAGTTCAAACACCCTTCAAAACGGCCAAAACACGAATCTTTGTAAATATACCCCCAGATGTCAACACTTGCTCCTGACTGCCCTGCATCACCGCCAGTGGGTAGGCTAGGAAATTTTATTATTTTCCTCGCAGCCCAAGTTGCAGGAGAAAATTAAAGAGGAGCTGTTGATGGGTCATATTCCACTTGAGTTGACAATTTTCTCACCAGCAGGTCTTTGCAACTCTGCAGACTTATGTCTGCCTGAAGGAGAGATACAATGTAGGCTTTAAACCTAGGATCGAGCAAGGTGGCCAAAATGTAGTGCTCTAACTTCAACAGATTGACCACCCTTGAAAAGGCAAAGCAAATGAAGAGCTCCATCCACAAGTCCCACATACTTAGTGGATTCTCTCAATCTTAGCTCCTCCTTCAATTTCTCCAGCTGCTTCTGCAAAAGCCTGATGAGGGGAATGAACTGACTCAAGCTGGCACTGTCTGAACTGACTTCAAGTGTGGCAAGTTCGAAGGGTTGGAGAACCTTGCACAACACGGAAATCATTCTCCACTGCGCTTGAGTCAGGTTCATTCCCCCTCCTTTGCCTATATTATAGGTGGATGTATAGGCTTGAATGGCCTTTTGCTGCTCCTCCAACATATAGGGTGTTGAATTCAACCTTGTTACCACCTCTTGCTTCAGATGATGGCAGGACAGGTTCAGGAGTATTTACTGGCACTCTAGTCTTTGGCACGCAGTTGCTGAATGTTGAAAGTGGACCACAATTTTTTGGGCCAATAATAGCATCTCCTGCACTCCCCTGTCATTTTTCAAAAAATTCTGCACCACCAAATTAATTGAATGTGCAAAACATTCGAAGTGCTAGAATTTGCCCAGATGTAATGCACGCACAATATTGGTGGCGTTGTCAGATATCACAAATCCCCAGGAGAGTCTAAGTGGGGTAAGCCATTGTGCAATGATGTCCCTCAGTTTCCGTAAAAGGTTGTCAGCAGTGTGCCTCTTATGGAAACCGGTGATACACGGTGTAGCCTGCCTAGGAACGAGTTGGCATTTGTGAGAAGCTGCTGCTGTTGTTGCTGTGGAAGGCAATACTTCTACCCAGTTGGCTGATACAGTCATGTAGTCCTTAGTTTGCCCTGTTCCACTTGTCCACATGTCCGTGGTTAAGTGGGTACAACATCATTTTTCAGGACACTGAGGACACTTAATGTCCCCGTGCAGTTCGGGGATCGCTTGCCTAGTGAAGTGGAATCTAGATGGGATTTGGTACTGGGGACACAGTACGTCCATCAAATGTCTAAATCCCACTGCACTAATGGCGGATACCGGATGCATGTCTAACACCAGCATAGTTGTTATGGCCTCAATAATCCACTTTGCAACAGGGTGATTGCTGTCACATTTCATCTTCCTTGCAAAAGACTGTTGGACAGTCAATAGCTTAGTTCAAGTAGTACAAGTGGTCTTCCGACTTCCTCTCTGGGATGTTGATTGACTCCCAGCAGCAACAACAGCAGCGGCATCAGCAGTAGGCGTACCACTCAAGGATCCTCTGGAGGAATCCCGCATAGGAGAGGACTCGTCAGTCATGCCAGTGACATGGCCTGCAGGACTATTTACATCCCTGACTGAGGAGGAAATTGACGTTGAGGGAGTTGGTGGTGTGGATTGCAGGAGCTTGGGTACAAGAGGAAGAAGGGATTTAGGTGTCAGTGGACTGCTTACTTTGTTACCCAAAGTTTCTGAACTTGACAAAGACATGATGAATGCACTGCAGGTTGCTGTTGGAGCCACCAGAGGTGGGGTATGCTGCCAGGTGATGGTGTGTGGCTGCACTGAGATCCCCCTCCATCCTCCATGTCCCTGGGGCCCCTAGCCCCATCTGCCATCATCACATGCCATCACCCCCACCTTGGGCAGTGTGTGCCACCCATCGGTGTGTTAGTAGTTACATGTGCCTGGTGTGTGTGCTACATAAGAAGTACATGTGCATCCTGGCAATGCTTTATATGCTTTTTAGAGCGTTAATGGACAGTTGGGATGGGAAGTGGGAGGAGTAATGAGTGTAGGGGAGGATTCAGTAATAAATAAACCACCCCCCTAAAAGAAAAGTCTAGATCTGTCCCTGGCCAGTGTACATTTATTTTCACAGCACCCCCATAATTTTACAGCATACAGGGCAGGGCCAGCACCCCTGTATTTGAACAACATCCCTGTATTTTACAGTATACAAGACAGGGCCAGTGTAATTTTAGCTTTAACAACAGCACCCCTGTATTTACAGCATACAGGGCCAGTGTACTTTTATTTTAACAACAGCACCCCTGTATTTGTAAAGCATACAGGACAGGGCCAGCACCCCTGTATTTGAACAAAACCCCTGTATTTGAACAACACCCCTGTAATTTTACAGTATACAAGACAGGGCCTGTGTAATTTTATGATAAGAACAGCACCCCTGTATTTTACAGCATACAGGACAGGGCCAGTGTATTTTTTAATTTAACAACAGCACCCCTGTATTTTTACAGCAAACAAGACAGGGACAGTGTATATTTATTTTCACTGCACCCCTGAATTTTTTCAGCATACAAGACAGGGCCAGTGTACATTTATTTTCGCTGCACCCCTGAATTTTTACAGCAAACAAGACAGGGCCAGCACCCCTGTATTTTCACAGCATACAGGAGGACAGTGCCCCTGTACAGCACAGCACAGCAGCCAGGACAGCAACAGCTATGTACAGCTGCAGCACTTTTAACAGCATATGAAACACCAGTGACGGCCAGGACAGCACCCCTAACATCACAGGGACACCACAGTGACAGTACAGCACCCCTAGAGAGCACACACTGACCCCACCTGGCGTCTTCACCCACAGAGAGAGACAGAGGTCTGTCTCCCTCACTCTCCAAGTCTGGAGTAAAAATGGTTGTGATGCACGGCTATTTATATGTAATCCAAAACCTGCGAGAATACGACAGTGGGATGATGACGTTTTGCCTCGCTATGGGTTTCGAGTCTGGTGGGAAGTCCCGAGCCGGACTCTGTTCCCAGCTTGGATTGTAAGTTCAGAGGGTGCGCGTGGGGGAGGGGGGGGTCAGTTCACTGAGAACAGAACCCACTCATCTCTAATTAAAATATTTACAAAAAATACTTTTTAAACTATATTACATAAAAAAAATATTACAATATCACATGAACGGTTTTGAAGGGAAAAATCGTCAGTTAAGTGGTTATAAAATTTATTATTTTATTAATGCATTATATCTGCATTATTTACTTACTGATTGTATATAAACACAGTAGTATTATAAAGGGCTAGACAATACCTCAAAACTCTAATGAGCCTTTTTTGTTATTTACGTTTATGTGGTGACAACACAAATTTATAGCTTATCGGAGTAAAAGAAATCAATTTTCGCTGCCATTTGTAAAATATTGTACAGTATGTACTGGTTGGCAGTGGTAAGAACAGTCTTATTGATTCGCTGGCCAGTCTTTATGCAACTTGAGATTCCAGTTGAAAAAATAAATTAACAGTTTTTAAAGATACTTAAAATGAATATTTCTCCTATTTCCATATTTATTTAAAATAAAGCACTGTTTCATTTGTTATTAAATGCTCTTGCTGTACTGAGATGAACATACAGTATTTTATGGTATCCATACCCCCACACTACCTGTTAAACAGGACACAGTGGTAGCAGAGCAGTAGATCTTCAGGGATATGGAGAAGTTCTATCTGACACAATAAACACCCTTATACCTATTGCAGCACCAAGTAGTGTCTGAGATGAGTATTCCTTACCATTCTGACTAAGCAATGATACTTATCCAACCTGGAATCCAAGACAGAATGCATCAGCATGTTCTGCACTATTTGCTTTGAAGCTACTACAGATGTGTTTTTGCCAAAACCACCCTCTGTGTATTGGTTTTGTTTTACAGTTTTGGCAAAACAACACTTTACTGTTTTTGTTCGGATTAGTATTTGGTTTTGATTTTGGATTTCATCAAAAATTGATTAAAACAGCTAAAATCATGTAATTTAGACTTATTTTGTTTAGAGATGAGCGCCTGAAATTTTTCGGGTTTTGTGTTTTGGTTTTGGGTTCGGTTCCGCGGCCGTGTTTTGGGTTCGAACGCGTTTTGGCAAAACCTCACCGAATTTTTTTTGTCGGATTCGGGTGTGTTTTGGATTCGGGTGTTTTTTTCAAAAAACACTAAAAAACAGCTTAAATCATAGAATTTGGGGGTCATTTTGATCCCAAAGTATTATTAACCTCAAAAACCATAATTTACACTCATTTTCAGTCTATTCTGAATACCTCACACCTCACAATATTATTTTTAGTCCTAAAATTTGCACCGAGGTCGCTGTGTGAGTAAGATAAGCGACCCTAGTGGCCGACACAAACACCGGGCCCATCTAGGAGTGGCACTGCAGTGTCACGCAGGATGTCCCTTCCAAAAAACCCTCCCCAAACAGCACATGACGCAAAGAAAAAAAGAGGCGCAATGAGGTAGCTGTGTGAGTAAGATTAGCGACCCTAGTGGCCGACACAAACACCGGGCCCATCTAGGAGTGGCACTGCAGTGTCACGCAGGATGGCCCTTCCAAAAAACCCTCCCCAAACAGCACATGACGCAAAGAAAAAAAGAGGCGCAATGAGGTAGCTGTGTGAGTAAGATTAGCGACCCTAGTGGCCGACACAAACACCGGGCCCATCTAGGAGTGGCACTGCAGTGTCACGCAGGATGTCCCTTCCAAAAAACCCTCCCCAAACAGCACATGACGCAAAGAAAAAAAGAGGCGCAATGAGGTAGCTGACTGTGTGAGTAAGATTAGCGACCCTAGTGGCCGACACAAACACCGGGCCCATTTAGGAGTGGCACTGCAGTGTCACGCAGGATGTCCCTTCCAAAAAACCCTCCCCAATCAGCACATGATGCAAAGAAAAAGAAAAGAAAAAAGAGGTGCAAGATGGAATTGTCCTTGGGCCCTCCCACCCACCCTTATGTTGTATAAACAAAACAGGACATGCACACTTTAACCAACCCATCATTTCAGTGACAGGGTCTGCCACACGACTGTGACTGATATGACGGGTTGGTTTGGACCCCCCCCAAAAAAGAAGCAATTAATCTCTCCTTGCACAAACTGGCTCTACAGAGGCAAGATGTCCACCTCATCATCACCCTCCGATATATCACCGTGTACATCCCCCTCCTCACAGATTATCAATTCGTCCCCACTGGAATCCACCATCTCAGCTCCCTGTGTACTTTGTGGAGGCAATTGCTGCTGGTCAATGTCTCCGCGGAGGAATTGATTATAATTCATTTTAATGAACATCATCTTCTCCACATTTTCTGGATGTAACCTCGTACGCCGATTGCTGACAAGGTGAGCGGCGGCACTAAACACTCTTTCGGAGTACACACTTGTGGGAGGGCAACTTAGGTAGAATAAAGCCAGTTTGTGCAAGGGCCTCCAAATTGCCTCTTTTTCCTGCCAGTATAAGTACGGACTGTGTGACGTGCCTACTTGGATGCGGTCACTCATATAATCCTCCACCATTCTATCAATGTTGAGAGAATCATATGCAGTGACAGTAGACGACATGTCCGTAATCGTTGTCAGGTCCTTCAGTCCGGACCAGATGTCAGCATCAGTAGTCGCTCCAGACTGCCCTGCATCACCGCCAGCGGGTGGGCTCGGAATTCTGAGCCTTTTCCTCGCACCCCCAGTTGCGGGAGAATGTGAAGGAGGAGATGTTGACAGGTCGCGTTCCGCTTGACTTGACAATTTTGTCACCAGCAGGTCTTTCAACCCCAGCAGACTTGTGTCTGCCGGAAAGAGAGATCCAAGGTAGGCTTTAAATCTAGGATCGAGCACGGTGGCCAAAATGTAGTGCTCTGATTTCAACAGATTGACCACCCGTGAATCCTTGTTAAGCGAATTAAGGGCTCCATCCACAAGTCCCACATGCCTAGCGGAATCGCTCCGTGTTAGCTCCTCCTTCAATGTCTCCAGCTTCTTCTGCAAAAGCCTGATGAGGGGAATGACCTGACTCAGGCTGGCAGTGTCTGAACTGACTTCACGTGTGGCAAGTTCAAAGGGCATCAGAACCTTGCACAACGTTGAAATCATTCTCCACTGCGCCTGAGACAGGTGCATTCCACCTACTATATCGTGCTCAATTGTATAGGCTTGAATGGCCTTTTGCTGCTCCTCCAACCTCTGAAGCATATAGAGGGTTGAATTCCACCTCGTTACCACTTCTTGCTTCAGATGATGGCAGGGCAGGTTCAGTAGTTTTTGGTGGTGCTCCAGTCTTCTGTACGTGGTGCCTGTACGCCGAAAGTGTCCCGCAATTCTTCTGGCCACCGACAGCATCTCTTGCACGCCCCTGTCGTTTTTTAAAAAATTCTGCGCCACCAAATTCAAGGTATGTGCAAAACATGGGACGTGCTGGAATTTGCCCATATTTAATGCACACACAATATTGCTGGCGTTGTCCGATGCCACAAATCCACAGGAGAGTCCAATTGGGGTAAGCCATTCCGCGATGATCTTCCTCAGTTGCCGTAAGAGGTTTTCAGCTGTGTGCGTATTCTGGAAAGCGGTGATACAAAGCGTAGCCTGCCTAGGAAAGAGTTGGCGTTTGCGAGATGCTGCTACTGGTGCCGCCGCTGCTGTTCTTGCGGCGGGAGTCCATACATCTACCCAGTGGGCTGTCACAGTCATATAGTCCTGACCCTGCCCTGCTCCACTTGTCCACATGTCCGTGGTTAAGTGGACATTGGGTACAACTGCATTTTTTAGGACACTGGTGAGTCTTTTTCTGACGTCCGTGTACATTCTCGGTATCGCCTGCCTAGAGAAGTGGAACCTAGATGGTATTTGGTAACGGGGGCACACTGCCTCAATAAATTGTCTAGTTCCCTGTGAACTAACGGCGGATACCGGACGCACGTCTAACACCAACATAGTTGTCAAGGCCTCAGTTATCCGCTTTGCAGCAGGATGACTGCTGTGATATTTCATCTTCCTCGCAAAGGACTGTTGAACAGTCAATTGCTTACTGGAAGTAGTACAAGTGGGCTTACGACTTCCCCTCTGGGATGACCATCGACTCCCAGCAGCAACAACAGCAGCGCCAGCAGCAGTAGGCGTTACACGCAAGGATGCATCGGAGGAATCCCAGGCAGGAGAGGAATCGTCAGAATTGCCAGTGACATGGCCTGCAGGACTATTGGCATTCCTGGGGAAGGAGGAAATTGACACTGAGGGAGTTGGTGGGGTGGTTTGCGTGAGCTTGGTTACAAGAGGAAGGGATTTACTGGTCAGTGGACTGCTTCCGCTGTCACCCAAAGTTTTTGAACTTGTCACTGACTTATTATGAATGCGCTGCAGGTGACGTATAAGGGAGGATGTTCCGAGGTGGTTAACGTCCTTACCCCTACTTATTACAGCTTGACAAAGGGAACACACGGCTTGACACCTGTTGTCCGCATTTCTGGTGAAATACCTCCACACCGAAGAGCTGATTTTTTTGGTATTTTCACCTGGCATGTCAACGGCCATATTCCTCCCACGGACAACAGGTGTCTCCCCGGGTGCCTGACTTAAACAAACCACCTCACCATCAGAATCCTCCTGGTCAATTTCCTCCCCAGCGCCAGCAACACCCATATCCTCCTGATCCTGGTGTACTTCAACACTGACATCTTCAATCTGACTATCAGGAACTGGACTGCGGGTGCTCCTTCCAGCACTTGCAGGGGGCGTGCAAATGGTGGAAGGCGCATGCTCTTCACGTCCAGTGTTGGGAAGGTCAGGCATCGCAACCGACACAATTGGACTCTCCTTGTGGATTTGGGATTTCGAAGAATGCACAGTTCTTTGCTGTGCTGCTTTTGCCAGCTTGAGTCTTTTCATTTTTCTAGCGAGAGGCTGAGTGCTTCCATCCTCATGTGAAGCTGAACCACTAGCCATGAACATAGGCCAGGGCCTCAGCCGTTCCTTGCCACTCCGTGTCGTAAATGGCATATTGGCAAGTTTACGCTTCTCCTCCGACAATTTTATTTTAGGTTTTGGAGTCCTTTTTTTTCTGATATTTGGTGTTTTGGATTTGACATGCTCTGTACTATGACATTGGGCATCGGCCTTGGCAGACGACGTTGCTGGCATTTCATCGTCTCGGCCATGACTAGTGGCAGCAGCTTCAGCACGAGGTGGAAGTGGATCTTGATCTTTCCCTAATTTTGGAACCTCAACATTTTTGTTCTCCATATTTTAATAGGCACAACTAAAAGGCACCTCAGGTAAACAATGGAGATGGATACTAGTATACAATTATGGACTGCCTGCCGAGTGCAGACACAGAGGTAGCCACAGCCATGAACTACAGTACTGTACTGTGTCTGCTGCTAATATAGACTGGTTGATAAAGAGATGTCTATGTAACTATGTATGTATAAAGAAGAAAGAAAAAAAAACCACGGTTAGGTGGTATACAATTATGGACGGACTGCCTGCCGAGTGCAGACACAGAGGTAGCCACAGCCGTGAACTACCGTACTGTACTGTGTCTGCTGCTAATATAGACTGGTTGATAAAGAGATGTCGTAGTAGTATGTATGTATAAAGAAGGAAAAAAAACCACGGTTAGGTGGTATATACAATTATGGACGGGCTGCCGAGTGCCGACACAGAGGTAGCCACAGCCGTGAACTACCGCACTGTACTGTGTCTGCTGCTAATATATAGACTGGTTGATAAAGAGATAGTATACTCGTAACTAGTATGTATGTATAAAGAAAGAAAAAAAAACCACGGTTAGGTGGTATATACAATTATGGACGGGCTGCCGAGTGCCGACACAGAGGTAGCCACAGCCGTGAACTACCGCACTGTACTGTGTCTGCTGCTAATATAGACTGGTTGATAAAGAGATAGTATACTCGTAACTAGTATGTATGTATAAAGAAAGAAAAAAAAACCACGGTTAGGTGGTATATACAATTATGGACGGGCTGCCGAGTGCCGACACAGAGGTAGCCACAGCCGTGAACTACCGCACTGTACTGTGTCTGCTGCTAATATATAGACTGGTTGATAAAGAGATAGTATACTCGTAACTAGTATGTATGTATAAAGAAAGAAAAAAAAACCACGGTTAGGTGGTATATACAATTATGGACGGGCTGCCGAGTGCCGACACAGAGGTAGCCACAGCCGTGAACTACCGCACTGTACTGTGTCTGCTGCTAATATATAGACTGGTTGATAAAGAGATAGTATACTCGTAACTAGTATGTATGTATAAAGAAAGAAAAAAAAACCACGGTTAGGTGGTATATACAATTATGGACGGGCTGCCGAGTGCCGACACAGAGGTAGCCACAGCCGTGAACTACCGCACTGTACTGTGTCTGCTGCTAATATAGACTGGTTGATAAAGAGATAGTATACTCGTAACTAGTATGTATGTATAAAGAAAGAAAAAAAAACCACGGTTAGGTGGTATATACAATTATGGACGGGCTGCCGAGTGCCGACACAGAGGTAGCCACAGCCGTGAACTACCGCACTGTACTGTGTCTGCTGCTAATATATAGACTGGTTGATAAAGAGATAGTATACTCGTAACTAGTATGTATGTATAAAGAAAGAAAAAAAAACCACGGTTAGGTGGTATATACAATTATGGACGGGCTGCCGAGTGCCGACACAGAGGTAGCCACAGCCGTGAACTACCGCACTGTACTGTGTCTGCTGCTAATATATAGACTGGTTGATAAAGAGATAGTATACTCGTAACTAGTATGTATGTATAAAGAAAGAAAAAAAAACCACGGTTAGGTGGTATATACAATTATGGACGGGCTGCCGAGTGCCGACACAGAGGTAGCCACAGCCGTGAACTACCGCACTGTACTGTGTCTGCTGCTAATATAGACTGGTTGATAAAGAGATAGTATACTCGTAACTAGTATGTATGTATAAAGAAAGAAAAAAAAACCACGGTTAGGTGGTATATACAATTATGGACGGGCTGCCGAGTGCCGACACAGAGGTAGCCACAGCCGTGAACTACCGCACTGTACTGTGTCTGCTGCTAATATAGACTGGTTGATAAAGAGATAGTATACTCGTAACTAGTATGACTATAAAGAAAGAAAAAAAAACCACGGTTAGGTGGTATATACAATTATGGACGGGCTGCCGAGTGCCGACACAGAGGTAGCCACAGCCGTGAACTACCGCACTGTACTGTGTCTGCTGCTAATATAGACTGGTTGATAAAGAGATAGTATACTACTAATATTATATATACTGGTGGTCAGGTCACTGGTCACTAGTCACACTGGCAGTGGCACTCCTGCAGCAAAAGTGTGCACTGTTTAATTTTAATATAATATTATGTACTCCTGGCTCCTGCTATAACCTATAACTGGCACTGCAGTGCTCCCCAGTCTCCCCCACAATTATAAGCTGTGTGAGCTGAGCACAGTCAGATATATATATACATTGATGCAGCACACTGGGCTGAGCAGTGCACACAGATATGGTATGTGACTGAGTCACTGTGTGTATCGTTTTTTTCAGGCAGAGAACGGATATATTAAAAAAAACAAACAACTGCACTGTCTGGTGGTCACTGTGGTCGTCAGTCACTAAACTCTGCACTCTCTTCTACAGTATCACAGCCTCAGGTCAATCTCTCTCTCTCTCTCTCAACCCTAATCTAAATGGAGAGGACGCCAGCCACGTCCTCTCCCTATCAATCTCAATGCACGTGTGAAAATGGCGGCGACGCGCGGCTCCTTATATAGAATCCGAGTCTCGCGAGAATCCGACAGCGTCATGATGACGTTCGGGCGCGCTCGGGTTAACCGAGCAAGGCGGGAGGATCCGAGTCTGCTCGGACCCGTGAAAAAAACATGAAGTTCGTGCGGGTTCGGATTCAGAGAAACCGAACCCGCTCATCTCTAATTTTGTTCCTATAGCAGTATTAACCTCAAACCTTAATTGCCAGTCATGTATAGTCAATTCAACCACCTCACAGCTCACAATATTGTTCACCAATTTTTGGTAAAAGTTAGCTGGCTAAACAGAGTGACAAAGCAGAGGCACAACACACAGTAATTACTTTAAAAGCATGTCTATGGGGGTCATTCCGAGTTGATCGCTCGCTAGCAGTTTTTAGCAGCCATGCAAACGCTATGCCGCCGCCCACTGGGAGTGTATTTTAGCTTAGCAGAAGTGCGAACGTTTTTATCACAGAGCGCCTGCAAAAAATTTTTGTGTAGTTTCACAGTAGCTCAAAACCTACTCAGCGCTTGTGATCACTTCAGACTATTCAGTTCCGGATTTGACGTCCCACACCTGCCCAGCGTTTGCCCAGCCACGCCTGTGTTTTCCCGGGTATGCCTGCGTTTTTACGAACACTCCCTGAAAACGGTCAGTTGCCACCCAGAAACACCCACTTCATGTCAATCACTCTGCGGCAACCAGTGTGACTGAAATGCATCGCTAGACCCTGTGCAGAACTGCATTGTTCGTTGTGCCCGTACGTCACGCATGCGCATTGCGCCGCATAACCGCGCAGAACTGCCATTTTTTAGCCTGATTGCTGCGCTGCGAACAAATGCAGCTAGCGATCAACTCGGAATGACCACCTATGAACATTGCAGCACAGCAGCGACAGGATGGCAGTCTAATAAACTATACAACCCCATAAAAAGAATGTTTTCAAAAGGAGAGGCCAAGGTAAGCACAGGCAAATGGAGGTGGGGAAAGTAGTGGCAGGCAGGTAAAGCATTAATTAATTAATTAATTAATTGATTTAATTGATTAATTTAGAAAATTTAATATATGTAATAATCTGTTTTGCAGCAACTGAGAAAAGAAAAAAAAATAATATAATGTTAATCGTCAAGGATTCCTGACAATGGGCCTTATTCAGGTTAGTTAACAAACCAAAACAGTTAGTAATTGGCACTGCAAGTGGGGTAGATGTAACATGTACAGAGAGATTTAGATTTGGGTGGGGTGTGTTCAAACTGAAATCTAAATTGAAATTAAGCAGACAGTATTTACTATTCATAGAAACAATATAACCCACCCAAATCTAAATTTTTCTTCACGTTACCTCTGCCGCACCTGCAGTGCAACATGGTTTTGCCCACTTGCTAACTTGTTTGGTTTACACAAATATTCCCCTCATCATGTTGCACTTCTAAAGTAGCATCCTCAATTTCCAACCATCCATACTTTTACTACTACTCATCCTAACATTTTCAGATGGTTCAGAAATAGTGGAAGGAGGCTTCTCTATAATTACAGACACAGACATAGCTAGGGTAGACACCCCTAGACTCTTCTCATGGATTTGTGATGATTCTGAGCAAACAGTTTGTTCTTTAGCATTAGTGATCTTCTTTTTTGGGGAGCACTGGGTGGAGAATGCAAAGTTATAGAAAATGCCTGACTGTGTTTTTGCTTGACAATAAGCCTTTTATTGTGTAAAGCAGCAGAAGCAGAACCCCAGTCACAAAAAGGCCATGGCCTGAGCTTTACCTCACCACTGCATGTGGTGTATGGCATGTTGGCAATTTTAAAAAATTTTGGCAGTAAATTTTCCTCTCATATTTAGACCCAAGGGAAATGTTTTCTAAACCATTGTGAAATGCTGTTCAGATTTAAGATGCCCTTTTGTACACCTTCTTTCCCCTTGACCACCTTTAGTAGATGTTGAAGAAGTACTATGACTGGCAGCAGCCTCTGCACTAGTACTGGGTAGTTCCTGCTCTTTTTATAGACTGATCCATGAATATGTAAATTATTATTTAATTTGAATATGAGAAAAAAATATAACAGACTCTTTTAAATTTTAAAAGAGAAGGAACAATTAGTCACCTTCAATAATAATATATATTTTTCTAGTACAGGTTGAGTATCCCATATCCAAATATTCCGAAATACGGAATATTCCGAAATACGGACTTTTTTGAGTGAGAGTGAGATAGTGAAACCTTTGTTTTCTGATGCCTCAATGTACACAAACTTTGTTTAATACACAAAGTTATTAAAAATATTGTATTAAATGACCTTCAGGCTGTGTGTATAAGGTGTATATGAAACATAAATGAATTGTGTGAATGTAGACACACTTTGTTTAATGTACAAAGTTATAAAAAATATTGGCTAAAATTACCTTCAGGCTGTGTGTATAAGGTGTATATGAAACATAAATGCATTCTGTGCTTAGATTTAGGTTCCATCACCATGATATCTCATTATGGTATGCAATTATTCCAAAATACGGAAAAATCCGATATCCAAAATACCTCTGGTCCCGAGCATTTTGGATAAGGGATACTCAACCTGTACACAGATATGGTATGTGTCATATCACTCAGGCTAGACACCCAATATGTATTATGTTTATTTAACACAAACTAGATAATATGATAGGGTTTGTCATTCATAAAAAGTTTAAAAATAGTGGTGGGGATAATGGTGGGTGGATTTAAATTGGAAAAATAAATGTATTTTTTGTAATTATTATTCTTTTTGGTTGTGGACACTGACAGACAAGCAGTAACCAACGAAGTAAAGTGTAGGGTATGGTACTTTACTCTCTTACCTCTTACTCTTAATAGCTCCCTAGTGAAGTAATGTGTAGTGTATGGCATGTTAATCAGGCATCCTACTACTCCTAATAGCACCCTAATGGGTATGGTAACAAATGCTGCTAATGGCGTTTTAAAGTTTTTATTTTTTTAAACACGTTTTCTCTCCAGTCCTGTCTTACACTCTCTCCTCCTGCTCTCCAGTGTGGCACATGCAATCACGAGGGAGGGACTTACATAGAATCCAAAACATGAAAGATACAGCTCCAGGGAAATCCAAAACATGTGAGATCCAACACCAGGAACGTGACTTTGCCTGGTTTTGGGATCTGGGTGTGGCATGAACTTCAGAATCAGGACTTTGAAACACTCAGATCCCTTAAAGCCCCGTCCGTACCCACGGGGAAGATGTGCGATCTAGCACAGACCGCTCAGCACACATCTCTTCCCCTGCTCAGCACTCAGCGCGATGCAAATCTAGAGCCGGCGATAGCGACATGCCGGACCATGCATCGCTGTTGACAACACCCTACACACGGAGAGATCCGTGCTTAATTTCTAAGCAATCTAGTCAGTTTGCTTAGAATTTAAGCACGGATCTCTCCGTGTGTACCCCCCTTAAGTTTGATGATGCTTAGATATACAAAAATCCAAACCACACATTTCTAGAAGCTACATATATGGTACATAATGAAATACCAAAGAACTAACGTCCTGTGTAGCTGTGACAGTTTTAAGGATTGACAAGCTGTAGATTACAGTATTTCTCATTAATACCTGCATACTTTATTTTTATCCATGGCATGATAGCAAACATTTACACTCATTGACAGCTCAGGTTACTTATCACAATACCAGAGAATTGCAGAACATATTCCTTCATTGCAGGACCTGTTCATACATGCACATGCACAAAGTGATGATAATCAGTACTTTGCGCATCCCAGCTACGGGGTCTGAATAACCCCCTCAATAAACAGAGACAGATTATAAGAGTAGTGACAGGGGCGGTCATCCCGAGGCCTCCACACATTAGGGGCCACCACACACTGTCCCCCAGTCTCCTCACTCAGTGGCAGATCGATCAGCGGTGGGCACACTAATAATGAGTCAGATTGACTTATTATTAGTAACCATGGGCAGTCCCTACAGCAACAAAGGAGACCGGAGGAAAGGAGGAGGGGGCCCTTCCCCACCCCAATCCTCACCTTCGGCTTCTCCTTTCTGTTGTAGCAGACGGGGACAGTTTTGTAATTATGCCAACAGATTTCCCATCGGGTAGTAGCCATGCTCTCTGTCCCTGCCCCTGCCAGTCCTGAGTGGACACAGCAACCCAGGTAGGCACCACATTCTTCAGCCACCCAGTGGGTGAGCGGAAACTCCTTCCCCAGGCCGGATGAGGGGGCCCACTGCCCCCCTTTCCCATTATATACTGTATCTTATACTGTAGTATTTGATAGGGGTCCCAACAAGTTTGTTACCCAGGGGCCTCCACAGGCCTTAATCCGTCCCTGTCAGTAACCTTGCTCCCACTTTAGTTCCCCAACAGAATTTCAGTTACTTTTCATCGTGCACTAAAATGCAGGCGTTAGCTATACTTTTTCAGTAGGCCTGATTATCAAAGTGGCTTGAGCCCTGTGATAACCATGCTTCAGGGGTACACCATGCTGCACGTGATCCTGTTATAGAGGGTCCAACCCAGTCTAATGCAGGTTACCACTTTTGCAAGGGGACTTTACTCTCATAGTACATATGATTATTCATGTATGGAGAGGGATCATGTCAGATTTTGAAAAACTTATTAGCTGATGCTGTTATGACTGTCATCACATATCCAAACAGCATATCTTAGAGATCCTCAGTAAATGAACTCGATGGACAATTGTCTTTTTTCAACCTCAACAACTATGGGTGTCATTCAGAGCTGATCGCATGCTAGGATTTTTCGCTGCGCTGCGATCATGTCACTACTGCGCTTGCATATGTACCACAATGCACAGGCGCGTCATACAGGTACAAACCGGATTGTTGCAGAGCAATTGATTTAACGAAGAATCCATTTGCACAGCCGAACGCAAGGAGATTGACAGGAATAGGGCATTTGTGGGTGGCAACTGACCGTTTTCTGGGAGTGGTAGGAAAAACGCAGGCGTGTTCAAGCATTTGCAGGGCGGGTGTCTGACGTCAATTCCGGACAAGAACAGGCTGAAGTGATCGCAGCGGCTGAGTAAGTTCTGAGCTACTCAGAAACTGCAGAAAACTTTTTTGTAGTGCTCGGCTGCACATGCGGTCGCACAGTTGCAAAGCAAAAATTCACTCCCCTAAGGGCGGCGACTATCTGATCGCAGCATTGTAAAAAAAAAGCTATCGAGCAATCAACTCGGAATGACCTCCTATGTACAGTATGATGTGCTTCCTAGGTTGTGGAAAAGTCTAGCTAGGTGACATCTCAGGGGAACTTACCCCAGTTATGTGTGCATGCCCCTACTGTACTCAATATTTATGTACTCGCATTAGAGCTACCTCTACATGTGCCACCAGGGTAAGTTGTTTAAAACTTTAACTATAGCTGCATGCACAGATCAGCAACAGTGGAATGGTTGTAATTACAGTAATTTATCATTTAAAGTAGGTCTTAGTCAGTCATGGTGTTTATTAAATAATTCATTACTAAGCTGAGATGAGCTAGCACAAGTGAATTCCCCAGAACACTATAATAAAAAATGTTAGAATATAATATGAAGATCTGCGGAGGATTATATATTTTCCAGTAAGCTCTATTAATTCTTATTATCACCTGCAATGTCACAGGAAGAGATTTGTAGTAAACCTAGAATGCAATTAAACTTCATATATATTTTTCTATTTCTTGAGCTGAGGGATTAGCTGTGTAAGGTCATCATTAGAATCATAGTGGTTCCTTAGGCTTCACTGCCTTCTTTTTAATCAGCGGTGATTATTAAATATGAAACTGATATCCTACATGCACACATGGGACATGTGTAATCACAAAATAGAGAAATCTGACAGTGAAACAAGGATACCAGTGTTAATATTATGTTATAATAAAAATAGTACTTCTTATTGATGCTCCAAAGCCACCATCTCCATCATATACAACATTGGACAAGCAATTTTATTACTAAGAAGCTGTTTATTTATGAACCCCTCAGATCAGGCATTCAGTATACTTGCATTTGATATGCAGTATTCTGCACTATATTACATAAAATCAGATAGCTAAACAAAAAAAGAAAATAAGAGTCAGCATTTCAGGGAAGCTCATCTAGGCTATTTGTATTGCAATGTTTTCTACAATGTAGCGTAAAATAAAATAATAAATCCGATAAAAAAAAAGGAATCCGGAGGCTACTGGGCAGGAATTCTAATGATCACATTGTAATACTTAGTGCAGTAGCACATAAAATAAAGGAAGTCTATAAAATAGGAAATAAAAGTGAAATACACAACCCAGGTGAATGATTGCAACAAAACTCTGAAGTATATAGTGATGTCTGAAAATAGTAGCCTTTGTTGACACAAGATTTGTGCTTTTTTTCACCCATTTTTGCAATTCCTACTATAAACATCGTAAATGTTTGTGCTGGTGATTATTTTTTATATTCTCTGATACTGAGGACCAAGTAACATACAGAAAGATACATATACATACATTTTCTATGCTTCTGTTTGTGGACCCGTTTTCAAACTGACACACATTGGATATAGGGGGTCATTTCGAGTTAATCGCTCGCTAGCAACTTTTTGCAGTGCTGCGATCAGATAGTCGCCGCCTATGGGGGAGTGTATTTTCGCTTTTCAAGTGTGCGAATGCCGTTGCAGCTGAGCAGTACAAAAACATTTTGTGCAGTTTCTGAGTAGCTCTGGACTTACTCAGCCGCTGCAATCACTCCAGTCTAATTGGTCCCAGAATTGACATCAGACACCCGCCCTGCAAACGCTTGGACACGCTTGCGTTTTCCCAAACGGTCAGTTGACACTCATAAACGCCCTCTTTCTGTCAATCACCTTGCGATCAACTGTGCGAATGGATTCTTCATTAAGTCCATCGCCCAGCACCAATCCTCTTTGTACCCGTATGACGCACCTGCGCATTGCGGTGCATACGCATGCGCAGTTTTGCCGAGTTTTAACCTGATCGCAGTGCTGCAAAAAGTTGCTAGGAATTACTCCCATAGTTCTCCATCTAGTGGCTGAAAACTCTAGTAGCATTCTGTGTGCTGGGTAGTAAACCGCTAACCCTTATGCGGTTCTGGCCGTACAGCATAATAAAACCTGGTTTAACCTTTCCATTATGCCAGAGCCCAATGCTACTCAGCATCTGCTCTCGTGCAAACAAAATTTGTCCTGGCATCCAGAGAGTCCCAGACCAATGTTGAATAGCACTAGGTTCATCCTGGTAACTCTGGACAGTAGAATAATTAAGAACTGGAGCTGCCATTAGTAATAAAGTAAATATTTTATTTACTTATTTTTTTTAAATTAAATAAGTGCTTAGCAGTGACCCTATCAAAAGATAATGCTTAGCCATGTCCACATAAAAAAGATAACGATAAGTAGTGTCACTAGACTTCTACTATAGCAATTATTTTGTGCCCCTAGTATTGAATAATACTTAAAAATGGCTGCCATAAAAAAACATAATATTTCCTTTTTACAGTAATAGTGAGGTAAATGCTGCCTCCTGACTATATACTTACCTAAAATCTACATCTTTTTCTAGCCCAAATTAATCCATATTGGAAATAAAAAATAAAAACATTTGCACATATAGATGTTACCATGCTCATCTTACTGTGATGCGGCGTGTTGCATCACGGCATGCTGCATGTCGTGTCAGGCTGCGATTATACGCAGCCAGCGCTCGCTTCATTAATTCCTTTAGGAATTAATAGAGTTATCGCCAGCTGCTAATAGTCGCAGCCTGGCACGTCATGCAGCAAGCCGTGTTGCAGTATTCTGCATCGCAGCAATGATCAGCATGGTAACATCGGTAACATACTGCTCATGAGGAGCACTCAATGAGAAAAGAGCCCCAGTAGTACTTAGTCATTGGGCTGCCAATCTGGAGCATCTCTTATCTGTGATTGGCTGATCATTGATCATGCTCGGCCAATCAGACCGCAGTTCACAGGATAAATTTTGTTATTGAAGCAATTGTATTTTCAAGTTATGAAATTTGATTAAAAAAAATTCTTTGATGTCCATTAAACTTAAAAGACATGTTGCATATCAAACACGTGTTCATGAAATACTACTATTGTTTCATATGCAGCAAAGTTTCCTATCAGTAAACATAGATATCATATGATTAAAAACCATTTACATCAATATTATTCTGTACAGAGAGAGTATAGAGAGTAGTCAGGGCTAGGTAAAAAGGCAACATGGACCTGGGGCTGGAAATGATCAAGTGGCCAGTAATGTATGGGTGTGGTCAGTGTCATGTGGGCATACACAACCACTATACGATCAGCCCCAATGTTACCCAAATATGTAAAAGTAAACAAATTGTTTAATTTTATGAGGAAAATAGAAATATATGGGTTGGGTTACGGATCCCAGTGCTTAGGATGCCAGCAGTCACATGACCAACAGTGGCATCCCAGCGCTTAGAATACAGACAACTGGTGGGTAAGTATGCTAACCCTCTACCCCCTTACCCCTAACCCTCTCTTCTTGCAGCCAAACCCTAACCTCCCTCTCAACAGCCTAACCCTAACCCTCCGTCTAGTGCCTAACTACCCACCCCTGCAGCCTAACCCTAACTCTCCTTGGCATATTTACGTTAGGGATGCTGACAGTCTTCTGGCCACTGGCATTCCATGGGTCCGTATACCCACTACATCCCAAATATAGTTATAATATTTATTATTTATGACTGGTTCATCATCATCGTGCTATCAAGATGATGAGTCTGTTTTAGGTGGGGCCTGAGGCTGTAGTCCTATCCTGCCCATTAGTAATCTGTCGGTGAGCACAGAGCATATGCAACTAGACTGCATGGAGTCTCTATACACATACAACGACCAAGATAATCCTTTCTAATTATACCATCTGTTATTGTGTGCAAATATGGCTGTCATCGCTTCATTAGAGGCCTGGTCTACAGGAAAAAATTAAGAGTAGACATTTCACGTTATAAATATCCTAATGATATAATGGATTATGGGGGTGATCCGAGTTGTTCGCTCGCTAGCTGCTTTCAGCAGCATTGCACACTCTAAGCCGCCGCCCTCTGGGAGTGTATCTTAGCTTAGCAGAATTGCGAACGAAAGATTAGCAGAATTGCGAATAGAAATTTCTTAGCAGTTTCTGAGTAGCTCCAGACTTACTCAGCCATTGCGACCAGCTCAGTCCTTTTTGTTCCTGGTTTGATGTCACAAACACACCCAGCGTTCACCCAGACACTCCCCCGTTTCTCCAGCCACTCCTGCGTTTTGCAACTCGATTGCCTGCGTTTTTCCGCACACTCCCATAAAACGGCCAGTTTCCGCCCAGAAACACCCACTTCCTGTCAATCACATTACGATCAGCACAGCGATGAAAAAGCTTCATTATGCCGTGAGTAAAATACCTAACTTTTGTGTAAAATAACTAAGCGCATGCGCACTGCGAACCTTGCACATGCGCAGTAAGCGACTAATCGCAGTATAGCGAAAATCGGCGACGAGCGAACAACTTGGAATGACCCCCTATGTGTGCGGTAGTACTGTATTAACAATGGGGGAAAATATGCTACCATAAGAAAGTCATGTTTATAATGCTCACAAGTTGATTTCAGCAGACAGTAATAGGGCCCTTGGCACGATAAATTGAGCTTGGTACAAGTGGATTGCTGTATACATCGTGAGTTGTTGTTTATTACATTTGGTTGCAGCATTACATTTGCTGTGTATGACACTAATAATAGTTATTTTTAAATTAAAAATCTACACCTCTATTAACTCCAGCAAGAAGTCCTGGGGATAGCAGAAGAGATAAAAAGTTTTTCTGTAGACTATTGTCTCACCTCCTCAGTCCTCCTGTGAGGGCTGCAATGTAAGGGACAGGGATTCTCGTAAATGTCAGAATGCAATGAGACAAATCTTAGGTATGTCCAAAGAGATTAAGCCAGGCGTCTCTCTGTTTTCCTACAATCAGACATCAAACCAACAGTCCAAGAAGTATCCCCACAGGAATATCCATAGCAAGTAATCCAAGTAAATTAGAAATGATTAGACGATCCTGTAAAACTGCAAACACAATGTCATCACAAAGAATACATTAGCTGCCACTCTAAAGAGCTGATTTAAAACAGACCTTTAGACAACTACCAAATCTAAGGAGACATGTATTATCAGCACCCTTATCTAGCTGTAATATGCAGTAATGGGTACCAGCTGATCTCCCTGATGAAACAACTAAGTTTCAATGGAACAACTGACACTTTAGCCAATGTGTCTGAAACAAATGAGCTCTATGATTTCAAACACGTCATATGGCTCATGTTACAAGGGGTACAACCTAATGGGTATAGCGCAGGGGTTCCCAAACTTTTTTGAATCATGGCGCCCTAGAGTATCATCATTTTCTTCATGGCACCACTAGGCCAAAAGTTTCTTATTGAGAAATTTAGAAAGAAATATTAAATTAAATAAATTGTATCATTAGGTTCAATTGTGTAGTGAGGGACAAGATTTGCTTCTATTTGTCCACATATGTTATGACTGACAGCCACCAGCACTGGTTTTGCCTATCACATTGACCATAAGTAATTTGAATTGGTCCTGGACCACCAATCCATGGCACCCCTGCAAGTATCCTGAGGCACCCCAGGGTGCCACGGCACACAGTTTGAAAACCCCTGGTACAGCCTCATCCAGAATTGACTATCCCCCAATATATTTGATGCACACTTACTATACTTTGGAGGACCATTATGTTAATTGGTCATGTTCTACAGTCGGTATACTGTAACTCACTTAATGCATGCCATAAGAGCTACAAAGCAAACAATGACTATGCATATATAACAAAATAAAACGTACAATATCATAACAATACTTTTTTTGTCAGAATGAAAATCTTTAGTAAAACACCAATTTCCCTCATACATGAGTACATTTCTCCACAAAAACTATCCGGACAGAAAGTTACCTGCAAACACTCAAGGCCAACAAGACTCCATATCATGTGCTTCCAGAGTTTTGCCTACATAGGCAATAATCCTTATTACAGGAGCTTTGAAATACTTTGTAGTATTTTGTTGACTTCCCAAACGCTAACAATCACAAAGTCTCTTTATTGATGCTTTCTTTGGCCATCAACCCTGCAGATTATATATAAGTATGTTACATTTAGTGGCTGGTTCTGAGTTGCATGCAATGCCGATGTTCATGGAGTTCAGTGATTTTTTTATATTGTGTGTGCATGATAATCCCTAAAAAACTGTATAGTGCATACATACCCCAGTGTGTACTGAGTCATGGGTGTGTCGATGAACTGGTTTCAAACTGAGATGATAAACCGTTCACATTGGAGGTTACACTGTAATTGGTAGCCATCTCAGTCCTTGCACATTCAGACACATGCTTGTACACCAGGCTGACCACATAATGTGCAGAATCAATCCTATAACAAGTGCATCATATAACAATTGATCACTCACAAAGCAGAAATATTATTTATCCACTATCCAGAGTACATAGATTTGATTAGAAAGTAGACTGATCTTCCTGTGTATATGAGTCAAGAGCCTCTGAATCTGTCTTTTATCCATAGGGAGGACATTGTCATCAGAAAGAATTTTATAGGAAGGGAAGAAAGTAATTTTGAAAAGGGTAAATAATAACAAGAGAGTGATATAGTATATTAGTAGTTGTTATATGCCAGTATGGGATCTATTATCTGGGAAGATATTGGGCCCTATTCAAAGTTGCACACAACATTATCACAAAATGCATTTCACAAGTCAGCAGCTTGGGCTTCATCATCTTCATTTACATGTGTCATACTGTCATACTGGTTGAGCTAAGAGTACGGCTGGAGGCATGAGCACAGAAAAGACTAAAAAATTGTAGTACATTAAATGCTCATATAACGCAAAAATATATATATTTTTATATCAAACACATATGGGCAGTCTTCCCATACACAGTATGAAACTGGTGGCTTAGTCAGATTTGGACATAAGGGGGAACATGTTAGAAGTGGAGAGCGCTATTGTGCAGTATCCAATATGGCTCTTCTTGGAATCATTTCTTTATCAAGGTGGCCACCATACTGTTACTGTGCATGTGCGGCACCATTTTGCCACTGTGTATATGTGACCTAGTGGGAGACAGATATTTCCCTTATAGCTCCTAAGACCTGTGATTATATTACTCCTGACATAGCTGTTACAGCAGGATGGGGTTAAAGTGCTGTCTGTTGGGATCCTGGCAGCCAGAATCCCGATACCCATCAGAATGTTGATGCCAAAATCCACACAGGGTCAGGAGACCAACGTCGGAATCCCAACAGCTAACATCCTGACCCTAAGTATAGCGGGTAGATTATGGTTGAGGCCGGAGGGGGTTAGGTTTAGGCACCACCTGGTGGGGAGAGGAGGACTAATGGTTAAGCTTCGGGGGTTGGTAAGGGTTAGGTAGCAGGGGGGGGGGGGGGGATAGGGTTAAGCACCACTGGTGGGAGGTTAGGTTTAGGCACTATGGAGGAAGGTTAGGATTAGACTGCGAGGCATGGTGGTTTAGGTTTAGGCACCACTGGGGGGAGGTTATGGTTAGGTTCCTCCCCTGATGCTCCTTGTTCGGGCTATGTGTCCATTTCATAATTATTGTCTGATGATCAGTGTGGACATGAGTCAATAACCCTCTACACTATGGCACTCATCATGAAGACAAGAGATGAGTGGTGATCTTCCCCATCCTGGCTTCAATAAACTTAAGTGGACACTCATTTCAAAGAGAAAAGTAAATTTTTCAAATGATTTGACACTTTAGTGGGTATTTGGTGGTGATCACCTATGATCACCAAACATTAACACCCTGTACTGCAGAAATGCTAGCTAAGCCAGGACATGGGGGTGGGAATTTTTATGTGCCCGATATCCTCAGTCCTGGCACTCACGCAAACCTTTTTTTAAATAGGGTCTTTTCTGTCAAATGATGTGTCCCCAGAACTCCTCCATCCCAACTCAGGTTTGTACTAGTTTGATGCAGTAGATTGTTTAGTTTTCAAAATGGAATGCCTTGTTGCCCGACTATATGATTCCTACGTGCGTTTTATTAGAACTAGCACAACATGCTGTTTTGGATTAATATCGCAGAAAACCCTATAAATATTTAATGGTGTTTGGTTAAAAAAAAAAAGTTCCTTGCCTTTAGTTCACTTTCTTGCATTTCAATTAAAAAATACCTTTTGGCTATTTTGGGTGCAGTTTGTTTGGCATGTGAGAACATGTAGCAAACTAATGGTATTTTCAGAAAATATAAAGTGTTCTGGAAAAAAAGACAGTATGCACATTTTGTGTGAACATTGTGTACAAAAAAATTACTGAAATTGATTTTGAAATGTGACCATCACAAAAGGTTACATGCAAGCCTCAGCACAGGGATTAATGGTCTGATATCCATATTTTTGTACTATTCAAAATGTGCTCATTTGCTCAAGCCCATCAATGGTACATGGCTGTGCTATCTTGTACACCACTATAGTAATGCATTAGGTTTTGTTTTCATGTCACTCAGTTTATATATAATGTATAATGTGAAGTTGTGCATCATTGCTGAAGTGCTAAACATTTTCTGCTTATACTCCTAAAATATTCATTTTACGATTGTGTAAACAGTGACAGTTTTGTCTTTCTGTACAAAATAAATAAGCACAGGTGTTTTTAAGTTTGAAAATATTTGCTTTGTAAATGATTCACATCTGCTCTTTACTTTCAACAGGCAGAAGTGTACAACTGTTTTTTTTTTTAAAGATGCTACAGCAAAAATAAAATGTACGTCTGTTATCTCTGAAGATACTACACAGCTACTGTAGAATAGTTTCTATTCTCAGTTTCCCAGGAGAAAGATTAACTTTGTACTCAGGGCTTTATTCAGACCTGATCGCTAGACTGCGTTTTTGTACAGCCTGCGATCAGGTCTGAACTGCGCATGCGTTTTCACCGCAATGTGCACGCGCGTTGGTCCACAGTGACGGGGAGCACCGGCCAGCGACAGGATGGTGCGAGAAAAGTGATCGCACGGGGCGATCGCAAGGTGACTGACAGGAAGAGGCCATATGTGGGTGGCAACTGACCGTTTTAGAGGAGTGTCTGGAAAAACGCAGGAGGGACTCAGCATTTGCAGGGAGGGATTTTGACGTCAGCTCCGGCCCCGATCATTGCACTGGAAGAGTAAGTCCTGCAATGTGCAGAGACAGCACAAACTTCTGTTTGTGCAGCTCTCCTGCACATGCGATCGCACACCTGCACAGCAATTTTACACTCCCCCTGTAGGCGAAAAACGCACCCTAGCGATCAGGTCTGAATTAGGCCCTCTCTGTTTCTGGGTAGAAAATATACTTATGTGTAAATACAGGACTTATTTAAATGTGTAAATATTTATAAAATATATATTCTTTATTATACGGTGCCAAGTGTCACTAGTGGCTAGACCATGGTACATAAGTTATGTTTAGGAGAGCTAAATTTGTTAACTTGACTAAAGTTAAAGGTATGTTAAAATAAAACTGCAGTTTCTAGGGACACATATGCATCTTGATCATCCTGCAAAGTGTTAACAGATTATTTACATTATGGACCCTATACAGGTTGCATTGCAGATTCTACTATAAAGCAGAATCTGCAATTGTTACTATTGCATGCTGGGGGCCGCCCAGTGCAGGGCAAGTCCGCCCAGCATGCTGACCATCTCGCCCAGCAGCTACAACTGTGAATGACTCCTGCCTTCACAGCTTGGCTGTGAAGGCAGGCAGATAGCTGCAATGTTTTCCTTTAGAGCGGCTGCATGTGTAGTCGACTCGCCCCCATATGAAGTTTCCAGCCCCCGGCAGACATGTTCGCAGCCAATGGCCAAAGGACGGGACACTGGCACCTAATAGGGCAAATTGCGGTCACAATACGACCTGAATAAGTCCCTTCATTTAAAAAACTTCAGTTCAAAGTATGCAAGTCCCAGCAAATTTACTCCGATGAAAAAAATTACTTTCTCCGCTCCTCTGACCTCAGCACCAGTCCTGATAGAGATATATATATATATATATATATATATATATATATATATATATATATATATATATAAAAGAATGCATTCCACTCACCTCAAATAGTTAACAATCACTAACATTAGAATAGCCTAGGATTGTGTCCAGCATAATAAGAAAACCCCGATTGTGGGGTGCCCACTCCATCGAGACAGTCAGCCCCAGGCTGATCCACATAGGGGCTAGTGGCTATGGTGTGAGGAAGCAAGATAAGTATTTTATCTCCCAGAAACTACCAACCCCATGCAAAAAAACTATTATTCCTCTTACATCCACCCTACACTGGGCAGGGGTAATAGTAGATAGTAATCCTTGGAGCTGCAAATCTGCCACTTCATCCATGCCAGTGTAATAGAAAGAGATGCCAAAAAATTCCTGCCAATTTGTTATATTAAACATATGTGTTCTGCTTTCTATATACAATAAGTTGCAGTCCAAGCAAAAAAAAAAAACTTCTATTCTTATATTTTTATCCTTGATTCACATCAAAAAGGAAAAAAATCTTTAGAAAATATTTAGAACTCCCCATAAAAAGTTAAAAACCCAAACCACCCAGAAAGTAGCGCTGACTAACAAGGTTTCATTGCTATTCAAACTGCTTATAATTGGCCACGTGTGGTTACACTGGTTAAGGCATAAAGCGGAGTGGAGTTATAGCAGCTCACCAGCCAGTGTCTGTTGGTAGCAGTGCAGGGTTGCTGGAACAGCAGTAGAAAGGCAGATATTTCCGGATCTCACAGAAGCAATGGGGGAGATTTCCATCTCCCACTATGTCACTCTACACAGTAATTAGATGGCACTGCTTAAGTGCAGTACTATGATGGTCATCTTGGTTAGGGATTAAAGCATCCCTGGAGGAACCATCTTGGAGTATGTGCAAATATTGCTGGGAACAGAGCATCCGTGGGGAAAGGATGGAGCCAATATAATGTGTTGTTTTCGATAATGGCATATCATTTTGGCCCAGACCTTCTTTTTAGCTGCCAGTATATTGCAGTGGGGTGTGGGGCCTAATATCGCTAATGATCAGGACCCACGGCAAATCAGCTGTCTCCTCTTCTTGTCTCCAGGCTTCTCCTGGAGAGGAGATTATTAGGTAAATATGCATATAGAACAACTCTCGTGCTTTTAAAAAATCCCCTGTGCACATTTGTGCTTTTCTTAACTTGACACACTCACTACCCTGCCACCTTCTTTAAACTACTGACCTTCCCAGATTTGGGTTACAAAGAAACCAATGGTACAGTATGTTTGAAAAATACAAAACAATCAAGTTATGACTTGTGCGGGTGCTGCATAAGACAATAACTTACATTGGGATGAAATGAGCCTCAGCACCAATCTGCTGCAAAATATTTTTCACAAGTCACAACTTCAGTAAAAATGAAAAGCCGCATTTTTATTAGTCTACCAGAAGACTGTGCTTTCAGTTTTTGTTTCTTTTTTCAATTAACCTAAACATTGCCTGAGACTCAAATTAAATCTGACCTATAATTTTAGTCAAACAATTATACTACACAATTGATGGAAAGCATGAAGGACTGTTATCTGGACGGACGTGGTAATCAATATTGTACTATTTAGAAAAGTTACAAATAAATCCAGTCAGTAAAACTCCATACTCCTTAGTTTCATAAAAGGTAACTTCACCTTCAGAGAATTCTGTTGTCCAGGCAGATAGTTTATTTCAGTTGACTTTGCATACGGCAACAGATAAGCTTAGGTCTCCACATTAAATATAGTTTATCTATCAGGCAGGTCTGTTGTTACATTTAATAGCTATGAAAACGAAAAATTCTACTTGGACAATCTAATTCTCTGATGGTTCACTGTTAAACACAACCCAAGGTACAGCAATGGTCTTATGAAAGATATAAGGCCAGGGGGAGGAGGGGGGAGGGGGGTGGAGGGGCGCTGCATCAATGACAAAAATGTGGTCAAATCTCTAAAAAATATGCAGTTTTCAGGAGTTTGACCATATTCTCTGTATGCACCAAGCTCCAGAAAGCAAAACCCTCCAGAGCTTGAACCTAATAGACAATGCCATCTATAGATGACGTTGCCTAACAGAAGCCTATGAGCTTCTCTCTGCATTGTTTCCTTAGAGGGACCCAATCGGATGCCTCCTAGTGGCCCCTGCGGCTCAGACATGAGCTTCCTAATGGCCAAACATCTTCACAAGGACCCCCAGGTCATAAACCCAGAAGTCCTTATCACAAAGAACAGCTCTTATTAGGAGAGCTGTCCTTTGCAATTTTACTTGCAATTGTTCAAGCATTTGGCATTACTAAACACTGCCATGCTTGTTATCAGGGGCAGGATGCATTGCATGCAAAATGCCATGCTTGATGTATCCCATCCCTAAAGAGAAACTGATGTGGCTGCCCACTTCTTGAGGCAAATGACAGGGTTGCAGAATGTGTGATTGACATTAAATTGCTGTGTGCCTTAGGGAAAAGCCAGGCACTATAACAGAGTAGAATGTGCATATTTTCAGAAAACAAGTTGTTATTAATTTGACAAGAATCTGTGTGTGGCAAACTTGAGTGTGCTTTAGAGTCATAACCTTCTGTCAGGTATCTAGAGTTAGCCAAAAAGAAGTAAGATATGCATGTTCAATATCCCATGCCATCTTTCACACATCATGCCACAGATTCGAAAATGTAAACTTTTTCCTACAGAAAACAGATCAAAAGGAAAATTACAATAAAAAACATCTACAAACCAGCTGCCTTTGCTCTTGTCTTTTTGATCTTGTACTTTGAATCTTACAATCTGCCTTCCTTAAACTTGTATTATTATGTTTAAGAATAACATGATTTATCCGTAAAATATCTATATCTATCTATCTATATATATATATATATATATATATATATATATATATATAATAGTGCTTGGAATACGCAAGCAGATAAAATAATGCCTGTCAGAGTGGCCGGTATTGTATCTGATACTGCAGATATCACAGGCATATCCCATGTGAAGGAGCAGAGGAAAGGTCTGTCGGTCGGCAGCGGCAGGGCATACAGACCACTGCTTGATGCGGCTGACATGACACTTTCAAAATATTGTATCAGACAGACATGCTGGACCTTATTTATATTAGCTGATTGATCGTCCGCATAAATGCTCAATTATCTGGCAATCTGCTGATATCAGGCAGCTTGGCCAGAAAATTGTAGCGTATATGCGCCCAGCATAAGATACACAAACATATATCTGATCAATGAGTTCATTTTATGTTTTGTTTAAAAAGACTTAACTCAGCCTACTGGTCTTAGGCAGCGTTGGACTGGCCCACAGGGGTACAGGGCAACCCCCCTGGTGGGCCCACTGCCTGGGCCCACCTTATCTAGGAATCAGATTCCAGACTGTGCACTTGAATTATACATTATACATATGTTACCATATGCTGCACAGGACTATGGTGTATTTTCGACAGTCATTGCTGTTATTAATCTGGTATATTATCATGCATTTACTAGCAGTATTTGCTATATATATTTATCAAGGGCCCAGAACATGCTCTCTGTAATGGTTAGCGAAACCTCTGTGGCGGCTGGCCACACCCCCTTTGGAGACTGGACATACCCCTAAACATGGGCCCCTGCCACTGTATTCCCCCATGGGCCATCAATGCCCAAGTCCAACACTGGTCTCAGGTGTATTTTTATGTCCGTAATGTCCTAAGTCATAGCTGTTACTCTCTTTTAATTAGTTTTTATTCTCTAACTTGTGTATTATGATGTTATTTGCTGCTTAAAGGTATTTCAAACACACTTGAATTGTGGGATCAGCCTGGCATTTTATGGCATTTATGTATAAAAATATCTTTATATACAAGGAATGTGTTGTCTCCCCAAATGTCAGTTTTACTGAGAGATTTCCTGAATGTTATTAGATGTACTTAAGAGCAACCTGTTCAGGCTTTATTTGGTGCCCTTTTCCTCCAACTTTCTCTATAGCTTACATTTATTTTTAAGCAACAAGTGGTGGCTGAACGGAAAGCAAAAAAAAAAAAAAAAATATATATATATATATTAATTTTCCAGCAAATAGAACTGGCACATTTCCTTACTGTTTTATATGTCAAAAATATTTTATTACACTCATATTGGATGCATATTTTTAAATGCTGGGACTGGCATTAAATGTCATGTTACAAAATATCATATTCTTCCTTTTCGTTTTTTCTTTAACAGCATGTTCAAAAAAATTTAATTGTTCATTTTATATTCACTGTACTTCTTAAATAGATACAAAAATCCTGCATGAAATAATCCACATCTTTCTATAAATTGACACATTCTATTACTATGGACTCAACCAGCTCCTACCTGTCATTTTTCAAACACAGCCTGCAGCATGGCAGTTATAAGCTGATTGGCTGATACTTTATCTCGCTCCTGTCATAAGTTTTACCGCTGCCGCAAGCCTAGGCTTGCTAGGCAATGCGCTCCCGTGATGTCTTGCGCTGCCAGCTGCGGTGTTTGGGTCACCATGCCTGCACCTCTTTGCCAAGCAGCCATAGTTGTTATGCCAAGGTTCCTGCTGCTCAGTTCCATGGACAGCGTCATGACAGTCTCCAGCCAGCTGATCTTCCTGGAGCCAATCTGGATTCACTTCCACATCATGTGAGCCGCTCATCCAGTCAGCAGTAAGCTCAGGGTATAAATTACAAGTCCAAGCACTGGCAAGCTGTCAGTGCTTTGTTGTCTCTCAGCCTGGAGTGAGCTCCAGAATCTCCTGCTGGTAAAGACTTAGTGCATTTGTCATCTCTTGCACTTCCTGACTCCTTGGATGATTTAAAGGGCCATCACTGCTATTACATCGCAGCATCTCCAGATTCACTGGTTGCCTTCCCAGTGATCCAGAGGCACTGTCCTGCATCCCTTAGTGGCATTTGTGACTTTGCTGGTTCCTACCAGGATCCAGAACACCTACTGTGCTAATACTGCGCACATCAGCATATGGAAAACCAGTTGTGCTGTTACATAATCTCTCAGCATCTAGAAAACCTGCTGTGGCACCTCTCAGCATTCGGAAAACCTGCTGTGCTGATACAGCACCACACAGCATCCAGAAAACCTGCTGCATTGATTCGTCACTTCTCAACATCATGAAAACCTGCAGTGCTGATACAGCACCTCTTAGCATCTGGAAGACCCGCTGTGCTCTCACAATTTTGCCCAGCATCTGGAAAACCTGCTGTGTTGTTCCGCCCAGCCTTCTGCAAATCCCCTCCGCTGGTTCCGTCCAGCATCTGCTGTGCTGCTTCCGTCCAGCACCTGCTGTGCTGCTTCCACCCGGCCTTCTGCAAATCTCCTCCGCTGGTTCCGTCCAGCATCTGGAAAACCTGCTGTGCTGGTTCTGCCCAGCCTTCTGCAAACTACCCTGGCTGGTTCCGTCCAGCATTTGGAAACTCTGCCATCCTGGTTCCACCCAGCATTCCTTTCTCCTGCATTGCTCCAAGGCTAACTAAATAGACCCCTAATTGTGTAACCAGGGTTCACCTACCTCAATAAGGACCTGTTCTCTTCCTTTGATTACTGGATTTTACACCACACAGGCTGTATTGCCTACACCATGATTTTTACCAAGGGTTGGCTTGGGGTAATCCCCTTGTAGTTAACCAATCAATGTTAATGATAAATTGGTTTTAATATATATAAAGTATAGCCTGGTTAGTGTATCCACTATGAAACAGTTGACTTGCATAACCATACACAATCAGGCAACAAATACAGATTTTAGGACAAATAGTTTATTTTACTGGAACATAAAGATGAAATTCAATAGAAGGGTGTTGTAATGGGGGGGGGGGGGCACCAGTTCTTACAATAAAATCACATACATACACCAATATAAATCATGTAAGTGTATATATAGACACAGCTAGATCTATTTTTCTACTTTCTTACTGTCTATATATATATATATATATATATATATATATTATGTATTTGCCCTTGTTTCCTTACTAGTCAAACTGTAAATCCCTAAGGCACTAAGATTGATAAAACATCAGATATCACAAGTGCCTAACATCTAAATTTTGAGCGAACACCATCAAACTTGGCCAGCAACATGTGGCACCAAGTAACCCTAGCAGCCTTCTTCTGCTTAAAAGTCAGCTGATGGGGCACCCAGCATGTAGAAACCTTGTTTTGGACAAGCTTTTTGTTGAGTATCAAGTACATGGGCAGACTAGATGGTCCAAGTCATGTTTTTTCTGCAGTCAAATTCTATGTTTCTATGGATCCCGATGAGATGCCAAACACCTTCTCTAACTAGGCCATGGTCACCCTGGCATCACACTCAACTATGGCCTGCATGGTAGCAATGTTGTCCATGGTGATGGCAGACACAGGTTGGGCACAGCACTCCTCATCTTCCAGGAAACGTCTCCTGTACTGAAATTCTGCAAACTACTCACAGTGGTTCAGGACAGTGCTTCCTCTTCCAGTTGTAGAAAATCATAGCTCTTCAGTGGCCTCCGTTGAGCTCCACAACAAGTTCATTAAGGAAGTGAACATACTGACTTCTTTGCTGTTCAGTGCTGCTTACATACAAATATATATATGTGTGTGTATGTGTATGTGTATATATATATATATATATATATATATATATATTATATACTGCTCAAAAAAATAAAGCTAACACTAAAATAACACATCCTAGATCTGAATGAATGAAATATTCTTATTAAATACTTTGTTATTTACATAGTTGAATGTGCTGACAACAAAATCACACAATAATTATCGATGGAAATAAAATTTATTAACCCATGGAGGTCTGGATTTGGAGTCACACTCAAAATTAAAGTGCAAAAACACACTACAGGCTGATCCAACTTTGATGTAATGTCCTTAAAACAAGTCAAAGTGAGGCTCAGTAGTGTGTGTGGTCTCCACGTGCCTGTATGACCTCCGTACAATGCCTAGGCATGCTCCTGATGAGGTGGCGGATGGTCTCCTGAGGGATCTCCTCCCAGACCTGGACTAAAGCATCCGCCAACTCCTGGACAGTCTGTGGTGCAACGTGGCGTTGGTGGATGGAGCGAGACATGATGTCCCTGATGTGCTCAATTGGATTCAGGTCTAGGGAACGGGCGGGCCAGTCCATAGCATCATTGCCTTCGTCTTGCAGGAACTGGTGACACACTCCAGCCACATGAGGTCTAGCATTGTCTTGCATTAGGAGGAACCCAGGGCCAACCACACCAGCATATGGTCTCACAAGGGGTCAGAGGATCTCATTTTGGTACCTAATGGCAGTCAGGTTACCTCTGGCGAGCACACATGGAGGGCTGTGCGGCCCCCAAAGAAATGCCACCCCACACCATTAATGACCCACTGCCAAACCGGTCATGCTGGAGGATGTTGCAGGCAGCAGAACATTCTCCCTGGCGTCTCCAGACTCTGTCACGTCTGTCACATGTGCTCAGTGAGAACCTGCTTTCATCTGTGAAGAGCACAGGGCGCCAGTGGCGAATTTGCAAATCTTGGTGTTCTCTGGCAAATGCCAAACGTCCTGCACGGTGGGGCTGTAAGCACAACCCCCACCTGTGGACGTCGGGCCCTCATACCACCCTCATGGAGTCTGTTTCTGATCGTTAGACACATGCACATTTGTGGCTTGCTGGAGGTAATTTTGCAGGGCTCTGGCAGTGCTCCTCCTGTTCCTCCTTGCACAAAGGCGGAGGTAGCGGTCCTGCTGCTGGGTGTCTTGCTAATTGCCTATAATTCCCACCTGTTGTCTATTCCATTTGCACAACAGCATGTGAATTGATTGTCAATCAGTGTTGCTTCCTAAGTGGACAGCTTGATTTCACATAAGTGTGATTGACTTGGAGTTACATTGTGTTGTTTAAGTGTTCCCTTTATTTTTTTGAGCAGTGTGTGTGTGTATATATATATATATATATATATATATATACACACACACACACACACACACACACACACACACACACACACTCTAAGAATAGGTTGGCACTTGCTAATTCATCTCTTTCCAACTTCCTGGGGTGCCAACTAAATGGTCCAAGTTGGATCCCATTTTTATATCTTTGTTTGCAATAAGCAGAATGCACTCCTGGGGACATTGCAGACATAAAGTTTTGTTTATTCCTCACATCAAGCTGTCATTATACACAAATCAAAGTTTCAGCCACAGAACGTGGCATTCCTTAAAATTCCTCAAGGCACCACCAGCTTCTAACACAAGACACTTGTCCCTGGTGAGTGCACTCTGCCTATTGCAAATAAAGATATATATATACACATACATACGTAATTGAATTGCCCAACTGTATTTCTATGTTGGTACACTTGTAGCTACCTAAAAAGCCTGAGTGTTATTTACCCTTAAGAATGGCATTAAGTTGACCATTTGTGTACAGTGAAGTGGGTTATAGTTTTCCTGCTATACATGATAACATCTAACTATTATTTTTCCTTGGTATAATAGTTTTTATTCTGAGGAGAAAGATCTGTAAGCATTCCTTATATTATATATTATGTCAGTGGCTCCCAAATGGGGTGTCGCGGCACTTGCACAGTCACCCTGAGTTGGTGGTCCAGGACCAATTAAAATTATTTATAGTCAATATAATTTGCAAAACCAGTGCTTGTGGCTTTCAATCATAAAATATGTGAACAAACAGAAGTGAATCCTGTTCCTTACCACATAACTGAACCTAAGGATGACATATAGACACAATGTAGTTAATGTAATATTTTATGAAATCCTGAATAAGAAAGTTTTGGCCTAGGGGTGCCCTGAAAAAAAAAATCTGATACTCTAGGGCGCCTTGATTCAAAAAAGTTTGGGAAACCACTGTTTTATGTGGTAAACTCCCACAGTACATACCAGGCACGTGTGGTTAGGTAAATAGCTCAGGAGGCATTCGCTAGTACCAAAGCTACATTTACACACAATATATGAGCCAAAGGGTACATGGGGGCATTATACACAGGTGCTGCAGTATATGCTACTGGAAATTTGGCGAGTTTTGATCAGATATGTATGGCTCCCCTGTCATACACTTTTTACCCCAGAGTTTTGACTATAAAAAATTATTAGAATAATACAAAGAAGATATTTCTAGTATATTCTTGGTTTGTTTTTTTCATATACTTTATATAGTGAAAACTCTGGTGTATACATTGCTATGACAGAAAAGGAACTGCCTCACCTGCCTCACCCCACCGCACGTCACTGATACATTTCTGGTCCTACTTTAATGACAGAGTGCAATCTCTCACTTTCCTGGTATTTATCTGGTTCATATATCCAGGAGCTAAGAGTCCATTTCGGTATGAATTAAGGCTTTCAGTATTGTTCCTTTCCTAGCAGATGAAATCTGGTTGCATTACATAAATTTACATAAATTAACTAAGTCTTATAACATCATCTGTCTATCGGCTGACTATGTTGTGCTGGCAGTCTAGGCAATAGGGCACTGCACAATTAACAGCTCAGTATGTTAGGTGTAGAAGGCTGTGTTTCACATTAGCAAACCCTTTTAATAAAGTATACAGCTAGTAGGCTTTGTAATCATAATGATTTTATTTTCTTTGGAATATTCCTGTTTACTAATACTAAAGGAGCTGAACATGAAACTTGCCTTCATCACTCATAACTGTATTTCTTACATTAGTTATTTATTAAGTTTCTAAATTGTGAAAGTAAGGTAACTATAAAGGATCCGGTTATGTGACCGGCGGTCAGGAGACCGCCGGTCACTATACTGATGCCGGAATCCCGCCAGGTGGAACGCCCGACAGTCAGCATGCTGACTAACTGGGACTACTGCCACTCCTGGGTGTCTACAACACCCATAGAGTGGGAATAGAACCTGTGGTGAGAGGAGTGATCTACCGATCCCGCAAGGGGCTTAGTTGCACTCACCACCCTGCCGGCAAACTAAACTCCGTGATCCCAGCATCGGTATTGTGACCGGTGGTATCCCAACGACCGGTCACCCATACCCAACCCAACTATAAATCAGTGTTAATTTTGTCAGGGATTTTCAATTTCGTTTTAGTCTTAGTCACTTTCCTAAAATTTTACGAAATTAAATGTCAAATTTTAGTCAAATTTTTAATTTCATCTTAGGCAAGTTTTAGTCAGTGAATCTTAACGAACATTTTCGTCTAATTTTAGTCATTGATTTAGTCATACCATTGCAGTTTTATGATACTGTAACTACTGTCACTATGTGTTTTAGTACTGTAGTTAATTAGGTATTAAACAAGTGCAACATAGCAGACACAAATGCTATTTGCTTTTACAGTAGGTAATTTATTTTCTGTAAATATTAATTTAAGAATACAATTGTTCTTTAATTAAAAGAGTTAAAACCTTAACCGTCCTTAACCCTACTTAAGTAGTAGTAGTAGTTGACGTTCACTTTACATTCACACATCAAGATGTAAAAAGTAATCTACTATTATAATTTATACATTCTAGTACATATACATAGTCATATTGATAAAAGAAAACTATTATTCTCTCTTATGACCCAGCCTTGTTGTATGTATGTATACAAATACAGTATTCATTTAAATAATACAATAAAACACTCGAAATATCCAACCCTGTCTGATACAACTAAGTAGTAAGTAGTATGCATATCATATGCTAATAATAATATTTAGCTATTTAGCAGCTAGCTAACTCAATTGAGTGATTCTCATCATGACAAAGAGTTGTTGTGCAGCCAAAAAATACAACCTGGTTGATCCTCCAACTCCTACCTAAGATAATAAGCAGTGGTAGTACTACTATAAAAGATTAAGCTGTAAAGAATGTGGATGCATATGATCATATGCTAATAATAATATATAGCTATTTAGCAGCTAGCTAGCTCAATTGAGTGAGTCTCATCATGACAAAGAGTTGTTGTTGTGCAGCCAAAAAAATATAACCTGGTTGATCCTCCAACTCCTACCTAAGATAATAAGCAGTGGTAATACTACTACAAAAAAATGAAGCTGTAAAGAATGTGAATGCATATCATATGCTAATAATAATAATATATAGCTATTTAGCTGAACTGAGTGATTTTCAATTGACTTACAGTTGACGTTACTACTTCTCTCTGTTTAATTTCAGCAAGGCACTTCTTTCTAAGATAACCCTTGACCTGTTGCGACGAGCCCTTGTCAGGTCCCCTGTTACACTAAACACCCTCTCGGCAAAAGCCTGTGATGCAGGCATTGCAAGCAAATCTAGTGCCAGCGGCTTCAAATTTACATATACCATGGAGTTCTGGGCATACCAAAAGTCCATCCCATGTTCCAAATCGGATATCTTCAGAGATGAGAGATCATCTTTGTATTTCCTTATATCCTGTTGAACACTGGGCTTGGGTGGTTTTGACACCGAAGATGCTGACTTGGTGGATAAAAACCTAAATTGCGGTCTCTTTACTTCTGAGGGTGTCAAGTGTGTCTCCTCTCCCCCTGGCTGGGTCTCCTCAGTCCGGGTCAGTGCTGCTGTCAGTGCTGTGCTTACGAGTTGGCGTGCTGTGCTGCTTGACAAAGCCAGCCGGGCCTTGAATTGTAGCCCTGTCACCCGAATCTCCAGTCCACTTCACAGTGCACACAGATGCCCCACTCCGTCTCTGAGTCACCACAAGGCCCGCTTGACCACGTCTGTACATCGTGTCCTGCAGTGCTTCCTGGGTACATTACAGTATCGTGAGACATGCGGCGTCCTGACGAAAATAATAACGAGTTTTCGTCTCATCATTATTCGTCAGGACATCATGGACTAACAATTCATCATCATTTTATGAAGAATTTTCTATTTTCGTTATCGTTACATTTTAGTCATAAAAAAAAAAAAACCTTTGTCAACAAATAGTTTTCATTGGAATTTTCATTTACACAATTAACACTGCTATAAATAATGTTTCTGTATACTACCCTAAGACTAGGTACAGTAGTTGCTGTAAGCAGATGACAGCTCTGATAAAAATTCAAGTGTCTCTATAGGATTACAGACAAGTGTGTGACAATACAATACATTCCCCTGACCTCCCACTGATGTCATCTATGTATCTGTCTTTCACAAGGGGACTCCTGGACCACTCTTTTGCAATGGTCTCAACAATATTCACCCCACTTAATAGATGGGGTAGAACTCAGCACTGGATTTCACTTCACTGAAAAAGGTGGGCATTGCTCTGGTTCCATTGTACAACCCTTGGCTTGTCTGCTTATGAGCAGTACCTACTTTCTTTGGCACGTCCCTGCAGTCTCCCCTGCCTCAGGGCTCCATGTGAAGCTGCCTCTATTTTTCTCTCTCTGCCTCCAGTGGTACACCAAAGCTTAAAACCTCCTCTTAGCTCTCAGCATACCATCCTAGAGGCCTGCATGTTGTGTAGTACTCCACCACAGGGCGGCTGAGTAACAGTGTCTCCCAGCTAGTCAGTGACTTCCTCTTGTCATTCCCACAGACTTCTGATTCCAAGTAGGCAGGTGGCAGTAGCTATATTTGGCATCGTATACCTCCCACCCTCTATTTGTACTGTTTATACGTCACATACAAAATCTATTACACTTTTCTTTTCTCTTACAAACCAGTGCAATCCTAAAGAACAACTATTACTGATGTTTGTATACTGCACATTTACTGCAAACTACTGTACTGTATGTGCTCATTTGAAGAAGCATTTTCACACGTGCCTGGATTATTTAAAAGTAAACTGCAGTAAGTGCTTTACTGTTTGTTAATTGCACAGGACAAGGTAAATTGTGTTGATTTTTTTTTCTATTATACTAAGAATAACTATAATGACACTGAATATACATGACAATACTGAAAATTGTAACTTGAGTGACATACTGGAATTAAACGTTATGTATATTGACAGTTATTTAAAGTTTGAATAATCTTTAGTAAGTGGAAAACAACACATGCTAATGAAAGCAGTGTTACTTGAGACGTAAAATATTATCTTCCACAAGATTTCACTCTATGCTCCGACGTCAATGAATTTGTTTTCGTTTATTACTTTTTCCAGTGTGTCCCAAATGAGTTGTCAGAAAAATGTGTATAGATAACAGATTACTTCCTGCCAAAGATAACTTGAAATTCTTCTAGGGTCTTCCCCACCTGGGAATTGGGAAAATAATAAATGTCTAGGTCTGTGAAAACAGATGTACAATACGCAGATGGAGGTGATTTAGCATGTAAGAATGTTTAAAAAGATCTCTTCTCTTCAATCTCATCCATACAAATGTGTCTGAAAGCCAGACATTCTAAAATTAATTTATCTTACTTTCTGGGTGTCATTCTATATAACAACAGATAACTCAATTTTTTACCTGTATCCATAACTTTATAAAATTCCCCATGGATAATGTCCGCAAATAGTAACACCTGTGCTAAATAAATGTTGTGAATGTTATAATCTTCTGCTTCTTTTTCCCACATAGATATATAATGTAAATATGATGCATGAGAATAAACACCTTTAATCTTAGTTTAATATTAAATATTAATATATAAGGTAAGTACAGTTCTACATAGTGGGTTAGAATGTGCAACATCAATTCCGTTTAAAGAACATCAAGATGTTTAAGCATATCTAGATACGCAATAACTTTACAATCATACCTAGGGCTCCTTTACTATTGAAAGTAATAATGGATGATTTTTATTGTCCATCATCATTGCCATTTGCAGTAGTAGTTAAAATATTACTGCTTGTATTTAACATCCCCTTACCATGCAGCAAAAGTGAGCGAAGCCCCATCAAGCAGCATATTCTTAGAAAAAAGTGAGCGAGAATTAACAGGATAGACGTAAGTAAGTAACAGAGCATGAGCAGATGAAATCAGAGGACACTAGAAGTAGACAAAGAGCGGGAGTAGGCAGTTTATCAGCTTTAGCAACTGTCCCTTAAGGTGGAACTATACTGGTGAATTGTGGGTAATGTCCCAGATGACATCTTCGGACTGGGACATTATTACTCGCTCTCCTGTATGCCATGGTTTCTTGGCAAAATTGACTCACACCACTCATTAAGTACAGTACAAATTCCATTCTAATTGTAGTTTTGTTCATTTCTAAGTAGCTGTTCTAAGATTAACAGAAAACTTCTTTACAGCTTTATATGCAGCGCTAATAGAGCACAAAGGAACTGCTAAGACAAAATGATAATCTGTGTATTTTGACTAAATCAGAGGAAAATTGTATGGTTATTATATCATGGGTAATGTACACTAATTCACACACATCACAGGATAGTGTCATAATTATTATTTAACCGGTGGGCAATGTAAATGTACTGCTAGTAAAACAGGGTATGAGGCACACCTAGATTCCTAGTACAAATGTAAATTCTTCATGTGAGGTGCAATTAAAAACAGTGCCCCATTGTTCGATGTATCTGGTCTGTATCAACTAACAGGCCACAGTAGCAGTAACATAATACAATAGTAAGGTTGGTTTATCAGAACAGGCATATTCTTATTATTAGTTTTAATAACCGACGTTTTAGATAGTCACCAACATAGAAAAACAGTTACAGTAATAACACAACAGAAACCAAATGCATGAGTTTAAGCATCAAATAATCACATGGCCATTATTGTTGAAATCATTGTAGAAATAAGTGCACAAAACTTCCAGATTTACTAGGATGATGATGATTATGATGATGATGATGATGATGATGATGATTATCATCATTATTATGCCATGTTTCCCAACATTTAGATGTGAATTCAGGACAAAAACAAAAGAATCATCATCCTTGACCTACCCAAACCCTCAATTTTCGACTGTCCTGAGGAAACTGGGACAGTTGTGAGGTATGCTATACTTAACTATGTGTTATAAGCATATAATGTAGAACTTTACAGAGAATGTTTATTCTATATTCTTTCCCATTGGTCCCTGCACTAGTGGAGCTTACAGTATAAATTATATACCACACAAGCAGGTGTGATATTATGGACTAGAGTTAATTTTGTCAGAAGCAAATTAACCCACTGTAAAAGTATGTTTTTGCATATTATGTCCTGATGGAGACCATGGCACAATTTCTGTGAGGCAGCAGTGGTGCTCAGGGTACTACTGTGTCATCCAAGAATATCCAATTTGAAGACCCCTTTGGCATCTCAAGTGAAGAAATTAAGTTTTCAGTGTCCACTGTTGACTAGTTGCTGCACTTGGTCAATAATGGTACTCTGTAAAATGGGCAGTGAATGTCCTGTAGTAGCTAACTAACTAATTAACTAACTAACTAACTAACTAACTAACTAACCATATTGTACTGTAATGTGACTGACTGTGATACCTTTTTGTGGGCAGATAGCTTTCAACTGCCTGTCTCATACATGGACTACCATATGCTCAGTTCTATAAGATACTGTACATACTAACAATTTAGATTCTGACATTGCTGAAGTACAAATGCACTACAGCCCTTTTTCTAAATGATGGCTAAAGCAGTATATCCATTCAAGGCACTGTCAACAGATTTTGAGTACAAACACAAGTAGACTGGGGCATAACCAGAACTTTGTGTGCCCCAAACCAACATATTGAAGAAGCCCCTGGCCCATTGCTTCTTGAGAGACCCCTCTCCATATCAATTATTCATTTTATGACTCATAATAGTGCCCTAGTTAATATTCTGAACCATAATACAGTAGTTCCCTTATTTTTTTTTGTAGCATCATAGTTCCCTAGTTAGAATGATGTCACATTGTAAGGCTGCCAGTACACATTATGCCACACAGTATCCCAAATTTATATTATGACATAAAGGGTGGTATTCAATTCTTTTCACCCCCTTCCACACCCATTCTGTTTCTGCTGATGGGCGTGTTATAATTATTTCAGCTCACTATCCCCGCGGTAGTGAGGGCACCCAACACGTTACACAGCTATACCTGATTACTATGGGCACGATATGCATGATAATGGTGATCACTTTAGAAAGGAGATTGGGCATGATTTATCATTTGAATACCACCCATAGTGTCCCCAGTTCACATTATGTCACATTACAGTGCACCAGTTCATATTATGCTACATTAGAATGCCCCTGTTTCATATTGTGCCACATTAAAGTGCCCTATTTCTTATTATGTAATATAGTACTCTCCACATTACAATGAGTAGTGATACATTAAAGTATCCACCAGTTCATATTATGCCACATTACAGTGCCCACTTACCATTATAACATCCACTACACACACCTCCCACTGAAAATCTAATGTCACACAATTCAGTCTGGGCAATGGGCCAGACCAAACTGCAAGGCAGGCAAATCTAGGAAATTTGTATGCAACTTTATAACTTGGTTCAGGCCCCCAGAGCCTCTGGGCCCCATCGCAATGACACCCCTTCTACCCTCCATAGTTATGCCCATGCAACCAGAGCTTCTTAAAGCTAACACAGTATGCCCCCACATTTGATACCTCTCAATCACCAATTGAAGCTTGTACATTTGTGATTCCATTTCCCTATTGTAGTGAGGTCATTGGTCACTAGTAAGAAAGTAGGTCATTTTTGGATGCCATTTACCAATCTTGTCTGAAATTTCCATCTAATGGACTCTGTTTTTATGCTAAATGATTTTATGATAGTCTTCAAAATTTAATCTGAGGAATGGCTGTCCTCACATACTCTACTTAAGGCGATCTGATCCATACCCTTGATGAAGTCATTGAGATGAAATGCGTAGGGTTCACCAACTTGTATTCATCGTGTTGTTGTATTGATAATCACCACTTTGAGATCACACCTTGTTAAGGTGAGGGAGGGATTTGTACCATCTTCTGTACACTGACATCTATATGAATATTTGGGTGTTATAATGATTTCTATGTCATTTTATTATACTTTAAAAGCTAATAATGAATAAATAAATACCAATGCTTGACCATTAATGGTCATTTTTTGGGCTGATTTTTCTTGGTGAGAGGGTTTCATCCTAGGGTACCTCCTACTGACACACCAGACAAAGTTCTTTGGGATACTGAATACACGATTAGTCCACTGAAGTGAATCCATCTGTAACCTTACTATGTACTGAATTTACAGTAATATATGTATCAGCGCACCAGGATATTACTCTGTGGTTGTGAGATAGATAGATATATATATATATATATATATTATTCCTCCATAGCAGCGGCACTCCAACTGTTTATATAGGGAGTTCCAGACCACTGGATGTTATTATATATGTGAATGATCGTACAATATAAAACAGAATATGAACTTAAAAATAAAAGTATTGTTAAGGTGATTGAAATTGTAGCCAGGAAAAAAACTGTACTGTTGGTGGTGCAACTTTATATCAAAAACACAGACAGGGGCTGCTTTTGTTATATCAATAGAATTCCTATAGTTTTCACTTGCTCTTTTTTAATACGATAAACACCTTGTGCTGTAATAGAGATCAGGAGCCATATCTCATTTTAAATCATGTTCAAATATAGTCCATATGATGGAGATGAAACACCAGGGGCTGGATGCATTGACGCCTGAGATCGCTAAAGGGGTGAGATTCTGGGCGATCTTGGACATTTTCTTAAAGGGGCAATCACTTAAATGGCATGGGGATCACCGGAGGTGCAAGATGCCGGCCGATCTTGGACTTTTTTTTTTTAAGGAGCAATCACTTACAAGTAGAGATGTGCGACGGGCACTTTTCGTGTTTTGGTTTTGGTTCCCCGCTCGTGTTTTGGATCTGGATAGGTTTTTTTTTTAAAAACACCCTTTCGGGTTTTGGATCTGGATGATTTTTTTTTAAAAACAACATAAAAATAGCTAAAATCAAAGAATTTGGGGGTAATTTTGATCCTACAGTATTATTAACCTCAATAAAATTAATCTCCACTCATTTACAGTCTATTCTGAAAACCTCACACCTCACAATATTGTTTCTAGGCCTACAAGTTGCACCGAGGCCACAGTATGACTAAGCTAAGTGACCAAGTGTGCAGAACAAACACCTGACCCATCTAGGAGTGACACTGCAGTGGCAGAGAGGATGGCACTTAGAAAAACTAGGCCCCAAACAGCACGTCATGCAAAGAAGTAAAAGAGGTGCAATGAGGTAGCTGTATGACTAAGCTAAGAGACACAAGTGTGCGGCACAAACAACTGACCCATCTAGGAATGGCACGCAGTGGCTGAATGTCGAAAGTGGCCCGCAATTTTTTGGGCCACCGACAGCATCTCCTGAACGCCACTTTTATTTCTCAAAAAATTCTGCACCACCAAATTAATTGTATGTGCACAACAGTCGATGTGCTGGAATTTTCCCAGATGTAATGCTTGCACAATATTGGTGGCATTGTCCGATATCACAAATCCCCAGGAGAGTCTAAGTGGGGTTAGCAATTGTGTGATGATGTCCCACAGTTTCCGTAAGAGGTTGTCAGCGGTGTGCCTCTTACAGAAACCAGTGATACACTGCGTAGACTGCCTAGGAACAAGCTGGTGTTTGTGAGATGCTGCTACTGATGCTGCTGCTGTTGTTGCTGCAGGAGGCAACACATCTACCCAGTGGGCTGTCACAGTCATGTAGTCCTTAGTTTGCCCTGCTCCACTTGTCCACATGGCCAGAGCCGGACTTTACCAATATGATGCCCTATGCAAGATTTTGGCTGGTGCCCCCTAGCACCGCCACTAGTTCCACCTCTGACACTGCACCCCTTTCCCAGCACCATCACCCCTCACCCAAAGCAGCCCTTATTTTGGTTCCTAGCCCCTATATTTTAAATAGGAACAGTGCACACATTCGGCGCACAGCACAAAAAGGTGTGTATTTTTTCTGCCAAGGGGCATGGCCACACAATAGTACCCCCAATTCAAATTATGCCGCACAGTACTGCAACTTTATTCACAATTTATCATGCGATACTGTCCCTAATTCATGTTACATCACACATTAGTACCACTTTACCTTATATACATTACTCTTCACAGTATTGCCACTTACATACACACCACAGTAGTACCAGTAGTACTAATTTGCCTTATATACATTACACCTCACAGTAGTGCCCCTTATTCACATTACAGTACATCACACTGAATTGCTCCTTATTCACATTACACCACACCATATTGCTCTTTCTTCACATTAGACCAAACAGTAGTGCATTTTCTATATGTTACACCACACACAGTAAAGCACATTATACACATGATGCCACACATTAGTAATGCATTTATACACATAATACATTAATGCCTCTTACACATGACACAAATTTTTGATGTCCTTATGAACATAATGTGCCTTACACATTATGCCAACCTTTATTAATGCCCTTATACATATAATGTCCCTTAAACATATGCCGCACATTATTAATGCCCTTATACACAATGACACACATAGTGCCCCTTACACATATGCCGCTTAATATTAATGCCCTTATACACATAATGACACACATAATGGCCCTCATTCCGAGTTGTTCGCTCGCAAGCTGCTTTTAGCAGCTTTACACATGCTAAGCCGCCGCCTACTGGGAGTGAATCTTAGCTTCTTAAAATTGCGAACGAAAGATTCTCAAAATTGCGATTACACACCTCTTAGCAGTTTCTGAGTAGCTTCAACCTTACTCGGCTCTGCGATCAGTTCAGTGCTTGTCGTTCCTGGTTTGACATCACAAACACACCCAGCGTTCGCCCAGACACTCCTCCGTTTCTCCAGCCACTCCCGCGTTTTTCCCAGAAACGGTAGCGTTTTTTTAACACACACCCATAAAACGGCCAGTTTCCGCCCAGAAACACCCACTTCCTGTCAATCACATTACGATCACCAGAACGAAGAAAAAACCGTGAGTAAAATTCCTAACTGCATAGCAAATTTACTTGGCGCAGTCGCACTGCGAGAAAAAAATAACGAGCGAACAACTCGGAATGACCCCCAATGTCCCTTACACATATATCAAACATTATTAATGCCCTTATACACATAACAAAACACATAATGCCCCTTACACATTTGTCGCACACTATTGCACAACCAACCCACCCACACACAGCACTCACACGGCTGCTAACATTGTGACCTCTGCCTCTGCTTGGATACAGATGTGTTCTCATACATCTTACTTCAATATGCCATACAGCAGGAGATGCCTGGCATGAGTTATCTGTCAGGTCTGCTAACGTCGGGTGACTATTTTTGATGAAAATGCATCTTATTTGCATTACTATGTGGCTGGGATGCACAAGCAGCTTCTGCTGATAAAAATGATATGCGGCATGTCTATATACTGTGTGCGACTATGACTGTATCTGCATATGAAATGCTACACACAGAATATAGGTATGCCGCATATCATTTTAATCAGCAGAAGCTGCTTGTGCCCCTAAGCATACCAAATATCCTAGGCATTTGCCTTGTTTGCCTATGCCTAGGGATGGCTCTGCACATGTCCGTGGTTAAGTGGACACTGGGTACAACCACATTTTTCAGGACACTGAGGACACTTTTTTTAATGTCCATGTACAGTCCGGGAATCGCTTTCCTAGTGAAGTGGAATCTAGATGGGATTTGGTACCTGGGACAGTCAATTGTCTAAATTCCACTGCACTAATGGCGGATATTGGATGCACATCTAACACCAACATAGCTGTCAAGGCCTCAGTTATCAGCTTTGCAACAGGATGACTGCTGTCATATTTCATCTTCCTCGCAAAGGACTGTTGGACAGTCAAGTGCTTAGTTGAAGTAGTACATGTGGTCTTCCGACTTCCCCTCTGGGATGATTATCGACTCCCAGCAGCAACAACAGCAGCGGCAGTAGCAGCAGTAGGAGGAAGTGGTTCTTGATCTTTCCCTATTTTATCCACCAAATTTTTGTTCTCCATTTTTTTTCCAGAGATATATAACAATATGCAGCACAGGAGAGCGTCCCAGCGCTAATGGTCAAGTGAAATATCCACTCACATCACCAATTCTTAGGTAATCTTTATCAATAATTATACAAATACAGGCCGGAATATGTAAGTATAAAGTTTATTAATAGAATAAAAATGATCATCTATTCAAAAAGCCAAAAAGACAAAAATAATAAATAAAAAGTGATTCCTAATACCGGTATACTATAACATGGACATAACATACATACATACATATAACAAATATAGGCTGGTGATAAACTTTATAGTGACTAAGTCACTTTCCTCGTCTTTTGAGTTTTAACTCCAAGAGGTATACAGATGCTATTTCAGCACTATATTCAATGGCTGATAATTTGTATTAAAAAGTCTCCTTCAAATGTGAAAACTACTTATAAAAAGTCCATCCTTCTAATGGGCCACTTGAATTATAGTCCAAAGATGATCTCTATAAACTGTAGCTTTATATCCAATGTGAGACTTACTGTGTCCTTCTTATAGCTGGAAGCATAAAAACATCAGATGTCTGCCGGCAGACGTTTTTGCTGGTGCCTCTGCGATCAACTAGTTTCGCCTGTCTAAGCAGGCTTCATCAGGATGCCTGAGTGCACCTTCTGACTCGTTTTTATGCTCCACTAATTGTTTGTAGTCATGGTTACCCTGTCTGTATGGGTGACATCATTTCCGCCCATCTCTTACATCGGATTTTTCTGTATGTTCTTCTGTTTCTTTCTCTGGTACCGGCCGCGTCATTTCCGCCCTTAGCCCAGGCACTACTTCCGTATTCAATGCCCGGTTATCCAGGGAGCGGCCACGTTACTTCCGCCCTTGAGGGTCCTGCTGCTGCTCTTACTTATACCGGCCGCGTCACTTCCGCCCTTAGCCCAAGCACTTCTTTCGTATTCAGTGCCCGGTTATCCAGGGAGCGTCACGTCACTTCCGCCCTTCTTGAGGGTCCTGCTGTTGTTCTCGCTTGACGTCACTTTCGCCCTTATCTCTAACATAGTTAGTGTAGTCTCCATAGCGACGTGATGTGACTTCCGTTTCCATGTCGGACCGCTCTCCTTCCAGTCCCCATCATACTGTCCCCAGTCATCCACTTACTATGGATATAAGTAATCAACCTTTTACTTGTATTCTTCATTCGGACTGTCAATAATTGTCACAAAACCATCGTTATTGTGCCCATCGTCAGGCATTTTTCTTAGTTATCACTCCAGATTATTAATCATTCTAGATGAAAGTAATCGGAGTTTCACTTCTATATTTTCATGTATATTTATACCCTTTATTTGTTTGGGTTATAATTGAAAACACATTTAACACACATATAACAAGGTGCATTTAAAAAACAAAAAATAAAAATAAAGAATATAATAATTGTAATAATAAAATATTAATAAAAATTAAAATCAATTAGTTATACTGCTGTCTGCCTATATTTATATGTTATAGCTTTTTATCCTAGTAGATTATTCATCTAAATATTCATTATATTTTAGTCGGTGATATTAATTCTTTTATCAAGGGAAAAAAAGGGGGGGATAGTCCTATTTCTTTCCTTATCCTTCTTTCAAGAAGGGGTGGAGGTCCCAATCTATGTTAAGGCCTTTAGGTATAAGAGTCCCAAGTTCAAAAATAGTTCTTGTTACTTCCTTTAGTAACTCACTATTCCAGTCTCCTCCTCTCCATGCTTTTTTTATTAATTTAATCCCAAGGAAATTCAAAGAAGAGGGATCACCACTATGAACTTTAGTGAAGTGTTCCGGGATGCTGTGGTTTTCTTTATTTGTCCTTATATTATTGAGATGTTCATTAATTCTAGTTTGTAGACAACGATAGGTCTTCCCCACATATTGAAGTCCACATGGACATGTTAGCAAATAGATCACTCCTTTGGAATTACATGTGATTTTTTCCTTTATCTTGTATTCTTTGCCAGTGGTATTGGACTTATATTTTTGAGTAGATTTTGTGGTTACTGACTTTGTTTTTCTACAGACTATACAATTATTACATCTGTAGAAACCCGGCTCTAACTCCTTCAACCAGGTCGTTTTCTCCTTGTTCTTCTTTTCCTGGTAACTTCGTACTATGTTGCTCTTAATAGTCGGCGCCCTTCTATAAATTATTTTAGGTTTCTGAGGTAGGATGTCTCTCAGCTCTTCATCTGTAGTCAGGATATGCCAATGTTTATATAGGCTTTGTTCCAATAATGTGCGCTGACAGCCATTCCTTATTGTAGGTCATACCTACAATAAGGAAGTAGATTGCAATAGTTATTTGGACTCTCGAAGTAATCATCATCCAAAATGGCTGTCAAATATTCCTAAAGGACAGATGAAAAGAATAAAAAGAAATTGTTCAAAGAAAGAAGACTATGAAATACAAACATCAGGCCTGATAAAACAATTTGAAGAAAGAAAGTACAATAGGAACACTCTTATGGAGAATAAAGAAGAGGTCGATAAAGTGGATAGAAGAGACCTCCTCCAATATAAAAATAAGAACAAGAATGATACAGAAGGTGTGCTTTTTCTGACCAACTATTCCAGTCAGCACACATTATTGGAACAAAGCCTATATAAACATTGGCATATCCTGACTACAGATGAAGAGCTGAGAGACATCCTACCTCAGAAACCTAAAATAATTTATAGAAGGGCGCCGACTATTAAGAGCAACATAGTACGAAGTTACCAGGAAAAGAAGAACAAGGAGAAAACGACCTGGTTGAAGGAGTTAGAGCCGGGTTTCTACAGATGTAATAATTGTATAGTCTGTAGAAAAACAAAGTCAGTAACCACAAAATCTACTCAAAAATATAAGTCCAATACCACTGGCAAAGAATACAAGATAAAGGAAAAAATCACATGTAATTCCAAAGGAGTGATCTATTTGCTAACATGTCCATGTGGACTTCAATATGTGGGGAAGACCTATCGTTGTCTACAAACTAGAATTAATGAACATCTCAATAATATAAGGACAAATAAAGAAAACCACAGCATCCCGGAACACTTCACTAAAGTTCATAGTGGTGATCCCTCTTCTTTGAATTTCCTTGGGATTAAATTAATAAAAAAAGCATGGAGAGGAGGAGACTGGAATAGTGAGTTACTAAAGGAAGAAGCAAGAACTATTTTTGAACTTGGGACTCTTATACCTAAAGGCCTTAACATAGATTGGGACCTCCACCCCTTCTTGAAAGAAGGATAAGGAAAGAAATAGGACTATCCCCCCCCTTTTTTTCCCTTGATAAAAGAATTAATATCACCGACTAAAATATAATGAATATTTAGATGAATAATCTACTAGGATAAAAAGCTATAACATATAAATATAGGCAGACAGCAGTATAACTAATTGATTTTAATTTTTATTAATATTTTATTATTACTATTATTATATTCTTTATTTTTATTTTTTGTTTTTTAAATGCACCTTGTTATATGTGTGTTAAATGTGTTTTCAATTATAACCCAAACAAATAAAGGGTATAAATATACATGAAAATATAGAAGTGAAACTCCGATTACTTTCATCTAGAATGATTAATAATCTGGAGTGATAACTAAGAAAAATGCCTGACGATGGGCACAATAACGATGGTTTTGTGACAATTATTGACAGTCCGAATGAAGAATACAAGTAAAAGGTTGATTACTTATATCCATAGTAAGTGGATGACTGGGGACAGTATGATGGGGACTGGAAGGAGAGAGCGGTCCGACATGGAAACGGAAGTCACATCACGTCGCTATGGAGACTACACTAACTATGTTAGAGATAAGGGCGGAAGTGACGTCAAGCGAGAACAACAGCAGGACCCTCAAGAAGGGCGGAAGTGACGTGACGCTCCCTGGATAACCGGGCACTGAATACGAAAGAAGTGCTTGGGCTAAGGGGGGAAGTGACGCGGCCGGTATAAGTAAGAGCAGCAGCAGGACCCTCAAGGGCGGAAGTAACGTGGCCGCTCCCTGGATAACCGGGCATTGAATACGGAAGTAGTGCCTGGGCTAAGGGCGGAAATGACGCGGCCGGTACCAGAGAAAGAAACAGAAGAACATACAGAAAAATCCGATGTAAGAGATGGGCGGAAATGATGTCACCCATACAGACAGGGTAACCATGACTACAAACAATTAGTGGAGCATAAAAACGAGTCAGAAGGTGCACTCAGGCATCCTGATGAAGCCTGCTTAGACAGGCGAAACTAGTTGATCGCAGAGGCACCAGCAAAAACGTCTGCCGGCAGACATTTGATGTTTTTATGCTTCCAGCTATAAGAAGGACACAGTAAGTCTCACATTGGATATAAAGCTACAGTTTATAGAGATCATCTTTGGACTATAATTCAAGTGGCCCATTAGAAGGATGGACTTTTTATAAGTAGTTTTCACATTTGAAGGAGACTTTTTAATACAAATTATCAGCCATTGAATATAGTGCTGAAATAGCATCTGTATACCTCTTGGAGTTAAAACTCAAAAGACGAGGAAAGTGACTTAGTCACTATAAAGTTTATCACCAGCCTATATATGTTATATGTATGTATGTATGTTATGTCCATGTTATAGTATACCGGTATTAGGAATCACTTTTTATTTATTATTTTTGTCTTTTTGGCTTTTTGAATAGATGATCATTTTTATTCTATTAATAAACTTTATACTTACATATTCCGGCCTGTATTTGTATAATTATTGATAAAGATTACCTAAGAATTGGTGATGTGAGTGGATATTTCACTTGACCATTAGCGCTGGGAGGTATTCTTG